>NC_137360.1:0-738384 GCF_965287045.1 Carcharhinus amblyrhynchos
TCTCCATGTCGCTGAGCCTCTGAGACAATGATACCCCATGTCTCTGCGTCTCTGAGCCTCTGTGTCTCTGAGTCTCTGAGCCTCTGTGTCTCTGCATCTCTGTGTCTCTGAGTCTCTGAGTCTCTGAGCATCTGTGTCCCTGAGTCTCCGTGTCGCTGAGTCTCTGAGACACTGATACTCCATGTCTCTGCTTCTCTGAGTCTCTGTGTCTCTGCCTCTCTGTGTTCCTGAGTCTCTGTGTCTCTGGGTCTCTGTGTCTCTGCATCTCTGAGCCTCTGTGTCTCTGCGTCTCTGAGCCTCTGTGTCTCTGAGCCTCTGTGTCTCTGCGTCTCTGAGTCTCTGGGTTTCTGAGCCTCTGAGCCTCTCTGTCTCTGAGTCTCTGAGTCTCTGTGTCTCTGGGTCTCTGTATCTCTGAGTCTCTGGGTCTCTGTGTCTCTGCGTCTCTGAACCTCTGTGTGTCTGCGTCTCTGAGCCTCTGTGTCTCTGAGCCTCTGTGTCTTTGTGTCTCTGTGTCTCTGAGTCTCTGAGTCTCTGTGTCTCTGAGTCTCTGAGTCTCTGTGTCTCTGAGTCTCTCAGCCTCTGTATCGCTGAGTCTCCGTGTCACTGAGTCGCTGAGTCACTGAGCCTCTGTGTCTCTGCAACTCTGAGTCTCTGGGTCTCTGAGCATCTGAGCCTCGATGTCTCTGAGTCTCTGTGTCTCTGCGTCTCTGAGTTTCTGAGTCTGTGTCTCTGTGTCTCTGGGTCTCTGTGTCTCTGAGTCTCTGGGTCTCTGTGCCTCTGTGTTTTTGAGCCTCTGTGTCTCTGCGTCTCTGTGTTTCTGAGTCTCTGTGTCTCTGGGTCTCTGTGTCTCTGGGTCTCTGCATCTCTGAGTCTCTGGGACTCTGAGACACTGAGCCTCTATGTCTCTGAGTTTCTGAGTCTCTGTGTCTCTGTGTCTCTTAGTGTCTGAGTCTCTGAGCCTCTGTGTCTCTATGTCTCTGAGTCTCTGAGTCTCTGAGCCTCTGTGTCTCTATGTCTCTGAGTCTCTGTGTCTCTGTGCATCTGAGTCTCTGAGTCTATGAGTCTCTGTGTCTCTGAGTCTCTGAGCCTCTGTGTCTCTGAGTCTCTGTGTCTCTGAGTCTTTGAGTCACTTTTCTCTAGGTCTCTGTGTCTCTGAATCTCTGTGTCTCTGCGTCTCTGAGCCTCTGTGTCTCTGCGTCTCTGAGTCTCTGCGTCTCTGAGTCTCTGTGTCTCTGCGTCTCTGAGTCTCTGCGTCTCTGAGTCTGTGTGTCTCTGAGTCTCTGAGCCTCTGCGTCTCTGCGTCTCTGAGTCTCTGAGTCTCTGAGCATCTGTGTCTCTGAGTCTCCGTGACGCTGAGTCTCTGAGTGTCTGAGCCTCTGTGTCTCTGCGTCTCAGAGTCTCTGTGTCTCTGGGTCTCTGTGTCTCCGTCTCTGAGTCTCTGAGCTCCGTGTCTCTGAGTCTCTGAGCATCTGTGTCTCTGAGCCTCTGTGTCGCTGAGTCTCTGAGTCACTGAGCCTCTGTGTCTCTGCATCTCCTCGTCTCTGTGTCTCTGAGCCCATGTGTCTCTGTGTCCATTTATGGAATTGTTCGGGATAAACTGTCCCTCTGTCCCATGATGTGTCCATTTATGGGATTGTGTGGGATAATCTGTCCCTCTGTCCCATGATGTGTCCTTTAGGGGGATTGTCCAGGATAAACCGTCCCTCTGTCCCATCATGTGTCCATAAGGGGGATTGTCCAGGATAAACTGTCCCTCTGTCCCATGGTGTGTCCTTTAGGGGGATTGACCAGGATAAACTATCCCCCGGTCCCATGATGTGTCCTTTAGGGGGATTTTCCTGGATAAACTGTCCCTCTGTCCCATGATGTGTCCTTTTATTGGAATGTCCAGGATAAACTGTCCCTCTGTCCATGATGTGTCCTTTTATGGGACTGTCCAGGTTAAATTCTCCCTCTTTCCCATGGTGTGTCCTTTAGGGGGATTGTCCAGGATAAACTGTCCCCATGTCCCATGATGTGTCCATTTATGGGATTGTCCGGGATAAACTGTCCCTCTGTCCAATGATGTGTCCATTTATGGGGTTGTGTGGGATAATCTGTCACTCTGTCCCATGATGTGTCCTTTTATGGAATTGTCCGGGATAAACTGTCCCTCTGTCCCATGATGTGTCCTTTTTTGGGATTGTCCAGGATAAACTGTCGCTCTGTCCCATGATGTGTCCTTTAGGGTGTTTGTCCGGGATAAACTGTCCCTCTGTCCCATGATGTGTCCTTTTATGGGAATGTCCGGGATAAGCTGTCCCTCTGTCCCATGGTGTGTCCTTTAGGGGGATTGTCCAGGATAAACTGTCCCTCTATCCCATGTTGTGTCCTTTTATGGGAATGTTCAGGATAAACTGTCCCTCTGTCCCATGGTGTGTCCCTTAGGGGATTGTCCAGGATAACCTGTCCCTCTGTCCCATGATGTGTCCTTTAGCGGGATTGTCCTGGATAAACTGTCCCTCTGTCCCATGGTGTGTCCTTTTGGGGGATTGTCCAGGATAAACTGTCCCTCTGTCCCATGATGTGTCCTTTTATGGGATTGTCCAGGATAAACTGTCTCTCTGTCCCGTGATCTGTCCTTTAATGGGATTGTCCGGGATAAATTGTCCCTCTGTCCCATGGTATGTCCTTTAGGGGGATTGTCCAGGATAAACTGTCCCTCTGTCCCATGATGTGTCCTTTTATGGGATTGTCCGGGATAAACTGTCCCTCTGTCCCATGATGTGTCCTTTTATGGGATTGTCCGGATAAACTGTCCCTCTGAGCCATGATGTGTCCTTTAGGGGGAATGTCCTGGATAAACTGTTCCCCTGTCCCATGATGTGTCCTTTAGGGGGATTTTCCGGGATAAACTGTCCCTCTGTCCCATGATGTGTCTTTAGGGGGATTGTCCAGGATAAACTGTCCCACTGTCCCATGATGTGTCCTTCTGGGGGGATTGTCCATGATAAACTGTCCCTCTGTCCCATGGTGTGTCCTTTCGGGGGATTGTCCGGGATAAACTGTCCCTCTGTCCCATGGTGTGTCCTTTTATGGGATTGTCCGGGATAAACTGTCCCTGTGTCCCATGATGTGTGCTTTTATTGGATTGTCCGGGATAAACTGTCCCTGTGTCCCATGATGTGTCAATTTATGGGATTGTCCAGGATAAACTGTCCCTCTCCCCATGATGTGTCCTTTAGGGGGATTGTCCAGGATAAACTTTTCCTCTGTCCCATGGTGTGTCCTGAAGGGGGATTGTCCAGGATAAAGAGTCCGTCTGTCCCATGATGTGTCCTTTAGGGGGATTATCCATGATAAAATGTCCGTCTGTCCCATGATGTGTCCTTTTATGGGAATGTCCGGGATAAGTTGTCCCTCTCTCCCATGGTGTGTCCTTTAGGGGGATTGTCCAGGATAAACTGTCCCTCTATCCCATGATGTGTCCTTTTATGGGAATGTCCAGGATAAACTGTCCCTCTGTCCCATGGTGTGTCCCTTAGGGGAACTTTCGGGATAAACTGTTCCTCTGTCCCATGCTGTGTCCTTTAGTGCGATTGTCCAGGATAAACTGTCCCTCTGTCCCATGATGTGTCCTTCAGGGAGATTGTCAGGGATAAACTGTCCCTCTGTCCCATGATGTGTCCATTTATTGGATTGTCAAGGATAAACTGTCCCTCTGTCCCATGATGTGTCCATTTATTGGATTGTCCTGGATGAACTGTCCCTCTGTCCCATGGTGTGTCCTTCAGGGAGATTGTCAGGGATAAACTGTCCCTCTGTCCCATGATGTGTCCATTTATTGGATTGTCCAGGATAAACTGTCCCTCTGCCTCATGATGTGTCCTTTAGGGGGATTGTACAGGATAAACAGTCCCTCTTTCCCATGAAGTTTCCTTTTTTGGGTTAGTCCAGGATAAACTGTCCCTCTGTCCCATGATGTGTCCTTTAGGGGGATTGTCCAGGATACACTGTCCCTCTGTCCCATGGTGTGTCCATTAGGGATTTTGTCCAGGATAAACTGTCCCTCTGTCCCATGATGTGTCCATTTATGGGATTGTCCTGGATGAACTGTCCCTCTGTCCCATGGTGTGTCCTTCAGGGAGATTGTCAGTGATAAACTGTCCCTCTGTCCCATGGTGTGTCCTTCAGGGAGATTGTCCGGGATAAACTGTCCCTCTGTCCCATGGTGTATCCTTTAGGGGGATTGTCCAGGATAAACTGTCTCTCTGTCCCATGACGTGTCCTTTAGGGGGTTGTCCTGGATAAAGTGTCCCTCTGTCCCATGATGTGTCCATTTATGGGATTTTCCGGGATAAACTGTCCCTCTGTCCCATAATATGTCCTTTATGGGGATTGTCCGGGATAAACTGTCCCTCTGTCCCATGATGTGTCCATTTATGGGATTGTCCAGGATAAACTGTCCCTCTGTCCCATGATGTGTCCTTTGATGGGATTGTCCGGGATAAACTGTCCCTCTGTCCCATGATGTGTCCTTTAGGGGGATAGTCCGGGATAAACTGTCCCTCTGTCCCATGATGTGTCCTTTCATGGGATTGTCCGGGATAAACTGTCCCAATGTCCATGATGTGTCCATTTATGGGATTGTCCAGAATAAACTTTTCCTCTGACCCATGATGTTTCCTTTCATGGGATTGTCCGGGATAAACTGTCCCATTGTCCATGATGTGTCCATTTATGGGATTGTCCAGGATAAACTGTCCCTCTGTCCCATGATGTGTCCTTTAGAACGTAGAACATTACAGCACAGAACAGGCCCTTCGGTTAACTCTAACGTTAACCCGATCCCGAACCTAACTCTAAGCCTAACTGTAATCCTAATCCTAACGCTAACGCTAACCCTAGCCATATCCGTAAATCTAACCCTAACTCTACTGCTAACCCTAACCCTAAAGCTCACCCTAACCCAAACACCTAACCTCTTACCTGACCTTAACACTAACCCACACCCTATCTCTAATCCTAACCCTAACCCTAACATGACACTAACTCTCATCCTAAGACTAACCCTAACACTAACCATAAATCTAACCTTAACCCTAATCGTAACCCTAATCCTAACACAATACATAATCCAAACACCGAACCCTAACTCTAACCCAAACCGAAGAACTAGCCCTAACACTAAATCTAATGCTAAACAGAGCCCTAAACCTAACTCTAACCCGAACCCTAACCCTAACCCTAACCTGAACCCTAACATAACCCAAACTCTAATCCAAACCCTAACCCTAACACGAACCATAACTCTAACCGAAACCCTAACACTAACCCTAACACGAAGCATAATCCAAACACTTACCCTGAACTCTAACCCAAACTGAAGAACTAGCCCTAACGCTAGCCCTAACACTAAATCTAATGCAAACCCGAGCCCTAAACCTAACTCTAACCCTAACCCTAACTCGAACCCCATCCTTATCCATAACTCTAACCCGAACCCTAAACCTGATCCTAACTCTAATGCAAACCCTAACCCGAACCCTAACCCTAACCCTAACCCTAACCCTAACCCTATCCCTAACCCTAACCCTATCGCAATCCCGACCCCTAACCCTATCCCTAAACCTTACACTAACTCTAACCCGAACCCTAACCTTAACTCTAACACTAACCCTAGTCCTAAACCAAACCCAAACTCTAACCCTAATCGAAACCCTAACCCAAACTCGAACCCAAACCCTAAAATGAACACTAAGACTAACCCTAAACCTAACTCTAATCCTAACCCGAACAGAAACTCTAACGCAAACCATAAACCTGACCCGAACACTAACTCGAACCCTATCCGTAACTCGAACCCTAACCCTTACCCTAATCCTAACCCTACCCCGAAACCTAATGCTGACTCTAACGGTAATCCTAACCCTAACCTAAGTCTAACCCTAACTGTAATCCTAACCCTTACCCTAACGCTAACCGTAGCCCTAAACCTAACCCTAACTCTAACCCTAATCGAAACCTGAACCCAAACTCGAACCCAAACCCTAAACCTAACACGAAGAATAACCCTAACCCTAACTCTAATCCTAACCCGAAACCTAATGCTAATTCTAACCGTAAACCTAACCCGAACTCTAAATCTAACCCTATCCGTAACACTTACCCTAACCCTAAACGAAACCCTAAGTTGAGTGCTAAGCCTAACCCGAACCCCATTGCAAACCCCTAACCTTAAACGTAACCCGAACACTAACCCTAACCCTAACTCTAACCCTAAACCTATCCCTAACCCTAACATAGCACTAACTCTAATCCTAACTCGAACCTGAACACTAACCATAAATCTAACCTTAACCCTAATCCTAACCCTAACTCCAACCTGAACCCTAACCCTAACCATATTCCAAACACCTAACCCGAACCCTAACCTAAGCAGGATCCCGAACCCTCGCCCTAACACTAAATCTAACACTAAACCGAACCCTAACCTAAATCTAACCTGAACTGTAATCTTAACCCTAACCCTAACTCCAACCCTAAGCCTATCCCTAACTCTAATCCTAACCCTTTCGCTAACTCCAATCCTAACCCTAACGCAAACCCAAAACCGAACCCTAACCTTAACTCTAATCCCAACCCTAACTCTAACCCTAACACCAGCCCGAAGCCTATCTCCCACCCTAACCCGATCCCCATCCCCATCCCCATCCCTAAACCTATCCCTAATCCAAACGCTAACTCTAACGCCTACACTAACCTAACTCTAACCCGAAATGTAATCCAAACCCAAACACCACCTCTAACGCTTATCCAATCCCGAAATCTAATCCTAATTCTATCCCTCACTCTAACCCTAACCCTAACCAAACTCTAAACCTAACTCGAACCCTAACCCTAACCCGAACCCAAATCCTAACCCTAACCCGAACCCTAACCCTAACCCTAACCTTAACCCTAACATTAACCCTAACCCTAACTCTAACCCTAACCCTAACCCTAACCCGAACCAAAACTCTAACCCGAACCCAAACCTAACTCTAACCATAAACCTAACGCTAACCCGAACCAAAACCCTAAACCTAACCCAAACCTAACTCTAACTGTAAACCAAACCCTAACCCTAACCCTAACTCTCATACTAACCTTATCCATAATTCGAACACGAATCCTAAACCTAACCCGAACTCTAATGCTAACCTAAACCTAACCCTGACCCTAACCCTATCCCGATCCCTAATCCTAACCAATCCCTAACCCTACTCCTATCCCTAACCCTAATGATAACTCTAACGCTAACCCTAATCCTAATCTATCTCTAACCCGAACTGTAATTCTAAACCTAACCCTAACTCTAAGCCTGAGCCTATCCCTAACTCTAATCCTAACCCGATCCCTAACTCCAATCCTAAACCTAACCCTAACCCTAACACAGGCCGGAACCAAAATCGGAACACCAAACCTTAACCCGAATGCCTAACCCTAACCCTATCATTAACTCTAACCCCTAAACCTAACCCCAACCATATCCCTAACACGAACCCTAATCCCAAGTGTAACACTAACCCTAACCCTAACCTAACCCTAACTCTAACCCTACAACTAACCCTAACCCTAATCCAAGCCCTGAACACTAACTGTAATCCTAATAGCGAACAATAACAGAAAAACTAACTCTAACCCTCACTCTAATCCCTGACCATAACCCTAACACCTAATGCAAACTCTAACACCTGACCCTAACCCGAACCCTAACCCGAACCCTAATCCTAACCCTAACCCTAACCCTAACCTAACGCTGACTCTAACCCTAATCTAAACCATAACCCTAACTCGAACCCAAACCCTAATCCAAACACTAAGACTAACCCTAACCCTAACTCTAATCCTAACCCTAACACTACCTCTAATGCTAACTCTAACCCTAACCCTATCCGTAACTATAACTCTAACCCTAACTCTAATGCTAACCCTAACCTAACCCTAACCCTATCCCTAACCCTAACCCTACCCCTATCCTGAAACCTAACCCTATCCCTAACCCTAACACTAACTCGAACGCCAAGACTAACCCCAACCTAACTCTAACCCTAACCCTATCCCTAACTCCCATCCTAATCCAATCCCTAACTCTAACCCTAACCCTAACCCTAACCCTTAACCCGACCCCAAACCATAATCATAATGCTAACCCTAACCCTAACCGTAACACTAATCCGAACCCTAAACCTATCTCTAACCCGAAGCCTAACCCTAACTGTAAACTGAATCCTAATGCTAACCCTAGCCCTAAACCTAACCCAAACTCTAACCCTCATCTAAAGCCTAACCCAAACTCGACCCCAAACCCGAATACTAAAACTAAGACTAACCCTAACCCCAACTCCAATCCTAACCCTAACTTTTTTCCTAACCTTAACCCTAACACAAACCATAACTCTAACCTTAACCCTAATCCTAACCCTAGCCCTAAAAAAGACCTAACCCAAACCCTAACCGAAGATATAGCCCTCACACTTGCCCTAACACTAAATTTAAAGCCAACCCGAGCCCTAAGCCCAAGTGAGGCCTCACTTGGAGAACTGCGCCCAGTTCTGGTCGCCGTACTACCGGAAGGATGTAGAGATCCTGGAGAGAGTGCAGAGGAGATTTACCAGGATGCTGCCTGGTATGGAAGGGCTGTCTTACGAGGAAAGATTGAACGAACTTGGGCTGTTTTCCCTTGAGAGACGTCGGCTGAGGGGGGATCTAATAGAGGTTTATAAGATTATGAAGGGGATAGATAGAGTAAATGGTGGTATGCTTTTTCCGCTATTAGAAATGGATAGAACGAGGGGTCACGGGCTTAGGGTGAGGGGGGCTGGGTATAAGACAAATATTAGAGGGCAGTTTTTCACGCAAAGGGTAGTGGGGGTGTGGAATGCACTGCCGAGTAAGGTGGTGGAAGCAGGCACGCTAGGGTTGTTTAAGAGTCACTTAGACAGCCACATGAGCGGTGTACATATAGGGGGATATAGCAGGCCTTACTAAACATTGTAGGCTTGGGAATACGTTTTTGCCTCAGGGATGTTACAGTCTTTGCCTGTTTAATAATGAATTTTTTGTCTCCACAGGCATTTTAGTCCACCTTGTTGACCAGCAAGGGGCATGCACGCGGCAGGTTGTAGTGGGCTGCTCTTGGATGTTGCTTCGGGAGTTGCCTATTGCTTCATGTCGTTAGTGTGCTTAAACTGGACCATCTCCAGGGCAACATGACAGCTCAGAGACTATCTCTGTTGCTGTGCGGACACATGGATTTGGGCCTGTGTCTGTGGGAGTTTGCACGTTCTCCCCGTGGTTGCGTGGGTTTCCTCCGGGTGCTCCGGTTTCCTCCCACATCCCAAAGATGTGCTTTTAGGCTGATTGATTGGGTACTAAATTGTCCCTATATTGGACCTCCCTGATCCTCGCACATTAGGCGTAGACTAAAATCATGAATAGGTCACTGAGACAGTGGGACGGCGGCGCGGGCTCGTTGGGCCGAAGGGCCTGTTTCCCGTGCTGTGTTGTTCTTTGTTCTTTGTAACATGAAACATAATCCAAACACCTAACCCTAACTCTAACCCAAACCGAAGAACTAGCCCTAACATTAAAGCTAACGCTAAACTGAGCCCTAAACCTAACTCGAACCCTAACCCTAACCCTAACCCTAACCCGACCATAACCCTAACTCTAATCCAAACCCAAACCCTAACACGAACCATAAGTCTAACCTTAACCCTAACCCTAACACGAAACATAATCCAAACACCTAACCCTAACTCTATCCCAAACCGAAGAACTAGCCCTAATGCCAGCCTTAACACTAAATCTAATGCTAACCCGAGCCCTAAACCTAACTCTAACCCAAACCCTAACTGTAACTTGAACCCTAAGCCTATCCGTAACTCTAACCCGAACCCTAAACCTCACCCTAACTCTAATACGAACCCTAACCTAACCCTAACCCTATCCTTAACTTTAACCAGATTGCTATCCCCAACCCTAGCTCTATCCTTTGCCCTAACACGAACTGTAATCCTAACCCTAACCCTAACTGTAACCCTAACCCTAATGCTAACCCAAGCCCTAACACTAACCCTAACTCTAACGCAACCCTATCCGTAACTCTAACCCGAACCCTAAACCTAACCCCAACTCTAATGCTAACCCTTACATAACCCTAACCCTAACCCTATCCCTAACTCGAAACCTATCGCAATCCCGAACCCTAATCCTATCCCTAAACCTAACGCTAACTCTAACCCTAACCCTAACCCTAACTCGAACACGAACCCTAGTCCTAAACCAAACCCAAACTCTAACCCTAATCTAAACCCGAATCCAAACTCGAAACCAAACCCGAAACCGAACACGAAGACTAACCCTAACCCTAACTCTAATCCTAACCCGAACACTAACTCGAACGCAAACCCTAAACCAAACCCTAACCCAATCCGTAACTCAAACCCTAACCCTAACCCTAATCCTAACTCTACCCCTAAACCTAACGCTGACTCTAACGCTAATCCTAACCCTAACCTAACTCGAACCCTAACTGTAATCCTAACCCTAACCCTAACGCTAACCCTAGCCCTAAACCTAACCCTAACTCTAACCCTAATCTAAACCCTAACCCAAACTCAAACCCAAACCCTAAACCTAAAACTAGAATAATCCTAAACCTAACTCTAATCCTAACCCTAAACCTAACCCGAATTCTAACCCTAACCCTAATCCTAACCCTAACCTTAAATGTAACCCAAACACGAACCCTCACCCTAACTCAAATCCTAACCCTAAACTTAACCCTAACATAACACTAACTCTAATCCTAACTCGAACCTGAACACTAACCATAAATCTAACCTTAACCCTAATCCTAACCCTAACTCCAACCTGAACCCTAACCCTAACCATATTCCAAACACCTAACCCGAACCCTAACCTAAGCACGATCCCGAACCCTCGCCCTAACACTAAATCTAACACTAAACCGAACCCTAACCTAAATCTAACCCTAACTGTAATCTTAACCCGAACCCTAACTCCAACCCTAAGCCTATCCCTAACTCTAATC
The DNA here is from genome assembly GCF_965287045.1 of Carcharhinus amblyrhynchos. Lineage (NCBI taxonomy): Eukaryota > Metazoa > Chordata > Chondrichthyes > Carcharhiniformes > Carcharhinidae > Carcharhinus > Carcharhinus amblyrhynchos. The sequence continues at coordinate 11,081 of NC_137360.1, forward strand.
CTAACCCTATCCTGAACTCCAATCCTAACCCTAACTCTAACTCTAACTCTAATCCTAACCCTAACCCTAACACAAATCTGAACCCGAACACGAACCCTAACTCTAATCCCAACCCTAACTCTAACCCTAACACCAACCCGAAGTCTATCCCTCACCCGAACCCATCCCCATCCCTAACCCTAAACCTATCCCAAAACCAAACGCTAACTCCAACGCCAACCCTAACCTAACTCTAACCCGAAATGTAATCCGAACCCAAACACTAACTCTAACACTTATACAATCCCTAAATCTAATCCTAATTCTATCCCTCACTCTAACCCTAACCCTAACCCAAACTCTCAACCTAACTCGAACCCTAACCCTAACCCTAACCCGAACCCAAACCCTAACCCTAACCCAAACCTAACTCGAACTGTAACCCGAACCCGAAACCTAACCCTAACTCTAACACTAACCCGATCCATAATTCTAACCCTAACCCTAAACCGAACCCTAACTCTAATGCAAACTCTAACCTAACCCTAACACTAACCCTATCCCTATCCCTAACTCTAACCCTATCCCGATCCCTAATTCACTTACGCAAGGATATTTTGGCCTTGGAGGGAGTGCAGAGGAGGTTTACTAGGCTGATACCGGAGTTGAGGGGATTGAGCTATGAGGAGAGGCTGAATAAACGAGGCTTGTACTCGTTAGAATTTAGAAGAATGAGGGGAGATCTCATTGAGACGTATAAGATGATGAATCTCGGTGAGTCTCAGAGCCTCTGTGTCTCTGCGCCTCGGAGTCTCTGGGTCTCTGAGTCTCTGTGTCTCTGCATCTCTGAGTCTCTGAGTCCCTGTGTCTCTGCATCTCTGAGCCTCTGTATCTCTGCGTCTCTGAGTCCCTGAGTCTCTGAGCATCTGTGTCTCTGAGTCTCCGTGTCGCTGAGTCTCTGAGACACTGAGCCTCTGGGTCTCTGCGTCTCTGAGTCTCTGTGTCTCCGGGTCGCTGAGCCTCTGAGCCTTGATGTCTCTGAGTCCCTGAGTCTCTGTGTCTCTGAGTCTCTGAGCCTCGATGTCTCTGAGTCTCTGAGCCTCGATGTCTCTGAGTCTCTGAGTCTCTGTTTCTCTGAGTCTCTGAGCATCTGTGTCTCTCCGTCTCTGTGTTTCTGAGTCTCTGTGTCTCTGGGTCTCTGAGCCTCTGTGTCTCTGCCTCTCTGTGCCTCTGAGTCTCTGTGTCGCTGAGTCTCTGAGTCTCTGGGTCACTGAGTCTCTGAGCATCTGAGCATCTGTGTCTCAGTGTCTGTAAGTCTCTGCGCCTCTGTGTCTCTGAGTCTCTGAGTCTCCGTGTCTCTGTGTCTCTGAGCCTCTGTGTCTCTGAGTCTCTGCGTCTCTGGGTCTTTGAGCCTCTGAGCCTCGATGTCTCTGAGTCTCTGAGCGTCTGTGTCTCTGCGTCTCTGTATTTCTGTGTCTCTGCGTCTCTGCGTCTCTGAGTCTCTGTGTCTCTGGGTCTCTTTGTCTCTGCGTCTCTGAACCTCTGTGTGTCTGCGTCTCTGAGTCTCTGAGTTTCTGAGCCTCTGTGTCTCCTCGTCTCTGAGTCACTGAGTCTCAGTGTGCCTGAGTAGCTGTGCCTCTGCGTCTCTGTGTCTCTGAGTCTCTGTGTCTCTGAGTCTCCGTGTCGGTGAGTCTCGGAGCCTCTGTGTCTCTGCGTCTCTGAGCCTCAGAGCCTCGATATCTCTGATTCTCTGAGTCTCTGCGTCTCTGAGTCTCTGTGTCTCTGGGTCTCTGTGTCTCTGAGCCTCTGTGTCTCTGTGTCTCTGAGTCTCTGTGTCTCTGTGTCTTTGGGTCTCTGAGTCTCTGTGTCTCTGAGTCTCTGAAGCATCAGTGTCTCTGAGTCTCCGTGTCGCTGAGTCTCTGAGTCACTGAGCCTCTGTGTCTCTGCATCTCCCCGTCTCTGTGTCTCTGAGCCCATGTGTCTCTGAGTCTCAGTGACTCTGCATCTCTGAGTCTCTGAGTCTCTGTGTCTCTGGGTCTCTGTGTCTCTGAGTCTCTGGGTCTGTGTGTCTCTACGTCTCTGAGCCTCTGTGTGTCTGCGTCTCTGAGCCTCTGTGTCTCTGCGTCTCTGAGTCCCTGAGTCTCTGAGCCTCTGTGTCTCTGCATCTCTGTGTTTCTGAGTCTCTGTGTCTCTGGGTCCATGTGTCTCTGAGTCTCAGTGACTTTGAACCTTTGAGCCTCTCTGTCTCTGAGCCTCTGTGTGTCTGCATTTCTGAGTCTCTGAGCCACTGAGCATCTGTGTCTCTGCGTCTCTGAGTCTCTGAGCCTGAGACTCTGTGTCTGTGTGATTCTGCGTCTCTGAGCCTCTGGGTCTATTAGCCTCTGAGCCTCGATGTCTCTGAGTCTCTGTGTCTCTGCGTCTCTGTGTCGCTGCGTCTTTCGTCTCTGAGTCACTGAGCCTCTGTGTATCTGCGTCTCTAAATCTCTGAGTCTCTGGGTCTCTGTGTCTCTCAGTCTCTGACCCTCTGTGTCTCTGCATCTCTGAGCCTCTGTTTCTCTGCGTCTCTGTGTTACTCAGTCTCTGTGTCTCTGTGTCTCTGGGTCTCTGTGTCTCTGCGTCTCTGTGTCTCTGGGTCGCTGAGCCTCTGAGCCTCGATGTCTCTGAGTCTCTGAGTCTCTGTGTCTCTGAGTCTCTGAGCCTCTGTGTCTCTGTGTCTCTGTGTTTCTGAGTCTCTGTGTCTCTGGGTCTCTGAACCTCTGTGTGTCTGCGTCTCTGAGCCTCTGTGTCTCTGAGCCTCTGTGTCTCTGTGTCTCTGAGTCTCTGTGTCTCTGAGCCTCTGAGCCTCTCTGTCTCTGAGTCTCTGAGTCCCTGTGTCTCTGGGTCTCTGTATCTCTGAGTCTCTGGGTCTCTGTGTCTCTGCGTCTCTGAACCTCTGTGTGTCTGCGTCTCTGAGCTTCTGTGTCTCTGCGTCTCTGAGTCTCTGAGTCACTGTGTCTCTGAGCCTCTGTGTCTCTGCGTCTCTGCGTCTCCGTGTCGCTGAGCCTCTGAGTCTCTGAGCCACTGTGTCTCTGAGTCTCTGAGCATCTGTGTCTCTGCGTTTCTGAGTCTCTGAGCCTCTGTGTCTCTGAGTCTCTGAGTCGCTGAGTCTCTGAGTCTCTGTGTCTCTGCCTCTCTGTGTCTCTGAGTCTCTGTGTCGCTGAGTCTCTGTGTCTCTGAGTCTCTGAGCCTCTGTGTCTCTGCGTCTCTGAGTCTATGAGTCTCTGTGTCTCTGAGTCTCTGAGTCTCTGAGCCTCTTTGTCTCTGCGTCTCTGAGTCTATGAGTCTCTGTGTCTCTGAGTCTCTGTGTCTCTGGGCTCTGTGTCTCTGAGTCTCTGAGCATCTGTGTCTCTGAGTCTCCGAGTCACTGAGCCTTTGTGTCTCTGCGTCTCTGAGTCTCTGGGTCTCTGAGCCTCTGAGCCTCCGTGTCTCTCCATCTCTGTGTTCCTGAGTCTCTGTGTCTCTGCGTCTCTGAGTCTCTTAGTCTCTGAGTCTCTGAGCCTCTGTGTCTCTGCGTCTCTGAGTCTATGAATCTCTGTTTCTCTGGGTCTCTGTGTCTCTGGGCTCTGTGTCTCCGAGGCACTGAGCCTCTGTGTCTCTGCGTTTCTGAGTCTCTGGGTCTCTGAGCCTCTGAGCCTCCGTGTCTCTCCATCTCTGTGTTCCTGAGTCTCTGTGTCTCTGGGTCTCTGTGTCTCTGGGCTCTGAGTCTCTGGGTCTCTGAGCCTCTGTGTCTCTGTGTCTCTGTGTCTCTGAGCATCCGTGTCTCTTAGTCTCTGTTTCGATGAGCCTCCGAGACACTGAGCCTCTGTGTCTCTGAGTCTCTGAGCCTCTGCATCTCTGAGTCTCTGAGTCTCTGAGCATTTGTGTCTCTGCGTCTTTAAGTCTTTATGTCTCTGTTTCTCGGAGTCTCTGAGCCTCCGTGTCTCTCCATCTCCGTGTTCCTGAGACTCTGTGTCTCTATATCTCTGAGTCTCTGAGTCTCTGGGTCTCTGTCTCTGTGTCTCAGCATCTCTGAGCCTTTGTGTATCTGCGTCTCTGTGTCTCTGGGTCGCTGAGCCTCTGAGCCTCGATGTCTCTGAGTCTCAGAGTCTCTGAGTCTCTGAGCCTCTGTGTCTCTGCGTCTCTGTGTCTCTGAGTCTCTGAGCATCTGTGTCCCTGAGTCTCCATGTCGCTGAGCCTCTGAGACAATGATACCCCATGTCTCTGCGTCTCTGAGCCTCTGTGTCTCTGAGTCTCTGAGCCTCTGTGTCTCTGCATCTCTGTGTCTCTGAGTCTCTGAGTCTCTGAGCATCTGTGTCCCTGAGTCTCCGTGTCGCTGAGTCTCTGAGACACTGATACTCCATGTCTCTGCTTCTCTGAGTCTCTGTGTCTCTGCATCTCTGTGTTCCTGAGTCTCTGTGTCTCTGGGTCTCTGTGTCTCTGCATCTCTGAGCCTCTGTGTCTCTGCGTCTCTGAGCCTCTGTGTCTCTGAGCCTCTGTGTCTCTGCGTCTCTGAGTCTCTGGGTTTCTGAGCCTCTGAGCCTCTCTGTCTCTGAGTCTCTGAGTCTCTGTGTCTCTGGGTCTCTGTATCTCTGAGTCTCTGGGTCTCTGTGTCTCTGCGTCTCTGAACCTCTGTGTGTCTGCGTCTCTGAGCCTCTGTGTCTCTGAGCCTCTGTGTCTTTGTGTCTCTGTGTCTCTGAGTCTCTGAGTCTCTGTGTCTCTGAGTCTCTGAGTCTCTGAGTCTCTGTGTCTCTGAGTCTCTCAGCCTCTGTATCGCTGAGTCTCCGTGTCACTGAGTCGCTGAGTCACTGAGCCTCTGTGTCTCTGCAACTCTGAGTCTCTGGGTCTCTGAGCATCTGAGCCTCGATGTCTCTGAGTCTCTGTGTCTCTGCGTCTCTGAGTTTCTGAGTCTGTGTCTCTGTGTCTCTGGGTCTCTGTGTCTCTGAGTCTCTGGGTCTCTGTGCCTCTGTGTTTTTGAGCCTCTGTGTCTCTGCGTCTCTGTGTTTCTGAGTCTCTGTGTCTCTGGGTCTCTGTGTCTCTGGGTCTCTGCATCTCTGAGTCTCTGGGACTCTGAGACACTGAGCCTCTATGTCTCTGAGTTTCTGAGTCTCTGTGTCTCTGTGTCTCTTAGTGTCTGAGTCTCTGAGCCTCTGTGTCTCTATGTCTCTGAGTCTCTGAGTCTCTGAGCCTCTGTGTCTCTATGTCTCTGAGTCTCTGTGTCTCTGTGCATCTGAGTCTCTGAGTCTATGAGTCTCTGTGTCTCTGAGTCTCTGAGCCTCTGTGTCTCTGAGTCTCTGTGTCTCTGAGTCTTTGAGTCACTATTCTCTAGGTCTCTGTGTCTCTGAATCTCTGTGTCTCTGCGTCTCTGAGCCTCTGTGTCTCTGCGTCTCTGAGTCTCTGCGTCCCTGAGTCTCTGTGTCTCTGCGTCTCTGAGTCTCTGCGTCTCTGAGTCTCTGTGTCTCTGAGTCTCTGAGCCTCTGCGTCTCTGCGTCTCTGAGTCTCTGAGTCTCTGAGCATCTGTGTCTCTGAGTCTCCGTGACGCTGAGTCTCTGAGTGTCTGAGCCTCTGTGTCTCTGCGTCTCAGAGTCTCTGTGTCTCTGGGTCTCTGTGTCTCCGTCTCTGAGTCTCTGAGCTCCGTGTCTCTGAGTCTCTGAGCATCTGTGTCTCTGAGCCTCTGTGTCGCTGAGTCTCTGAGTCACTGAGCCTCTGTGTCTCTGCATCTCCCCGTCTCTGTGTCTCTGAGCCCATGTGTCTCTGAGTCCATTTATGGAATTGTTCGGGATAAACTGTCCCTCTGTCCCATGATGTATCCATTTATGGGATTGTGTGGGATAATCTGTCCCTCTGTCCCATGATGTGTCCTTTAGGGGGATTGTCCAGGATAAACCGTCCCTCTGTCCCATCATGTGTCCATAAGGGGGATTGTCCAGGATAAACTGTCCCTCTGTCCCATGGTGTGTCCTTTAGGGGGATTGACCAGGATAAACTATCCCCCGGTCCCATGATGTGTCCTTTAGGGGGATTTTCCTGGATAAACTGTCCCTCTGTCCCATGATGTGTCCTTTTATTGGAATGTCCAGGATAAACTGTCCCTCTGTCCATGATGTGTCCTTTTATGGGACTGTCCAGGTTAAATTCTCCCTCTTTCCCATGGTGTGTCCTTTAGGGGGATTGTCCAGGATAAACTGTCCCCATGTCCCATGATGTGTCCATTTATGGGATTGTCCGGGATAAACTGTCCCTCTGTCCAATGATGTGTCCATTTATGGGATTGTGTGGGATAATCTGTCACTCTGTCCCATGATGTGTCCTTTTATGGAATTGTCCGGGATAAACTGTCCCTCTGTCCCATGATGTGTCCTTTTTTGGGATTGTCCAGGATAAACTGTCCCTCTGTCCCATGATGTGTCCTTTAGGGTGTTTGTCCGGGATAAACTGTCCCTCTGTCCAATGATGTGTCCTTTTATGGGAATGTCCGGGATAAGCTGTCCCTCTGTCCCATGGTGTGTCCTTTAGGGGGATTGTCCAGGATAAACTGTCCCTCTATCCCATGTTGTGTCCTTTTATGGGAATGTTCAGGATAAACTGTCCCTCTGTCCCATGGTGTGTCCCTTAGGGGATTGTCCAGGATAAACTGTCCCTCTGTCCCATGATGTGTCCTTTAGCGGGATTGTCCTGGATAAACTGTCCCTCTGTCCCATGGTGTGTCCTTTTGGGGGATTGTCCAGGATAAACTGTCCCTCTGTCCCATGATGTGTCCTTTTATGGGATTGTCCAGGATAAACTGTCTCTCTGTCCCGTGATCTGTCCTTTAATGGGATTGTCCGGGATAAATTGTCCCTCTGTCCCATGGTATGTCCTTTAGGGGGATTGTCCAGGATAAACAGTCCCTCTGTCCCATGATGTGTCCTTTTATGGGATTGTCCGGGATAAACTGTCCCTCTGTCCCATGATGTGTCCTTTTATGGGATTGTCCGGATAAACTGTCCCTCTGAGCCATGATGTGTCCTTTAGGGGGAATGTCCTGGATAAACTGTTCCCCTGTCCCATGATGTGTCCTTTAGGGGGATTTTCCGGGATAAACTGTCCCTCTGTCCCATGATGTGTCTTTAGGGGGATTGTCCAGGATAAACTGTCCCACTGTCCCATGATGTGTCCTTCTGGGGGGATTGTCCATGATAAACTGTCCCTCTGTCCCATGGTGTGTCCTTTCGGGGGATTGTCCGGGATAAACTGTCCCTCTGTCCCATGGTGTGTCCTTTTATGGGATTGTCCGGGATAAACTGTCCCTGTGTCCCATGATGTGTGCTTTTATTGGATTGTCCGGGATAAACTGTCCCTGTGTCCCATGATGTGTCAATTTATGGGATTGTCCAGGATAAACTGTCCCTCTCCCCATGATGTGTCCTTTAGGGGGATTGTCCAGGATAAACTTTTCCTCTGTCCCATGGTGTGTCCTGAAGGGGGATTGTCCAGGATAAAGTGTCCGTCTGTCCCATGATGTGTCCTTAAGGGGAATTATCCATGATAAAATGTCCGTCTGTCCCATGATGTGTCCTTTTATGGGAATGTCCGGGATAAGCTGTCCCTCTGTCCCATGGTGTGTCCTTTAGGGGGATTGTCCAAGATAAACTGTCCCTCTATCCCATGATGTGTCCTTTTATGGGAATGTCCAGGATAAACTGTCCCTCTGTCCCATGGTGTGTCCCTTAGGGGAACTTTCGGGATAAACTGTTCCTCTGTCCCATGCTGTGTCCTTTAGTGCGATTGTCCAGGATAAACTGTCCCTCTGTCCCATGGTGTGTCCTTTAGGGGGATTGTCCAGGATAAACTGTCCCTCTGTCCCATGATGTGTCCTTTTATGGGATTGTCCAGGATAAACTGTCCCTCTGTCCCGTGATCTGTCCTTTAATGGCATTGTCCGGGATAAATTGTCCCTCTGTCCCATGGTATGTCCTTTAGGGGGATTGTCCAGGATAAACTGTCCCTCTGTCCCATGATGTGTCCTTTAGGGGGATTTTCCGGGATAAACTGTCCCTCTGTCCATTATGTGTCCTTTTATGGGATTGTCCGGATAAACTGTCCCCCTGTCCCATGATGTGTCCTTTAGGGGGATTTTCCGGGATAAACTGTCCCTCTGTCCCATGATGTGTCTTTAGGGGGATTTTCCAGGATAAACTGTCCCACTGTCCCATAATGTGTCCTTTTATGGGATTGTCCAGGATGAACTGTCCCTCTGTCCCATGGTGTGTCCTTTTATGGGATTATCCATGGTAAACTGTCCGTCTTTCCCATGATGTGTCCTTTTATGGGAATGTCCAGGATAAACTCTCCCTCTGTCCCATGCTGTGTCCTTTAGGGGGATTGTCCAGGATAAACTTCCCTCTGTCCCATAATGTGTCCTTTTATGGGATTGTCCGGGATAAACTGTCCCTCTATCCCATGATGTGTCCTTAAGGGAGATTGTCCGTGATAAACTGTCCCTCTGTCCCATGATGTGTCCTTTAGGGGGAATGTCCAGGATAAACTTCCCTCTGTCCCATAATGTGTCCTTTTATGGGATTGTCCAGGATGAACTGTCCCTCTGTCCCATGATGTGTCCTCTTATGGGATTGTCCGGGATAAACTGTCCCACTGTCCCATGGTGTGTCCTTTAAGGGGATTCTCCGGGATAAACTGTCGTTCTGTCCCATGCCGTGTCTTTTAGGAGGATTGTCCAGGATAAACTGTCCCTCTTTCCCATGGTCTGTCCTAAAGGGGGATTGTCCGGGATAAACTGTCCCTCTGTCCCATGATGTGTCCTTAGGAGGATTGTCCAGGATAAACTGTCCCTCTGTCCCACGAAGCGTCCTTAGGGGGATTGTCCAGGATTAACTGTCCCTGTGTCCCATGATGTGTCCTTTTATGGGATTGTCCAGGATATACTGTCCCTCTGTCCCATGATGTGTCCTTAGGGGGATTGTCCGGGATAAACTGTCCCTCTGCCCCATGATGTGTCCTTTAAGAGGATTGTCCAGGATAAACTGTCCCTCTGTCCAATGATGTGTCCTTTAGGGGGACAGTCCGGGAAAAACTGTCCCTCTTTCCCATGATGTGTCCTTTTATGGGATTGTTTAGGACAAACTGTCCCTCTGTCCCATGATGTGTCCTTTTATGGGAATGTCCAGGATAAACTGTCCCTCTGTCCCATGGTGTGGCCTTTTATGGGATTGTCGGGATAAACTGTCCCTCTGTCCCATGATGTGTCCATTTATGGGATTGTCCAGGATAAACTGTTCCTCTGTCCCATGATGAGTCCTTTCGGGGGATTGTCCAGGATAAACTGTCCCTCTGACCCATGATATGTCCTTTAGTGGGATTGTCCGGGATAAACTGTCCCTCTATCCCATGATGCGTCCTTTAGGGGGATTGTCCGGGATAAAATGTCCCTCTGTCCCATGATGTGTCCTAAAGGGTGATTGTCCATGATATACTGTCCCTCTGTCCCATGATGTGTCCTTTACGGGGATTGTCCCTGATAAACTGTCCCTTGGTCCCATGATGTGTCCTTTAGGGGGATTGTCCATGATAAACTGACCCTCACTCCCATGTTGTGTCCTTTAGGGGGATTGTCCATGATAAACTGTCCCTCTGTCCCATGGTGTGTCCTGTAGTGGGATTGTCCGGTATAAACTGTCCCTCACTCCCATGGTGTGTCCTTTAGGGGGATTGACCAGGATAAACTATCCCCCGGTGCCATGATGTGTCCTTTAGTGGGATTGTCCGGGATAAACAGTTCCTCTGTCCCATGGTGTGTCCTTTAGGGGGATTGCCCGGGACAAACTGACGATCTGTCCCATGATGTGTCCTTTAGGGGGATTGTCCAGGATAAACTGTCCCTGTGTCCCATGGTGTGTCCTTTTATGGGATTGTCCAGGATAAACTGTCCCTCTATCCCACGCTGTGTCCTTTAGGGGGATTGTTCGGGAAAACTGTCCCTCTGTCCCATGATGTGTCCTTTTATGGGATTGTCCAGGATAAACTGTCCCTCTGTCCATGATGTGTCCTTTTATGGGAATGTCCAGGATAAACTGTCCCTCTGTCCCATGATGTGTCCTTTAAGATGATTGTCCATGATAAACTGTCCATCTGTCCCATGATGTGTCCTTTTATGGTAATGTCCAGGATAAACTGTCCCTGTGTCCCATGATGTGTCCATTTAATGGATTGTCCAGGATAAACTGTCCCTCTGTCCCATGATGTGTCCTTTAGGGTGATTGTCCAGGATGAACTGTCCCTCTGTCCCATGATGTGTCCATTTATGGGATTGTCCAGGATAAACTGTCCCTCTAAACCACGCTGTGTCCTTTAGGGGGATTGTCCGGGATAAACTGTCCCTGTGTCCATGATGTGTCCATTTATGGGATAGTCCAGGATAAACTGTCCCTCTGTCCATGATGTGTCCGTTTAAGGGATTGTCCAGGATAAACTGTCCCTCTGTCCCATGATGTGTCCTTTTATGGGAATGTCCAGGATAAACTGTCCCTCTGTCCCATGGTGTGTCCTTTAGGGGGATTGTCCAGGATAAACTGTCCCTCTGTCCCATGATGTGTCCTTTAGGGGATTGTCCAGGATAAACTGTCCCTCTGTCCCATGATGTGTCCTTTAGGGGATTGTCCAGGATAAACTGTCCCTCTGTCCCATGATGTGTCCTTTAGCGGGATTGTCCAGGATAAACTGTCCCTCTGTCCCAAGGTGTGTCCTTTTGGGGGATTGTCCACGAGAAACTGTTCCTCTGTCCCATGGTGTGTCCCTTAGGGGGATTGTCCTGGATAAACTGACCCTCTCTCCCATGATGTGTCCTTTTATGGGATGGTCCAGGATAAACTGTCCCTCTGTCCCATGATGCGTCCGTATATGGGATTGTCCGGGATAAACTGTCCCTCTGTCCCATGATGTGTCCTTTAGGGGGATTGTCCGGGATAAACTGTCCCTCTGTCCCATGATGTGTCCTTTAGGGGGATTGTCCGGGATAAACTGTCCCTCTGTCCCATGATGTGTCCTTTTATGGGATTGTCCGGGGTAAACTGTCCCTCTGTCCCATGATGTGTCCTTTTATGGGATTGTCCAGGATAAACTGTCCCTCTGTCCCACGATGTGTCCTTTAGGGTGATTGTCCAGGATAAACTGTCCCTGTGTCCCATGATGTGTCCTTTAGGGCGATTATCCATGATAAACTGTCCGTCGGTCCATGATGTGTCCTTTCGGGTGATTGTCCAGGATAAACTATCCCTCTGTCTCATGATGTTTCCAATAATGGGATTGTCCAGGATAAACTGTCCCTCTTTCCCATGATGTGTCCTTTTATGGGAATGTCTAGGATATACTGTCCCACTGTCCCATGGTGTGTCCTTTAGGGGAATTTCCGGGATAAATTGTCCCTCTGTCTCATGGTGTGTCCTTTAGGGGGATTGTCCGGGATAAATTGTCCCTCTGCCCCATGAGGTGTCTTTTAGTGGGATTGTACAGGATAAACTGTCCCTCTGTCCCTAGATGTGCCCTTTTATGGGAATGTCCAGGATAAGCTGTCCCTCTGTCCCATGGTGTGACCTTAGGGGGATTGTCCGGGATAAACCGTCCCTCTGTCCCATGGTGTGTCCTTTAGGGTGATTGTCCAGGATAAACTGTCCCTGTGTCCCATGGTTTGTCTTTAGGGGGTTGTCCAGGATAAACTGTCCCTCTTTCCCATGAAGTTTCCTTTTTTGGGATTGTCCAGGATAAACTGTCCCTCTTTCCCATGAAGTTTCCTTTTTTGGGATTGTCCAGGATAAACTGTCCCTCTGTCCCATGATGTGTCCTTTAGGGGGATTGTCCAGGATAAACTGACCCTCTGTCCCATGGTGTGTCCTTTAGGGATTTTGTCCAGTATAAACTGTCCCTCTGTCCCATGATGTGTCCATTTATGGGATTGTCCTGGATAAACTGTCCCTCTGTCCCATGAAGTGTCCTTTTATGGGATTGTCCGGGATAAACTGTCCCTCTGCCCCATGGTGTGACCTTTAGGGGGATTGTCCGGGATAAACTGTCCCTCTGTCCCTAGATGTGCCCTTTTATGGGAATGTCCGGGATAAACTGTCCCTCTGTCCCATGATGTGTCCTTTTATGGGAATGTCCAGGATAAACTGTCCCTCTGTCCCATGGTGTGTCCTTTTATGGGAATGTACAGGATAAACTGTCCCTCTGTCCCATGGTGTGTCCATTAGGGGGATTGTCCGGGATAAACTGTCCCTCTGTCCATGATGTGTACTTTTATGGGAATGTCCAGGATAAACTGTCCCTCTGTCCCATGATGTGTACTTTTATGGGAATGTCCAGGATAAACTGTCCCTCTGTCCCATGATGTGTCCTTTTATGGGATTGTCCGGGATAAACTATCCCTCTGTCCATGATGTGTCCTTTTATGGGATTGTCCGGGATAAACTGTCCCTCTGTCCCATGATGTGTCCATTTATGGGATTGTCCAGGATAAACTGTCCCTCTGTCCCATGATGTGTCCTTTTATGGGATTGTCCAGGATAAACTGTCCCTCTGTCCCATGATGTGTCCTTTTATGGGATTGTCCAGGATAAACTGTCCCTCTGTCCCTTGATGTGTCCATTTATGGGATTGTCCGGGATAAACTGTCCCTCTGTCCCATGATGTGTCCTTTCGGGGGATTGTCCTGGATTAACTGTCCCTCTGTCCCATGATGTGTCCTTTTGGGGGATTGTCCGGGATAAACTGTCCCTCTGTCTCATGAAGTTTCCTTTTTTGGGATTGTCCTGTATAAACTGTCCCTCTGTCCCATGATGTGTCCTTTAGGGGGATTCTCCAGGATAAACTGTGCCTTTGTCCCATTTTGTATCCTTTTATGGGATTGTCCGGGATAAACTGTCCCTCTGTCCCATGATGTATCCTTTTATGGGATTGTCCAGGATAAACTGTCCCTCTGTCCCATTTTGTATCCTTTTACGGGATTGTCCGGGATAAATTGTCCCTCTGTCCCATGATGTGTCCATTTATGGGATAGTTCAGGATAAACTGTCCCTCTATCTCATGATGTGTCCATTTATGGGATTCTCCAGGATAAACTGTCCCTCTGTCCCATGATGTGTCCATTTATGGGATTGTCCAGGATAAACTGTCCCTCTGTCTCATGATGTGTCCTTTTATGTGATTGTCCAGGATAAACTGTCCCTCTGTCTCATGATGTGTCCATTTGTGGGATTGTCCAGGATTAACTGTCCCGCTGTCCCATGATGTGTCCTTTTTTGGGATTGTCCAGGATAAACTGTTCCTCTGTCCCATGATGTTTCCTTTTGGGGGATTGCCCGGGATAAACTGTCCCTCTGTCCCATGATGTGTCCTTTAGGGGGATTGTCCGGGCTAAACTGTCCCTCTGTCCCATTTTGTATCCTTTTATGGGATTATCCGGGATAAACTGTCCCTCTGTCCATGTTGTGTCCATTTATGGGATTGTCCAGGATAAACTGTCCCTCTCACCCATGATGTGTCCTTTTATGGGATTGTCCGGGATAAACTGTCCCTCTCTCCCATGGTGTGTCCATTAGGGGGATTGTCCAGGATATTTTGTCCCTCTGTCCCATGATGTGTCCTTTAGAACGTAGAACATTACAGCACAGAACAGGCCCTTCGGTTAACTCTAACGCTAACCCGAACCCGAACCTAACTCTAAGCCTAACTGTAATCCTAATCCTAACGCTAACGCTAACCCTAGCCCTATCCGTAATTCTAACGCTAACCCTACTGCTAACCCTAACCCTAACGCTCACCCTAACCCAAACACCTAACCTCTTACCTGACCTTAACACTAACCCACACCCTATCTCTAATCCTAACCCTAACCCTAACCCTAACATGACACTAACTCTCATCCTAAGACTAACCCTAACACTAACCATAAATCTAACCTTAACCCTAATCGTAACCCTAATCCTAACACGATACATAAACCAAACACCGAACCCTAACTCTAACCCAAACCGAAGAACTAGCCCTAACACTAAATCTAATGCTAAACAGAGCCCTAAACCTAACTCTAACCCGAACCCTAACCCTAACCCTAACCCGAACCCTAACATAACCCAAACTCTAATCCAAACCCTAACCCTAACACGAACCATAACTCTAACCGAAACCCTAACTCTAACGCAAACCATAAACCTGACCCGAACACTAACTCGAACCCTATCCGTAACTCGAACCCTAACCCTTACCCTAATCCTAACCCTACCCCGAAACCTAATGCTGACTCTAACGGTAATCCTAACCCTAACCTAAGTCTAACCCTAACTGTAATCCTAACCCTAACCCTAACGCTAACCGTAGCCCTAAACCTAACCCTAACTCTAACCCTAATCGAAACCTGAACCCAAACTCGAACCCAAACCCTAAACCTAACACGAAGAATAACCCTAACCCTAACTCTAATCCTAACCCGAAACCTAATGCTAATTCTAACCGTAAACCTAACCCGAACTCTAAATCTAACCCTATCCGTAACACTTACCCTAACCCTAAACCAAACCCTAAGTTGAGTGCTAAGCCTAACCCGAACCCCATTGCAAACCCCTAACCTTAAACGTAACCCGAACACTAACCCTAACCCTAACTCTAACCCTAAACCTATCCCTAACCCTAACATAGCACTAACACTAATCCTAACTCGAACCTGAACACTAACCATAAATCTAACCTTAACCCTAATCCTAACCCTAACTCCAACCTGAACCCTAACCCTAACCATATTCCAAACACCTAACCCGAACCCTAACCTAAGCAGGATCCCGAACCCTCGCCCTAACACTAAATCTAACACTAAACCGAACCCTAACCTAAATCTAACCTGAACTGTAATCTTAACCCTAACCCTAACTCCAACCCTAAGCCTATCCCTAACTCTAATCCTAACCCTTTCGCTAACTCCAATCCTAACCCTAACGCAAACCCAAAACCGAACCCTAACCTTAACTCTAATCCCAACCCTAACTCTAACCCTAACACCAGCCCGAAGCCTATCTCCCACCCTAACCCGATCCCCATCCCCATCCCCATCCCTAAACCTATCCCTAATCCAAACGCTAACTCTAACGCCTACACTAACCTAACTCTAACCCGAAATGTAATCCAAACCCAAACACCACCTCTAACGCTTATCCAATCCCGAAATCTAATCCTAATTCTATCCCTCACTCTAACCCTAACCCTAACCAAACTCTAAACCTAACTCGAACCCTAACCCTAACCCGAACCCAAACCCTAACCCTAACCCGAACCCTAACCCTAACCCTAACCTTAACCCTAACCTTAACCCTAACCCTAACTCTAACCCGAACCCTAACCCTAACCCGAACCAAAACTCTAACCCGAACCCAAACCTAACTCTAACCATAAACCTAACGCTAACCCGAACCAAAACCCTAAACCTAACCCAAACCTAACTCTAACCGTAAACCAAACCCTAACCCTAACCCTAACTCTCATACTAACCTTATCCATAATTCGAACACGAATCCTAAACCTAACCCGAACTCTAATGCTAACCTAAACCTAACCCTGACCCTAACCCTATCCCGATCCCTAATCCTAACCAATCCCTAACCCTACTCCTATCCCTAACCCTAATGATAACTCTAACGCTAACCCTAATCCTAATCTATCTCTAACCCGAACTGTAATTCTAAACCTAACCCTAACTCTAAGCCTGAGCCTATCCCTAACTCTAATCCTAACCCGATCCCTAACTCCAATCCTAAACCTAACCCTAACCCTAACACAGGCCGGAACCAAAATCGGAACACCAAACCTTAACCCGAATGCCTAACCCTAACCCTATCATTAACTCTAACCCCTAAACCTAACCCCAACCATATCCCTAACACGAACCCTAATCCCAAGTGTAACACTAAACCTAACCTAACCCTAACTCTAACCCTACAACTAACCCTAACCCTAATCCAAGCCCTGAACACTAACTGTAATCCTAATAGCGAACAATAACAGAAAAACTAACTCTAACCCTCACTCTAATCCCTAACCATAACCCTAACACCTAATGCAAACTCTAACACCTGACCCTAACCCGAACCCTAACCCGAACCCTAATCCTAACCCTAACCCTAACCCTAACCTAACGCTGACTCTAACCCTAATCTAAACCATAACCCTAACTCGAACCCAAACCCTAATCCAAACACTAAGACTAACCCTAACCCTAACTCTAATCCTAACCCTAACACTACCTCTAATGCTAACTCTAACCCTAACCCTATCCGTAACTATAACTCTAACCCTAACTCTAATGCTAACCCTAACCTAACCCTAACCCTATCCCTAACCCTAACCCTACCCCTATCCTGAAACCTAACCCTATCCCTAACCCTAACACTAACTCGAACGCCAAGACTAACCCCAACCTAACTCTAACCCTAACCCTATCCCTAACTCCCATCCTAATCCAATCCCTAACTCTAACCCTAACCCTAACCCTAACCCTTAACCCGACCCCAAACCATAATCATAATGCTAACCCTAACCCTAACCGTAACACTAATCCGAACCCTAAACCTAGCTCTAACCCGAAGCCTAACCCTAACTGTAAACTGAATCCTAATGCTAACCCTAGCCCTAAACCTAACCCAAACTCTAACCCTCATCTAAAGCCTAACCCAAACTCGACCCCAAACCCGAATACTAAAACTAAGACTAACCCTAACCCCAACTCCAATCCTAACCCTAACTTTTTTCCTAACCTTAACCCTAACACAAACCATAACTCTAACCTTAACCCTAATCCTAACCCTAGCCCTAAAAAAGACCTAACCCAAACCCTAACCGAAGATATAGCCCTCACACTTGCCCTAACACTAAATTTAAAGCTAACCCGAGCCCTAAGCCCAAGTGAGGCCTCACTTGGAGAACTGCGCCCAGTTCTGGTCGCCGTACTACCGGAAGGATGTAGAGATCCTGGAGAGAGTGCAGAGGAGATTTACCAGGATGCTGCCTGGTATGGAAGGGCTGTCTTACGAGGAAAGATTGAACGAACTTGGGCTGTTTTCCCTTGAGAGACGTCGGCTGAGGGGGGATCTAATAGAGGTTTATAAGATTATGAAGGGGATAGATAGAGTAAATGGTGGTATGCTTTTTCCGCTATTAGAAATGGATAGAACGAGGGGTCACGGGCTTAGGGTGAGGGGGGCTGGGTATAAGACAAATATTAGAGGGCAGTTTTTCACGCAAAGGGTAGTGGGGGTGTGGAATGCACTGCCGAGTAAGGTGGTGGAAGCACGCACGCTAGGGTTGTTTAAGAGTCACTTAGACAGCCACATGAGCGGTGTACATATAGGGGGATATAGCAGGCCTTACTAATCATTGTAGGCTTGGGAATTCGTTTTTGCCTCAGGGATGTTACAGTCTTTGCCTGTTTAATAATGAATTTTTTGTCTCCACAGGCATTTAAGTCCACCTTGTTGACCAGCAAGGGGCATGCATGCGGCAGGTTGTAGTGGGCTGCTCTTGGATGTTGCTTCGGGAGTTGCCTATTGCTTCATGTCGTTAGTGTGCTTAAACTGGACCATCTCCAGGGCAACATGACAGCTCAGAGACTATCTCTGTTGCTGTGCGGACACATGGATTTGGGCCTGTGTCTGTGGGAGTTTGCACGTTCTCCCCGTGGTTGCGTGGGTTTCCTCCGGGTGCTCCGGTTTCCTCCCACATCCCAAAGATGTGCTTTTAGGCTGATTGATTGGGTACTAAATTGTCCCTATATTGGACCTCCCTGATCCTCGCACATTAGGCGTAGACTAAAATCATGAATAGGTCACTGAGACAGTGGGACGGCGGCGCGGGCTCGTTGGGCCGAAGGGCCTGTTTCCCGTGCTGTGTTGTTCTTTGTTCTTTGTAACATGAAACATAATCCAAACACCTAACCCTAACTCTAACCCAAACCGAAGAACTAGCCCTAACATTAAAGCTAACGCTAAACTGAGCCCTAAACCTAACTCGAACCCTAACCCTAACCCTAACCCTAACCCGACCATAACCCTAACTCTAATCCAAACCCAAACCCTAACACGAACCATAAGTCTAACCTTAACCCTAACCCTAACACGAAACATAATCCAAACACCTAACCCTAACTCTATCCCAAACCGAAGAACTAGCCCTAATGCCAGCCTTAACACTAAATCTAATGCTAACCCGAGCCCTAAACCTAACTCTAACCCAAACCCTAACTGTAACTTGAACCCTAAGCCTATCCGTAACTCTAACCCGAACCCTAAACCTCACCCTAACTCTAATACGAACCCTAACCTAACCCTAACCCTATCCTTAACTTTAACCAGATTGCTATCCCCAACCCTAGCTCTATCCTTTGCCCTAACACGAACTGTAATCCTAACCCTAACCCTAACTGTAACCCTAACCCTAATGCTAACCCAAGCCCTAACCCTAACCCTAACTCTAACGCAACCCTATCCGTAACTCTAACCCGAACCCTAAACCTAACCCCAACTCTAATGCTAACCCTTACATAACCCTAACCCTAACCCTATCCCTAACTCGAAACCTATCGCAATCCCGAACCCTAATCCTATCCCTAAACCTAACGCTAACGCTAACCCTAACCCTAACCCTAACTCAAACATGAACCCTAGTCCTAAACCAAACCCAAACTCTAACCCTAATCTAAACCCGAATCCAAACTCGAAACCAAACCCGAAACCGAACACGAAGACTAAACCTAACCCTAACTCTAATCCTAACCCGAACACTAACTCGAACGCAAACCCTAAACCAAACCCTAACCCAATCCGTAACTCAAACCCTAACCCTAACCCTAATCCTAACTCTACCCCTAAACCTAACGCTGACTCTAACGCTAATCCTAACCCTAACCTAACTCGAACCCTAACTGTAATCCTAACCCTAACCCTAACGCTAACCCTAGCCCTAAACCTAACCCTAACTCTAACCCTAATCTAAACCCTAACCCAAACTCAAACCCAAACCCTAAACCTAAAACTAGAATAATCCTAAACCTAACTCTAATCCTAACCCTAAACCTAACCCGAATTCTAACCCTAACCCTAATCCTAACCCTAACCTTAAATGTAACCCAAACACGAACCCTCACCCTAACTCAAATCCTAACCCTAAACTTAACCCTAACATAACACTAACTCTAATCCTAACTCGAACCTGAACACTAACCATAAATCTAACCTTAACCCTAATCCTAACCCTAACTCCAACCTGAACCCTAACCCTAACCATATTCCAAACACCTAACCCGAACCCTAACCTAAGCACGATCCCGAACCCTCGCCCTAACACTAAATCTAACACTAAACCGAACCCTAACCTAAATCTAACCCTAACTGTAATCTTAACCCGAACCCTAACTCCAACCCTAAGCCTATCCCTAATTCTAATCCTAACCCTATCCTGAACTCCAATCCTAACCCTGACTCTAACTCTAACTCTAATCCTAACCCTAACCCTAACACAAATCTGAACCCGAACACTAACCCTAACTCTAATCCCAACCCTAACTCTAACCCTAACACCAACCCGAAGTCTATCCCTCACCCGAACCCATCCCCATCCCTAACCCTAAACCTATCCCAAAACCAAACGCTAACTCCAACGCCAACCCTAACCTAACTCTAACCCGAAATGTAATCCGAACCCAAACACTAACTCTAACACTTATACAATCCCTAAATCTAATCCTAATTCTATCCCTCACTCTAACCCTAACCCTAACCCAAACTCTCAACCTAACTCGAACCCTAACCCTAACCCTAACCCGAACCCAAACCCTAACCCTAACCCAAACCTAACTCGAACTGTAACCCGAACCCGAAACCTAACCCTAACTCTAACACTAACCCGATCCATAATTCTAACCCTAACCCTAAACCGAACCCTAACTCTAATGCAAACTCTAACCTAACCCTATCCCTATCCCTAACTCTAACCCTATCCCGATCCCTAATTCACTTACGCAAGGATATTTTGGCCTTGGAGGGAGTGCAGAGGAGGTTTACTAGGCTGATACCGGAGTTGAGGGGATTGAGCTATGAGGAGAGGCTGAATAAACGAGGCTTGTACTCGTTAGAATTTAGAAGAATGAGGGGAGATCTCATTGAGACGTAAAAGATGATGAATCTCGGTGAGTCTCAGAGCCTCTGTGTCTCTGCGCCTCGGAGTCTCTGGGTCTCTGAGTCTCTGTGTCTCTGCATCTCTGAGTCTCTGAGTCCCTGTGTCTCTGCATCTCTGAGCCTCTGTATCTCTGCGTCTCTGAGTCCCTGAGTCTCTGAGCATCTGTGTCTCTGAGTCTCCGTGTCGCTGAGTCTCTGAGACACTGAGCCTCTGGGTCTCTGCGTCTCTGAGTCTCTGTGTCTCCGGGTCGCTGAGCCTCTGAGCCTTGATGTCTCTGAGTCCCTGAGTCTCTGTGTCTCTGAGTCTCTGAGCCTCGATGTCTCTGAGTCTCTGAGCCTCGATGTCTCTGAGTCTCTGAGTCTCTGAGTCTCTGTTTCTCTGAGTCTCTGAGCATCTGTGTCTCTCCGTCTCTGTGTTTCTGAGTCTCTGTGTCTCTGGGTCTCTGAGCCTCTGTGTCTCTGCCTCTCTGTGCCTCTGAGTCTCTGTGTCGCTGAGTCTCTGAGTCTCTGGGTCACTGAGTCTCTGAGCATCTGAGCATCTGTGTCTCAGTGTCTGTAAGTCTCTGCGCCTCTGTGTCTCTGAGTCTCTGAGTCTCCGTGTCTCTGTGTCTCTGACCCTCTGTGTCTCTGAGTCTCTGCGTCTCTGGGTCTTTGAGCCTCTGAGCCTCGATGTCTCTGAGTCTCTGAGCGTCTGTGTCTCTGCGTCTCTGTGTTTCTGTGTCTCTGCGTCTCTGAGTCTCTGTGTCTCTGTGTCTCTGGGTCTCTTTGTCTCTGCGTCTCTGAACCTCTGTGTGTCTGCGTCTCTGAGTCTCTGAGTTTCTGAGCCTCTGTGTCTCCTCGTCTCTGAGTCACTGAGTCTCAGTGTGCCTGAGTAGCTGTGCCTCTGCGTCTCTGTGTCTCTGAGTCTCTGTGTCTCTGAGTCTCCGTGTCGGTGAGTCTCGGAGCCTCTGTGTCTCTGCGTCTCTGAGCCTCAGAGCCTCGATATCTCTGATTCTCTGAGTCTCTGCGTCTCTGAGTCTCTGTGTCTCTGGGTCTCTGTGTCTCTGAGCCTCTGTGTCTCTGTGTCTCTGAGTCTCTGTGTCTCTGTGTCTCTGGGTCTCTGAGTCTCTGTGTCTCTGAGTCTCTGAAGCATCAGTGTCTCTGAGTCTCCGTGTCGCTGAGTCTCTGAGTCACTGAGCCTCTGTGTCTCTGCATCTCCCCGTCTCTGTGTCTCTGAGCCCATGTGTCTCTGAGTCTCAGTGACTCTGCATCTCTGAGTCTCTGAGTCTCTGTGTCTCTGGGTCTCTGTGTCTCTGAGTCTCTGGGTCTGTGTGTCTCTACGTCTCTGAGCCTCTGTGTGTCTGCGTCTCTGAGCCTCTGTGTCTCTGCGTCTCTGAGTCCCTGAGTCTCTGAGCCTCTGTGTCTCTGCATCTCTGTGTTTCTGAGTCTCTGTGTCTCTGGGTCCATGTGTCTCTGAGTCTCAGTGACTTTGAACCTTTGAGCCTCTCTGTCTCTGAGCCTCTGTGTGTCTGCATTTCTGAGTCTCTGAGCCACTGAGCATCTGTGTCTCTGCGTCTCTGAGTCTCTGAGCCTGAGACTCTGTGTCTGTGTGATTCTGCGTCTCTGAGCCTCTGGGTCTATTAGCCTCTGAGCCTCGATGTCTCTGAGTCTCTGTGTCTCTGCGTCTCTGTGTCGCTGCGTCTTTCGTCTCTGAGTCACTGAGCCTCTGTGTATCTGCGTCTCTAAATCTCTGAGTCTCTGGGTCTCTGTGTCTCTCAGTCTCTGACCCTCTGTGTCTCTGCATCTCTGAGCCTCTGTTTCTCTGCGTCTCTGTGTTACTCAGTCTCTGTGTCTCTGTGTCTCTGGGTCTCAGTGTCTCTGCGTCTCTGTGTCTCTGGGTCGCTGAGTCTCTGAGCCTCGATGTCTCTGAGTCTCTGAGTCTCTGTGTCTCTGAGTCTCTGAGCATCTGTGTCTCTGTGTCTCTGTGTTTCTGAGTCTCTGTGTCTCTGGGTCTCAGTGTCTCTGAGTCTCTGAACCTCTGTGTGTCTGCGTCTCTGAGCCTCTGTGTCTCTGAGCCTCTGTGTCTCTGTGTCTCTGAGTCTCTGTGTCTCTGAGCCTCTGAGCCTCTCTGTCTCTGAGTCTCTGAGTCCCTGTGTCTCTGGGTCTCTGTATCTCTGAGTCTCTGGGTCTCTGTGTCTCTGCGTCTCTGAACCTCTGTGTGTCTGCGTCTCTGAGCTTCTGTGTCTCTGCGTCTCTGAGTCTCTGAGTCACTGTGTCTCTGAGCCTCTGTGTCTCTGCGTCTCTGCGTCTCCGTGTCGCTGAGCCTGTGAGTCTCTGAGCCACTGTGTCTCTGAGTCTCTCAGCATCTGTGTCTCTGCGTTTCTGAGTCTCTGAGTCTCTGTGTCTCTTTGTCTCTTAGTCTCTGAGTCTCTGAGCCTCTGTGTCTCTGAGTCTCTGAGTCGCTGAGTCTCTGAGTCTCTGTGTCTCTGCCTCTCTGTGTCTCTGAGTCTCTGTGTCGCTGAGTCTCTGTGTCTCTGAGTCTCTGAGCCTCTGTGTCTCTGCGTCTCTGAGTCTATGAGTCTCTGTGTCTCTGAGTCTCTGAGTCTCTGAGCCTCTTTGTCTCTGCGTCTCTGAGTCTATGAGTCTCTGTGTCTCTGAGTCTCTGTGTCTCTGGGCTCTGTGTCTCTGAGTCTCTGAGCATCTGTGTCTCTGAGTCTCCGAGTCACTGAGCCTTTGTGTCTCTGCGTCTCTGAGTCTCTGGGTCTCTGAGCCTCTGAGCCTCCGTGTCTCTCCATCTCTGGGTTCCTGAGTCTCTGTGTCTCTGCGTCTCTGAGTCTCTTAGTCTCTGAGTCTCTGAGCCTCTGTGTCTCTGCGTCTCTGAGTCTATGAATCTCTGTTTCTCTGGGTCTCTGTGTCTCTGGGCTCTGTGTCTCCGAGGCACTGAGCCTCTGTGTCTCTGCGTTTCTGAGTCTCTGGGTCTCTGAGCCTCTGAGCCTCCGTGTCTCTCCATCTCTGTGTTCCTGAGTCTCTGTGTCTCTGGGTCTCTGTGTCTCTGGGCTCTGAGTCTCTGGGTCTCTGAGCCTCTGTGTCTCTGTGTCTCTGAGTCTCTGAGCATCTGTGTCTCTTAGTCTCTGTTTCGATGAGCCTCCGAGACACTGAGCCTCTGTGTCTCTGAGTCTCTGAGCCTCTGCATCTCTGAGTCTCTGAGTCTCTGAGCATTTGTGTCTCTGCGTCTTTAAGTCTTTATGTCTCTGTTTCTCTGAGTCTCTGAGCCTCCGTGTCTCTCCATCTCCGTGTTCCTGAGACTCTGTGTCTCTATATCTCTGAGTCTCTGAGTCTCTGGGTCTCTGTCTCTGTGTCTCAGCATCTCTGAGCCTTTGTGTATCTGCGTCTCTGTGTCTCTGGGTCGCTGAGCCTCTGAGCCTCGATGTCTCTGAGTCTCAGAGTCTCTGAGTCTCTGAGCCTCTGTGTCTCTGCGTCTCTGTGTCTCTGAGTCTCTGAGCATCTGTGTCCCTGAGTCTCCATGTCGCTGAGCCTCTGAGACAATGATACCCCATGTCTCTGCGTCTCTGAGCCTCTGTGTCTCTGAGTCTCTGAGCCTCTGTGTCTCTGCATCTCTGTGTCTCTGAGTCTCTGAGCATCTGTGTCCCTGAGTCTCCGTGTCGCTGAGTCTCTGAGACACTGATACTCCATGTCTCTGCTTCTCTGAGTCTCTGTGTCTCTGCATCTCTGTGTTCCTGAGTCTCTGTGTCTCTGGGTCTCTGTGTCTCTGCATCTCTGAGCCTCTGTGTCTCTGCGTCTCTGAGCCTCTGTGTCTCTGAGCCTCTGTGTCTCTGCGTCTCTGAGTCTCTGGGTTTCTGAGCCTCTGAGCCTCTCTGTCTCTGAGTCTCTGAGTCTCTGTGTCTCTGGGTCTCTGTATCTCTGAGTCTCTGGGTCTCAGTGTCTCTGCGTCACTGAACCTCTGTGTGTCTGCGTCTCTGAGCCTCTGTGTCTCTGAGCCTCTGTGTCTTTGTGTCTCTGTGTCTCTGAGTCTCTGAGTCTCTGTGTCTCTGAGTCTCTGAGTCTCTGTGTCTCTGAGTCTCTCAGCCTCTGTATCGCTGAGTCTCCGTGTCACTGAGTCGCTGAGTCACTGAGCCTCTGTGTCTCTGCAACTCTGAGTCTCTGGGTCTCTGAGCATCTGAGCCTCGATGTCTCTGAGTCTCTGTGTCTCTGCGTCTCTGAGTTTCTGAGTCTGTGTCTCTGTGTCTCTGGGTCTCTGTGTCTCTGAGTCTCTGGGTCTCTGTGCCTCTGTGTTTTTGAGCCTCTGTGTCTCTGCGTCTCTGTGTTTCTGAGTCTCTGTGTCTCTGGGTCTCTGTGTCTCTGGGTCTCTGCATCTCTGAGTCTCTGGGACTCTGAGACACTGAGCCTCTATGTCTCTGAGTTTCTGAGTCTCTGTGTCTCTGTGTCTCTTAGTGTCTGAGTCTCTGAGCCTCTGTGTCTCTATGTCTCTGAGTCTCTGAGTCTCTGAGCCTCTGTGTCTCTATGTCTCTGAGTCTCTGTGTCTCTGTGCATCTGAGTCTCTGAGTCTATGAGTCTCTGTGTCTCTGAGTCTCTGAGCCTCTGTGTCTCTGAGTCTCTGTGTCTCTGAGTCTTTGAGTCACTTTTCTCTAGGTCTCTGTGTCTCTGAATCTCTGTGTCTCTGCGTCTCTGAGCCTCTGTGTCTCTGCGTCTCTGAGTCTCTGCGTCTCTGAGTCTCTGTGTCTCTGCGTCTCTGAGTCTCTGCGTCTCTGAGTCTCTGTGTCTCTGAGTCTCTGAGCCTCTGCGTCTCTGCGTCTCTGAGTCTCTGAGTCTCTGAGCATCTGTGTCTCTGAGTCTCCGTGACGCTGAGTCTCTGAGTGTCTGAGCCTCTGTGTCTCTGCGTCTCAGAGTCTCTGTGTCTCTGGGTCTCTGTGTCTCCGTCTCTGAGTCTCTGAGCTCCGTGTCTCTGAGTCTCTGAGCATCTGTGTCTCTGAGCCTCTGTGTCGCTGAGTCTCTGAGTCACTGAGCCTCTGTGTCTCTGCATCTCCCCGTCTCTGTGTCTCTGAGCCCATGTGTCTCTGTGTCCATTTATGGAATTGTTCGGGATAAACTGTCCCTCTGTCCCATGATGTGTCCATTTATGGGATTGTGTGGGATAATCTGTCCCTCTGTCCCATGATGTGTCCTTTAGGGGGATTGTCCAGGATAAACCGTCCCTCTGTCCCATCATGTGTCCATAAGGGGGATTGTCCAGGATAAACTGTCCCTCTGTCCCATGGTGTGTCCTTTAGGGGGATTGACCAGGATAAACTATCCCCCGGTCCCATGATGTGTCCTTTAGGGGGATTTTCCTGGATAAACTGTCCCTCTGTCCCATGATGTGTCCTTTTATTGGAATGTCCAGGATAAACTGTCCCTCTGTCCATGATGTGTCCTTTTATGGGACTGTCCAGGTTAAATTCTCCCTCTTTCCCATGGTGTGTCCTTTAGGGGGATTGTCCAGGATAAACTGTCCCCATGTCCCATGATGTGTCCATTTATGGGATTGTCCGGGATAAACTGTCCCTCTGTCCAATGATGTGTCCATTTATGGGATTGTGTGGGATAATCTGTCACTCTGTCCCATGATGTGTCCTTTTATGGAATTGTCCGGGATAAACTGTCCCTCTGTCCCATGATGTGTCCTTTTTTGGGATTGTCCAGGATAAACTGTCCCTCTGTCCCATGATGTGTCCTTTAGGGTGTTTGTCCGGGATAAACTGTCCCTCTGTCCCATGATGTGTCCTTTTATGGGAATGTCCGGGATAAGCTGTCCCTCTGTCCCATGGTGTGTCCTTTAGGGGGATTGTCCAGGATAAACTGTCCCTCTATCACATGTTGTGTCCTTTTATGGGAATGTTCAGGATAAACTGTCCCTCTGTCCCATGGTGTGTCCCTTAGGGGATTGTCCAGGATAACCTGTCCCTCTGTCCCATGATGTGTCCTTTAGCGGGATTGTCCTGGATAAACTGTCCCTCTGTCCCATGGTGTGTCCTTTTGGGGGATTGTCCAGGATAAACTGTCCCTCTGTCCCATGATGTGTCCTTTTATGGGATTGTCCAGGATAAACTGTCTCTCTGTCCCGTGATCTGTCCTTTAATGGGATTGTCCGGGATAAATTGTCCCTCTGTCCCATGGTATGTCCTTTAGGGGGATTGTCCAGGATAAACTGTCCCTCTGTCCCATGATGTGTCCTTTTATGGGATTGTCCGGGATAAACTGTCCCTCTGTCCCATGATGTGTCCTTTTATGGGATTGTCCGGATAAACTGTCCCTCTGAGCCATGATGTGTCCTTTAGGGGGAATGTCCTGGATAAACTGTTCCCCTGTCCCATGATGTGTCCTTTAGGGGGATTTTCCGGGATAAACTGTCCCTCTGTCCCATGATGTGTCTTTAGGGGGATTGTCCAGGATAAACTGTCCCACTGTCCCATGATGTGTCCTTCTGGGGGGATTGTCCATGATAAACTGTCCCTCTGTCCCATGGTGTGTCCTTTCGGGGGATTGTCCGGGATAAACTGTCCCTCTGTCCCATGGTGTGTCCTTTTATGGGATTGTCCGGGATAAACTGTCCCTGTGTCCCATGATGTGTGCTTTTATTGGATTGTCCGGGATAAACTGTCCCTGTGTCCCATGATGTGTCAATTTATGGGATTGTCCAGGATAAACTGTCCCTCTCCCCATGATGTGTCCTTTAGGGGGATTGTCCAGGATAAACTTTTCCTCTGTCCCATGGTGTGTCCTGAAGGGGGATTGTCCAGGATAAAGTGTCCGTCTGTCCCATGATGTGTCCTTTAGGGGGATTATCCATGATAAAATGTCCGTCTGTCCCATGATGTGTCCTTTTATGGGAATGTCCGGGATAAGCTGTCCCTCTGTCCCATGGTGTGTCCTTTAGGGGGATTGTCCAGGATAAACTGTCCCTCTATCCCATGATGTGTCCTTTTATGGGAATGTCCAGGATAAACTGTCCCTCTGTCCCATGGTGTGTCCCTTAGGGGAACTTTCGGGATAAACTGTTCCTCTGTCCCATGCTGTGTCCTTTAGTGCGATTGTCCAGGATAAACTGTCCCTCTGTCCCATGGTGTGTCCTTTAGGGGGATTGTCCAGGATAAACTGTCCCTCTGTCCCATGATGTGTCCTTTTATGGGATTGTCCAGGATAAACTGTCCCTCTGTCCCGTGATCTGTCCTTTAATGGCATTGTCCGGGATAAATTGTCCCTCTGTCCCATGGTATGTCCTTTAGGGGGATTGTCCAGGATAAACTGTCCCTCTGTCCCATGATGTGTCCTTTTATGGGATTGTCCGGGATAAACTGTCCCTCTGTCCATTATGTGTCCTTTTATGGGATTGTCCGGATAAACTGTCCCTCTGAGCCATGATGTGTCCTTTAGGGGGATTGTCCTGGATAAACTGTCCCCCTGTCCCATGATGTGTCCTTTAGGGGGATTTTCCGGGATAAACTGTCCCTCTGTCCCATGATGTGTCTTTAGGGGGATTTTCCAGGATAAACTGTCCCACTGTCCCATAATGTGTCCTTTTATGGGATTGTCCAGGATGAACTTCCCTCTGTCCCATGGTGTGTCCTTTTATGGGATTATCCATGATAAACTGTCCGTCTTTCCCATGATGTGTCCTTTTATGGGAATGTCCAGGATAAACTCTCCCTCTGTCCCATGCTGTGTCCTTTAGGGGGATTGTCCAGGATAAACTTCCCTCTGTCCCATAATGTGTCCTTTTATGGGATTGTCCGGGATAAACTGTCCCTCTATCCCATGATGTGTCCTTAAGGGGGATTGTCCGTGATAAACTGTCCCTCTGTCCCATGATGTGTCCTTTAGGGGGAATGTCCAGGATAAACTTCCCTCTGTCCCATAATGTGTCCTTTTATGGGATTGTCCAGGATGAACTGTCCCTCTGTCCCATGATGTGTCCTCTTATGGGATTGTCCGGGATAAACTGTCCCACTGTCCCATGGTGTGTCCTTTAAGGGGATTCTCCGGGATAAACTGTCGTTCTGTCCCATGCCGTGTCTTTTAGGAGGATTGTCCAGGATAAACTGTCCCTCTTTCCCATGGTCTGTCCTAAAGGGGGATTGTCCGGGATAAACTGTCCCTCTGTCCCATGATGTGTCCTTAGGAGGATTGTCCAGGATAAACTGTCCCTCTGTCCCACGATGCGTCCTTAGGGGGATTGTCCAGGATTAACTGTCCCTGTGTCCCATGATGTGTCCTTTTATGGGATTGTCCAGGATATACTGTCCCTCTGTCCCATGATGTGTCCTTAGGGGGATTGTCCGGGATAAACTGTCCCTCTGCCCCATGATGTGTCCTTTAAGAGGATTGTCCAGGATAAACTGTCCCTCTGTCCCATGATTTGTCCTTTAGGGGGACAGTCCGGGAAAAACTGTCCCTCTTTCCCATGATGTGCCTTTTATGGGATTGTTTAGGACAAACTGTCCCTCTGTCCCATGATTTGTCCTTTTATGGGAATGTCCAGGATAAACTGTCCCTCTGTCCCATGGTGTGGCCTTTTATGGGATTGTCCGGGATAAACTGTCCCTCTATCCCATGATGTGTCCATTTATGGGATTGTCCAGGATAAACTGTTCCTCTGTCCCATGATGAGTCCTTTCGGGGGATTGTCCAGGATAAACTGTCCCTCTGACCCATGATATGTCCTTTAGTGGGATTGTCCGGGATAAACTGTCCCTCTATCCCATGATGCGTCCTTTAGGGGGATTGTCCGGGATAAAATGTCCCTCTGTCCCATGATGTGTCCTAAAGGGTGATTGTCCATGATATACTGTCCCTCTGTCCCATGATGTGTCCTTTACGGGGATTGTCCCTGATAAACTGTCCCTTGGTCCCATGATGTGTCCTTTAGGGGGATTGTCCATGATAAACTGTCCCTCACTCCCATGGTGTGTCCTTTAGGGGGATTGTCCATGATAAACCGTCCCTCTGTCCCATGGTGTGTCCTGTAGTGGGATTGTCCGGTATAAACTGTCCCTCACTCCCATGGTGTGTCCTTTAGGGGGATTGACCAGGATAAACTATCCCCCGGTGCCATGATGTGTCCTTTAGTGGGATTGTCCGGGATAAACAGTTCCTCTGTCCCATGGTGTGTCCTTTAGGGGGATTGCCCGGGACAAAATGACGATCTGTCCCATGATGTGTCCTTTAGGGGGATTGTCCAGGATAAACTGTCCCTGTGTCCCATGGTGTGTCCTTTTATGGGATTGTCCAGGATAAACTGTCCCTCTATCCCACGCTGTGTCCTTTAGGGGGATTGTTCGGGAAAACTGTCCCTCTGTCCCATGATGTGTCCTTTTATGGGATTGTCCAGGATAAACTGTCCCTCTGTCCATGATGTGTCCTTTTATGGGAATGTCCAGGATAAACTGTCCCTCTGTCCCATGATGTGTCCTTTAAGATGATTGTCCATGATAAACTGTCCATCTGTCCCATGATGTGTCCTTTTATGGTAATGTCCAGGATAAACTGTCCCTGTGTCCCATGATGTGTCCATTTAATGGATTGTCCAGGATAAACTGTCCCTCTGTCCCATGATGTGTCCTTTAGGGTGATTGTCCAGGATGAACTGTCCCTCTGTCCCATGATGTGTCCATTTATGGGATTGTCCAGGATAAACTGTCCCTCTATCCCACGCTGTGTCCTTTAGGGGGATTGTCCGGGATAAACTGTCCCTGTGTCCATGATGTGTCCATTTATGGGATAGTCCAGGATAAACTGTCCCTCTGTCCATGATCTGTCCGTTTAAGGGATTGTCCAGGATAAACTGTCCCTCTGTCCCATGATGTGTCCTTTTATGGGAATGTCCAGGATAAACAGTCCCTCTGTCCCATGGTGTGTCCTTTAGGGGGATTGTCCAGGATAAACTGTCCCTCTGTCCCATGATGTGTCCTTTAGGGGATTGTCCAGGATAAACTGTCCCTCTGTCCCATGATGTGTCCTTTAGGGGATTGTCCAGGATAAACTGTCCCTCTGTCCCATGATGTGTCCTTTAGCGGGATTGTCCAGGATAAACTGTCCCTCTGTCCCAAGGTGTGTCCTTTTGGGGGATTGTCCACGAGATACTGTTCCTCTGTCCCATGGTGTGTCCCTTAGGGGGATTGTCCTGGATAAACTGACCCTCTCTCCCATGATGTGTCCTTTTATGGGATGGTCCAGGATAAACTGTCCCTCTGTCCCATGATGCGTCCGTATATGGGATTGTCCGGGATAAACTGTCCCTCTGTCCCATGATGTGTCCTTTAGGGGAATTGTCCGGGATAAACTGTCCCTCTGTCCCATGATGTGTCCTTTAGGGGGATTGTCCGGGATAAACTGTCCCTCTGTCCCATGATGTGTCCTTTTATGGGATTGTCCGGGGTAAACTGTCCCTCTGTCCCATGATGTGTCCTTTTATGGGATTGTCCAGGATAAACTGTCCCTCTGTCCCACGATGTGTCCTTTAGGGGGATTGTCCAGGATAAACTGTCCCTGTGTCCCATGATGTGTCCTTTAGGGCGATTATCCATGATAAACTGTCCGTCGGTCCATGATGTGTCCTTTCGGGTGATTGTCCAGGATAAACTATCCCTCTGTCTCATGATGTTTCCAATAATGGGATTGTCCAGGATAAACTGTCCCTCTTTCCCATGATGTGTCCTTTTATGGGAATGTCTAGGATATACTGTCCCACTGTCCCATGGTGTGTCCTTTAGGGGAATTTCCGGGATAAATTGTCCCTCTGTCCCATGGTGTGTCCTTTAGGGGGATTGTCCGGGATAAATTGTCCCTCTGCCCCATGAGGTGTCTTTTAGTGGGATTGTACAGGATAAACTGTCCCTCTGTCCCTAGATGTGCCCTTTTATGGGAATGTCCAGGATAAGCTGTCCCTCTGTCCCATGGTGTGACCTTAGGGGGATTGTCCGGGATAAACCGTCCCTCTGTCCCATGGTGTGTCCTTTAGGGTGATTGTCCAGGATAAACTGTCCCTGTGTCCCATGGTTTGTCTTTAGGGGGTTGTCCAGGATAAACTGTCCCTCTTTCCCATGACGTTTCCTTTTTTGGGATTGTCCAGGATAAACTGTCCCTCTTTCCCATGAAGTTTCCTTTTTTGGGATTGTCCAGGATAAACTGTCCCTCTGTCCCATGATGTGTCCTTTAGGGGGATTGTCCAGGATAAACTGACCCTCTGTCCCATGGTGTGTCCTTTAGGGATTTTGTCCAGTATAAACTGTCCCTCTGTCCCATGATGTGTCCATTTATGGGATTGTCCTGGATAAACTGTCCCTCTGTCCCATGAAGTGTCCTTTTATGGGATTGTCCGGGATAAACTGTCCCTCTGTCCATGATGTGTCCATTTATGGGTCTGTGCAGGATAAACTGTCTCTCTGTCCCATGGTGTGACCTTTAGGGGGATTGTCCGGGATAAACTGTCCCTCTGTCCCTAGATGTGCCCTTTTATGGGAATGTCCGGGATAAACTGTCCCTCTGTCCCATGATGTGTCCTTTTATGGGAATGTCCAGGATAAACTGTCCCTCTGTCCCATGGTGTGTCCTTTTATGGGAATGTCCAGGATAAACTGTCCCTCTGTCCCATGATGTGTCCTTTTATGGGAATGTCCAGGATAAACTGTCCCTCTGTCCCATGCAGTGTCCATTAGGGGGATTGTCCGGGATAAACTGTCCCTCTGTCCATGATGTGTACTTTTATGGGAATGTCCAGGATAAACTGTCCCTCTGTCCCATGATGTGTACTTTTATGGGAATGTCCAGGATAAACTGTCCCTCTGTCCCATGATGTGTCCTTTTATGGGATTGTCCGGGATAAACTATCCCTCTGTCCATGATGTGTCCTTTTATGGGATTGTCCGGGATAAACTGTCCCTCTGTCCCATGATGTGTCCATTTATGGGATTGTCCAGGATAAACTTTCCCTCTGTCCCATGATGTGTCCTTTTATGGGATTGTCCAGGATAAACTGTCCCTCTGTCCCATGATGTGTCCTTTTATGGGATTGTCCAGGATAAACTGTCCCTCTGTCCCTTGATGTGTCCATTTATGGGATTGTCCGGGATAAACTGTCCCTCTGTCCCATGATGTGTCCTTTCGGGGGATTGTCCTGGATTAACTGTCCCTCTGTCCCATGATGTGTCCTTTTGGGGGATTGTCCGGGATAAACTGTCCCTCTGTCTCATGAAGTTTCCTTTTTTGGGATTGTCCTGGATAAACTGTCCCTCTGTCCCATGATGTGTCCTTTAGGGGGATTCTCCAGGATAAACTGTGCCTTTGTCCCATTTTGTATCCTTTTATGGGATTGTCCGGGATAAACTGTCCCTCTGTCCCATGATGTATCCTTTTATGGGATTGTCCAGGATAAACTGTCCCTCTGTCCCATTTTGTATCCTTTTATGGGATTGTCCGGGATAAATTGTCCCTCTGTCCCATGATGTGTCCATTTATGGGATTGTTCAGGATAAACTGTCCCTCTATCTCATGATGTGTCCATTTATGGGATTCTCCAGGATAAACTGTCCCTCTGTCCCATGATGTGTCCATTTATGGGATTGTCCAGGATAAACTGTCCCTCTGTCTCATAATGTGTCCTTTTATGGGATTGTCCAGGATAAACTGTCCCTCTGTCTCATGATGTGTCCATTTGTGGGATTGTCCAGGATTAACTGTCCCGCTGTCCCATGATGTGTCTTTTTTTGGGATTGTCCAGGATAAACTGTTCCTCTGTCCCATGATGTTTCCTTTTGGGGGATTGCCCGGGATAAACTGTCCCTCTGTCCCATGATGTGTCCTTTAGGGGGATTGTCCGGGCTAAACTGTCCCTCTGTCCCATTTTGTATCCTTTTATGGGATTATCCGGGATAAACTGTCCCTCTGTCCATGATGTGTCCATTTATGGGATTGTCCAGGATAAACTGTCCCTCTCACCCATGACGTGTCCTTTTATGGGATTGTCCGGGATAAACTGTCCCTCTCTCCCATGGTGTGTCCATTAGGGGGATTGTCCAGGATATTTTGTCCCTCTGTTCCATGATGTGTCCTTTAGAACGTAGAACATTACAGCACAGAACAGGCCCTTCGGTTAACTCTAACGCTAACCCGAACCCGAACCTAACTCTAAGCCTAACTGTAATCCTAATCCTAACGCTAACGCTAACCCTAGCCCTATCCGTAATTCTAACGCTAACCCTACTGCTAACCCTAACCCTAACGCTCACCCTAACCCAAACACCTAACCTCTTACCTGACCTTAACGCTAACCCACACCCTATCTCTAATCCTAACCCTAACCCTAACCCTAACATGACACTAACTCTCATCCTAAGACTAACCCTAACACTAACCATAAATCTAACCTTAACCCTAATCGTAACCCTAATCCTAACACGATACATAATCCAAACACCGAACCCTAACTCTAACCCAAACCGAAGAACTAGCCCTAACACTAAATCTAATGCTAAACAGAGCCCTAAACCTAACTCTAACCCGAACCCTAACCCTAACCCTAACCCGAACCCTAACATAACCCAAACTCTAATCCAAACCCTAACCCTAACACGAACCATAACTCTAACCGAAACCCTAACACTAACCCTAACACGAAGCATAATCCAAACACTTACCCTGAACTCTAACCCAAACTGAAGAACTAGCCCTAACGCTAGCCCTAACACTAAATCTAATGCAAACCCGAGCCCTAAACCTAACTCTAACCCTAACCCTAACTCGAACCCCATCCTTATCCATAACTCTAACCCGAACCCTAAACCTGATCCTAACTCTAATGCAAACCCTAACCCGAAACCTAACCCTAACCCTAACCCTAACCCTAACCCTATCCCTAACCCTAACCCTATCGCAATCCCGACCCCTAACCCTATCCCTAAACCTTACACTAACTCTAACCCGAACCCTAACCTTAACTCTAACACTAACCCTAGTCCTAAATCAAACCCAAACTCTAACCCTAATCGAAACCCTAACCCAAACTCGAACCCAAACCCTAAAATGAACACTAAGACTAACCCTAAACCGAACTCTAATCCTAACCCGAACAGAAACTCTAACGCAAACCATAAACCTGACCCGAACACTAACTCGAACCCTATCCGTAACTCGAACCCTAACCCTAACCCTAATCCTAAACCTACCCCGAAACCTAATGCTGACTCTAACGGTAATCCTAACCCTAACCTAAATCTAACCCTAACTGTAATCCTAACCCTAACCCTAACGCTAACCGTAGCCCTAAACCTAACCCTAACTCTAACCCTAATCGAAACCTGAACCCAAACACGAACCCAAACCCTAAACCTAACACGAAGAATAACCCTAACCCTAACTCTAATCCTAACCCGAAACCTAATGCTAATTCTAACCGTAAACCTAAACCGAACTCTAAATCTAACCCTATCCGTAACACTTACCCTAACCCTAAACCTAACCCTAAGTTGAGTGCTAAGCCTAACCCGAACCCCATTGCAAACCCCTAACCTTAAACGTAACCCGAACACTAACCCTAACCCTAACTCTAACCCTAAACCTAACCCTAACCCTAAACTAGCAATAACTCTAATCCTAACTCGAACCTGAACACTAACCATAAATCTAACCTTAACCCTAATCCTAACCCTAACTCCAACCTGAACCCTAACCCTAACCATATTCCAAACACCTAACCCGAACCCTAACCTAAGCAGGATCCCGAACCCTCGCCCTAACACTAAATCTAACACTAAACCGAACCCTAACCTAAATCTAACCTGAACTGTAATCTTAACCCTAACCCTAACTCCAACCCTAAGCCTATCCCTAACTCTAATCCTAACCCTTTCGCTAACTCCAATCCTAACCCTAACGCAAACCCAAAACCGAACCCTAACCTTAACTCTAATCCCAACCCTAACTCTAACCCTAACACCAGCCCGAAGCCTATGTCCCACCCTAACCCGATCCCCATCCCCATCCCCATCCCTAAACCTATCCCTAATCCAAACGCTAACTCTAACGCCTACACTAACCTAACTCTAACCCGAAATGTAATCCAAACCCAAACACCACCTCTAACGCTTATCCAATCCCGAAATCTAATCCTAATTCTATCCCTCACTCTAACCCTAACCCTAACCAAACTCTAAACCTAACTCGAACCCTAACCCTAACCCGAACCCAAACCCTAACCCTAACCCGAACCCTAACCCTAACCTTAACCCTAACCTTAACCCTAACCCTAACTCTAACCCTAACCCTAACCCTAACCCGAACCAAAACTCTAACCCGAACCCAAACCTAACTCTAACCATAAACCTAACGCTAACCCGAACCAAAACCCTAAACCTAACCCAAACCTAACTCTAACCGTAAACCAAACCCTAACCCTAACCCTAACTCTCATACTAACCTTATCCATAATTCGAACACGAATCCTAAACCTAACCCGAACTCTAA
The DNA here is from genome assembly GCF_965287045.1 of Carcharhinus amblyrhynchos. Classification (NCBI taxonomy): domain Eukaryota; kingdom Metazoa; phylum Chordata; class Chondrichthyes; order Carcharhiniformes; family Carcharhinidae; genus Carcharhinus; species Carcharhinus amblyrhynchos. The sequence goes on from NC_137360.1 coordinate 46,771, forward strand.
TGCTAACCTAAACCTAACCCTGACCCTAACCCTATCCTGATCCCTAATCCTAACCAATCCCTAACCCTACTCCTATCCCTAACCCTAATGATAACTCTAACGCTAACCCTAATCCTAATCTATCTCTAACCCGAACTGTAATTCTAAACCTAACCCTAACTCTAAGCCTGAGCCTATCCCTAACTCTAATCCTAACCCGATCCCTAACTCCAATCCTAAACCTAACCCTAACCCTAACACAGGCCGGAACCAAAATCGGAACACCAAACCTTAACCCGAATGCCTAACCCTAACCCTATCATTAACTCTAACCCCTAAACCTAACCCCAACCATATCCCTAACACGAACCCTAATCCCAAGTGTAACACTAACCCTAACCCTAACCTAACCCTAACTCTAACCCTACAACTAACCCTAACCCTAATCCAAGCCCTGAACACTAACTGTAATCCTAATAGCGAACAATAACAGAAAAACTAACTCTAACCCTCACTCTAATCCCTAACCATAACCCTAACACCTAATGCAAACTCTAACACCTGACCCTAACCCGAACCCTAACCCGAACCCTAATCCTAACCCTAACCCTAACCCTAACCTAACGCTGACTCTAACCCTAATCTAAACCATAACCCTAACTCGAACCCAAACCCTAATCCAAACACTAAGACTAACCCTAACCCTAACTCTAATCCTAACCCTAACACTACCTCTAATGCTAACTCTAACCCTAACCCTATCCGTAACTATAACTCTAACCCTAACTCTAATGCTAACCCTAACCTAACCCTAACCCTATCCCTAACCCTAACCCTACCCCTATCCTGAAACCTAACCCTATCCCTAACCCTAACACTAACTCGAACGCCAAGACTAACCCCAACCTAACTCTAACCCTAACCCTATCCCTAACTCCCATCCTAATCCAATCCCTAACTCTAACCCTAACCCTAACCCTAACCCTTAACCCGACCCCAAACCATAATCATAATGCTAACCCTAACCCTAACCGTAACACTAATCCGAACCCTAAACCTAGCTCTAACCCGAAGCCTAACCCTAACTGTAAACTGAATCCTAATGCTAACCCTAGCCCTAAACCTAACCCAAACTCTAACCCTCATCTAAAGCCTAACCCAAACTCGACCCCAAACCCGAATACTAAAACTAAGACTAACCCTAACCCCAACTCCAATCCTAACCCTAACTTTTTTCCTAACCTTAACCCTAACACAAACCATAACTCTAACCTTAACCCTAATCCTAACCCTAGCCCTAAAAAAGACCTAACCCTAACCCTAACCGAAGATATAGCCCTCACACTTGCCCTAACACTAAATTTAAAGCTAACCCGAGCCCTAAGCCCAAGTGAGGCCTCACTTGGAGAACTGCGCCCAGTTCTGGTCGCCGTACTACCGGAAGGATGTAGAGATCCTGGAGAGAGTGCAGAGGAGATTTACCAGGATGCTGCCTGGTATGGAAGGGCTGTCTTACGAGGAAAGATTGAACGAACTTGGGCTGTTTTCCCTTGAGAGACGTCGGCTGAGGGGGGATCTAATAGAGGTTTATAAGATTATGAAGGGGATAGATAGAGTAAATGGTGGTATGCTTTTTCCGCTATTAGAAATGGATAGAACGAGGGGTCACGGGCTTAGGGTGAGGGGGGCTGGGTATAAGACAAATATTAGAGGGCAGTTTTTCACGCAAAGGGTAGTGGGGGTGTGGAATGCACTGCCGAGTAAGGTGGTGGAAGCAGGCACGCTAGGGTTGTTTAAGAGTCACTTAGACAGCCACATGAGCGGTCTACATATAGGGGGATATAGCAGGCCTTACTAATCATTGTAGGCTTGGGAATTCGTTTTTGCCTCAGGGATGTTACAGTCTTTGCCTGTTTAATAATGAATTTTTTGTCTCCACAGGCATTTAAGTCCACCTTGTTGACCAGCAAGGGGCATGCATGCGGCAGGTTGTAGTAGGCTGCTCTTGGATGTTGCTTCGGGAGTTGCCTATTGCTTCATGTCGTTAGTGTGCTTAAACTGGACCATCTCCAGGGCAACATGACAGCTCAGAGACTATCTCTGTTGCTGTGCGGACACATGGATTTGGGCCTGTGTCTGTGGGAGTTTGCACGTTCTCCCCGTGGTTGCGTGGGTTTCCTCCGGGTGCTCCGGTTTCCTCCCACATCCCAAAGATGTGCTTTTAGGCTGATTGATTGGGTACTAAATTGTCCCTATATTGGACCTCCCTGATCCTCGCACATTAGGCGTAGACTAAAATCATGAATAGGTCACTGAGACAGTGGGACAGCGGCGCGGGCTCGTTGGGCCGAAGGGCCTGTTTCCCGTGCTGTGTTGTTCTTTGTTCTTTGTAACATGAAACATAATCCAAACACCTAACCCTAACTCTAACCCAAACCGAAGAACTAGCCCTAACATTAAAGCTAACGCTAAACCGAGCCCTAAACCTAACTCGAACCCTAACCCTAACCCTAACCCTAACCCTAACCCGACCATAACCCTAACTCTAATCCAAACCCAAACCCTAACACGAACCATAAGTCTAACCTTAACCCTAACCCTAACACGAAACATAATCCAAACACCTAACCCTAACTCTATCCCAAACCGAAGAACTAGCCCTAATGCCAGCCTTAACACTAATTCTAATGCTAACCCGAGCCCTAAACCTAACTCTAACCCAAACCCTAACTGTAACTTGAACCCTAAGCCTATCCGTAACTCTAACCCGAACCCTAAACCTCACCCTAACTCTAATACGAACCCTAACCTAACCCTAACCCTATCCTTAACTTTAACCAGATTGCTATCCCCAACCCTAGCCCTATCCTTTGCCCTAACACGAACTGTAACCCTAACCCTAACCCTAACTGTAACCCTAACCCTAATGCTAACCCATGCCCTAACCCTAACCCTAACTCTAACGCAACCCTATCCGTAACTCTAACCCGAACCCTAAACCTAACCCCAACTCTAATGCTAACCCTTACATAACCCTATCACTAACTCGAAACCTATCGCAATCCCGAACCCTAATCCTATCCCTAAACCTAACGCTAACTCTAACCCTAACCCTAACCCTAACTCGAACACGAACCCTAGTCCTAAACCAAACCCAAACTCTAACCCTAATCTAAACCCGAATCCAAACTCGAAACCAAACCCGAAACCGAACACGAAGACTAACCCTAACCCTAACTCTAATCCTAACCCGAACACTAACTCGAACGCAAACCCTAAACCAAACCCTAACCCAATCCGTAACTCAAACCCTAACCCTAACCCTAATCCTAACTCTACCCCTAAACCTAACGCTGACTCTAACGCTAATCCTAACCCTAACCTAACTCGAACCCTAACTGTAATCCTAACCCTAACCCTAACGCTAACCCTAGCCCTAAACCTAACCCTAACTCTAACCCTAATCTAAACCCTAACCCAAACTCAAACCCAAACCCTAAACCTAAAACTAGAATAATCCTAAACCTAACTCTAATCCTAACCCTAAACCTAACCCGAATTCTAACCCTAACCCTAATCCTAACCCTAACCTTAAATGTAACACAAACACGAACCCTCACCCTAACTCGAATCCTAACCCTAAACTTAACCCTAACATAACACTAACTCTAATCCTAACTCGAACCTGAACACTAACCATAAATCTAACCTTAACCCTAATCCTAACCCTAACTCCAACCTGAACCCTAACCCTAACCATATTCCAAACACCTAACCCGAACCCTAACCTAAGCACGATCCCGAACCCTCGCCCTAACACTAAATCTAACACTAAACCGAACCCTAACCTAAATCTAACCCTAACTGTAATCTTAACCCGAACCCTAACTCCAACCCTAAGCCTATCCGTAACTCTAATCCTAACCCTATTCTGAACTCCATTCCTAACCCTAACTCTAACTCTAATCCTAACCCTAACCCTAACACAAATCTGAACCCGAACACTAACCCTAACTCTAATCCCAACCCTAACTCTAACCCTAACACCAACCCGAAGTCTATCCCTCACCCGAACCCATCCCCATCCCTAACCCTAACCCTATCCCAAAACCAAACGCTAACTCCAACGCCAACCCTAACCTAACTCTAACCCGAAATGTAATCCGAACCCAAACACTAACTCTAACACTTATAAAATCCTTAAATCTAATCCTAATTCTATCCCTCACTCTAACCCTAACCCTAACCCAAACTCTCAACCTAACTCGAACCCTAACCCTAACCCGAACGCAAACCCTAACCCTAACCCAAACCAAACTCGAACTGTAACCCGAACCCGAAACCTAACCCTAACTCTAACACTAACCCGATCCATAATTCTAACCCTAACTCTAATGCAAACTCAAACCTAACCCTAACACTAACCCTATCCCTATCCCTAACTCTAACCCTATCCCGATCCCTAATTCACTTACGCAAGGATATTTTGGCCTTGGAGGGAGTGCAGAGGAGGTTTACTAGGCTGATACCGGAGTTGAGGGGATTGAGCTATGAGGAGAGGCTGAATAAACGAGGCTTGTACTCGTTAGAATTTAGAAGAATGAGGGGAGATCTCATTGAGACGTATAAGATGATGAATCTCGGTGAGTCTCAGAGCCTCTGTGTCTCTGCGTCTCGGAGTCTCTGGGTCTCTGAGTCTCTGTGTCTCTGCATCTCTGAGTCTCTGAGTCTCTGTGTCTCTGCATCTCTGAGCCTCTGTGTCTCTGCGTCTCTGAGTCCCTGAGTCTCTGAGCATCTGTGTCTCTGAGTCTCCGTGTCGCTGAGTCTCTGAGACACTGAGCCTCTGGGTCTCTGCGTCTCTGAGTCTCTGTGTCTCCGGGTCGCTGAGCCTCTGAGCCTTGATGTCTCTGAGTCCCTGAGTCTCTGTGTCTCTGAGTCTCTGAGCCTCGATGTCTCTGCGTCTCTGAGCCTCGATGTCTCTGAGTCTCTGAGTCTCTGAGTCTCTGTTTCTCTGAGTCTCTGAGCCTCTGTGTCTCTCCGTCTCTGTGTTTCTGAGTCTCTGTGTCTCTGGGTCTCTGAGCCTCTGTGTCTCTGCCTCTCTGTGCCTCTGAGTCTCTGTGTCGCTGAGTCTCTGAGTCTCTGGGTCACTGAGTCTCTGAGCATCTGAGCATCTGTGTCTCAGTGTCTGTAAGTCTCTGCGCCTCTGTGTCTCTGAGTCTCTGAGTCTCCGTGTCTCTGAGCCTCTGTGTCTCTGAGTCTCTGCGTCTCTGGGTCTTTGAGCCTCTGAGCCTCGATGTCTCTGAGTCTCTGAGCGTCTGTGTCTCTGCGTCTCTGTGTTTCTGTGTCTCTGCGTCTCTGCGTCTCTGAGTCTCTGTGTCTCTGTGTCTCTGGGTCTCTTTGTCTCTGCGTCTCTGAACCTCTGTGTGTCTGCGTCTCTGAGTCTCTGAGTTTCTGAGCCTCTGTGTCTCCTCGTCTCTGAGTCACTGAGTCTCAGTGTGCCTGAGTAGCTGTGCCTCTGCGTCTCTGTGTCTCTGAGTCTCTGTGTCTCCGAGTCTCCGTGTCGGTGAGTCTCGGAGCCTCTGTGTCTCTGCGTCTCTGAGCCTCAGAGCCTCGATATCTCTGATTCTCTGAGTCTCTGCGTCTCTGAGTCTCTGTGTCTCTGGGTCTCTGTGTCTCTGAGCCTCTGTGTCCCTGTGTCTCTGAGTCTCTGTGTCTCTGTGTCTCTGGGTCTCTGAGTCTCTGTGTCTCTGAGTCTCTGAAGCATCAGTGTATCTGAGTCTCCGTGTCGCTGAGTCTCTGAGTCACTGAGCCTCTGTGTCTCTGCATCTCCCCGTCTCTGTGTCTCTGAGCCCATGTGTCTCTGAGTCTCAGTGACTCTGCATCTCTTAGTCTCTGAGTCTCTGTGTCTCTGGGTCTCTGTGTCTCTGAGTCTCTGGGTCTGTGTGTCTCTACGTCTCTGAGCCTCTGTGTGTCTGCGTCTCTGAGCCTCTGTGTCTCTGCGTCTCTGTGTCCCTGAGTCTCTGAGCCTCTGTGTCTCTGCATCTCTGTGTTTCTGAGTCTCTGTGTCTCTGGGTCTCTGGGTCCATGTGTCTCTGAGTCTCAGTGACTTTGAACCTTTGAGCCTCTCTGTCTCTGAGCCTCTGTGTCTCTGCGTCTCTGAGCCTCTGTGTGTCTGCATTTTTGAGTCTCTGAGCCACTGAGCATCTGTGTCTCTGCGTCTCTGAGTCTCTGAGCCTCTGAGACTCTGTGTCTGTGTGATTCTGCGTCTCTGAGCCTCTGGGTCTATTAGCCTCTGAGCCTCGATGTCTCTGAGTCTCTGTGTCTCTGCGTCTCTGTGTCGCTGCGTCTTTCGTCTCTGAGTCACTGAGCCTCTGTGTATCTGCGTCTCTAATTCTCTGAGTCTCTGGGTCTCTGTGTCTCTCAGTCTCTGAGCCTCTGTGTCTCTGCATCTCTGAGCCTCTGTTTCTCTGCGTCTCTGTGTTACTCAGTCTCTGTGTCTCTGTGTCTCTGGGTCTCTGTGTCTCTGCGTCTCTGTGTCTCAGTGTCTCTGAGTCTCTGAACCTCTGTGTGTCTGCGTCTCTGAGCCTCTGAGCCTCGATGTCTCTGAGTCTCTGAGTCTCTGTGTCTCTGAGTCTCTGAGCCTCTGTGTCTCTGTGTTTCTGAGTCTCTGTGTCTCTGGGTCTCAGTGTCTCTGAGTCTCTGAACCTCTGTGTGTCTGCGTCTCTGAGCCTCTGTGTCTCTGAGCCTCTCTGTCTCTGAGTCTCTGAGTCCCTGTGTCTCTGAGTCCCTGTGTCTCTGGGTCTCTGTATCTCTGAGTCTCTGGGTCTCTGTGTCCCTGCGTCTCTGAACCTCTGTGTGTCTGCGTCTCTGAGCTTCTGTGTCTCTGCGTCTCTGAGTCTCTGAGTCTCTGTGTCTCTGCGTCTCTGAGTCTCTGAGTCTCTGAGTCACTGTGTCTCTGAGTCTCTGAGCATCTGTGTCTCTGCGTTTCTGAGTCTCTGAGTCTCTGTGTCTCTTTGTCTCTTAGTCTCTGAGTCTCTGAGCCACTGTGTCTCTGAGTCTCTGAGCATCTGTGTCTCTGCGTTTCTGAGTCTCTGAGTCTCTGTGTCTCTTTGTCTCTTAGTCTCTGAGTCTCTGAGCCTCTGAGTCTCTGTGTCTCTGCCTCTCTGTGTCTCTGAGTCTCTGTGTCGCTGAGTCTCTGTGTCTCTGAGTCTCTGAGCCTCTGTGTCTCTGCGTCTCTGAGTCTATGAGTCTCTGTGTCTCTGAGTCTCTGAGTCTCTGAGCCTCTTTGTCTCTGCGTCTCTGAGTCTATGAGTCTCTGTGTCTCTGAGTCTCTGTGTCTCTGGGCTCTGTGTCTCTGAGTCTCTGAGCATCTGTGTCTCTGAGTCTCCGAGTCACTGAGCCTTTGTGTCTCTGCGTCTCTGAGACTCTGGGTCTCTGAGCCTCTGAGCCTCCGTGTCTCTCCATCTCTGTGTTCCTGAGTCTCTGTGTCTCTGCGTCTCTGAGTCTCTTAGTCTCTGAGTCTCTGAGCCTCTGTGTCTCTGCGTCTCTGAGTCTATGAATCTCTGTTTCTCTGCGTCTCTGTGTCTCTGGGCTCTGTGTCTCCGAGGCACTGAGCCTCTGTGTCTCTGCGTTTCTGAGTCTCTGGGTCTCTGAGCCTCTGAGCCTCCGTGTCTCTCCATCTCTGTGTTCCTGAGTCTCTGTGTCTCTGGGTCTCTGTGTCTCTGGGCTCTGAGTCTCTGGGTCTCTGAGCCTCTGTGTCTCTGTGTCTCTGAGTCTCTGAGCATCTGTGTCTCTTAGTCTCTGCTTCGATGAGCCTCCGAGACACTGAGCCTCTGTGTCTCTGAGTCTCTGAGCCTCTGCATCTCTGAGTCTCTGAGTCTCTGAGCATTTGTGTCTCTGCGTCTTTAAGTCTTTATGTCTCTGTTTCTCTGAGTCTCTGAGCCTCCGTGTCTCTCCATCTCCGTGTTCCTGAGACTCTGTGTCTCTATATCTCTGAGTCTCTGAGTCTCTGGGTCTCTGTCTCTGTGTCTCAGCATCTCTGAGCCTTTGTGTATCTGCGTCTCTGTGTCTCTGGGTCGCTGAGCCTCTGAGCCTCGATGTCTCTGAGTCTCAGAGTCTCTGAGTCTCTGAGCCTCTGTGTCTCTGCGTCTCTGTGTCTCTGAGTCTCTGAGCATCTGTGTCCCTGAGTCTCCATGTCGCTGAGCCTCTGAGACACTGATACCCCATGTCTCTGCGTCTCTGAGTCTCTGTGTCTCTGAGTCTCTGAGCCTCTGTGTCTCTGCATCTCTGTGTCTCTGAGTCTCTGAGTCTCTGAGCATCTGTGTCCCTGAGTCTCCGTGTCGCTGAGTCTCTGAGACACTGATACTCCATGTCTCTGCTTCTCTGAGTCTCTGTGTCTCTGCATCTCAGTGTTCCTGAGTCTCTGTGTCTCTGGGTCTCTGTGTCTCTGCATCTCTGAGCCTCTGTGTCTCTGCGTCTCTGAGTCTCTGAGTCTCTGCGTCTCTGTGTGTCTGAGTCTCTGCGTCTCTGAGTCTCTGAGTCTCTGTGTCTCTGGGTTCTGTGTCTCTGAGTCTCTGAGCCTCTGTGTTTCTGCATCTCTGAGCCTCTGTGTCTCTGCGTCTCTGAGTCTCTGAGCGTCTGTGTCTCTGAGTCTCCGTGTCACTGAGTCTCTGAGTCTCTGGGTCTCTGAGCATCTGAGCCTCGATGTCTCTGAGTCTCTGAGCGTCTGTGTCTCTGCGTCTCTGTGTTTCTGAGTCTCTGTGTCTCTGGGTCTCTGTGTCTCTGCGTCTCTGAACCTTTGTGTGTCAACGTCTCTGAGTCCCTGAGTCTCTGAGCCTCTGTCTCTCGGTGTCTCTGAGTCTCTAAGTCTCTATGCCTCTGAGCCTCTGTGTCTCTGCATCTCAGAGTCTCTGAGCATCTGAGCCTCGATGTCTCTGAGTGTCTCAGTCTCTGTGTCTCTGAGTCTCTGAGCGTCTGTGTCTCTGCGTCTCTGTGTCTCTGTGTCTCTGAGTCTCTGTGTCTCTGAGTATCAGTGTGTCTGAGTCTCTATGCCTCTGACCCTCTGTGTCTCTGCATCTCAGAGTCTCTGAGCATCTGTGTCTCTGCGTCTCTGAGTCTCTCAGTATCTGTGTCTCTGGGTCTCTGTGTCTCTAAGACTCTGAGCCTCTGTGTGTCTGCGTCTCTGATCCTCTGTGTCTCTACATCTCTGAGTCCCTCCGTCTCTGAGCCTCTGTGTCTCTGTGTTTCTGAGTCTCTGTGTCTCTGAGACTCGGAGCCACTGTGTCTCTGCATCTCTGAGTCTCTTCGTCTCTGATCCACTGAGCCTCTATGTCTCTGAGTTTCTGAGTCTCTGTGTCTCTGTGTCTCTTAGTGTCTGAGTCTCTGAGCCTCTGTGTCTCTGCGTCTCGGAGTCTATGAGTCTCTGTGACTCTGTGTCTCTGGGTCTCTGTGTTTCTGAGTCTCTGTGTCTCTGTGTCTCTGAGTCTCTGAACCTCTGTGTGTCTGCGTCTCTGAGCCTCTGTGTCTCTGAGCCTCTGTGTCTCTGCGTCTCTGAGTCTCTGGGTTTCTGAGCCTCTGAGCCTCTCTGTCTCTGAGTCTCTGAGTCTCTGTGTCTCTGGGTCTCTGTATCTCTGAGTCTCTGGGTCTCTGTGTCTCTGCGTCTCTGAACCTCTGTGTGTCTGCGTCTCTGAGCTTCTGTGTCTCTGCGTCTCTGAGTCTCTGAGTCTCTGTGTCTCTGAGCCTCTGTGTCTCTGCGTCTCTGCGTCTCCGTGTCGCTGAGTCTCTGTGTCTCTGAGTCTCTGTGTCTTTGTGTCTCTGGGTCTCTGTGTCTCTGAGTCTCTGAGCCTCTGTGTCTCTGCGTCTCTGAGTCTCTGGGTCTCTGAGATTCTGAGCCTCGATGTCTCTGAGTCTCTGTGTCTCTGTGTCTCTGAGTCTCTGTATCTCTGTGTCTCTGAGTCTCTGAGCCTCTATGTCTCTGAGCCTCTGACTCTCTGTGTCTCTGAGTCTCTGAGCCTCTGTGTCTCTGCATCTCTGAGCCTCTGTGTCTCTGAGACACTGAGCCTCTGTGTCTGTGCGTCTCTGTGTTCCTGAGTGTCTGTGTCTCTGTGTCTCTGGGTCTCTGTGTCTCTGCGTCTCTGTGTCTCCGGGTCGCTTAGCCTCTGAGCCTCGATGTCTCTGAGTCTCTGAGTCTCTCTGTCTCTGTGTCTCTGAGTCTCTGAGTCTCTGTGTCTCTGAGTCTCTGAGCCTCTGTATCGCTGAGTCTCCGTGTCACTGAGTCGCTGAGTCACTGAGCCTCTGTGTCTCTGCAACTCTGAGTCTCTGGGTCTCTGAGCATCTGAGCCTTGATGTCTCTGAGTCTCTGTGTCTCTGCGTCTCTGAGTTTCTGAGTCTGTGTCTCTGTGTCTCTGGGTCTCTGTGCCTCTGAGTCTCTGGGTCTCTGTGCCTCTGCGTTTTTGAGCCTCTGTGTCTCTGCGTCTCTGTGTTTCTGAGTCTATGTGTCTCTGGGTCTCTGTGTCTCTGGGTCTCTGCATCTCTGAGTCTCTGGGACTCTGAGACACTGAGCCTCTATGTCTCTGAGTTTCTGAGTCTCTGTGTCTCTGTGTCTCTTAGTGTCTGAGTCTCTGAGCCTCTGTGTCTCTATGTCTCTGAGTCTCTGAGTCTCTGAGCCTCTGTGTCTCTATGTCTCTGAGTCTCTGTGTCTCTGTGCATCTGAGTCTCTGAGTCTATGAGTCTCTGTGTCTCTGAGTCTCTGAGCCTCTGTGTCTCTGAGTCTCTGTGACTCTGAGTCTCTGAGTCACTTTTCTTCTAGGTCTCTGTGTCTCTGAATCTCTGTGTCTCTGCGTCTCTGAGCCTCTGTGTCTCTGCGTCTCTGAGTCTCTGAGTCTCTGAGCATCTGTGTCTCTGAGTCTCCGTGACGCTGAGTCTCTGAGTGTCTGAGCCTCTGTGTCTCTGCGTCTCAGAGTCTCTGTGCCTCTGGGTCTCTGTGTCTCCGTCTCTGAGTCTCTGAGCTCCGTGTCTCTGAGTCTCTGAGCATCTGTGTCTCTGAGCCTCCGTGTCGCTGAGTCTCTGAGTCACTGAGCCTCTGTGTCTCTGCATCTCCCCGTCTCTGTGTCTCTGAGCACATGTGTCTCTGTGTCCATTTATGGGATTGTCCGGGATAAACTGTCCCTCTGTCCCATGATGTGTCCATTTATGGGATTGTGTGGGATAATCTGTCCCTCTGTCCCATGATGTGTCCTTTAGGGGAATTGTCCAGGATAAACTGTCCCTCTGTCCCATCATGTGTCCTTAAGGGGGATTGTCCAGGATAAACTGTCCCTCTGTCCCATGGTGTGTCCTTTAGGGGGATTGACCAGGATAAACTATCCCCCGGTCCCATGATGTGTCCTTTAGGGGGATTGTCCTGGATAAACTGTCCCTCTGTCCCATGATGTGTCCTTTTATGGGAATGTCCAGGATAAACTGTCCCTCTGTCCATGATGTGTCCTTTTATGGGATTGTTTAGGACAAACTGTCCCTCTGTCCCATGATGTGTCCTTTTATGGGACTGTCCAGGTTAAATTCTCCCTCTTTCCCATGGTGTGTCCTTTAGGGGGATTGTCCAGGATAAACTGTCCCCATGTCCCATGATGTGTCCATTTATGGGATTGTCCGGGATAAACTGTCCCTCTGTCCAATGAGGTGTCCATTTATGGGATTGTGTGGGATAATCTGTCACTCTGTCCCATGATGTGTCCTTTTATGGAATTGTCCGGGATAAACTGTCCCTCTGTCCCATGATGTGTCCTTTTCTGGGATTGTCCAGGATAAACTGTCCCTCTGTCCCATGATGTATCCTTTAGGGTGTTTGTCCGGGATAAACTGTCCCTCTGTCCCATGATGTGTCCTTTTATGGGAATGTCCGGGATAAGCTGTCCCTCTGTCCCATGGTGTGTCCTTTAGGGGGATTGTCCAGGATAAACTGTCCCTCTATCCCATGTTGTGTCCTTTTATGGGAATGTCCAGGATATACTGTCCCTCTGTCCCATGGTGTGTCCCTTAGGGGAACTTTCGGGATAAACTGTTCCTCTGTCCCATGCTGTGTCCTTTAGTGCGATTGTCCAGGATAAACTGTCCCTCTGTCCCATGATGTGTCCTTTTATGGGATTGTCCAGGATAAACTGTCCCTCTGTCCCGTGATCTGTCCTTTAATGGGATTGTCCGGGATAAATTGTCCCTCTGTCCCATGGTATGTCCTTTAGGGGGATTGTCCAGGATAAACTGTCCCTCTGTCCCATGATGTGTCCTTTTATGGGATTGTCCGGATAAACTGTCCCTCTGAGCCATGATGTGTCCCTTAGGGGGATTGTCCTGGATAAACTGTCCCCCTGTCCCATGATGTGTCCTTTAGGGGGATTTTCCGGGATAAACTGTCCCTCTGTCCCATGATGTGTCTTTAGGGGGATTGTCCAGGATAAACTGTCCCACTGTCCCATGATGTGTCCTTCTGGGGGGATTGTCCATGATAAACTGTCCCACTGTCCCATGATGTGTCCTTTCGGGGGATTGTCCGGGATAAACTGTCCCTCTGTCCCATGGTGTGTCCTTTTATGGGATTGTCCGGGATAAACTGTCCCTGTGTCCCATGATGTGTGCTTTTATGGGATTGTCCGGGATAAACTGTCCCTGTGTCCCATGATGTGTCCATTTATGGGATTGTCCAGGATAAACTGTCCCTCTCCCCATGATGTGTCTTTTAGGGGGATTGTCCAGGATGAACTGTCCCTCTGTCCCATGGTGTGTCCTTTAGGGGGATTGTCCAGGATAAACTGTCCCTCTGTCCCATGATGTGTCCTTTAGGGGGATTGTCCAGGATAAACTTTTCCTCTGTCCCATGGTGTGTCCTGAAGGGGGATTGTCCAGGATAAAGTGTCCGTCTGTCCCATGATGTGTCCTTTAGGGGGATTATCCATGATAAACTGTCCGTCTTTCCCATGATGTGTCCTTTTATGGGAATGTCCGCGATAAGCTGTCCCTCTGTCCCATGGTGTGTTCTTTAGGGGGATTGTCCAGGATAAACTGTCCCTCTATCCCATGATGTGTCCTTTTATGGGAATGTCCAGGATAAACTGTCCCTCTGTCCCATGGTGTGTCCCTTAGGGGAACTTTCGGGATAAACTGTTCCTCTGTCCCATGCTGTGTCCTTTAGTGCGATTGTCCAGGATAAACTGTCCCTCTGTCCCATGGTGTGTCCTTTAGGGGGATTGTCCGGGATAAACTGTCCCTCTGTCCCATGATGTGTCCTTTTATGGGATTGTCCAGGATAAACTGTCCCTCTGTCCCGTGATCTGTCCTTTAAAGGGATTGTCTGGGATAAATTGTCCCTCTGTCCCATGGTATGTCCTTTAGGGGGATTGTCCAGGATAAACTGTCCCTCTGTCCCATGATGTGTCCTTTTATGGGATTGTCCGGGATAAACTGTCCCTCTGTCCATTATGTGTCCTTTTATGGGTTTGTCCGGATAAACTGTCCCTCTGAGCCATGATGTGTCCTTTAGGGGGATTGTCCTGGATAAACTGTCCCCCTGTCCCATGATGTGTCCTTTAGGGGGATTTTCCGGGATAAACTGTCCCTCTGTCCCATGATGTGTCTTTAGGGGGATTTTCCAGGATAAACTGTCCCACTGTCCCATGATGTGTCCTTCTGGGGGGATTGTCCTTGATAAACTGTCCCTCTGTCCCATGGTGTGTCCTTTCGAGGGATTGTCCGGGATAAACTGTCCCTCTGTCCCATGGTGTGTCCTTTTATGGGATTGTCCGGAATAAACTGTCCCTGTGTCCCATGATGTGTGCTTTTATGGGATTTTCCGGGATAAACTGTCCCTGTGTCCCATGATGTGTCCATTTATGGGATTGTCCAGGATAAACTGTCCCTCTCCCCATGATGTGTCCTTTAGGGGGATTGTCCAGGATAAACTGTCCCTCTGTCCCATGATGTGTCCTTTAGGGGGATTGTCCAGGATGAAGTGTCCCTCTGTCCCATGATGTGTCCTTTAGGGGGATTATCCATGATAAACTGTCCGTCTTTCCCATGATGTGTCCTTTTATGGGAATGTCCAGGATAAACTCTCCCTCTGTCCCATGGTGTGTCCTTTAGGGGGATTGTCCAGGATAAACTTTTCTCTGTCCCATAATGTGTCCTTTTATGGGATTGACCGGGATAAACTGTCCCTCTATCCCATGATGTGTCCTTTAGGGGGATTGTCCGTGATAAACTGTCCCTCTGTCCCATGATGTGTCCTTTAGGGGGATTGTCCAGGATAAACTTCCCTCTGTCCCATAATGTGTCCTTTTATGGGATTGTCCAGGATGAACTGTCCCTCTGTCCCATGATGTGTCCTTTTATGGGATTGTCCGGGATAAACTTTCCCTCTGTCCATGATGTGTCCATTTATGGGATTGTCCGGGATAAACTGTCCCACTGTCCCATGGTGTGTCCTTTAAGGGGATTCTCCGGGATAAACTGTCGTTCTGTCCCATGCCGTGTCTTTTAGGAGGATTGTCCAGGATAAACTGTCCCTCTTTCCCATGGTCTGTCCTAAAGGGGGATTGTCCGGGATAAACTGTCCCTCTGTCCCACGATGCGTCCTTAGGGGGATTGTCCAGGATTAACTGTCCCTGTGTACCATGATGTGTCCTTTTATGGGATTGTCTAGGATAAACTGTCCCTCTGCGCCATGATGTGTCCTTTAGGGGGATTGTCCAGGATAAACTGTCCCTCTGTCCCATGATGTGTCCTTAGGGGGATTGTCCGGGATAAACTGTCCCTCTGCCACATGATGTGTCCTTTTATGGGATTGTTTAGGACAAACTGTCCCTCTGTCCCATGATGTGTCCTTTTATGGGAAGGTCCAGGGTAAACTGACCCTCTGTCCCATGGTGTGTCCTTTAGGATCATTGTCCGGGATAAACTGTCCCTCTGGCTCATGTTGTGTCCTTTTATGGGATTGTCCGGGATAAACTGTCCCTCTGTCCCATGATGTGTCTATTTATGGGATTGTCCAGGATAAACTGTCCCTCCGTCCCTTGATGAGTCCTTTCGGGGGATTGTCCAGGATAAACTGTCCCTCTGACCCATGATGTGTCCTTTAGTGGGATTGTCCACGATAAACTGTCCCTCTGTCCCACGATGCGTCCTTAGGGGGATTATCCAGGATTAACTGTCCCTGTGTCCCATGATGTGTCCTTTTATCGGATTGTCTAGGATAAACTGTCCCTCTGTCCCATGATGTGTCCTTTAGGGGGATTGTCCAGGATAAACTGTCCCTCTGTCCCATGATGTGTCCTAAGGGGGATTGTCCGGGATAAACTGTCCCTCTGCCCCATGATGTGTCCTTTTATGGGATTGTTTAGGACAAACTGTCCCTCTGTCCCATGATGTGTCCTTTTATGGGAAGGTCCAGGGTAAACTGACCCTCTGTCCCATGGTGTGTCCTTTAGGATCATTGTCCGGGATAAACTGTCCCTCTGGCTCATGTTGTGTCCTTTTATGGGATTGTCCGGGATAAACTGTCCCTCTGTCCCATGATGTGTCCATTTATGGGATTGTCCAGGATAAACTGTCCCTCTGTCCCTTGATGAGTCCTTTCGGGGGATTGTCCAGGATAAAATGTCCCTCTGACCCATGATGTGTCCTTTAGTGGGATTGTCCATGATAAACTGTCCCTCTGTCCCTTGATGTGTCCATTTATGGGATTGTCCGGTATAAACTGTCCCTCTATCCAATGATGTGTCCTTAAGGGTGATTGTCCATGATAAACTGTCCCTCTGTCCCATGATGTGTCCTTTACGGGGATTGTCCCTGATAAACTGTCCCTTGGTCCCATGATGTGACCTTTAGGGGGATTGTCCATGATAAACTGTCCCTCACTCCCATGGTGTGTCCTTTAGGGGGATTGTCCAGGATAAACTGTCCCTCTGTCCCATGATGTGTCCATTTAATGGATTGTCCAGGATAAACTGTCCCTCTGTCCCATGATGTGTCCTTTAGGGTGATTGTCCAGGATGAACTGTCCCTCTGTCCCATGATGTGTCCATTTATGGGATTGTCCAGGATAAACTGTCCCTCTATCCCACGCTGTGTCCTTTAGGGGGATTGTCCGGGATAAACTGTCCCTGTGTCCATGATGTGTCCATTTATGGGATAGTCCAGGATAAACTTTCCCTCTGTCCATGATGAGTCCGTTTAAGGGATTGTCCAGGATAAACTGTCCCTCTGTCCCATGATGTGTCCTTTAGGGGGATTGTCCAGGATAAACTGTCCCTCTGTCCCATGATGTGTCCTTTAGGGGATTGTCCAGGATAAACTGTCCCTCTGTCCCATGATGTGTCCTTTAGGGGATTGTCCAGGATAAACTGTCCCTCTGTCCCATGATGTGTCCTTTAGCGGGATTGTCCAGGATAAACTGTCCCTCTGTCCCATGGTGTGTCCTTTTGGGGGATTGTCCACGAGAAACTGTTCCTCTGTCCCATGGTGTGTCCCTTAGGGGGATTGTCCTGGATAAACTGACCCTCTCTCCCATGATGTGTCCTTTTATGGGATTGTCCAGGATAAACTGTCCCTCTTTCCCATGATGCGTCCGTATATGGGATTGTCCGGGATAAACTGTCCCTCTGTCCCATGATGTGTCCTTTAGGGGGATTGTCCGGGATAAACTGTCCCTCTGTCCCATGATGTGTCCTTTTATGGGATTGTCCGGGGTAAACTGTCCCTCTGTCCCATGATGTGTCCTTTTATGGGATTGTCCAGGATAAACTGTCCCTCTGTCCCACGATGTGTACTTTAGGGGGATTGTCAAGGATAAACTGTCCCTGTGTCCCATGATGTGTCCTTTAGGGCGATTATCCATGATAAACTGTCCGTCGGTCCATGATGTGTCCTTTCTGGTGATTGTCCTGGATAAACTATCCCTCTGTCTCATGATGTTTCCAATAATGGGATTGTCCAGGATAAACTGTCCCTCTTTCCCATGATGTGTCCTTTTATGGGAATGTCTAGGATATACTGTCCCACTGTCCCATGGTGTGTCCTTTAGGGGAATTTCCGGGATAAATTGTCCCTCTGTCCCATGGTGTGTCCTTTAGGGGGATTGTCCGGGATAAATTGTCCCTCTGCCCCATGAGGTGTCTTTTAGTGGGATTGTACAGGATAAACTGTCCCTCTGTCCCTAGATGTGCCCTTTTATGGAAATGTCCAGGATAAGCTGTCCCTCTGTCCCATGGTGTGACCTTAGGGGGATTGTCCGGGATAAACTGTCCCTCTGTCCCATGGTGTGTCCTTTAGGGTGATTGTCCAGGATAAACTGTCCCTGTGTCCCATGGTTTGTCCTTAGGGGGATTGTCCAGGATAAACTGTCCCTCTTTCCCATGAAGTTTCCTTTTTTGGGATTGTCGAGGATAAACTGTCCCTCTGTCCCATGATGTGTCCTTTAGGGGGATTGTCCAGGATAAACTGTCCCTCTGTCCCATTGTGTGTCCTTTAGGGATTTTGTCCAGGATAAACTGTCCCTCTGTCCCATGATGTGTCCATTTATGGGATTGTCCTGGATAAACTGTCCCTCTGTCCCATGAAGTGTCCTTTTACGGGATTATCCGGGATAAACTGTCCCTCTGTCCATGATGTGTCCATTTATGGGATTGTCCAGGATAAACTGTCTCTCTGTCCCTAGATGTGCCCTTTTATGGGAATGTCCGGGATAAACTGTCCCTCTGTCCATGATGTGTCCATTTATGGGATTGTCCAGGATAAACTGTCTCTCTGTCCCATGGTCTGACCTTTCGGGGGATTGTCCGGGATAAACTGTCCCTCTGTCCCTAGATGTGCCCTTTTATGGGAATGTCCGGGATAAACTGTCCCTCTGTCCCTAGATGTGCCCTTTTATGGGAATGTCCGGGATAAACTGTCCCTCTGTCCCATGATGTGTCCTTTTATGGGAATGTCCAGGATAAACTGTCCCTCTGTCCCATGGTGTGTCCTTTTATGGGATTGTCCGGGATAAACTGTCCCTCTGTCCCATGATGTGTCCTTTTATGGGAATGTCCAGGATAAACTGTCCCTCTGTCCCATGATGTGTCCTTTTATGGGAATGTCCAGGATAAACTGTCCCTCTGTCCCATGGTGTGTCCATTAGGGGGATTGTCCGGGATAAACTGTCCCTCTGTCCATGATGTGTACTTTTATGGGAATGCCCAGGATAAACTGTCCCTCTGTCCCCTGATGTGTACTTTTATGGGAATGTCCAGGATAAACTGTCCCTCTGTCCCATGATGTGTCCTTTTATGGGATTGTCCGGGATAAACTATCCCTCTGTCCATGATGTGTCCATTTATGGGATTGTCCAGGATAAACTGTCCCTCTGTCCCATGATGTGTCCTTTTATGGGATTGTCCAGGATAAACAGTCCCTCTGTCCCATGCTGTGTCCTTTTATGGGATTGTCCGGGATAAACTGTCCCTCTGTCCATGATGTGTCCATTTATGGGATTGTCCAGGATAAACTGTCCCTCTGTCCCATGATGTGTCCTTTTATGGGATTGTCCAGGATAAACTGTCCCTCTGTCCCATGATGTGTCCTTTTATGGGATTGTCCGGGATAAACTGTCCCTCTGTCCATGATGTGTCCATTTATGGGATTGTCCAGGATAAACTGTCCCTCTGTCCCATGATGTGTCCTTTTATGTGATTGTCCGGGATAAACTATCCCTCTGTCCCTAGATCTGCCCTTTTATGGGAATGTCCGGGAGAAACTGTCCCTCTGTCCCTAGATGTGCCCTTTTATGGGAATGTCCGGGATAAACTGTCCCTCTGTCCCATGATGTGTCCTTTTATGGGTATGTCCAGGATAAACTGTCCCTCTGTCCCATGGTGTGTCCTTTTATGGGATTGTCCGGGATAAACTGTCCCTCTGTCCCATGATGTGTCCTCTTATGGGAATGTCCAGGATAAACTGTCCCTCTGTCCCATGATGTGTCCTTTTATGGGAATGTCCAGGATAAACTGTCCCTCTGTCCCATGCAGTGTCCATTAGGGGGATTGTCCGGGATAAACTGTCCCTCTGTCCATGCTGTGTCCTTTTATGGGATTGTCCGGGATAAACTGTCCCTCTGTCCATGATGTGTCCTTTTATGGGATTGTCCAGGATAAACTGTCCCTCTGTCCCATGATGTGTCCTTTTATGGGATTGTCCAGGATAAACTGTCCCTCTGTCCCTGATGTGTCCTATTATGAGATTGTCCGGGATAAACTGTCCCTCTGTCCATGATGTGTCCATTTATGGGATTGTCCAGGATAAACTGTCCCTCTGTCCCATGATGTGTCCTTTTATGGGATTGTCCGGGATAAACTGTCCCAATGTCCATGATGTGTCCTTTTATGGGATTGGCCGGGATAAACTGTCCCTCTGCCTCATGATGTGTCCTTTCGGGGGATTGTCCTGGATTAACTGTCCCTCTGTCCCATGATGTGTCCTTTTGGGGGATTGTCCGGGATAAACTGTCCCTCTGTCCCATGATGTGTCCTTAAGGGGCATTGTCCAGGATAAACTATCCCTTCTCCCATGATGTGAACTTTAGGGGGATTGTCCAGGATAAACTGTCCCTCTGTCCCATGATGTGTCCTTTAGGGGGATTGTCCAGGATAAACTGTGCCTTTCTCCCTTGATGTGTCCTAAGGTGGGATTGCACGGGATAAACTGTCCCTCTGTCCCATGATGTGTCCATTTATGGGATAGTCCAGGATAAATTGTCCCTCTCTCACATGTTGTGTCCTTTTATGGGATTGTCCATGATAAACTGTCCCTCTGTCCCATGGTGTGTGCTTTCGGGGGATTGTCCAGGATGAACTGTCCCTCTGTCCCATGGTGTGTCCTTTGGGGGATTGTCCACGATAAACTGTCCCTCTTTCCCATGGTGTGTCCTTTAGGGGGATTGTCCAGGATAAACTGTCCCTCCTTCCCATGGTGTATCATTTATGGGGATTGTCCAGGATAAACTGTCCCTCTGACCCATGATGTGTCCTTTAGGGCGATTGTCCAGGATAAACTGTCCCTCTATCCCATGATGGGTCCTAAAGTGAGATTGCCCGGGATAAACTGTCCCTCTGTCCCATGATGTGTACTTTTATGGGAATGCCCAGGATAAACTGTCCCTCTGTCCCATGATGTGTACTTTTATGGGAATGTCTAGGATAAACTGTCCCTCTGTCCCATGATGTGTCCTTTTATGGGATTGTCCGGGATAAACTATCCCTCTGTCCATGATGTGTCCATTTATGGGATTGTCCAGGATAAACTGTCCCTCTGTCCCATGATGTGTCCTTTTATGGGATTGTCCAGGATAAACTGTCCCTCTGTCCCATGCTGTGTCCTTTTATGGGATTGTCCGGGATAAACTGTCCCTCTGTCCATGATGTGTCCATTTATGGGATTGTCCAGGATAAACTGTCCCTCTGTCCCATGATGTGTCCTTTTATGGGATTGTCCAGGATAAACTGTCCCTCTGTCCCATGATGTGTCCTTTTATGGGATTGTCCGGGATAAACTGTCCCTCTGTCCATGATGTGTCCATTTATGGGATTGTCCAGGATAAACTGTCCCTCTGTCCCATGATGTGTCCTTTTATGTGATTGTCCGGGATAAACTATCCCTCTGTCCCTAGATGTGCCCTTTTATGGGAATGTCCGGGATAAACTGTCCCTCTGTCCCTAGATGTGCCCTTTTATGGGAATGTCCGGGATAAACTGTCCCTCTGTCCCATGATGTGTCCGTTTATGGGTATGTCCAGGATAAACTGTCCCTCTGTCCCATGGTGTGTCCTTTTATGGGATTGTCCGGGATAAACTGTCCCTCTGTCCCATGATGTGTCCTCTTATGGGAATGTCCAGGATAAACTGTCCCTCTGTCCCATGATGTGTCCTTTTATGGGAATGTCCAGGATAAACTGTCCCTCTGTCCCATGCAGTGTCCATTAGGGGGATTGTCCGGGATAA
The DNA here is from genome assembly GCF_965287045.1 of Carcharhinus amblyrhynchos. Taxonomy (NCBI): domain Eukaryota; kingdom Metazoa; phylum Chordata; class Chondrichthyes; order Carcharhiniformes; family Carcharhinidae; genus Carcharhinus; species Carcharhinus amblyrhynchos. The sequence continues at coordinate 67,770 of NC_137360.1, forward strand.
ACTGTCCCTCTGTCCATGATGTGTACTTTTATGGGAATGTCCAGGATAAACTGTCCCTCTGTCCCATGATGTGTACTTTTATGGGAATGTCCAGGATAAACTGCCCCTCTGTCCCATGATGTGTCCTTTTATGGGATTGTCCGGGATAAACTATCCCTCTGTCCATGATGTGTCCATTTATGGGATTGTCCAGCATAAACTGTCCCTCTGTCCCATGATGTGTCCATTTATGGGATTGTCCAGGATAAACTGTCCCTCTGTCCCATGCTGTGTCCTTTTATGGGATTGTCCGGGATAAACTGTCCCTCTGTCCATGATGTGTCCATTTATGGGATTGTCCAGGATAAACTGTCCCTCTGTCCCATGATGTGTCCTTTTATGGGATTGTCCAGGATAAACTGTCCCTCTGTCCCATGATGTGTCCTTTTATGAGATTGTCCGGGATAAACTGTCCCTCTGTCCATGATGTGTCCATTTATGGGATTGTCCAGGATAAACTGTCCCTCTGTCCCATGATGTGTCCTTTTATGGGATTGTCCGGGATAAACTGTCCCAATGTCCATGATGTGTCCTTTTATGGGATTGGCCGGGATAAACTGTCCCTCTGTCCCATGATGTGTCCATTTTTGGGATTGTCCAGGATAAACTGTCCCTCTGCCTCATGATGTGTCCTTTCGGGGGATTGTCCTGGATTAACTGTCCCTCTGTCCCATGATGTGTCCTTTTGGGGGATTGTCCGGGATAAACTGTCCCTCTGTCCCATGATGTGTCCTTAAGGGGCATTGTCCAGGATAAACTATCCCTTCTCCCATGATGTGAACTTTAGGGGGATTGTCCAGGATAAACTGTCCCTCTGTCCCATGATGTGTCCTTTAGGGGGATTGTCCAGGATAAACTGTGCCTTTCTCCCATGATGTGTCCTAAGGTGGGATTGCACGGGATAAACTGTCCCTCTGTCCCATGATGTGTCCATTTATGGGATAGTCCAGGATAAATTGTCCCTCTCTCACATGTTGTGTCCTTTTATGGGATTGTCCATGATAAACTGTCCCTCTGTCCCATGGTGTGTGCTTTCGGGGGATTGTCCAGGATGAACTGTCCCTCTGTCCCATGGTGTGTCCTTTGGGGGATTGTCCACGATAAACTGTCCCTCTTTCCCATGGTGAGTCCTTTAGGGGGATTGTCCAGGATAAACTGTCCCTCCTTCCCATGGTGTATCATTAATGGGGATTGTCCAGGATAAACTGTCCCTCTGACCCATGATGTGTCCTTTAGGGGGATTGTCCAGGATAAACTGTCCCTCTATCCCATGATGGGTCCTAAAGTGAGATTGCCCGGGATAAACTGTCCCTCTGTCCCATGATGTGTCCTTTTATGGGATTGTCCAGGATAAACTGTCCCTCTGTGCCATGATGTGTCCTTTACGGAGTTTGTCCGGGATAATCTGTCCCTCTGTCCCATGAAGTGTAGTTTAGGGGGATTGTCCAGGATGAACTGTCCCTCTGTCCCATGATGTGTCCATTTATGGGATTATCCAGGATAAACTTTCCCTCTATCCCACGCTGTGTCCTTTATGGGTATTGTCCGGGATAAACTGTCCCTCTGTCCATGATGTGTACTTTTATGGGATTGTCCAGTATAAACTGTCCCTCTGTCCCATGGTGTGTCCTTTAGGGGGATTGTCCAGGATAAACTGTCCCACTGTCCATGATGTGTATGGGATTGTCCAGGATAAACTGTCCCTCTGTCCCATGATGTGTACTTTTATGGGATTGTCCAGGTTAAACTCTCCCACATTCCCATGGTGTGTCCTTTAGGGGGATTGTCCAGGATAAACTGTCCCCATGTCCCATGATGTGTCCATTTATGGGATTGTCCGGGATAAACTGTCCCTCTGTCCAATGAGGTGTCCATTTATGGGATTGTGTGGGATAATCTGTCACTCTGTCCCATGATGTGTCCTTTTATGGAATTGTCCGGGATAAACTGTCCCTCTGTCCCATGATGTGTCCTTTTCTGGGATTGTCCAGGATAAACTGTCCCTCTGTCCCATGATGTGTCCTTTAGGGTGTTTGTCCGGGATAAACTGTCCCTCTGTCCCATGATGTGTCCTTTTATGGGAATGTCCGGGATAAGCTGTCCCTCTGTCCCATGGTGTGTCCTTTAGGGGGATTGTCCAGGATAAACTGTCCCTCTATCCCATGTTGTGTCCTTTTATGGGAATGTCCAGGATAAACTGTCCCTCTGTCCCATGGTGTGTCCCTTAGGGGAACTTTCGGGATAAACTGTTCCTCTGTCCCATGCTGTGTCCTTTAGTGCGATTGTCCAGGATAAACTGTCCCTCTGTCCCATGATGTGTCCTTTTATGGGATTGCCCAGGATAAACTGTCCCTCTGTCCCGTGATCTGTCCTTTAATGGGATTGTCCGGGATAAATTGTCCCTCTGTCCCATGGTATGTCCTTTAGGGGGATTGTCCAGGATAAACTGTCCCTCTGTCCCATGATGTGTCCTTTTATGGGATTGTCCGGATAAACTGTCCCTCTGAGCCATGATGTGTCCCTTAGGGGGATTGTCCTGGATAAACTGTCCCCCTGTCCCATGATGTGTCCTTTAGGGGGATTTTCCGGGATAAACTGTCCCTCTGTCCCATGATGTGTCTTTAGGGGGATTGTCCAGGATAAACTGTCCCACTGCCCCATGATGTGTCCTTCTGGGGGGATTGTCCATGATAAACTGTCCCACTGTCCCATGATGTGTCCTTTCGGGGGATTGTCCGGGATAAACTGTCCCTCTGTCCCATGGTGTGTCCTTTTATGGGATTGTCCGGGATAAACTGTCCCTGTGTCCCATGATGTGAGCTTTTATGGGATTGTCCGGGATAAACTGTCCCTGTGTCCCATGATGTGTCCATTTATGGGATTGTCCAGGATAAACTGTCCCTCTCCCCATGATGTGTCTTTTAGGGGGATTGTCCAGGATGAACTGTCCCTCTGTCCCATGGTGTGTCCTTTAGGGGGATTGTCCAGGATAAACTGTCCCTCTGTCCCATGATGTGTCCTTTAGGGGGATTGTCCAGGATAAACTTTTCCTCTGTCCCATGGTGTGTCCTGAAGGGGGATTGTACATGATAAAGTGTCCGTCTGTCCCATGATGTGTCCTTTAGGGGGATTATCCATGATAAACTGACCGTCTTTCCCATGATGTGTCCTTTTATGGGAATGTCCGGGATAAACTGTCCCTCTGTCCCATGGTGTGTTCTTTAGGGGGATTGTCCAGGATAAACTGTCCCTCTATCCCATGATGTGTCCTTTTATGGGAATGTCCAGGATAAACTGTCCCTCTGTCCCATGGTGTGTCCCTTAGGGGAACTTTCGGGATAAACTGTTCCTCTGTCCCATGCTGTGTCCTTTAGTGCGATTGTCCAGGATAAACTGTCCCTCTGTCCCATGGTGTGTCCTTTAGGGGGATTGTCCGGGATAAACTGTCCCTCTGTCCCATGATGTGTCCTTTTAAGGGATTGTCCAGGATAAACTGTCCCTCTGTCCCGTGATCTGTCTTCTAATGGGATTGTCCGGGATAAATTGTCCCTCTGTCCCATGGTATGTCCTTTAGGGGGATTGTCCAGGATAAACTGTCCCTCTGTCCCATGATGTGTCCTTTTATGGGATTGTCCGGGATAAACTGTCCCTCTGTCCATTATGTGTCCTTTTATGGGATTGTCCGGATAAACTGTCCCTCTGAGCCATGATGTGTCCTTTAGGGGGATTGTCCTGGATAAACTGTCCCCCTGTCCCATGATGTGTCCTTTAGGGGGATTTTCCGGGATAAACTGTCCCTCTGTCCCATGATGTGTCTTTAGGGGGATTTTCCAGGATAAACTGTCCCACTGTCCCATGATGTGTCCTTCTGGGGGGATTGTCCTTGATAAACTGTCCCTCTGTCCCATGGTGTGTCCTTTCGGGGGATTGTCCGGGATAAACTGTCCCTCTGTCCCATGGTGTGTCCTTTTATGGGATTGTCCGGAATAAACTGTCCCTGTGTCCCATGATGTGTGCTTCTATGGGATTTTCCGGGATAAACTGTCCCTGTGTCCCATGATGTGTCCATTTATGGGATTGTCCAGGATAAACTGTCCCTCTCCCCATGATGTGTCCTTTAGGGGGATTGTCCAGGATGAACTGTCCCTCTGTCCCATGGTGTGTCCTTTAGGGGGATTGTCCAGGATAAACTGTCCCTCTGTCCCATGATGTGTCCTTTAGGGGGATTGTCCAGGATAAATTGTCCCTCTGTCCCATGATGTGTCCTTTAGGGGGATTATCCATGATAAACTGTCCGTCTTTCCCATGATGTGTCCTTTTATGGGAATGTCCAGGATAAACTCTCCCTCTGTCCCATGGTGTGTCCTTTAGGGGGATTGTCCAGGATAAACTTTTCTCTGTCCCATAATGTGTCCTTTTAATGGATTGTCCGGGATAAACTGTCCCTCTATCCCATGATGTGTCCTTTAGGGGGATTGTCCGTGATAAACTGTCCCTCTGTCCCATGATGTGTCCTTTAGGGGGATTGTCCAGGATAAACTTCCCTCTGTCCCATAATGTGTCCTTTTATGGGATTCTCCTGGATGAACTGTCCCTCTGTCCCATGATGTGTCCTTTTATGGGATTGTCCGGGATAAACTTTCCCTCTGTCCATGATGTGTCCATTTATGGGATTGTCCGGGATAAACTGTCCCACTGTCCCATGGTGTGTCCTTTAAGGGGATTCTCCGGGATAAACTGTCGTTCTGTCCCATGCCGTGTCTTTTAGGAGGATTGTCCAGGATAAACTGTCCCTCTTTCCCATGGTCTGTCCTAACGGGGGATTGTCCGGGATAAACTGTCCCTCTGTCCCACGATGCGTCCTTAGGGGGATTGTCCAGGATTAACTGTCCCTGTGTCCCATGATGTGTCCTTTTATGGGATTGTCTAGGATAAACTGTCCCTTCGTCCCATGATGTGTCCTTTAGGGGGATTGTCCAGGATAAACTGTCCCTCTGTCCCATGATGTGTCCTTAGGGGGATTGTCCGGGATAAACTGTCCCTCTGCCTCATGATGTGTCCTTTTATGGGATTGTTTAGGACAAACTGTCCCTCTGTCCCATGATGTGTCCTTTTATGGGAAGGTCCAGGGTAAACTGACCCTCTGTCCCATGGTGTGTCCTTTAGGATCATTGTCCGGGATAAACTGTCCCTCTGGCTCATGTTGTGTCCTTTTATGGGATTGTCCGGGATAAACTGTCCCTCTGTCCCATGATGTGTCCATTTATGGGATTGTCCAGGATAAACTGTCCCTCTGTCCCTTGATGAGTCCTTTCGGGGGATTGTCCAGGATATACTGTCCCTCTGACCCATGATGTGTCCTTTAGTGGGATTGTCCACGATAAACTGTCCCTCTGTCCCACGATGCGTCTTTAGGGGGATTGTCCAGGATTAACTGTCCCTGTGTCCCATGATGTGTCCTTTTATGGGATTGTCTAGGATAAACTGTCCCTCTGTCCCATGATGTGTCCTTTAGGGGGATTGTCCAGGATAAACTGTCCCTCTGTCCCATGATGTGTCCTTAGGGGGATTGTCCGGGATAAACTGTCCCTCTGCCCCATGATGTGTCCTTTTATGGGATTGTTTAGGACAAACTGTCCCTCTGTCCCATGATGTGTCCTTTTAATGGAAGGTCCAGGGTAAACTGACCCTCTGTCCCATGGTGTGTCCTTTAGGATCATTGTCCGGGATAAACTGTCCCTCTGGCTCATGTTGTGTCCTTTTATGGGATTGTCCGGGATAAACTGTCCCTCTGTCCCATGATGTGTCCATTTATGGGATTGTCCAGGATAAACTGTCCCTCTGTCCCTTGATGAGTCCTTTCGGGGGATTGTCCAGGATAATCTGTCCCTCTGACCCATGATGTGTCCTTTAGTGGGATTGTCCATGATAAACTGTCCCTCTGTCCCTTGATGTGTCCATTTATGGGATTGTCCGGGATAAACTGTCCCTCTATCCAATGATGTGTCCTTAAGGGTGATTGTCCATGATAAACTGTCCCTCTGTCCCATGATGTGTCCTTTACGGGGATTGTCCCTGATAAACTGTCCCTTGGTCCCATGATGTGTCCTTTAGGGGGATTGTCCATGATAAACTGTCCCTCACTCCCATGGTGTGTCCTTTAGGGGGATTGTCCAGGATAAACTGTCCCTCTGTCCCATGATGTGTCCATTTAATGGATTGTCCAGGATAAACTGTCCCTCTGTCCCATGATGTGTCCTTTAGGGTGATTGTCCAGGATGAACTGTCCCTCTGTCCCATGATGTGTCCATTTATGGGATTGTCCAGGATAAACTGTCCCTCTATCCCACGCTGTGTCCTTTAGGGGGATTGTCCGGGATAAACTGTCCCTGTGTCCATGATGTGTCCATTTATGGGATAGTCCAGGATAAACTGTCCCTCTGTCCATGATGAGTCCGTTTAAGGGATTGTCCAGGATAAACTGTCCCTCTGTCCCATGATGTGTCCTTTAGGGGGATTGTCCAGGATAAACTGTCCCTCTGTCCCATGATGTGTCCTTTAGGGGATTGTCCAGGATAAACTGTCCCTCTGTCCCATGATGTGTCCTTTAGGGGATTGTCCAGGATAAACTGTCCCTCTGTCCCATGATGTGTCCTTTAGCGGGATTGTCCAGGATAAACTGTCCCTCTGTCCCATGGTGTGTCCTTTTGGGGGATTGTCCACGAGAAACTGTTCCTCTGTCCCATGGTGTGTCCCTTAGGGGGATTGTCCTGGATAAACTGACCCTCTCTCCCATGATGTGTCCTTTTATGGGATTGTCCAGGATAAACTGTCCCTCTGTCCCATGATGCGTCCGTACATGGGATTGTCCGGGATAAACTGTCCCTCTGTCCCATGATGTGTCCTTTAGGGGGATTGTCCGGGATAAACTGTCCCTCTGTCCCATGATGTGTCCTTTTATGGGATTGTCCGGGGTAAACTGTCCCTCTGTCCCATGATGTGTCCTTTTATGGGATTGTCCAGGATTAAATGTCCCTCTGTCCCACGATGTGTACTTTAGGGGGATTGTCAAGGATAAACTGTCCCTGTGTCCCATGATGTGTCCTTTAGGGCGATTATCCATGATAAACTGTCCGTCGGTCCATGATGTGTCCTTTCTGGTGATTGTCCTGGATAAACTATCCCTCTGTCTCATGATGTTTCCAATAATGGGATTGTCCAGGATAAACTGTCCCTCTTTCCCATGATGTGTCCTTTTATGGGAATGTCTAGGATATACTGTCCCACTGTCCCATGGTGTGTCCTTTAGGGGAATTTCCGGGATAAATTGTCCCTCTGTCCCATGGTGTGTCCTTTAGGGGGATTGTCCGGGATAAATTGTCCCTCTGCCCCATGAGGTGTCTTTTAGTGGGATTGTACAGGATAAACTGTCCCTCTGTCCCTAGATGTGCCCTTTTATGGGAATGTCCAGGATAAGCTGTCCCTCTGTCCCATGGTGTGACCTTAGGGGGATTGTCCGGGATAAACTGTCCCTCTGTCCCATGGTGTGTCCTTTAGGGTGATTGTCCAGGATAAACTGTCCCTGTGTCCCATGGTTTGTCCTTAGGGGGATTGTCCAGGATAAACTGTCCCTCTTTCCCATGAAGTTTCCTTTTTTGGGATTGTCGAGGATAAACTGTCCCTCTGTCCCATGATGTGTCCTTTAGGGGGATTGTCCAGGATAAACTGTCCCTCTGTCCCATGGTGTGTCCTTTAGGGATTTTGTCCAGGATAAACTGTCCCTCTGTCCCATGATGTGTCCATTTATGGGATTGTCCTGGATAAACTGTCCCTCTGTCCCATGAAGTGTCCTTTTACGGGATTATCCGGGATAAACTGTCCCTCTGTCCATGATGTGTCCATTTATGGGATTGTCCAGGATAAACTGTCTCTCTGTCCCATGGTCTGACCTTTAGGGGGATTGTCCGGGATAAACTGTCCCTCTGTCCCTAGATGTGCCCTTTTATGGGAATGTCCGGGATAAACTGTCCCTCTGTCCATGATGTGTCCATTTATGGGATTGTCCAGGATAAACTGTCTCTCTGTCCCATGGTCTGACCTTTAGGGGGATTGTCCGGGATAAACTGTCCCTCTGTCCCTAGATGTGCCCTTTTATGGGAATGTCCGGGATAAACTGTCCGTCTGTCCCTAGATGTGCCCTTTTATGGGAATGTCCGGGATAAACTGTCCCTCTGTCCCATGATGTGTCCTTTTATGGGAATGTCCAGGATAAACTGTCCCTCTGTCCCATGGTGTGTCCTTTTATGGGATTGTCCGGGATAAACTGTCCCTCTGTCCCATGATGTGTCCTTTTATGGGAATGTCCAGGGTAAACTGTCCCTCTGTCCCATGATGTGTCCTTTTATGGGAATGTCCAGGATAAACTGTCCCTCTGTCCCATGGTGTGTCAATTAGGGGGATTGTCCGGGATAAACTGTCCCTCTGTACATGATGTGTACTTTTATGGGAATGCCTAGGATAAACTGTCCCTCTGTCCCATGATGTGTACTTTTATGGGAATGTCCAGGATAAACTGTCCCTCTGTCCCATGATGTGTCCTTTTATGGGATTGTCCGGGATAAACTATCCCTCTGTCCATGATGTGTCCATTTACGGGATTGTCCAGGATAAACTGTCCCTCTGTCCCATGATGTGCCCTTTTATGGGATTGTCCAGGATAAACTGTCCCTCTGTCCCATGCTGTGTCCTTTTATGGGATTGTCCGGGATAAACTGTCCCTCTGTCCATGATGTGTCCATTTATGGGATTGTCCAGGATAAACTGTCCCTCTGTCCCATGATGTGTCCTTTTATGGGATTGTCCAGGATAAACTGTCCCTCTGTCCCATGATGTGTCCTTTTATGGGATTGTCCGGGATAAACTGTCCCTCTTCCATGATGTGTCCATTTATGGGATTGTCCAGGATAAACTGTCCCTCTGTCCCATGATGTGTCCTTTTATGTGATTGTCCGGGATAAACAATCCCTCTGTCCCTAGATGTGCCCTTTTATGGGAATGTCCGGGATAAACTGTCCCTCTGTCCCTAGATGTGCCCTTTTATGGGAATGTCCGGGATAAACTGTCCCTCTGTCCCATGATGTGTCCTTTTATGGGTATGTCCAGGATAAACTGTCCCTCTGTCCCATGGTGTGTCCTTTTATGGGATTGTCCGGGATAAACTGTCCCTCTGTCCCATGATGTGTCCTCTTATGGGAATGTCCAGGATAAACTGTCCCTCTGTCCCATGATGTGTCCTTTTATGGGAATGTCCAGGATAAACTGTCCCTCTGTCCCATGGTGTGTCCTTTTATGGGATTGTCCGGGATAAACTGTCCCTCTGTCCCATGATGTGTCCTTTTATGGGAATGTCCAGGGTAAACTGTCCCTCTGTCCCATGATGTGTCCTTTTATGGGAATGTCCAGGATAAACTGTCCCTCTGTCCCATGGTGTGTCAATTAGGGGGATTGTCCGGGATAAACTGTCCCTCTGTCCATGATGTGTACTTTTATGGGAATGCCTAGGATAAACTGTCCCTCTGTCCCATGATGTGTACTTTTATGGGAATGTCCAGGATAAACTGTCCCTCTGTCCCATGATGTGTCCTTTTATGGGATTGTCCGGGATAAACTATCCCTCTGTCCATGATGTGTCCATTTACGGGATTGTCCAGGATAAACTGTCCCTCTGTCCAATGATGTGCCCTTTTATGGGATTGTCCAGGATAAACTGTCCCTCTGTCCCATGCTGTGTCCTTTTATGGGATTGTCCGGGATAAACTGTCCCTCTGTCCATGATGTGTCCATTTATGGGATTGTCCAGGATAAACTGTCCCTCTGTCCCATGATGTGTCCTTTTATGGGATTGTCCAGGATAAACTGTCCCTCTGTCCCATGATGTGTCCTTTTATGGGATTGTCCGGGATAAACTGTCCCTCTTCCATGATGTGTCCATTTATGGGATTGTCCAGGATAAACTGTCCCTCTGTCCCATGATGTGTCCTTTTATGTGATTGTCCGGGATAAACAATCCCTCTGTCCCTAGATGTGCCCTTTTATGGGAATGTCCGGGATAAACTGTCCCTCTGTCCCTAGATGTGCCCTTTTATGGGAATGTCCGGGATAAACTGTCCCTCTGTCCCATGATGTGTCCTTTTATGGGTATGTCCAGGATAAACTGTCCCTCTGTCCCATGGTGTGTCCTTTTATGGGATTGTCCGGGATAAACTGTCCCTCTGTCCCATGATGTGTCCTCTTATGGGAATGTCCAGGATAAACTGTCCCTCTGTCCCATGATGCGTCCTTTTATGGGAATGTCCAGGATAAACTGTCCCTCTGTCCCATGCAGTGTCCATTAGGGGGATTGTCCGGGATAAACTGTCCCTCTGTCCATGATGTGTACTTTTATGGGAATGTCCAGTATAAACAGTCCCTCAGTCCCACGATGTGTCCTTTTATGGGATTGTCCGGGATAAACTATCCCTCTGTCCATGATGTGTCCATTTATGGGATTGTCCAGGATAAACTGTCCCTCTGTCCCATGATGTGTCCTTTTATGGGATTGTCCAGGATAAACTGTCCCTCTGTCCCATGCTGTGTCCTTTTATGGGATTGTCCGGGATAAACTGTCCCTCTGTCCATGATGTGTCCATTTATGGGATTGTCCAGGATAAACTGTCCCTCTGTCCCATGATGTGTCCTTTTATGGGATTGTCCAGGATAAACTGTCCCTCTGTCCCATGATGTGTCCTTTTATGAGATTGTCCGGGATAAACTGTCCCTCTGTCCATGATGTGTCCATTTATGGGATTGTCCAGGATAAACTGTCCCTCTGTCCCATGATGTGTCCTTTTATGGGATTGTCCGGGATAAACTGTCCCAATGTCCATGATGTGTCCTTTTATGGGATTGGCCGGGATAAACTGTCCCTCTGTCCCATGATGAGTCCATTTTTGGGATTGTCCAGGATAAACTGTCCCTCTGCCTCATGATGTGTCCTTTCGGGGGATTGTCCTGGATTAACTGTCCCTCTGTCCCATGATGTGTCCTTTTGGGGGATTGTCCGGGATAAACTGTCCCTCTGTCCCATGATGTGTCCTTAAGGGGCATTGTCCAGGATAAACTATCCCTTCTCCCATGATGTGAACTTTAGGGGGATTGTCCAGGATAAACTGTCCCTCTGTCCCATGATGTGTCCTTTAGGGGGATTGTCCAGGATAAACTGTGCCTTTCTCCCATGATGTGTCCTAAGGTGGGATTGCACGGGATAAACTGTCCCTCTGTCCCATGATGTGTCCATTTATGGGATTGTCCAGGATAAATTGTCCCTCTCTCACATGTTGTGTCCTTTTATGGGATTGTCCATGATAAACTGTCCCTCTGTCCCATGGTGTGTGCTTTCGGGGGATTGTCCAGGATGAACTGTCCCTCTGTCCCATGGTGTGTCCTTTGGGGGATTGTCCACGATAAACTGTCCCTCTTTCCCATGGTGTGTCCTTTAGGGGGATTGTCCAGGATAAACTGTCCCTCCTTCCCATGGTGTATCATTTATGGGGATTGTCCAGGATAAACTGTCCCTCTGACCCATGATGTGTCCTTTAGGGGGATTGTCCAGGATAAACTGTCCCTCTATCCCATGATGGGTCCTAAAGTGAGATTGCCCGGGATAAACTGTCCCTCTGTCCCATGATGTGTCCTTTTATGGGATTGTCCAGGATAAACTGTCCCTCTGTGCCATGATGTGTCCTTTACGGAGTTTGTCCGGGATAATCTGTCCCTCTGTCCCATGAAGTGTAGTTTAGGGGGATTGTCCAGGATGAACTGTCCCTCTGTCCCATGATGTGTCCATTTATGGGATTATCCAGGATAAACTGTCCCTCTATCCCACGCTGTGTCCTTTAGGGGTATTGTCCGGGATAAACTGTCCCTCTGTCCATGATATGTGCTTTTATGGGATTGTCCAGGATAAACTGTCCCTCTGTCCCATGGTGTGTCCTTTAGGGGGATTGTCCAGGATAAACTGTCCCACTGTCCATGATGTGTATGGGATTGTCCACGATAAACTGTCCCTCTGTCCCATGATGTGTACTTTTATTGGATTGTCCAGGTTAAACTCTCCCACTTTCCCATGGTGTGTCCTTTAGGGTGACTGTCCAGGATAAACTGTCCCTCTGTCCCATGATGCGTCCATTTATGGGATTGTCCTGGATAAACTGTCCCTCTGTCCCATGATGTGTCCTTCTGGGAGATTGTCAGGGATAAACTGTCCCTCTGTCCCATGATGTGTCCTAAAGTGGGATTGCCCAGGATAAACTGTCCCTCTGTCCCATCGTGTGTCCTTTAGGGGAATTGTCCGGGTTAAACTGTCCCTCTGTCCCATGAAGTGGAGTTTCGGGGTATTGTCCAGGATGAACTGTCCCTCTGACCCATGATGTGTCCTTTAGGGGGATTGTCCAGGATAAACTGTCCCTCTGTCCCATGTTGTGTCCTTTAGGGGATTGTCCATGATAAACTGTCCCTCTGTCCCATGATGTGTCATTTAGCGGGATTGTCCAGGATAAACTGTCCCTCTGTCCCATGGTGTGTCCTTTTGGGGGATTGTCCACGAGAAACTGTTCCTCTGTCCCATGGTGTGTCCCTTAGGGAGATTGTCCTGGATAAACTGACCCTCTCTCCCATGATGTGTCCTTTTATGGGATTGTCCAGGATAAACTGTCCCTCTGTCCCATGATGCGTCCATATATGGGATTGTCCGGGATAAACTGTCCCTCTGTCCCATGATGTGTCCTTTAGGGGGATTGTCCGGGATAAACTGTCCCTCTGTCCCATGATGTGTCCTTTTATGGGATTGTCCAGGATAAACTGACCCTCTGTCCCACGATGTGTCCTTTAGGGGGATTGTCCAGGATAAACTGTCCCTGTGTCCCATGATGTGTCCTTTAGGGCGATTATCCATGATAAACTGTCCGTCGGTCCATGATGTGTCCTTTCGGGTGATTGTCCAGGATAAACTATCCCTCTGTCTCATGATGTTTCCAATAATGGGATTGTCCAGGATAAACTGTCCCTTTTTCCCATGATGTGTCCTTTTATGGGAATGTCTAGGATATACTGTCCCACTGTCCCATGGTGTGTCCTTTAGGGGAATTTCCGGGATAAATTGTCCCTCTGTCCCATGGTGTGTCCTTTAGGGGGATTGTCCGGGATAAATTGTCCCTCTGCCCCATGAGGTGTCTTTTAGTGGGATTGTACAGGATAAACTGTCCCTCTGTCCCTTGATGTGCCCTTTTATGGGAATGTCCAGGATAAGCTGTCCCTCTGTCCCATGGTGTGACCTTAGTGGGATTCTCCGGGATAAACTGTCCCTCTGTCCCATGATGTGTCCTTTTATGGGATTGTCCGGGATAAACTGTCCCTCTGTCCATGATGTGTCCATTTATGGGATTGTCCAGGATAAACTGTCCCTCTGTCCATGATGTGCCCATTTATGGGATTGTCCTGGATAAACTGTCCCTCTGTCCCATGCTGTGTCCTTTTATGGGATTGTCCAGGATAAACTGTCCCTCTGTCCATGATGTGCCCATTTATGGGATTGTCCTGGATAAACTGTCCCTCTGTCCCATGATGTGTCCTTTAGTGGGATTGTCCGGGATAAACAGTTCCTCTGTCCCATGGTGTGTCCTTTAGGGGGATTGTCCGGGATAAACAGTTCCTTTGTCCCATGATGTGTCCTTTAGGGGGATTGTCCAGGATAAACTGTCCCTGTGTCCCATGGTGTTTCCTTTTATGGGATTGTCCAGGATAAACTGTCCCTCTATCCCACGCTGTGTCCTTTAGGGGGATTGTTCGGGATAAACTGTCCCTCTGTCCCATGATGTGTCCTTTATGGGATTGTCCAGGATAAACTGTCGCTCTGTCCATGATGTGTCCTTTTATGGGAATGTCCAGGATAAACTGTCCCTCTGTCCCATGATGTGTCCTTTAAGAGGATTGTCCATGATAAACTGTCCATCTGTCCCATGATGTGTCCATTTATGGGAATGTCCAGGATAAACTGTCCCTGTGTCCCATGATGTGTCCATTTAATGGATTGTCCAGGATAAACTGTCCCTCTGTCCCATGATGTGTCCTTTAGGGTGATTGTCCAGGATGAACTGTCCCTCTGTCCCATGATGTGTCCATTTATGGGATTGTCCAGGATAAACTGTCCCTCTATCCCACGCTGTGTCCTTTAGGGGGATTGTCCGGGATAAACTGTCCCTGTGTCCATGATGTGTCCATTTATGGGATAGTCCAGGATAAACTGTCCCTCTGTCCATGATGTGTCCGTTTAAGGGATTGTCCAGGATAAACTGTCCCTCTGTCCCATGATGCGTCCGTATATGGGATTGTCCGGGATAAACTGTCCCTCTGTCCCATGATGTGTCCTTTAGGGTGATTGTCCGGGATAAACTGTCCCTCTGTCCCATGATGTGTCCTTTTATGGGAATGTCCGGGGTAAACTGTCCCTCTGTCCCATGATGTGTCCTTTTATGGGATTGTCCAGGATAAACTGTCCCTCTGTCCCACGATGTGTCCTTTAGGGGGATTGTCCAGGATAAACTGTCCCTGTGTCCCATTATGTGTCCTTTAGGGCGATTATCCATGATAAACTGTCCGTCGGTCCATGATGTGTCCTTTCGGGTGATTGTCCAGGATAAACTATCCCTCTGTCTCATGATGTTTCCAATAATGGGATTGTCCAGGATAAACTGTCCCTCTTTCCCATGATGTGTCCTTTTATGGGAATGTCTAGGATATACTGTCCCACTGTCCCATGGTGTGTCCTTTAGGGGAATTTCCGGGATAAATTGTCCCTCTGTCCCATGGTGTGTCCTTTAGGGGGATTGTCCGGGATAAATTGTCCCTCTGCCCCATGAGGTGTCTTTTAGTGGGATTGTACAGGATAAACTGTCCCTCTGTCCCTTGATGTGCCCTTTTATGGGAATGTCCAGGATAAGCTGTCCCTCTGTCCCATGGTGTGACCTTAGGGGGATTGTCCGGGATAAACTGTCCCTCTGTCCCATGGTGTGTCCTTTAGGGTGCTTGTCCAGGATAAACTGTCCCTGTGTCCCATGGTTTGTCCTTAGGGGGAATATCCAGGATAAACTGTCCCTCTTTCCCATGAAGTTTCCTTTTTTGGGATTGTCCAGGATAAACTGTCCCTCAGTCCCATGATGTGTCCTTTAGGGGGATTGTCCAGGATAAACTGTCCCTCTGTCCCATGGTGTGTCCTTTAGGGATTTTGTCCAGGATAAACGGTCCCTCTGTCCCATGATGAGTCCTTTAAGAGGATTGTCCATGATAAACTGTCCATCTGTCCCATGATGTGTCCTTTTATGGGAATGTCCAGGATAAACTGTCCCTGTGTCCCATGATGTGTCCATTTAATGGATTGTCCGGGATAAAATGTCCCTCTGTCCCATGATGTGTCCTTTAGGGTGATTGTCCAGGATGAACTGTCCCTCTGTCCCATGATGTGTCCATTTATGGGATTGTCCAGGATAAACTGTCCCTCTATCCCACGCTGTGTCCTTTAGGGGGATTGTCCGGGATAAACTGTCCCTGTGTCCATGATGTGTCCTTTTATGGGATTGTCCGGGATAAACTATCCCTCTGTCCATGATGTGTCCATTTATGGGATAATCCAGGATAAACTGTCCCTCTGTCCCATGATGTGTCCTTTTATGGGATTGTCCAGGATAAACTGTCCCTCTGTCCCATGCTGTGTCCTTTTATGGGATTGTCCGGGATAAACTGTCCCTCTGTCCATGATGTGTCCATTTATGCTATTGTCCAGGATAAACTGTCCCTCTGTCCCATGATGTGTCCTTTTATGGGATTGTCCAGGATAAACTGTCCCTCTGTCCCATGATGTGTCCTTTTATGAGATTGTCCGGGATAAACTGTCCCTCTGTCCATGATGTGTCCATTTATGGGATTGTCCAGGATAAACTGTCCCTCTGTCCCATGATGTGTCCTTTTATGGGATTGTCCGGGATAAACTGTCCCAATGTCCATGATGTGTCCTTTTATGGGATTGGCCGGGATAAACTGTCCCTCTGTCCCATGATGTGTCCATTTTTGGGATTGTCCAGGATAAACTGTCCCTCTGCCCCATGATGTGTCCTTTCGGGGGATTGTCCTGGATTAACTGTCCCTCTTGTCCCATGATGTGTCCTTTTGGGGGATTGTCCGGGATAAACTGTCCCTCTGTCCCATGATGTGTCCTTAAGGGGCATTGTCCAGGATAAACTATCCCTTCTCCCATGATGTGAACTTTAGGGGGATTGTCCAGGATAAACTGTCCCTCTGTCCCATGATGTGTCCTTTAGGGGGATTGTCCAGGATAAACTGTGCCTTTGTCCCATGATGTGTCCTAAGGTGGGATTGCACGGGATAAACTGTCCCTCTGTCCCATGATGTGTCCATTTATGGGATTGTCCAGGATAAATTGTCCCTCTCTCACATGTTGTGTCCTTTTATGGGATTGTCCATGATAAACTGTCCCTCTGTCCCATCTTGTGTGCTTTCGGGGGATTGTCCAGGATGAACTGTTCCTCTGTCCCATGGTGTGTCCTTTGGGGGATTGTCCACGATAAACTGTCCCTCTTTCCCATGGTGTGTCCTTTAGGGGGATTGTCCAGGATAAACTGTCCCTCCTTCCCATGGTGTATCCTTTATGGGGATTGTCCAGGATAAACTGTCCCTCTGACCCATGATGTGTCCTTTAGGGGGATTGTCCAGGATAAACTGTCCCTCTATCCCATGATGGGTCCTAAAGTGGGATTGCCCGGGATAAACTGTCCCTCTGTCCCATGATGTGTCCTTTTATGGGATTGTCCAGGATAAACTGTCCCTCTGTCCCATGATGTGTCCTTTAGGGAGTTTGTCCGGGATAATCTGTCCCTCTGTCCCATGACGTGTCCTTTAGGGGGATTGTCCGGGATAAACTGTCCCTCTGTCCCATGAAGTGTAGTTTAGGGGGATTGTCCAGGATGAACTGTCCCTCTGTCCCATGATGTGTCCATTTATGGGATTATCCAGGATAAACTGTCCCTCTATCCCACGCTGTGTCCTTTAGGGGTATTGTCCGGGATAAACTGTCCCTCTGTCCATGATGTGTACTTTTATGGGATTGTCCAGGATAAACTGTCCCTCTGTCCCATGGTGTGTCCTTTAGGGGGATTGTCCAGGATAAACTGTCCCACTGTCCATGATGTGTATGGGATTGTCCAGGATAAACTGTCCCTCTGTCCCATGATGTGTACTTTTATGGGATTGTCCAGGTTAAACTCTCCCACTTTCCCATGGTGTGTCCTTTAGGGTGACTGTCCAGGATAAACTGTCCCTCTGTCCCATGATGCGTCCATTTATGGGATTGTCCTGGATAAACTGTCCCTCTGTCCCATGGTGTGTCCTTCTGGGAGATTGTCAGGGATAAACTGTCCCTCTGTCCCATGATGTGTCCTAAAGTGGGATTGCCCAGGATAAACTGTCCCTCTGTCCCATCGTGTGTCCTTTAGGGGAATTGTCCGGGATAAACTGTCCCTCTGTCCCATGAAGTGGAGTTTAGGGGGATTGTCCAGGATGAACTGTCCCTCTGACCCATGATGTGTCCTTTAGGGGGATTGTCCAGGATAAATTGTCCCTCTGTCCCATGATGTGTCCTAAAGTGGGATTGCCCAGGATAAACTGTCCCTCTGTCCCATGATGTGTCCTTTAGGGGATTGTCCATGATTAACTGTCCCTCTGTCCCATGATGTGTCCTTTAGCGGGATTGTCCATGATAAACTGTCCCTCTGTCCCATGGTGTGTCCTTTTGGGGGATTGTCCACGAGAAACTGTTCCTCTGTCCCATGGTGTGTCCCTTAGGGAGATTGTCCTGGATAAACTGACCCTCTCTCCCATGA
Source organism: Carcharhinus amblyrhynchos (assembly GCF_965287045.1). Classification (NCBI taxonomy): domain Eukaryota; kingdom Metazoa; phylum Chordata; class Chondrichthyes; order Carcharhiniformes; family Carcharhinidae; genus Carcharhinus; species Carcharhinus amblyrhynchos. The sequence goes on from NC_137360.1 coordinate 85,796, forward strand.
TGTGTCCTTTTATGGGATTGTCCAGGATAAACTGTCCCTCTGTCCCATGATGCGTCCATATATGGGATTGTCCGGGATAAACTGTCCCTCTGTCCCATGATGTGTCCTTTAGGGGGATTGTCCGGGATAAACTGTCCCTCTGTCCCATGATGTGTCCTTTTATGGGATTGTCCAGGATAAACTGTCCCTCTGTCCCACGATGTGTCCTTTAGGGGGATTGTCCAGGATAAACTGTCCCTGTGTCCCATGATGTGTCCTTTAGGGCGATTATCCATGATAAACTGTCCGTCGGTCCATGATGTGTCCTTTCGGGTGATTGTCCAGGATAAACTATCCCTCTGTCTCATGATGTTTCCAATAATGGGATTGTCCAGGATAAACTGTCCCTCTTTCCCATGATGTGTCCTTTTATGGGAATGTCTAGGATATACTGTCCCACTGTCCCATGGTGTGTCCTTTAGGGGAATTTCCGGGATAAATTGTCCCTCTGTCCCATGGTGTGTCCTTTAGGGGGATTGTCTGGGATAAATTGTCCCTCTGCCCCATGAGGTGTCTTTTAGTGGGATTGTACAGGATAAACTGTCCCTCTGTCCCTTGATGTGCCCTTTTATGGGAATGTCCAGGATAAGCTGTCCCTCTGTCCCATGGTGTGACCTTAGGGGGATTCTCCGGGATAAACTGTCCCTCTGTCCCATGATGTGTCCTTTTATGGGATTGTCCGGGATAAACTGTCCCTCTGTCCATGATGTGTCCATTTATGGGATTGTCCAGGATAAACTGTCCCTCTGTCCATGATGTGCCCATTTATGGGATTGTCCTGGATAAACTGTCCCTCTGTCCCATGCTGTGTCCTTTTATGGGATTGTCCAGGATAAAATGTCCCTCTGTCCATGATGTGCCCATTTATGGGATTGTCCTGGATAAACTGTCCCTCTGTCCCATGATGTGTCCTTTAGTGGGATTGTCCGGGATAAACAGTTCCTCTGTCCCATGGTGTGTCCTTTAGGGGGATTGTCCGGGGTAAACAGTTCCTCTGTCCCATGATGTGTCCTTTAGGGGGATTGTCCAGGATAAACTGTCCCTGTGTCCCATGGTGTGTCCTTTTATGGGATTGTCCAGGATAAACTGTCCCTCTATCCCACGCTGTGTCCTTTAGGGGGATTGTTCGGGATAAACTGTCCCTCTGTCCCATGATGTGTCCTTTATGGGATTGTCCAGGATAAACTGTCGCTCTGTCCATGATGTGTCCTTTTATGGGAATGCCCAGGATAAACTGTCCCTCTGACCCATGATGTGTCCTTTAAGAGGATTGTCCATGATAAACTGTCCAACTGTCCCATGATGTGTCCTTTTATGGGAATGTCCAGGATAAACTGTCCCTGTGTCCCATGATGTGTCCATTTATTGGATTGTCCAGGATAAACTGTCCCTCTGTCCCATGATGTGTCCTTTAGGGTGATTGTCCAGGATGAACTGTCCCTCTGTCCCATGATGTGTCCATTTATGGGATTGTCCAGGATAAACTGTCCCTCTATCCCACGCTGTGTCCTTTAGGGGGATTGTCCGGGACATACTGTCCCTGTGTCCATGATGTGTCCATTTATGGGATAGTCCAGGATAAACTGTCCCTCTGTCCATGATGTGTCCGTTTAAGGGATTGTCCAGGATAAACTGTCCCTCTGTCCCATGATGTGTCCTTTAGGGGGATTGTCCAGGATAAACTGTCCCTCTGTCCCATGATGTGTCCTTTAGGGGATTGTCCAGGATAAACTGTCCCTCTGTCCCATGATGTGTCCTTTAGCGGGATTGTCCAGGATAAACTGTCCCTCTGTCCCATGGTGTGTCCTTTTGGGGGATTGTCCACGAGAAACTGTTCCTCTGTCCCATGGTGTGTCCCTTAGGGGGATTGTCCTGGATAAACTGACCCTCTCTCCCATGATGTGTCCTTTTATGGGATTGTCCAGGATAAACTGTCCCTCTGTCCCATGATGCGTCCGTATATGGGATTGTCCGGGATAAACTGTCCCTCTGTCCCATGATGTGTCCTTTAGGGGGATTGTCCGGGATAAACTGTCCCTCTGTCCCATGATGTGTCCTTTTATGGGATTGTCCGGGGTAAACTGTCCCTCTGTCCCATGATGTGTCCTTTTATGGGATTGTCCAGGATAAACTGTCCCTCTGTCCCACGATGTGTCCTTTAGGGGGATTGTCCTGGATAAACTGTCCCTGTGTCCCATGATGTGTCCTTTAGGGCGATTATCCACGATAAACTGTCCGTCGGTCCATGATGTGCCCTTTCGGGTGATTGTCCAGGATAAACTATCCCTCTGTCTCATGATGTTTCCAATAATGGGATTGTCCAGGATAAACTGTCCCTCTTTCCCATGATGTGTCCTTTTATGGGAATGTCTAGGATATACTGTCCCACTGTCCCATGGTGTGTCCTTTAGGGGAATTTCCGGGATAAATTGTCCCTCTGTCCCATGGTGTGTCCTTTAGGGGGATTGTCCGGGATAAATTGTCCCTCTGCCCCATGAGGTGTCTTTTAGTGGGATTGTACAGGATAAACTGTCCCTCTGTCCCTTGATGTGCCCTTTTATGGGAATGTCCAGGATAAGCTGTCCCTCTGTCCCATGGTGTGACCTTAGGGGGATTGTCCGGGATAAACTGTCCCTCTGTCCCATGGTGTGTCCTTTAGGGTGATTGTCCAGGATAAACTGTCCCTGTCCCATGGTTTGTCCTTAGGGGGATTACCAAGGATAAACTGTCCCTCTTTCCAATGAAGTTTCCTTTTTTGGGATTGTCCAGGATAAACTGTCCCTCTGTCCCATGATGTGTTCTTTAGGGGGATTGTCCAGGATAAACTGTCCCACTGTCCCATGGTGTGTCCTTTAGGGATTTTGTCCAGGATAAACTGTCCCTCTGTCCCATGATGTGTCCATTTATGGGATTGTCCTGGATAAACTGTCCCTCTGTCCCATGAAGTGTCCTTTTATGGGATTGTCCGGGATAAACTGTCCCTCTGTCCATGATGTGTCCATTTATGGGATTGTCCAGGATAAACTGTCTCTCTGTCCCATGGTGTGACCATTAGGGGGATTGTCCGGGATAAACTGTCCCTCTGTCCCTAGATGTGCCCTTTTATGGGAATGTCCGGGATAAACTGTCCCTCTGTCCCATGATGTGTCCTTTTATGGGATTGTCCGGGATAAACTGTCCCTCTGTCCATGATGTGTCCATTTATGGGATTGTCCAGGATAAACTGTCCCTCTGTCCATGATGTGCCCATTTATGGGATTGTCCTGGATAAACTGTCCCTCTGTCCCATGCTGTGTCCTTTTATGGGATTGTCCAGGATAAAATGTCCCTCTGTCCATGATGTGCCCATTTATGGGATTGTCCTGGATAAACTGTCCCTCTGTCCCATGATGTGTCCTTTAGTGGGATTGTCCGGGATAAACAGTTCCTCTGTCCCATGGTGTGTCCTTTAGGGGGATTGTCCGGGGTAATCAGTTCCTCTGTCCCATGATGTGTCCTTTAGGGGGATTGTCCAGGATAAACTGTCCCTGTGTCCCATGGTGTGTCCTTTTATGGGATTGTCCAGGATAAACTGTCCCTCTATCCCACGCTGTGTCCTTTAGGGGGATTGTTCGGGATAAACTGTCCCTCTGTCCCATGATGTGTCCTTTATGGGATTGTCCAGGATAAACTGTCGCTCTGTCCATGATGTGTCCTTTTATGGGAATGCCCAGGATAAACTGTCCCTCTGTCCCATGATGTGTCCTTTAAGAGGATTGTCCATGATAAACTGTCCAACTGTCCCATGATGTGTCCTTTTATGGGAATGTCCAGGATAAACTGTCCCTGTGTCCCATGATGTGTCCATTTATTGGATTGTCCAGGATAAACTGTCCCTCTGTCCCATGATGTGTCCTTTAGGGTGATTGTCCAGGATGAACTGTCCCTCTGTCCCATGATGTGTCCATTTATGGGATTGTCCAGGATAAACTGTCCCTCTATCCCACGCTGTGTCCTTTAGGGGGATTGTCCGGGATATACTGTCCCTGTGTCCATGATGTGTCCATTTATGGGATAGTCCAGGATAAACTGTCCCTCTGTCCATGATGTGTCCGTTTAAGGGATTGTCCAGGATAAACTGTCCCTCTGTCCCATGATGTGTCCTTTAGGGGGATTGTCCAGGATAAACTGTCCCTCTGTCCCATGATGTGTCCTTTAGGGGATTGTCCAGGATAAACTGTCCCTCTGTCCCATGATGTGTCCTTTAGCGGGATTGTCCAGGATAAACTGTCCCTCTGTCCCATGGTGTGTCCTTTTGGGGGATTGTCCACGAGAAACTGTTCCTCTGTCCCATGGTGTGTCCCTTAGGGGGATTGTCCTGGATAAACTGACCCTCTCTCCCATGATGTGTCCTTTTATGGGATTGTCCAGGATAAACTGTCCCTCTGTCCCATGATGCGTCCGTATATGGGATTGTCCGGGATAAACTGTCCCCCTGTCCCATGATGTGTCCTTTAGGGGGATTGTCCGGGATAAACTGTCCCTCTGTCCCATGATGTGTCCTTTTATGGGATTGTCCGGGGTAAACTGTCCCTCTGTCCCATGATGTGTCCTTTTATGGGATTGTCCAGGATAAACTGTCCCTCTGTCCCACGATGTGTCCTTTAGGGGGATTGTCCAGGATAAACTGTCCCTGTGTCCCATGATGTGTCCTTTAGGGCGATTATCCACGATAAACTGTCCGTCGGTCCATGATGTGCCCTTTCGGGTGATTGTCCAGGATAAACTATCCCTCTGTCTCATGATGTTTCCAATAATGGGATTGTCCAGGATAAACTGTCCCTCTTTCCCATGATGTGTCCTTTTATGGGAATGTCTAGGATATACTGTCCCACTGTCCCATGGTGTGTCCTTTAGGGGAATTTCCGGGATAAATTGTCCCTCTGTCCCATGGTGTGTCCTTTAGGGGGATTGTCCGGGATAAATTGTCCCTCTGCCCCATGAGGTGTCTTTTAGTGGGATTGTACAGGATAAACTGTCCCTCTGTCCCTAGATGTGCCCTTTTATGGGAATGTCCAGGATAAGCTGTCCCTCTGTCCCATGGTGTGACCTTAGGGGGATTGTCCGGGATAAACTGTCCCTCTGTCCCATGGTGTGTCCTTTAGGGTGATTGTCCAGGATAAACTGTCCCTGTCCCATGGTTTGTCCTTAGGGGGATTACCAAGGATAAACTGTCCCTCTTTCCAATGAAGTTTCCTTTTTTGGGATTGTCCAGGATAAACTGTCCCTCTGTCCCATGATGTGTTCTTTAGGGGGATTGTCCAGGATAAACTGTCCCACTGTCCCATGGTGTGTCCTTTAGGGATTTTGTCCAGGATAAACTGTCCCTCTGTCCCATGATGTGTCCATTTATGGGATTGTCCTGGATAAACTGTCCCTCTGTCCCATGAAGTGTCCTTTTATGGGATTGTCCGGGATAAACTGTCCCTCTGTCCATGATGTGTCCATTTATGGGATTGTCCAGGATAAACTGTCTCTCTGTCCCATGGTGTGACCATTAGGGGGATTGTCCGGGATAAACTGTCCCTCTGTCCCTAGATGTGCCCTTTTATGGGAATGTCCGGGATAAACTGTCCCTCTGTCCCTAGATGTGCCCTTTTATGGGAATGTCCGGGATAAATTGTCCCTCTGTCCCATGATGTGTCCTTTTATGGGAATGTCCAGGATAAACTGTCCCTCTGCCCCATGGTGTGTCCTTTTATGGGAATGTCCGGGATAAACTGTCCCTCTGTCCATGATGTGTCCATTTATGGGATTGTCCAGGATAAACTGTCCCTCTGTCCCATGCTGTGTCCTTTTATGGGATTGTCCAGGATAAACTGTCCCTCTGTCCATGATGTGCCCATTTATGGGATTGTCCTGGATAAACTGTCCCTCTGTCCCATGATGTGTCCTTTAGTGGGATTGTCCGGGATAAACAGTTCCTCTGTCCCATGGTGTGTCCTTTAGGGGGATTGTCCGGGATAAACAGTTCCTCTGTGCCATGATGTTTCCTTTAGGGGGATTGTTCGGGATAAACTGTCCCTCTGTCCCATGATATGTCCTTTTATGGGATTGTCCAGGATAAACTGTCCCTCTGTCCATGATGTGTCCTTTTATGGGAATGTCCAGGATAAACTGTCCCTCTGTCCCATGATGAGTCCTTTAAGAGGATTGTCCATGATAAACTGTCCATCTGTCCCATGATGTGTCCTTTTATTGGAATGTCCAGGATAAACTGTCCCTGTGTCCCATGATGTGTCCATTTAATGGATTGTCCAGGATAAACTGTCCCTCTGTCCCATGATGTGTCCTTTAGGGTGATTGTCCAGCATGAACTGTCCCTCTGTCCCATGATGTGTCCATTTATGGGATTGTCCAGGATAAACTGTCCCTCTATCCCACGCTGTGTCCTTTAGGGGGATTGTCCGGGATAAACTGTCCCTGTGTCCATGATGTGTCCATTTATGGGATAGTCCAGGATAAACTGTCCCTCTGTCCATGATGTGTCCGTTTAAGGGATTGTCCAGGATAAACTGTCCCTCTGTCCCATGATGTGTCCTTTAGGGTGATTGTCCAGGATGAACTGTCCCTCTGTCCCATGATGTGTCCATTTATGGGATTGTCCAGGATAAACTGTCCCTCTATCCCACGCTCTGTCCTTTAGGGGGATTGTCAGCGATAAACTTTCCCTCTGTCCATGATGTGCCCTTTTATGGGAATGTCCGGGATAAACTGTCCCTCTGTCCCTAGATGTGCCCTTTTATGGGAATGTCCGGGATAAACTGTCCCTCTGTCCCATGATGTGTCCTTTTATGGGAATGTCCAGGATAAACTGTCCCTCTGTCCCATGGTGTGTCCTTTTATGGGATTGTCCGGGATAAACTGTCCCTCTGTCCCATGATGTGTCCTTTTATGGGAATGTCCAGGATAAACTGTCCCTCTGTCCCATGATGTGTCCTTTTATGGGAATGTCCAGGAAAAACTGTCCCTCTCTCCCATGGTGTGTCCATTAGGGGGATTGTCCGGGATAAACTGTCCCTCTGTCCATGATGTGTACTTTTATGGACTGCCCAGGATAAACTGTCCCTCTGACCCATGATGTGTACTTTTATGTGAATGTCCAGGATAAACTGTCCCTCTGTCCCATGATGTGTCCTTTTATGGGATTGTCCGGGATAAACTATCCCTCTGTCCATGATGTGTCCATTTATGGGATTGTCCAGGATAAACTGTCCCTCTGTCCCATGATGTGTCCTTTTAAGGGATTGTCCAGGATAAACTGTCCCTCTGTCCCATGCTGTGTCCTTTTATGGGATTGTCCGAGATAAACTGTCCCTCTGTCCATGATGTGTCCATTTATGGGATTGTCCAGGATACACTGTCCCTCTGTCCCATGATGTGTCCTTTTATGGGATTGTCCAGGATAAACTGTCCCTCTGTCCCATGATGTGTCCTTTTATGGGATTGTCCGGGATAAACTGTCCCTCTGTCCATGATGTGTCCATTTATGGGATTGTCCAGGATAAACTGTCCCTCTGTCCCATGATGTGTCCTTTTATGGGATTGTCCGGGATAAACTGTCCCTCTGTCCCTAGATGTGCCCTTTTATGGGAATGTCCGGGATAAACTGTCCCTCTGTCCCTAGATGTGCCCTTTTATGGGAATGTCCGGGATAAACTGTCCCTCTGTCCCATGATGTGTCCTTTTATGGGAATGTCCAGGATAAGCTGTCCCTCTGTCCCATGGTGTGTCCTTTTATGGGATTGTCCGGGATAAACTGTCCCTCTGTCCCATGATGTGTCCTCTTACGGGAATGTCCAGGATAAACTGTCCCTCTGTCCAATGATGTCTCCTTTTATGGGAATGTCCAGGATAAACTGTCCCTCTGTCCCATGCAGTGTCCATTAGGGGGATTGTCCGGGATAAACTGTCCCTCTGTCCATGATGTGTACTTTTATGGGAATGTCCAGGATAAACTGTCCCTCTGTCCCATGATGTGTCCTTTTATGGGAATGTCCAGGATAAACTGTCCCTCTGTCCCATGCAGTGTCCATTAGGGGGATAGTCCGGGATAAACTGTCCCTCTGTCCATGATGTGTCCTTTTATGGGAATGTCCAGGATAAACTGTCCCTCTGTCCCATGCAGTGTCCATTAGGGGGATTGTCCGGGATAACCTTTCCCTCTGTCCATGATGTGTACTTTTATGGGAATGTCCAGGATAAACTGTCCCTCTGTCCCATGATGTGTACTTTTATGGGAATGTCCAGGATAAACTGTCCCTCTGTCCCATGATGTGTCCTTTTATGGGATTGTCCGGGATAAACTATCCCTCTGTCCATGATGTGTCCTTTTATGGGAATGTCCAGGATAAACTGTCCCTCTGTCCCATGATGAGTCCTTTAAGAGGATTGTCCATGATAAACTGTCCATCTGTCCCATGATGTGTCCTTTTATTGGAATGTCCAGGATAAACTGTCCCTGTGTCCCATGATGTGTCCATTTAATGGATTGTCCAGGATAAACTGTCCCTCTGTCCCATGATGTGTCCTTTAGGGTGATTGTCCAGGATGAACTGTCCCTCTGTCCCATGATGTGTCCATTTATGGGATTGTCCAGGATAAACTGTCCCTCTATCCCACGCTGTGTCCTTTAGGGGGATTGTCCGGGATAAACTGTCCCTGTGTCCATGATGTGTCCATTTATGGGATAGTCCAGGATAAACTCTACCTCTGTCCATGATGTGTCCGTTTAAGGGATTGTCCAGGATAAACTGTCCCTCTGTCCCATGATGTGTCCTTTAGGGTGATTGTCCAGGATGAACTGTCCCTCTGTCCCATGATGTGTCCATTTATGGGATTGTCCAGGATAAACTGTCCCTCTATCCCACGCTGTGTCCTTTAGGGGTATTGTCTGGGATAAACTTTCCCTCTGTCCATGATGTGCCCTTTTATGGGAATGTCCGGGATAAACTGTCCCTCTGTCCCACGATGCGTCCTTAGGGGGATTGTCCAGGATTAACTGTCCCTGTGTCCCATGATGTGTCCTTTTATGGGATTGTCTAGGATAAACTGTCCCTCTGTCCCATGATGTGTCCTTTAGGGGGATTGTCCAGGATAAACTGTCCCTCTGTCCCATGATGTGTCCTTAGGGGGATTGTCCGGGATAAACTGTCCCTCTGCCTCATGATGTGTCCTTTTATGGGATTGTTTAGGACAAACTGTCCCTCTGTCCCATGATGTGTCCTTTTATGGGAAGGTCCAGGGTAAACTGACCCTCTGTCCCATGGTGTGTCCTTTAGGATCATTGTCCGGGATAAACTGTCCCTCTGGCTCATGTTGTGTCCTTTTATGGGATTGTCCGGGATAAACTGTCCCTCTGTCCCATGATGTGTCCATTTATGGGATTGTCCAGGATAAACTGTCCCTCTGTCCCTTGATGAGTCCTTTCGGGGGATTGTCCAGGATAAACTGTCCCTCTGACCCATGATGTGTCCTTTAGTGGGATTGTCCACGATAAACTGTCCCTCTGTCCCACGATGCATCCTTAGGGGGATTGTCCAGGATTAACTGTCCCTGTGTCCAATGATGTGTCCTTTTATGGGATTGTCTAGGATAAACTGTCCCTCTGTCCCATGATGTGTCCTTTAGGGGGATTGTCCAGGATAAACTGTCCCTCTGTCCCATGATGTGTCCTAAGGGGGATTGTCCGGGATAAACTGTCCCTCTGCCCCATGATGTGTCCTTTTATGGGATTGTTTAGGACAAACTGTCCCTCTGTCCCATGATGTGTCCTTTTATGGGAAGGTCCAGGGTAAACTGACCCTCTGTCCCATGGTGTGTCCTTTAGGATCATTGTCCGGGATAAACTGTCCCTCTGGCTCATGTTGTGTCCTTTTATGGGATTGTCCGGGATAAACTGTCCCTCTGTCCCATGATGTGTCCATTTATGGGATTGTCCAGGATAAACTGTCCCTCTGTCCCTTGATGAGTCCTTTCGGGGGATTGTCCAGGATAAAATGTCCCTCTGACCCATGATGTGTCCTTTAGTGGGATTGTCCATGATAAACTGTCCCTCTGTCCCTTGATGTGTCCATTTATGGGATTGTCCGGGATAAACTGTCCCTCTATCCAATGATGTGTCCTTAAGGGTGATTGTCCATGATAAACTGTCCCTCTGTCCCATGATGTGTCCTTTACGGGGATTGTCCCTGATAAACTGTCCCTTGGTCCCATGATGTGTCCTTTAGGGGGATTGTCCATGATAAACTGTCCCTCACTCCCATGGTGTGTCCTTTAGGGGGATTGTCCAGGATAAACTGTCCCTCTGTCCCATGATGTGTCCATTTAATGGATTGTCCAGGATAAACTGTCCCTCTGTCCCATGATGTGTCCTTTAGGGTGATTGTCCAGGATGAACTGTCCCTCTGTCCCATGATGTGTCCATTTATGGGATTGTCCAGGATAAACTGTCCCTCTATCCCACGCTGTGTCCTTTAGGGGGATTGTCCGGGATAAACTGTCCCTGTGTCCATGATGTGTCCATTTATGGGATAGTCCAGGATAAACTGTCCCTCTGTCCATGATGAGTCCGTTTAAGGGATTGTCCAGGATAAACTGTCCCTCTGTCCCATGATGTGTCCTTTAGGGGGATTGTCCAGGATAAACTGTCCCTCTGTCCCATGATGTGTCCTTTAGGGGATTGTCCAGGATAAACTGTCCCTCTGTCCCATGATGTGTCCTTTAGGGGATTGTCCAGGATAAACTGTCCCTCTGTCCCATGATGTGTCCTTTAGCGGGATTGTCCAGGATAAACTGTCCCTCTGTCCCATGGTGTGTCCTTTTGGGGGATTGTCCACGAGAAACTGTTCCTCTGTCCCATGGTGTGTCCCTTAGGGGGATTGTCCTGGATAAACTGACCCTCTCTCCCATGATGTGTCCTTTTATGGGATTGTCCAGGATAAACTGTCCCTCTGTCCCATGATGCGTCCGTATATGGGATTGTCCGGGATAAACTGTCCCTCTGTCCCATGATGTGTCCTTTAGGGGGATTGTCCGGGATAAACTGTCCCTCTGTCCCATGATGTGTCCTTTTATGGGATTGTCCGGGGTAAACTGTCCCTCTGTCCCATGATGTGTCCTTTTATGGGATTGTCCAGGATAAACTGTCCCTCTGTCCCACGATGTGTACTTTAGGGGGATTGTCAAGGATAAACTGTCCCTGTGTCCCATGATGTGTCCTTTAGGGCGATTATCCATGATAAACTGTCCGTCGGTCCATGATGTGTCCTTTCTGGTGATTGTCCTGGATAAACTATCCCTCTGTCTCATGATGTTTCCAATAATGGGATTGTCCAGGATAAACTGTTCCTCTTTCCCATGATGTGTCCTTTTATGGGAATGTCTAGGATATACTGTCCCACTGTCCCATGGTGTGTCCTTTAGGGGAATTTCCGGGATAAATTGTCCCTCTGTCCCATGGTGTGTCCTTCAGGGGGATTGTCCGGGATAAATTGTCCCTCTGCCCCATGAGGTGTCTTTTAGTGGGATTGTACAGGATAAACTGTCCCTCTGTCCCTAGATGTGCCCTTTTATGGGAATGTCCAGGATAAGCTGTCCCTCTGTCCCATGGTGTGACCTTAGTGGGATTGTCCGGGATAAACTGTCCCTCTGTCCCATGGTGTGTCCTTTAGGGTGATTGTCCAGGATAAACTGTCCCTGTGTCCCATGGTTTGTCCTTAGGGGGATTGTCCAGGATAAACTGTCCCTCTTTCCCATGAAGTTTCCTTTTTTGGGATTGTCGAGGATAAACTGTCCCTCTGTCCCATGATGTGTCCTTTAGGGGGATTGTCCAGGATAAACTGTCCCTCTGTCCCATGGTGTGTCCTTTAGGGATTTAGACCAGGATAAACTGTCCCTCTGTCCCATGATGTGTCCATTTATGGGATTGTCCTGGATAAACTGTCCCTCTGTCCCATGAAGTGTCCTTTTACGGGATTATCCGGGATAAACTGTCCCTCTGTCCATGATGTGTCCATTTATGGGATTGTCCAGGATAAACTGTCTCTCTGTCCCATGGTCTGACCTTTAGGGGGATTGTCCGGGATAAACTGTCCCTCTGTCCCTAGATGTGCCCTTTTATGGGAATGTCCGGGATAAACTGTCCCTCTGTCCATGATGTGTCCATTTATGGGATTGTCCAGGATAAACTGTCTCTCTGTCCCATGGTCTGACCTTTAGGGGGATTGTCCGGGATAAACTGTCCCTCTGTCCCTAGATGTGCCCTTTTATGGGAATGTCCGGGATAAACTGTCCCTCTGTCCCTAGATGTGCCCTTTTATGGGAATGTCCGGGATAAACTGTCCCTCTGTCCCATGATGTGTCCTTTTATGGGAATGTCCAGGATAAACTGTCCCTCTGTCCCATGGTGTGTCCTTTTATGGGATTGTCCGGGATAAACTGTCCCTCTGTCCCATGATGTGTCCTTTTATGGGAATGTCCAGGATAAACTGTCCCTCTGTCCGATGATGTGTCCTTTTATGGGAATGTCCAGGATAAACTGTCCCTCTGTCCCATGGTGTGTCCATTAGGGGGATTGTCCGGGATAAACTGTCCCTCTGTCCATGATGTGTACTTTTATGGGAATGCCCAGGATAAACTGTCCCTCTGTCCCATGATGTGTACTTTTATGGGAATGTCCAGGATAAACTGTCCCTCTGTCCCATGATGTGTCCTTTTATGGGATTGTCCGGGATAAACTATCCCTCTGGCCATGATGTGTCCATTTATGGGATTGTCCAGGATAAACTGTCCCTCTGTCCCATGATGTGTCCTTTTATGGGATTGTCCAGGATAAACTGTCCCTCTGTCCCATGCTGTGTCCTTTTATGGGATTAACCGGGATAAACTGTCCCTCTGTCCATGATGTGTCCATTTATGGGATTGTCCAGGATAAACTGTCCCTCTGTCCCATGATGAGTCCTTTTATGGGATTGTCAAGGATAAACTGTCCCTCTGTCCCATGATGTGTCCTTTTATGGGATTGTCCGGGATAAACTGTCCCTCTGTCCATGATGTGTCCATTTATGGGATTGTCCAGGATAAACTGTCCCTCTGTCCCATGATGTGTCCTTTTATGTGATTGTCCGGGATAAACTATCCCTCTGTCCCTAGATGTGCCCTTTTATGGGAATGTCCGGGATAAACTGTCCCTCTGTCCCTAGATGTGCCCTTTTATGGGAATGTCCGGGATAAACTGTCCCTCTGTCCCATGATGTGTCCTTTTATGGGTATGTCCAGGATAAACTGTCCCTCTGTCCCATGGTGTGTCCTTTTATGGGATTGTCCGGGATAAACTGTCCCTCTGTCCCATGATGTGTCCTCTTATGGGAATGTCCAGGATAAACTGTCCCTCTGTCCCATGATGTGTCCTTTTATGGGAATGTCCAGGATAAACTTTCCCTCTGTCCCATGCAGTGTCCATTAGGGGGATTGTCCGGGATAAACTGTCCCTCTGTCCATGATGTGTACTTTTATGGGAATGTCCAGGATAAACTGTCCGTCTGTCCCATGATGTGTACTTTTATGGGAATGTCCAGGATAAACTGTCCCTCTGTCCCATGATGTGTCCTTTTATGGGATTGTCCGGGATAAACTATTCCTCTGTCCATGATGTGTCCATTTATGGGATTGTCCAGGATAAACTGTCCCTCTGTCCCATGATGTGTCCTTTTATGGGATTGTCCAGGATAAACTGTGCCTCTGTCCCATGCTGTGTCCTTTTATGGGATTGTCCGGGATAAACTGTCCCTCTGTCCATGATGTGTCCATTTATGGGATTGTCCAGGATAAACTGTCCCTCTGTCCCATGATGTGTCCTTTTATGGGATTGTCCAGGATAAACTGTCCCTCTGTCCCTGATGTGTCCTTTTATGAGATTGTCCGGGATAAACTGTCCCTCTGTCCATGATGTGTCCATTTATGGGATTGTCCAGGATAAACTGTCCCTCTGTCCCATGATGTGTCCTTTTATTGGATTGTCCGGGATAAACTGTCCCAATGTCCATGATGTGTCCTTTTATGGGATTGGCCGGAATAAACTGTCCCTCTGTCCAATGATGTGTCCATTTTTGGGATTGTCCAGGATAAACTGCCCCTCTGCCTCATGATGTGTCCTTTCGGGGGATTGTCCTGGATTAACTGTCCCTCTGTCCCATGATGTGTCCTTTTGGGGGATTGTCCGGGATAAACTGTCCCTCTGTCCCATGATGTGTCCTTAAGGGGCATTGTCCAGGATAAACTATCCCTTCTCCCATGATGTGAACTTTAGGGGGATTGTCCAGGATAAACTGTCCCTCTGTCCCATGATGTGTCCTTTAGGGGGATTGTCCAGGATAAACTGTGCCTTTCTCCCATGATGTGTCCTAAGGTGGGATTGCACGGGATAAACTGTCCCTCTGTCCCATGATGAGTCCATTTATGGGATAGTCCAGGATAAATTGTCCCTCTCTCACATGTTGTGTCCTTTTATGGGATTGTCCATGATAAACTGTCCCTCGGTCCCATGGTGTGTGCTTTCGGGGGATTGTCCAGGATGAACTGTCCCTCTGTCCCATGGTGTGTCCTTTGGGGGATTGTCCACGATAAACTGTCCCTCTTTCCCATGGTGTGTCCTTTAGGGGGATTGTCCAGGATAAACTGTCCCTCCTTCCCATGGTGTATCATTTATGGGGATTGTCCAGGATAAACTGTCCCTCTGACCCATGATGTGTCCTTTAGGGGGATTGTCCAGCATAAACTGTCCGTCTATCCCATGATGGGTCCTAAAGTGAGATTCCCCGGATAAACTGTCCCTCTGTCCCATGATGTGTACTTTTATGGGAATGCCCAGGATAAACTGTCCCTCTGTCCCATGATGTGTACTTTTATGGGAATGTCCAGGATAAACTGTCCCTCTGTCTCATGATGTGTCCTTTTATGGGATTGTCCGGGATAAACTATCCCTCTGTCCATGATGTGTCCATTTATGGGATTGTCCAGGATTAACTGTCCCTCTGTCCCATGATGTGTCCTTTTATGGGATTTTCCAGGATAAACTGTCCCTCTGTCCCATGCTGTGTCCTTTTATGGGATTGTCCGGGATAAACTGTCCCTCTGTCCATGATGTGTCCATTTATGGGATTGTCCAGGATAAACTGTCCCTCTGTCCCATGATGTGTCCTTTTATGGGATTGTCCAGGATAAACTGTCCCTCTGTCCCATGATGTGTCCTTTTATGGGATTGTCCGGGATAAACTGTCCCTCTGTCCATGATGTGTCCATTTATGGGATTGTCCAGGATAAACTGTCCCTCTGTCCCATGATGTGTCCTTTTATGTGATTGTCCGGGATAAACTATCCCTCTGTCCCTAGATGTGCCCTTTTATGGGAATGTCCGGGATAAACTGTCCCTCTGTCCCTAGATGTGCCCTTTTATGGGAATGTCCGGGATAAACTGTCCCTCTGTCCCATGATGTGTCCTTTTATGGGAATGTCCAGGATAAACTGTCCCTCTGTCCCATGGTGTGTCCTTTTATGGGATTGTCCGGGATAAACTGTCCCTCTGTCCCATGATGTGTCCTTTTATGGGAATGTCCAGGATAAACTGTCCCTCTGTCCCATGATGTGTCCTTTTATGGGAATGTCCAGGATAACCTGTCCCTCTGTCCCATGCAGTGTCCATTAGGGGCATTGTCCGGGATAAACTGTCCCTCTGTCCATGATGTGTACTTTTATGGGAATGTCCAGGATAAACTGTCCCTCTGCCCCATGATGTGTACTTTTATGGGAATGTCCAGGATAAACTGTCCCTCTGTCCCATGATGTGTCCTTTTATGGGATTGTCCGGGATAAACTATCCCTCTGTCCATGATGTGTCCATTTATGGGATTGTCCAGGATAAACTGTCCCTCTGTCCCATGATGTGTCCATTTATGGGATTGTCCAGGATAAACTGTCCCTCTGTCCCATGCTGTGTCCTTTTATGGGATTGTCCGGGATAAACTGTCCCTCTGTCCATGATGTGTCCATTTATGGGATTGTCCAGGATAAACTGTCCCTCTGTCCCATGATGTGTCCTTTTATGGGATTGTCCAGGATAAACTGTCCCTCTGTCCCATGATGTGTCCTTTTATGAGATTGTCCGGGATAAACTGTCCCTCTGTCCATGATGTGTCCATTTATGGGATTGTCCAGGATAAACTGTCCCTCTGTCCCATGATGTGTCCTTTTATGGGATTGTCCGGGATAAACTGTCCCAATGTCCATGATGTGTCGTTTTATGGGATTGGCCGGGATAAACTGTCCCTCTGTCCCATGATGTGTCCATTTTTGGGATTGTCCAGGATAAACTGTCCCTCTGCCTCATGATGTGTCCTTTCGGGGGATTGTCCTGGATTAACTGTCCCTCTGTCCCATGATGTGTCCTTTTGGGGGATTGTCCGGGATAAACTGTCCCTCTGTCCCATGATGTGTCCTTAAGGGGCATTGTCCAGGATAAACTATCCCTTCTCCCATGATGTGAACTTTAGGGGGATTGTCCAGGATAAACTGTCCCTCTGTCCCATGATGTGTCCTTTAGGGGGATTGTCCAGGATAAACTCTGCCTTTCTCCCATGATGTGTCCTAAGGTGGGATTGCACGGGATAAACTGTCCCTCTGTCCCATGATGTGTCCATTTATGGGATTGTCCAGGATAAATTGTCCCTCTCTCACATGTTGTGTCCTTTTATGGGATTGTCCATGATAAACTGTCCCTCTGTCCCATGGTGTGTGCTTTCGGGGGATTGTCCAGGATGAACTGTCCCTCTGTCCCATGGTGTGTCCTTTGGGGGATTGTCCACGATAAACTGTCCCTCTTTCCCATGGTGTGTCCTTTAGGGGGATTGTCCAGGATAAACTGTCCCTCCTTCCCATGGTATATCCTTTATGGGGATTGTCCAGGATAAACTGTCCCTCTGACCCATGATGTGTCCTTTAGGGTGATTGTCCAGGATGAACTGTCCCTCTATCCCATGATGGGTCCTAAAGTGGGATTGCCCGGGATAAACTGTCCCTCTGTCCCATGATGTGTCCTTTTATGGGATTGTCCAGGATAAACTGTCCCTCTGTCCCATGATGTGTCCTTTACGGAGTTTGTCCGGGATAATCTGTCCCTCTGTCCCATGAAGTGTAGTTTAGGGGGATTGTCCAGGATGAACTGTCCCTCTGTCCCATGATGTGTCCATTTATGGGATTATCCAGGATAAACTTTCCCTCTATCCCACGCTGTGTCCTTTAGGGGTATTGTCCGGGATAAAGTGTCCCTCTGTCCTTGATGTGTACTTTTATGGGATTGTCCAGTATAAACTGTCCCTCTGTCCCATGGTGTGTCCTTTAGGGGGATTGTCCAGGATAAACTGTCCCACTGTCCATGATGTGTATGGGATTGTCCAGGATAAACTGTCCCTCTGTCCCATGATGTGTACTTTTATGGGATTGTCCAGGTTGAACTCTCCCACTTTCCCATGGTGTGTCCTTTAGGGGGATTGTCCAGGATAAACTGTCCCCATGTCCCATGATGTGTCCATTTATGGGATTGTCCGGGATAAACTGTCCCTCTGTCCAATGAGGTGTCCATTTATGGGATTGTGTGGGATAATCTGTCACTCTGTCCCATGATGTGTCCTTTTATGGAATTGTCCGGGATAAACTGTCCCTCTGTCCCATGATGTGTCCTTTTCTGGGATTGTCCAGGATAAACTGTCCCTCTGTCCCATGATGTGTCCTTTAGGGTGTTTGTCCGGGATAAACTGTCCCTCTGTCCCATGATGTGTCCTTTTATGGGAATGTCCGGGATAAGCTGCCCCTTTGTCCCATGGTGTGTCCTTTAGTGGGATTGTCCAGGATAAACTGTCCCTCTATCCGATGTTGTGTCCTTTTATGGGAATGTCCAGGATAAACTGTCCCTCTGTCCCATGGTGTGTCCCTTAGGGGAACTTTCGGGATAAACTGTTCCTCTGTCCCATGCTGTGTCCTTTAGTGCGATTGTCCAGGATAAACTGTCCCTCTGTCCCATGATGTGTCCTTTTATGGGATTGCCCAGGATAAACTGTCCCTCTGTCCCGTGATCTGTCCTTTAATGGGATTGTCCGGGATAAATTGTCCCTCTGTCCCATGGTATGTCCTTTAGGGGGATTGTCCAGGATAAACTGTCCCTCTGTCCCATGATGTGTCCTTTTATGGGATTGTCCGGATAAACTGTCCCTCTGAGCCATGATGTGTCCCTTAGGGGGATTGTCCTGGATAAACTGTCCCCCTGTCCCATGATGTGTCCTTTAGGGGGATTTTCCGGGATAAACTGTCCCTCTGTCCCATGATGTGTCTTTAGGGGGATTGTCCAGGATAAACTGTCCCACTGTCCCATGATGTGTCCTTCTGGGGGGATTGTCCATGATAAACTGTCCCACTGTCCCATGATGTGTCCTTTCGGGGGATTGTCCGGGATAAACTGTCCCTCTGTCCCATGGTGTGTCCTTTTATGGGATTGTCCGGGATAAACTGTCCCTGTGTACCATGATGTGTGCTTTTATGGGATTGTCCGGGATAAACTGTCCCTGTGTCCCATGATGTGTCCATTTATGGGATTGTCCAGGATAAACTGTCCCTCTCCCCATGATGTGTCTTTTAGGGGGATTGTCCAGGATGAACTGTCCCTCTGTCCCATGGTGTGTCCTTTAGGGGGATTGTCCAGGATAAACTGTCCCTCTGTCCCATGATGTGTCCTTTAGGGGGATTGTCCAGGGTAAACTTTTCCTCTGTCCCATGGTGTGTCCTGAAGGGGGATTGTCCAGGATAAAGTGTCCGTCTGTCCCATGATGTGTCCTTTAGGGGGATTATCCATGATAAACTGACCGTCTTTCCCATGATGTGTCCTTTTATGGGAATGTCCGGGATAAGCTGTCCCTCTGTCCCATGGTGTGTTCTTTAGGGGGATTGTCCAGGATAAACTGTCCCTCTATCCCATGATGTGTCCTTTTATGGGAATGTCCAGGATATACTGTCCCTCTGTCCCATGGTGTGTCCCTTAGGGGAACTTTCGGGATAAACTGTTCCTCTGTCCCATGCTGTGTCCTTTAGTGCGATTGTCCAGGAAAAACTGTCCCTCTGTCCCATGGTGTGTCCTTTAGGGGGATTGTCCGGGATAAACTGTCCCTCTGTCCCATGATGTGTCCTTTTATGGGATTGTCCAGGATAAACTGTCCCTCTGTCCCGTGATCTGACCTTTAATGGGATTGTCCGGGATAAATTGTCCCTCTGTCCCATGGTATGTCCTTTAGGGGGATTGTCCAGTATAAACTGTCCCTCTGTCCCATGATGTGTCCTTTTATGGGATTGTCCGGGATAAACTGTCCCTCTGTCCATTATGTGTCCTTTTATGGGATTGTCCGGATAAACTGTCCCTCTGAGCCATGATGTGTCCTTTAGGGGGATTGTCCTGGATAAACTGTCCCCCTGTCCCATGATGTGTCCTTTAGGGGGATTTTCCGGGATAAACTGTCCCTCTGTCCCATGATGTGTCTTTAGGGGGATTTTCCAGGATAAACTGTCCCTCTGTCCCATGATGTGTCCTTCTGGGGGGATTGTCCTTGATAAACTGTCCCTCTGTCCCATGGTGTGTCCTTTCGGGGGATTGTCCGGGATAAACTGTCCCTCTGTCCCATGGTGTGTCCTTTTATGGGATTGTCCGGAATAAACTGTCCCTGTGTCCCATGATGTGTGCTTCTATGGGATTTTCCGGGATAAACTGTCCCTGTGTCCCATGATGTGTCCATTTATGGGATTGTCCAGGATAAACTGTCCCTCTCCCCATGATGTGTCCTTTAGGGGGATTGTCCAGGATGAACTGTCCCTCTGTCCCATGGTGTGTCCTTTAGGGGGATTGTCCAGGATAAACTGTCCCTCTGTCCCATGATGTGTCCTTTAGGGGGATTGTCCAGGATAAAGTGTCCCTCTGTCCCATGATGTGTCCTTTAGGGGGATTATCCATGATAAACTGTCCGTCTTTCCCATGATGTGTCCTTTTATGGGAATGTCCAGGATAAACTCTCCCTCTGTCCCATGGTGTGTCCTTTAGGGGGATTGTCCAGGATAAACTTTTCTCTGTCCCATAATGTGTCCTTTTATGGGATTGTCCGGGATAAACTGTCCCTCTATCCCATGATGTGTCCTTTAGGGGGATTGTCCGTGATAAACTGTCCCTCTGTCCCATGATGTGTCCTTTAGGGGGATTGTCCAGGATAAACTTCCCTCTGTCCCATGATGTGTCCTTTTATGGGATTGTCCGGGATAAACTTTCCCTCTGTCCATGATGTGTCCATTTATGGGATTGTCCGGGATGAACTGTCCCACTGTCCCATGGTGTGTCCTTTAAGGGGATTCTCCGGGATAAACTGTCGTTCTGTCCCATGCCGTGTCTTTTAGGAGGATTGTCCAGGATAAACTGTCCCTCTTTCCCATGGTCTGTCCTAAAGGGGGATTGTCCGGGATAAACTGTCCCTCTGTCCCACGATGCGTCCTTAGGGGGATTGTCCAGGATTAACTGTCCCTGTGTCCCATGATGTGTCCTTTTATGGGATTGTCTAGGATAAACTGTCCCTTCGTTCCATGATGTGTCCTTTAGGGGGATTGTCCAGGATAAACTGTCCCTCTGTCCCATGATGTGTCCTTAGGGGGATTGTCCGGGATAAACTGTCCCTCTGCCTCATGATGTGTCCTTTTATGGGATTGTTTAGGACAAACTGTCCCTCTGTCCCATGATGTGTCCTTTTATGGGAAGGTCCAGGGTAAACTGACCCTCTGTCCCATGGTGTGTCCTTTAGGATCATTGTCCGGGATAAACTGTCCCTCTGGCTCATGTTGTGTCCTTTTATGGGATTGTCCGGGATAAACTGTCCCTCTGTCCCATGATGTGTCCATTTATGGGATTGTCCAGGATAAACTGTCCCTCTGTCCCTTGATGAGTCCTTTCGGGGGATTGTCCAGGATAAACTGTCCCTCTGACCCATGATGTGTCCTTTAGTGGGATTGTCCACGATAAACTGTCCCTCTGTCCCACGATGCGTCCTTAGGGGGATTGTCCAGGATTAACTGTCCCTGTGTCCCATGATGTGTCCTTTTATGGGATTGTCTAGGATAAACTGTCCCTCTGTCACATGATGTGTCCTTTAGGGGGATTGTCCAGGATAAACTGTCCCTCTGTCCCATTATGTGTCCTTAGGGGGATTGTCCGGGATAAACTGTCCCTCTGCCCCATGATGTGTCCTTTTATGGGATTGTTTAGGACAAACTGTCCCTCTGTCCCATGATGTGTCCTTTTATGGGAAGGTCCAGGGTAAACTGACCCTCTGTCCCATGGTGTGTCCTTTAGGATCATTGTCCGGGATAAACTGTCCCTCTGGCTCATGTTGTGTCCTTTTATGGGATTGTCCGGGATAAACTGTCCCTCTGTCCCATGATGTGTCCATTTATGGGATTGTCCAGGATAAACTGTCCCTCTGTCCCTTGATGAGTCCTTTCGGGGGATTGTCCAGGATAAACTGTCCCTCTGACCCATGATGTGTCCTTTAGTGGGATTGTCCATGATAAACTGTCCCTCTGTCCCTTGATGTGTCCATTTATGGGATTGTCCGGGATAAACTGTCCCTCTATCCAATGATGTGTCCTTAAGGGTGATTGTCCATGATAAACTGTCCCTCTGTCCCATGATGTGTCCTTTACGGGGATTGTCCCTGATAAACTGTCTCTTGGTCCCATGATGTTTCCTTTAGGGGGATTGTCCATGATAAACTGTCCCTCAATCCCATGGTGTGTCCTTTAGGGGGATTGTCCAGGATAAACTGTCCCTCTGTCCCATGATGTGTCCATTTAATGGATTGTCCAGGATTAACTGTCCGTCTGTCCCATGATGTGTCCTTTAGGGTGATTGTCCAGGATGAACTGTCCCTCTGTCCCATGATGTGTCCATTTATGGGATTGTCCAGGATAAACTGTCCCTCTATCCCACGCTGTGTCCTTTAGGGGGATTGTCCGGGATAAACTGTCCCTGTGTCCATGATGTGTCCATTTATGGGATAGTCCAGGATAAACTGTCCCTCTGTCCATGATGAGTCCGTTTAAGGGATTGTCCAGGATAAACTGTCCCTCTGTCCCATGATGTGTCCTTTAGGGGGATTGTCCAGGATAAACTGTCCCTCTGTCCCATGATGTGTCCTTTAGGGGATTGTCCAGGATAAACTGTCCCTCTGTCCCATGATGTGTCCTTTAGGGGATTGTCCAGGATAAACTGTCCCTCTGTCCCATGATGTGTCCTTTAGCGGGATTGTCCAGGATAAACTGTCCCTCTGTCCCATGGTGTGTACTTTTGGGGGATTGTCCACGAGAAACTGTTCCTCTGTCCCATGGTGTGTCCCTTAGGGGGATTGTCCTGGATAAACTGACCCTCTCTCCCATGATGTGTCCTTTTATGGGATTGTCCAGGATAAACTGTCCCTCTGTCCCATGATGTGTCCGTACATGGGATTGTCCGGGATAAACTGTCCCTCTGTCCCATGATGTGTCCTTTAGGGGGATTGTCCGGGATAAACTGTCCCTCTGTCCCATGATGTGTCCTTTTATGGGATTGTCCGGGGTAAACTGTCCCTCTGTCCCATGATGTGTCCTTTTATGGGATTGTCCAGGATAAACTGTCCCTCTGTCCCACGATGTGTACTTTAGGGGGATTGTCAAGGATAAACTGTCCCTGTGTCCCATGATGTGTCCTTTAGGGCGATTATCCACGATAAACTGTCCGTCGGTCCATGATGTGCCCTTTCGGGTGATTGTCCAGGATAAACTATCCCTCTGTCTCATGATGTTTCCAATAATGGGATTGTCCAGGATAAACTGTCCCTCTTTCCCATGATGTGTCCTTTTATGGGAATGTCTAGGATATACTGTCCCACTGTCCCATGGTGTGTCCTTTAGGGGAATTTCCGGGATAAATTGTCCCTCTGTCCCATGGTGTGTCCTTTAGGGGGATTGTCCGGGATAAATTGTCCCACTGCCCCATGAGGTGTCTTTTAGTGGGATTGTACAGGATAAACTGTCCCTCTGTCCCTAGATGTGCCCTTTTATGGGAATGTCCAGGATAAGCTGTCCCTCTGTCCCATGGTGTGACCTTAGGGGGATTGTCCGGGATAAACTGTCCCTCTGTCCCATGGTGTGTCCTTTAGGGTGATTGTCCAGGATAAACTGTCCCTGTGTCCCATGGTTTGTCCTTAGGGGGATTGTCCAGGATAAACTGTCCCTCTTTCCCATGA
Organism: Carcharhinus amblyrhynchos; assembly: GCF_965287045.1. Taxonomy (NCBI): domain Eukaryota; kingdom Metazoa; phylum Chordata; class Chondrichthyes; order Carcharhiniformes; family Carcharhinidae; genus Carcharhinus; species Carcharhinus amblyrhynchos. Next base: position 109,228 of record NC_137360.1, read on the forward strand.
AGTTTCCTTTTTTGGGATTGTCGAGGATAAACTGTCCCTCTGTCCCATGATGTGTCCTTTAGGGGGATTGTCCAGGATAAACTGTCCCTCTGTCCCATGGTGTGTCCTTTAGGGATTTTGTCCAGGATAAACTGTCCCTCTGTCCCATGATGTGTCCACTTATGGGATTGTCCTGGATAAACTGTCCCTCTGTCCCATGAAGTGTCCTTTTACGGGATTATCCGGGATAAACTGTCCCTCTGTCCATGATGTGTCCATTTATGGGATTGTCCAGGATAAACTGTCTCTCTGTCCCATGGTCTGACCTTTAGGGGGATTGTCCGGGATAAACTGTCCCTCTGTCCCTAGATGTGCCCTTTTATGGGAATGTCCGGGATAAACTGTCCCTCTGTCCATGATGTGTCCATTTATGGGATTGTCCAGGATAAACTGTCTCTCTGTCCCATGGTCTGACCTTTAGGGGGATTGTCCGGGATAAACTGTCCCTCTGTCCCTAGATGTGCCCTTTTATGGGAATGTCCGGGATAAACTGTCCGTCTGTCCCTAGATGTGCCCTTTTATGGGAATGTCCGGGATAAACTGTCCCTCTGTCCCATGATGTGTCCTTTTATGGGAATGTCCAGGATAAACTGTCCCTCTGTCCCATGGTGTGTCCTTTTATGGGATTGTCCGGGATAAACTGTCCCTCTGTCCCATGATGTGTCCTTTTATGGGAATGTCCAGGATAAACTGTCCCTCTGTCCCATGATGTGTCCTTTTATGGGAATGTCCAGGATAAACTGTCCCTCTGTCCCATGGTGTGTCAATTAGGGGGATTGTCCGGGATAAACTGTCCCTCTGTCCATGATGTGTACTTTTATGGGAATGCCCAGGATAAACTGTCCCTCTGTCCCATGATGTGTACTTTTATGGGAATGTCCAGGATAAACTGTCCCTCTGTCCCATGATGTGTCCTTTTATGGGATTGTCCGGGATAAACTATCCCTCTGTCCATGATGTGTCCATTTATGGGATTGTCCAGGATAAACTGTCCCTCTGTCCCATGATGTGTCCTTTTATGGGATTGTCCAGGATAAACTGTCCCTCTGTCCCATGCTGTGTCCTTTTATGGGATTGTCCGGGATAAACTGTCCCTCTGTCCATGATGTGTCCATTTATGGGATTGTCCAGGATAAACTGTCCCTCTGTCCCATGATGTGTCCTTTTATGGGATTGTCCAGGATAAACTGTCCCTCTGTCCCATGATGTGTCCTTTTATGGGATTGTCCGGGATAAACTGTCCCTCTTCCATGATGTGTCCATTTATGGGATTGTCCAGGATAAACTGTCCCTCTGTCCCATGATGTGTCCTTTTATGTGATTGTCCGGGATAAACTATCCCTCTGTCCCTAGATGTGCCCTTTTATGGGAATGTCCGGGATAAACTGTACCTCTGTCCCTAGATGTGCCCTTTTATGGGAATGTCCGGGATAAACTGTCCCTCTGTCCCGTGATGTGTCCTTTTATGGGTATGTCCAGGATAAACTGTCCCTCTGTCCCATGGTGTGTCCTTTTATGGGATTGTCCGGGATAAACTGTCCCTCTGTCCCATGATGTGTCCTCTTATGGGAATGTCCAGGATAAACTGTCCCTCTGTCCCATGATGTGTCCTTTTATGGGAATGTCCAGGATAAACTGTCCCTCTGTCCCATGCAGTGTCCATTAGGGGGATTGTCCGGGATAAACTGTCCCTCTGTCCATGATGTGTACTTTTATGGGAATGTCCAGGATAAACTGTCCCTCTGTCCCATGGTGTGTCCTTTAGGGATTTTGTCCAGGATAAACTGTCCCTCTGTCCCATGATGTGTCCATTTATGGGATTGTCCTGGATAAACTGTCCCTCTGTCCCATGAAGTGTCCTTTTACGGGATTATCCGGGATAAACTGTCCCTCTGTCCATGATGTGTCCATTTATGGGATTGTCCAGGATAAACTGTCTCTCTGTCCCATGGTCTGACCTTTAGGGGGATTGTCCGGGATAAACTGTCCCTCTGTCCCTAGATGTGCCCTTTTATGGGAATGTCCGGGATAAACTGTCCCTCTGTCCATGATGTGTCCATTTATGGGATTGTCCAGGATAAACTGTCTCTCTGTCCCATGGTCTGACCTTTAGGGGGATTGTCCGGGATAAACTGTCCCTCTGTCCCTAGATGTGCCCTTTTATGGGAATGTCCGGGATAAACTGTCCGTCTGTCCCTAGATGTGCCCTTTTATGGGAATGTCCGGGATAAACTGTCCCTCTGTCCCATGATGTGTCCTTTTATGGGAATGTCCAGGATAAACTGTCCCTCTGTCCCATGATGTGTCCTTTAGCGGGATTGTCCAGGATAAACTGTCCCTCTGTCCCATGGTGTGTCCTTTTGGGGGATTGTCCACGAGAAACTGTTCCTCTGTCCCATGGTGTGTCCCTTAGGGGGATTGTCCTGGATAAACTGACCCTCTCTCCCATGATGTGTCCTTTTATGGGATTGTCCAGGATAAACTGTCCCTCTGTCCCATGATGCGTCCGTACATGGGATTGTCCGGGATAAACTGTCCCTCTGTCCCATGATGTGTCCTTTAGGGGGATTGTCCGGGATAAACTGTCCCTCTGTCCCATGATGTGTCCTTTAGGGGGATTGTCCGGGATAAACTGTCCCTCTGTCCCATGATGTGTCCTTTTAAGGGATTGTCCGGGGTAAACTGTCCCTCTGTCCCATGATGTGTCCTTTTATGGGATTGTCCAGGATAAACTGTCCCTCTGTCCCACGATGTGTCCTTTAGGGGGATTGTCCAGGATAAACTGTCCCTGTGTCCCATGATGTGTCCTTTAGGGCGATTATCCATGATAAACTGTCCGTCGGTCCATGATGTGTCCTTTCTGGTGATTGTCCTGGATAAACTATCCCTCTGTCTCATGATGTTTCCAATAATGGGATTGTCCAGGATAAACTGTCCCTCTTTCCCATGATGTGTCCTTTTATGGGAATGTCTAGGATATACTGTCCCACTGTCCCATGGTGTGTCCTTTAGGGGAATTTCCGGGATAAATTGTCCCTCTGTCCCATGGTGTGTCCTTTAGGGGGATTGTCCGGGATAAATTGTCCCACTGCCCCATGAGGTGTCTTTTAGTGGGATTGTACAGGATAAACTGTCCCTCTGTCCCTAGATGTGCCCTTTTATGGGAATGTCCAGGATAAGCTGTCCCTCTGTCCCATGGTGTGACCTTAGGGGGATTGTCCGGGATAAACTGTCCCTCTGTCCCATGGTGTGTCCTTTAGGGTGATTGTCCAGGATAAACTGTCCCTGTGTCCCATGGTTTGTCCTTAGGGGGATTGTCCAGGATAAACTGTCCCTCTTTCCCATGAAGTTTCCTTTTTTGGGATTGTCGAGGATAAACTGTCCCTCTGTCCCATGATGTGTCCTTTAGGGGGATTGTCCAGGATAAACTGTCCCTCTGTCCCATGGTGTGTCCTTTAGGGATTTTGTCCAGGATAAACTGTCCCTCTGTCCCATGATGTGTCCATTTATGGGATTGTCCTGGATAAACTGTCCCTCTGTCCCATGAAGTGTCCTTTTACGGGATTATCCGGGATAAACTGTCCCTCTGTCCATGATGTGTCCATTTATGGGATTGTCCAGGATAAACTGTCTCTCTGTCCCATGGTCTGACCTTTAGGGGGATTGTCCGGGATAAACTGTCCCTCTGTCCCTAGATGTGCCCTTTTATGGGAATGTCCGGGATAAACTGTCCCTCTGTCCATGATGTGTCCATTTATGGGATTGTCCAGGATAAACTGTCTCTCTGTCCCATGGTCTGACCTTTAGGGGGATTGTCCGGGATAAACTGTCCCTCTGTCCCTAGATGTGCCCTTTTATGGGAATGTCCGGGATAAACTGTCCGTCTGTCCCTAGATGTGCCCTTTTATGGGAATGTCCGGGATAAACTGTCCCTCTGTCCCATGATGTGTCCTTTTATGGGAATGTCCAGGATAAACTGTCCCTCTGTCCCATGGTGTGTCCTTTTATGGGATTGTCCGGGATAAACTGTCCCTCTGTCCCATGATGTGTCCTTTTATGGGAATGTCCAGGATAAACTGTCCCTCTGTCCCATGATGTGTCCTTTTATGGGAATGTCCAGGATAAACTGTCCCTCTGTCCCATGGTGTGTCAATTAGGGGGATTGTCCGGGATAAACTGTCCCTCTGTCCATGATGTGTACTTTTATGGGAATGCCCAGGATAAACTGTCCCTCTGTCCCATGATGTGTACTTTTATGGGAATGTCCAGGATAAACTGTCCCTCTGTCCCATGATGTGTCCTTTCATGGGATTGTCCGGGATAAACTATCCCTCTGTCCATGATGTGTCCATTTATGGGATTGTCCAGGATAAACTGTCCCTCTGTCCCATGATGTGTCCTTTTATGGGATTGTCCAGGATAAACTGTCCCTCTGTCCCATGCTGTGTCCTTTTATGGGATTGTCCGGGATAAACTGTCCCTCTGTCCATGATGTGTCCATTTATGGGATTGTCCAGGATAAACTGTCCCTCTGTCCCATGATGTGTCCTTTTATGGGATTGTCCAGGATAAACTGTCCCTCTGTCCCATGATGTGTCCTTTTATGGGATTGTCCGGGATAAACTGTCCCTCTTCCATGATGTGTCCATTTATGGGATTGTCCAGGATAAACTGTCCCTCTGTCCCATGATGTGTCCTTTTATGTGATTGTCCGGGATAAACTATCCCTCTGTCCCTAGATGTGCCCTTTTATGGGAATGTCCGGGATAAACTGTCCTTCTGTCCCTAGATGTGCCCTTTTATGGGAATGTCCGGGATAAACTGTCCCTCTGTCCCGTGATGTGTCCTTTTATGGGTATGTCCAGGATAAACTGTCCCTCTGTCCCATGGTGTGTCCTTTTATGGGATTGTCCGGGATAAACTGTCCCTCTGTCCCATGATGTGTCCTCTTATGGGAATGTCCAGGATAAACTGTCCCTCTGTCCCATGATGTGTCCTTTTATGGGAATGTCCAGGATAAACTGTCCCTCTGTCCCATGCAGTGTCCATTAGGGGGATTGTCCGGGATAAACTGTCCCTCTGTCCATGATGTGTACTTTTATGGGAATGTCCAGGATAAACTGTCCCTCTGTCCCATGATGTGTCCTTTTATGGGATTGTCCGGGATAAACTATCCCTCTGTCCATGATGTGTCCATTTATGGGATTGTCCAGGATAAACTGTCCCTCTGTCCCATGATGTGTCCTTTTATGGGATTGTCCAGGATAAACTGCCCCTCTGTCCCATGCTGTGTCCTTTTATGGGATTGTCCGGGATAAACTGTCCCTCTGTCCATGATGTGTCCATTTATGGGATTGTCCAGGATAAACTGTCCCTCTGTCCCATGATGTGTCCTTTTATGGGATTGTCCAGGATAAACTGTCCCACTGTCCCATGCTGTGTCCTTTTATGGGATTGTCCGGGATAAACTGTCCCTCTGTCCATGATGTGTCCATTTATGGGATTGTCCAGGATAAACTGTCCCTCTGTCCCATGATGTGTCCTTTTATGGGATTGTCCGGGATAAACTGTCCCTCTGTCCCATGATGTGTCCTTTTATGAGATTGTCCGGGATAAACTGTCCCTCTGTCCATGATGTGTCCATTTATGGGATTGTCCAGGATAAACTGTCCCTCTGTCCCATGATGTGTCCTTTTATGGGATTGTCCGGGATAAACTGTCCCAATGTCCATGATGTGTCCTTTTATGGGATTGGCCGGGATAAACTGTCCCTCTGTCCCATGATGTGTCCATTTTTGGGATTGTCCAGGATAAACTGTCCCTCTGCCTCATGATGTGTCCTTTCGGGGGATTGTCCTGGATTAACTGTCCCTCTGTCCCATGATGTGTCCTTTTGGGGGATTGTCCGGGATAAACTGTCCCTCTGTCCCATGATGTGTCCTTAAGGGGCATTGTCCAGGATAAACTATCCCTTCTCCCATGATGTGAACTTTAGGGAGATTGTCCAGGATAAACTGTCCCTCTGTCCCATGATGTGTCCTTTAGGGGGATTGTCCAGGATAAACTGTGCCTTTGTCCCATGATGTGTCCTAAGGTGGGATTGCACGGGATAAACTGTCCCTCTGTCCCATGATGTGTCCATTTATGGGATTGTCCAGGATAAATTGCCCCTCTCTCACATGTTGTGTCCTTTTATGGGATTGTCCATGATAAACTGTCCCTCTGTCCCATGGTGTGTGCTTTCGGGGGATTGTCCAGGATGAACTGTCCCTCTGTCCCATGGTGTGTCCTTTGGGGGATTGTCCACGATAAACTGTCCCTCTTTCCCATGGTGTGTCCTTTAGGGGGATTGTCCAGGATAAACTGTCCCTCCTTCCCATGGTGTATCATTTATGGGGATTGTCCAGGATAAACTGTCCCTCTGACCCATGATGTGTCCTTTAGGGGGATTGTCCAAATAAACTGTCCCTCTATCCCATGATGGGTCCTAAAGTGAGATTGCCCGGGATAAACTGTCCCTCTGTCCCATGATGTGTCCTTTTATGGGATTGTCCAGGATAAACTGTCCCTCTGTGCCATGATGTGTCCTTTACGGAGTTTGTCCGGGATAATCTGTCCCTCTGTCCCATGAAGTGTAGTTTAGGGGGATTGTCCAGGATGAACTGTCCCTCTGTCCCATGATGTGTCCATTTATGGGATTATCCAGGATAAACTGTCCCTCTATCCCACGCTGTGTCCTTTAGGGGTATTGTCCGGGATAAACTGTCCCTCTGTCCATGATATGTACTTTTATGGGATTGTCCAGGATAAACTGTCCCTCTGTCCCATGGTGTGTCCTTTAGGGGGATTGTCCAGGATAAACTGTCCCACTGTCCATGATGTGTATGGGATTGTCCAGGATAAACTGTCCCTCTGTCCCATGATGTGTACTTTTATGGGATTGTCCAGGTTAAACTCTCCCACTTTCCCATGGTGTGTCCTTTAGGGTGACTGTCCAGGATAAACTGTCCCTCTGTCCCATGATGCGTCCATTTATGGGATTGTCCTGGATAAACTGTCCCTCTGTCCCACGGTGTGTCCTTCTGGGAGATTGTCAGGGATAAACTGTCCCTCTGTCCCATGATGTGTCCTAAAGTGGGATTGCCCAGGATAAACTGTCCCTCTGTCCCATGGTGTGTCCTTTAGGGGAATTGTCCGGGATAAACTGTCCCTCTGTCCCATGAAATGGAGTTTAGGGGGATTGTCCAGGATGAACTGTCCCTCTGACCCATGATGTGTCCTTTAGGGGGATTGTCCAGGATAAATTGTCCCTCTGTCCCATGATGTGTCCTAAAGTGGGATTGCCCAGGATAAACTGTCCCTCTGTCCCATGATGTGTCCTTTAGGGGATTGTCCATGATAAACTGTCCCTCTGTCCCATGATGTGTCCTTTAGCGGGATTGTCCAGGATAAACTGTCCCTCTGTCCCATGGTGTGTCCTTTTGGGGGATTGTCCACGAGAAACTGTTCCTCTGTCCCATGGTGTGTCCCTTAGGGAGATTGTCCTGGATAAACTGACCCTCTCTCCCATGATGTGTCCTTTTATGGGATTGTCCAGGATAAACTGTCCCTCTGTCCCATGATGCGTCCATATATGGGATTGTCCGGGATAAACTGTCCCTCTGTCCCATGATGTGTCCTTTAGGGGGATTGTCCGGGATAAACTGTCCCTCTGTCCCATGATGTGTCCTTTTATGGGATTGTCCAGGATAAACTGTCCCTCTGTCCCACGATGTGTCCTTTAGGGGGATTGTCCAGGATAAACTGTCCCTGTGTCCCATGATGTGTCCTTTAGGGCGATTATCCATGATAAACTGTCCGTCGGTCCATGATGTGTCCTATCGGGTGATTGTCCAGGATAAACTATCCCTCTGTCTCATGATGTTTCCAATAATGGGATTGTCCAGGATAAACTGTCCCTTTTTCCCATGATGTGTCCTTTTATGGGAATGTCTAGGATATACTGTCCCACTGTCCCATGGTGTGTCCTTTAGGGGAATTTCCGGGATAAATTGTCCCTCTGTCCCATGGTGTGTCCTTTAGGGGGATTGTCCGGGATAAATTGTCCCTCTGCCCCATGAGGTGTCTTTTAGTGGGATTGTACAGGATAAACTGTCCCTCTGTCCCTTGATGTGCCCTTTTATGGGAATGTCCAGGATAAGCTGTCCCTCTGTCCCATGGTGTGACCTTAGGGGGATTCTCCGGGATAAACTGTCCCTCTGTCCCATGATGTGTCCTTTTATGGGATTGTCCGGGATAAACTGTCCCTCTGTCCATGATGTGTCCATTTATGGGATTGTCCAGGATAAACTGTCCCTCTGTCCATGATGTGCCCATTTATGGGATTGTCCTGGATAAACTGTCCCTCTGTCCCATGCTGTGTCCTTTTATGGGATTGTCCAGGATAAACTGTCCCTCTGTCCATGATGTGCCCATTTATTGGATTGTCCTGGATAAACTGTCCCTCTGTCCCATGATGTGTCCTTTAGTGGGATTGTCCGGGATAAACAGTTCCTCTGTCCCATGGTGTGTCCTTTAGGGGGATTGTCCGGGATAAACAGTTCCTCTGTCCCATGATGTGTCCTTTAGGGGGATTGTCCAGGATAAACTGTCCCTGTGTCCCATGGTGTGTCCTTTTATGGGATTGTCCAGGATAAACTGTCCCTCTATCCCACGCTGTGTCCTTTAGGGGGATTGTGTGGGATAAACTGTCCCTCTGTCCCATGATGTGTCCTTTATGGGATTGTCCAGGATAAACTGACGCTCTGTCCATGATGTGTCCTTTTATGGCAATGTCCAGGATAAACTGTCCCTCTGTCCCATGATGTGTCCTTTAAGAGGATTGTCCATGATAAACTGTCCATCTGTCCCATGATGTGTCCTTTTATGGGAATGTCCAGGATAAACTGTCCCTGTGTCCCATGATGTGTCCATTTAATGGATTGTCCAGGATAAACTGTCCCTCTGTCCCATGATGTGTCCTTTAGGGTGATTGTCAGGATGAACTGTCCCTCTGTCCCATGATGTGTCCATTTATGGGATTGTCCAGGATAAACTGTCCCTCTATCCCACGCTGTGTCCTTTAGGGGGATTGTCCGGGATAAACTGTCCCTGTGTCCATGATGTGTCCATTTATGGGATAGTCCAGGATAAACTGTCCCTCTGTCCATGATGTGTCCGTTTAAGGGATTGTCCAGGATAAACTGTCCCTCTGTCCCATGATGTGTCCTTTAGGGGGATTGTCCAGAATAAACTGTCCCTCTGTCCCATGATGTGTCCTTTAGGGGATTGTCCAGGATAAACTGTCCCTCTGTCCCATGATGTGTCCTTTAGCGGGATTGTCCAGGATAAACTGTCCCTCTGTCCCATGGTGTGTCCTTTTGGGGGATTGTCCACGAGAAACTGTTCCTCTGTCCCATGGTGTGTCCTTTATGGGATTGTCCTCGATAAACTGTCCCTCTGTCCCATGATGTGTCCTTTTATGGGATTGTCCGGGATAAACTGTCCCTCTGTCCATGATGTGTCCATTTATGGGATTGTCCAGGATAAACTGTCTCTCTGTCCCATGGTGTGACCTTTAGGGGGATTGTCCGGGATAAACTGACCCTCTGTCCCTAGATGTGCCCTTTTATGGGAATGTCCGGGATAATCTGTCCCTCTGTCCCTAGATGTGCCCTTTTATGGGAATGTCCGGGATAAACTGTCCCTCTGTCCCATGATGTGTCCTTTTATGGGAATGTCCAGGATAAACTGTCCCTCTGTCCCATGGTGTGTCCTTTTATGGGATTGTGCGGGATAAACTGTCCCTCTGTCCATGATGTGTCCATTTATGGGATTGTCCAGGATAAACTGTCCCTCTGTCCCATGCTGTGTCCTTTTATGGGATTGTCCAGGATAAACTTTCCCTCTGTCCATGATGTGCCCATTTATGGGATTGTCCTGGATAAACTGTCCCTCTGTCCCATGATGTGTCCTTTAGTGGGATTGTCCGGGATAAACAGTTCCTCTGTCCCACGGTGTGTCCTTTAGGGGGATTGTCCGGGATAAACAGTTCCTCTGTCCCATGATGTGTCCTTTAGGGGGATTGTCCAGGATAAACTGTCACTGTGTCCCATGGTGTGTCCTTTTATGGGATTGTCCAGGATAAACTGTCCCTCTATCCCACGCTGTGTCCTTTAGGGGGATTGTTCGGGATAAACTGTCCCTCTGTCCCATGATGTGTCCTTTTATGGGATTGTCCAGGATAAACTGTCCTTCTGTCCATGATGTGTCCTTTTATGGGAATCTCCAGGATAAACTGTCCCTCTGTCCCATGATGAGTACTTTAAGAGGATTGTCCATGATAAACTGTCCATCTGTCCCATGGTGTGTCCTTTAGGGGGATTGTCCAGGATAAACTGTCCCACTGTCCATGATGTGTATGGGATTGTCCAGGATAAACTGTCCCTCTGTCCCATGATGTGTACTTTTATGGGATTGTCCAGGTTAAACTCTCCCACTTTCCCATGGTGTGTCCTTTAGGGTGACTGTCCAGGATAAACTGTCCCTCTGTCCCATGATGCGTCCATTTATGGGATTGTCCTGGATAAACTGTCCCTCTGTCCCACGGTGTGTCCTTCTGGGAGATTGTCAGGGATAAACTGTCCCTCTGTCCCATGATGTGTCCTAAAGTGGGATTGCCCAGGATAAACTGTCCCTCTGTCCCATGGTGTGTCCTTTAAGGGAATTGTCCGGGATAAACTGTCCCTCTGTCCCATGAAGTGGAGTTTAGGGGGATTGTCCAGGATGAACTGTCCCTCTGACCCATGATGTGTCCTTTAGGGGGATTGTCCAGGATAAATTGTCCGTCTGTCCCATGATGTGTCCTAAAGTGGGATTGCCCAGGATAAACTGTCCCTCTGTCCCATGATGTGTCCTTTAGGGGATTGTCCATGATAAACTGTCCCTCTGTCCCATGATGTGTCCTTTAGCGGGATTGTCCAGGATAAACTGTCCCTCTGTCCCATGGTGTGTCCTTTTGGGGGATTGTCCACGAGAAACTGTTCCTCTGTCCCATGGTGTGTCCCTTAGGGAGATTGTCCTGGATAAACTGACCCTCTCTCCCATGCTGTGTCCTTTTATGGGATTGTCCAGGATAAACTGTCCCTCTGTCCATGATGTGCCCATTTATGGGATTGTCCTGGATAAACTGTCCCTCTGTCCCATGATGTGTCCTTTAGTGGGATTGTCCGGGATAAACAGTTCCTCTGTCCCATGGTGTGTCCTTTAGGGGGATTGTCCGGGATAAACAGTTCCTCTGTCCCATGATGTGTCCTTTAGGGGGATTGTCCAGGATAAACTGTCCCTGTGTCCCATGGTGTGTCCTTTTATGGGATTGTCCAGGATAAACTGTCCCTCTATCCCACGCTGTGTCCTTTAGGGGGATTGTTCGGGATAAACTGTCCCTCTGTCCCATGATGTGTCCTTTATGGGATTGTCCAGGATAAACTGACGCTCTGTCCATGATGTGTCCTTTTATGGGAATGTCCAGGATAAACTGTCCCTCTGTCCATGATGTGCCCATTTATGGGATTGTCCTGGATAAACTGTCCCTCTGTCCCATGCTGTGTCCTTTTATGGGATTGTCCAGGATAAACTGTCCCTCTGTCCATGATGTGCCCATTTATGGGATTGTCCTGGATAAACTGTCCCTCTGTCCCATGATGTGTCCTTTAGTGGGATTGTCCGGGATAAACAGTTCCTCTGTCCCATGGTGTGTCCTTTAGGGGTATTGTCCGGGATAAACAGTTCCTCTGTCCCATGATGTGTCCTTTAGGGGGATTGTCCAGGATAAACTGTCCCTGTGTCCCATGGTGTGTCCTTTTATGGGATTGTCCAGGATAAACTGTCCCTCTATCCCACGCTGTGTCCTTTAGGGGGATTGTTCGGGATAAACTGTCCCTCTGTCCCATGATGTGTCCTTTATGGGATTGTCCAGGATAAACTGACGCTCTGTCCATGATGTGTCCTTTTATGGGAATGTCCAGGATAAACTGTCCCTCTGTCCCATGATGTGTCCTTTAAGAGGATTGTCCATGAAAAACTGTCCATCTGTCCCATGATGTGTCCTTTTATGGGAATGTCCAGGATAAACTGTCCCTGTGTCCCATGATGTGTCCATTTAATGGATTGTCCAGGATATACTGTCCCTCTGTCCCATGATGTGTCCTTTAGGGTGATTGTCCAGGATGAACTGTCCCTCTGTCCTATGATGTGTCCATTTATGGGATTGTCCAGGATAAACTGTCCCTCTATCCCACGCTGTGTCCTTTAGGGGGATTGTCCGGGATAAACTGTCCCTGTGTCCATGATGTGTCCATTTATGGGATAGTCCAGGATAAACTGTCCCTCTGTCCATGATGTGTCCGTTTAAGGGATTGTCCAGGATAAACTGTCCCTCTGTCCCATGATGTGTCCTTTAGGGGATTGTCCAGGATAAACTGTCCCTCTGTCCCATGATGTGTCCTTTAGCGGGATTGTCCAGGATAAACTGTCCCTCTGTCCCATGGTGTGTCCTTTTGGGGGATTGTCCACGATAAACTGTTCCTCTGTCCCATGGTGTGTCCATTTATGGGATTGTCCTCGATAAACTGTCCCTCTGTCCCATGATGTGTCCTTTTATGGGATTGTCCGGGATAAACTGTCCCTCTGTCCATGATGTGTCCATTTATGGGATTGTCCAGGATAAACTGTCTCTCTGTCCCATGGTGTGACCTTTAGGGGGATTGTCCGGGATAAACTGTCCCTCTGTCCCTAGATGTGCCCTTTTATGGGAATGTCCGGGATAAACTGTCCCTCTGTCCCTAGATGTGCCCTTTTATGGGAATGTCCGGGATAAACTGTCCCTCTGTCCCATGATGTGTCCTTTTATGGGAATGTCCAGGATAAACTGTCCCTCTGTCCCATGGTGTGTCCTTTTATGGGATTGTCCGGGATAAACTGTCCCTCTGTCCATGATGTGTCCATTTATGGGATTGTCCAGGATAAACTGTCCCTCTGTCCCATGCTGTGTCCTTTTATGGGATTGCCCAGGATAAACTGTCCCTCTGTCCATGATGTGCCCATTTATGGGATTGTCCTGGATAAACTGTCCCTCTGTCCCATGATGTGTCCTTTAGTGGGATTGTCCGGGATAAACAGTTCCTCTGTCCCATGGTGTGTCCTTTAGGGGGATTGTCCGGGATAAACAGTTCCTCTGTCCCATGATGTGTCCTTTAGGGGGATTGTCCAGGATAAACTGTCACTGTGTCCCATGGTGTGTCCTTTTATGGGACTGTCCAGGATAAACTGTCCCTCTATCCCACGCTGTGTCCTTTAGGGGGATTGTTCGGGATAAACTGTCCCTCTGTCCCATGATGTGTCCTTTTATGGGATTGTCCAGGATAAACTGTCCTTCTGTCCATGATGTGTCCTTTTATGGGAATCTCCAGGATAAACTGTCCCTCTGTCCCATGATGAGACCTTTAAGAGGATTGTCCATGATAAACTGTCCATCTGTCCCATGATGTGTCCTTTTATGGGAATTTCCAGGATAAACTGTCCCTGTGTCCCATGATGTGTCCATTTAATGGATTGTCCAGGATAAACTGTCCCTCTGTCCCATGATGTGTCCTTTAGGGTGATTGTCCAGGATGAACTGTCCCTCTGTCCCATGATGAGTCCATTTATGGGATTGTCCAGGATAAACTGTCCCTCTATCCCACGATGTGTCCTTTAGGGGGATTGTCCGGGATAAACTGTCCCTGTGTCCATGATGTGTCCATTTATGGGATAGTCCAGGATAAACTGTCCCTCTGTCCATGATCTGTCCGTTTAAGGGATTGTCCAGGATAAACTGTCCCTCTGTCCCATGATGTGTACTTTTATGGGAATTTCCAGGATAAACTGTCCCTCTGTCCCATGATGTGTCCTTTTATGGGATTGTCCGGGATAAACTATCCCTCTGTCCATGATGTGTCCATTTATGGGATTGTCCAGGATAAACTGTCCCTCTGTCCCATGATGTGTCCTTTTATGGGATTGTCCAGGATAAACTGTCCCTCTGTCCCATGCTGTGTCCTTTTATGGGATTGTCCGGGATAAACTGTCCCTCTGTCCATGATGTGTCCATTTATGGGATTGTCCAGGATAAACTGTCCCTCTGTCCCATGATGTGTCCTTTTATGGGATTGTCCAGGATAAACTGTCCCTCTGTCCCATGATGTGTCCTTTTATGAGATTGTCCGGGATAAACTGTCCCTCTGTCCATGATGTGTCCATTTATGGGATTGTCCAGGATAAACTGTCCCTCTGTCCCATGATGTGTCCTTTTATGGGATTGTCCGGGATAAACTGTCCCAATGTCCATGATGTGTCCTTTTATGGGATTGGCCGGGATAAACTGTCCCTCTGTCCCATGATGTGTCCATTTTTGGGATTGTCCAGGATAAACTGTCCCTCTGCCTCATGATGTGTCCTTTCGGGGGATTGTCCTGGATTAACTGTCCCTCTGTCCCATGATGTGTCCTTTTGGGGGATTGTCCGGGATAAACTGTCCCTCTGTCCCATGATGTGTCCTTAAGGGGCATTGTCCAGGATAAACTATCCCTTCTCCCATGATCTGAACTTTAGGGGGATTGTCCAGGATAAACTGTCCCTCTGTCCCATGATGTGTCCTTTAGGGGGATTGTCCAGGATAAACTGTGCCTTTGTCCCATGATGTGGCCTAAGGTGGGATTGCACGGGATAAACTGTCCCTCTGTCCCATGATGTGTCCATTTATGGGATTGTCCAGGATAAATTATCCCTCTCTCACATGTTGTGTCCTTTTATGGGATTGTCCATGATAAACTGTCCCTCTGTCCCATGGTGTCTGCTTTCGGGGGATTGTCCAGGATGAACTGTCCCTCTGTCCCATGTTGTGTCCTTTGGGGGATTGTCCACGATAAACTGTCCCTCTTTCCCATGGTGTGTCCTTTAGGGGGATTGTCCAGGATAAACTGTCCCTCCTTCCCATGGTGTATCCTTTATGGGGATTGTCCAGGATAAACTGTCCCTCTGACCCATGATGTGTCCTTTAGGGGGATTGTCCAGGATAAACTGTCCCTCTATCCCATGATGGGTCCTAAAGTGGGATTGCCCGGCATAAACTGTCCCTCTGTCCCATGATGTGTCCTTTTATGGGATTGTCCAGGATAAACTGTCCCTCTGTCCCATGATGTGTCCTTTAGGGAGTTTGTCCGGGATAATCTGTCCCTCTGTCCCATGACGTGTCCTTTAGGGGGATTGTCCGGGATAAACTGTCCCTCTGTCCCATGAAGTGTAGTTTAGGGGGATTGTCCAGGATGAACTGTCCCTCTGTCCCATGATGTGTCCATTTATGGGATTATCCAGGATAAACTGTCCCTCTATCCCACGCTGTGTCCTTTAGGGGTATTGTCCGGGATAAACTGTCCCTCTGTCCATGATGTGTACTTTTATGGGATTGTCCAGGATAAACTGTCCCTCTGTCCCATGGTGTGTCCTTTAGGGGGATTGTCCAGGATAAACTGTCCCACTGTCCATGATGTGTATGGGATTGTCCAGGATAAACTGTCCCTCTGTCCCATGATGTGTACTTTTATGGGATTGTCCAGGTTAAACTCTCCCACTTTCCCATGGTGTGTCCTTTAGGGTGACTGTCCAGGATAAACTGTCCCTCTGTCCCATGATGCGTCCATTTATGGGATTGTCCTGGATAAACTGTCCCTCTGTCCCATGATGTGTCCTTCTGGGAGATTGTCAGGGATAAACTGTCCCTCTGTCCCATGATGTGTCCTAAAGTGGGATTGCCCAGGATAAACTGTCCCTCTGTCCCATGGTGTGTCCTTAAGGGGAATTGTCCGGGATAAACTGTCCCTCTGTCCCATGAAGTGGAGTTTAGGGGGATTGTCCAGGATGAACTGTCCCTCTGACCCATGATGTGTCCTTTAGGGGGATTGTCCAGGATAAATTGTCCCTCTGTCCCATGATGTGTCCTAAAGTGGGATTGCCCAGGATAAACTGTCCCTCTGTCCCATGATGTGTCCTTTTGGGGATTGTCCATGATAAACTGTCCCTCTGTCCCATGATGTGTCCTTTAGCGGGATTGTCCATGATAAACTGTCCCTCTGTCCCATGGTGTGTCCTTTTGGGGGATTGTCCACGAGAAACTGTTCCTCTGTCCCATGGTGTGTCCCTTAGGGAGATTGTCCTGGATAAACTGACCCTCTCTCCCATGATGTGTCCTTTTATGGGATTGTCCAGGATAAACTGTCCCTCTGTCCCATGCAGTGTCCATTAGGGGGATTGTCCGGGATAAACTGTCCCTCTGTCCCATGATGTGTCCTTTAGGGGGATTGTCCGGGATAAACTGTCCCTCTGTACAATGATGTGTCCTTTTATGGGATTGTCCAGGATAAACTGACCCTCTGTCCCACGATGTGTCCTTTAGGGGGATTGTCCAGGATAAACTGTCCCTGTGTCCCATGATGTGTCCTTTAGGGCGATTATCCATGATAAACTGTCCGTCGGTCCATGATGTGTCCTTTCGGGTGATTGTCCAGGATAAACTATCCCTCTGTCTCATGATGTTTCCAATAATGGGATTGTCCAGGATAAACTGTCCCTCTTTCCCATGATGTGTCCTTTTATGGGAATGTCTAGGATATACTGTCCCACTGTCCCATGGTGTGTCCTTTAGGGGAATTTCCGGGATAAATTGTCCCTCTGTCCCATGGTGTGTCCTTTAGGGGGATTGTCCGGGATAAATTGTCCCTCTGCCCCATGAGGTGTCTTTTAGTGGGATTGTACAGGATAAACTGTCCCTCTGTCCCTTGATGTGCCCTTTTATGGGAATGTCCAGGATAAGCTGTCCCTCTGTCCCATGGTGTGACCTTAGGGGGATTCTCCGGGATAAACTGTCCCTCTGTCCCATGATGTGTCCTTTTATGGGATTGTCCGGGATAAACTGTCCCTCTGTCCATGATGTGTCCATTTATGGGATTGTCCAGGATAAACTGTCCCTCTGTCCATGATGTGCCCATTTATGGGATTGTCCTGGATAAACTGTCCCTCTGTCCCATGCTGTGTCCTTTTATGGGATTGACCAGGATAAACTGTCCCTCTGTCCATGATGTGCCCATTTATGGGATTGTCCTGGATAAACTGTCCCTCTGTCCCATGATGTGCCCTTTAGTGGGATTGTCCGGGATAAACAGTTCCTCTGTCCCATGGTGTGTCCTTTAGGGGGATTGTCCGGGATAAACAGTTCCTCTGTCCCATGATGTGTCCTTTAGGGGGATTGTCCAGGATAAACTGTCCCTGTGTCCCATGGTGTGTCCTTTTATGGGATTGTCCAGGATAAACTGTCCCTCTATCCCACGCTGTGTCCTTTAGGGGGATTGTTCGGGATAAACTGTCCCTCTGTCCCATGATGTGTCCTTTATGGGATTGTCCAGGATAAACTGTCGCTCTGTCCATGATGTGTCCTTTTATGGGAATGTCCAGGATAAACTGTCCCTCTGTCCCATGATGTGTCCTTTAAGAGGATTGTCCATGATAAACTGTCCATCTGTCCCATGATGTGTCCATTTATGGGAATGTCCAGGATAAACTGTCCCTGTGTCCCATGATGTGTCCATTTAATGGATTGTCCAGGATAAACTGTCCCTCTGTCCCATGATGTGTCCTTTAGGGTGATTGTCCAGGATGAACTGTCCCTCTGTCCCATGATGTGTCCATTTATGGGATTGTCCAGGATAAACTGTCCCTCTATCCCACGCTGTGTCCTTTAGGGGGATTGTCCGGGATAAACTGTCCCTGTGTCCATGATGTGTCCATTTATGGGATAGTCCAGGATAAACTGTCCCTCTGTCCATGATGTGTCCGTTTAAGGGATTGTCCAGGATAAACTGTCCCTCTGTCCCATGATGTGTCCTTTAGGGGGATAGTCCAGGATAAACTGTCCCTCTGTCCCATGATGTGTCCTTTAGGGGATTGTCCAGGATAAACTGTCCCTCTGTCCCATGATGTGTCCTTTAGCGGGATTGTCCAGGATAAACTGTCCCTCTGTCCCGTGGTGTGTCCTTTTGGGGGATTGTCCACGAGAAACTGTTCCTCTGTCCCATGGTGTGTCCCTTAGGGGGATTGTCCTGGATAAACTGACCCTCTCTCCCATGATGTGTCCTTTTATGGGATTGTCCAGGATAAACTGTCCCTCTGTCCCATGATGCGTCCGTATATGGGATTGTCCGGGATAAACTGTCCCTCTGTCCCATGATGTGTCCTTTAGGGTGATTGTCCGGGATAAACTGTCCCTCTGTCCCATGATGTGTCCTTTTATGGGAATGTCCGGGGTAAACTGTCCCTCTGTCCCATGATGTGTCCTTTTATGGGATTGTCCAGGATAAACTGTCCCTCTGTCCCACAATGTGTCCTTTAGGGGGATTGTCCAGGATAAACTGTCCCTGTGTCCCATTATGTGTTCTTTAGGGCGATTATCCATGATAAACTGTCCGTCGGTCCATGATGTGTCCTTTCGGGTGATTGTCCAGGATAAACTATCCCTCTGTCTCATGATGTTTCCAATAATGGGATTTTCCAGGATAAACTGTCCCTCTTTCCCATGATGTGTCCTTTTATGGGAATGTCTAGGATATACTGTCCCACTGTCCCATGGTGTGTCCTTTAGGGGAATTTCCGGGACAAATTGTCCCTCTGTCCCATGGTGTGTCCTTTAGGGGGATTGTCCGGGATAAATTGTCCCTGTGCCCCATGAGGTGTCTTTTAGTGGGATTGTACAGGATAAACTGTCCCTCTGTCCCTAGATGTGCCCTTTTATGGGAATGTCCAGGATAAGCTGTTCCTCTGTCCCATGGTGTGACCTTAGGGGGATTGTCCGGGATAAACTGTCCCTCTGTCCCATGGTGTGTCCTTTAGGGTGATTGTCCAGGATAAACTGTCCCTGTGTCCCATGGTTTGTCCTTAGGGGGATTATCCAGGATAAACTGTCCCTCTTTCCCATGAAGTTTCCTTTTTTGGGATTGTCCAGGATAAACTGTCCCTCAGTCCCATGATGTGCCCTTTAGGGGGATTGTCCAGGATAAACTGTCCCTCTGTCCCATGGTGTGTCCTTTAGGGATTTTGTCCAGGATAAACTGTCCCTCTGTCCCATGATGAGTCCTTTAAGAGGATTGTCCATGATAAACTGTCCATCTGTCCCATGATGTGTCCTTTTATGGGAATGTCCAGGATAAACTGTCCCAGTGTCCCATGATGTGTCCATTTAATGGATTGTCCGGGATAAACTGTCCCTCTGTCCCATGATGTGTCCTTTAGGGTGATTGTCCAGGATGAACTGTCCCTCTGTCCCATGATGTGTCCATTTATGGGATTGTCCAGGATAAACTGTCCCTCTATCCCACGCTGTGTCCTTTAGGGGGATTGTCCGGGATAAACTGTCCCTGTGTCCATGATGTGTCCTTTTATGGGATTGTCCGGGATAAACTATCCCTCTGTCCATGATGTGTCCATTTATGGGATAATCCAGGATAAACTGTCCCTCTGTCCCATGATGTGTCCTTTTATGGGATTGTCCAGGATAAACTGTCCCTCTGTCCCATGCTGTGTCCTTTTATGGGATTGTCCGGGATAAACTGTCCCTCTGTCCATGATGTGTCCATTTATGCTATTGTCCAGGATAAACTGTCCCTCTGTCCCATGATGTGTCCTTTTATGGGATTGTCCAGGATAAACTGTCCCTCTGTCCCATGATGTGTCCTTTTATGAGATTGTCCGGGATAAACTGTCCCTCTGTCCATGATGTGTCCATTTATGGGATTGTCCAGGATAAACTGTCCCTCTGTCCCATGATGTGTCCTTTTATGGGATTGTCCGGGATAAACTGTCCCAATGTCCATGATGTGTCCTTTTATGGGATTGGCCGGGATAAACTGTCCCTCTGTCCCATGATGTGTCCATTTTTGGGATTGTCCAGGATAAACTGTCCCTCTGCCCCATGATGTGTCCTTTCGGGGGATTGTCCTGGATTAACTGTCCCTCTTGTCCCATGATGTGTCCTTTTGGGGGATTGTCCGGGATAAACTGTCCCTCTGTCCCATGATGTGTCCTTAAGGGGCATTGTCCAGGATAAACTATCCCTTCTCCCATGATGTGAACTTTAGGGGGATTGTCCAGGATAAACTGTCCCTCTGTCCCATGATGTGTCCTTTAGGGGGATTGTCCAGGATAAACTGTGCCTTTGTCCCATGATGTGTCCTAAGGTGGGATTGCACGGGATAAACTGTCCCTCTGTCCCATGATGTGTCCATTTATGGCATTGTCCAGGATAAATTGTCCCTCTCTCACATGTTGTGTCCTTTTATGGGATTGTCCATGATAAACTGTCCCTCTGTCCCATTTTGTGTGCTTTCGGGGGATTGTCCAGGATGAACTGTCCCTCTGTCCCATGGTGTGTCCTTTGGGGGATTGTCCACGATAAACTGTCCCTCTTTCCCATGGTGTGTCCTTTAGGGGGATTGTCCAGGATAAAATGTCCCTCCTTCCCATGGTGTATCCTTTATGGGGATTGTCAAGGATAAACTGTCCCTCTGACCCATGATGTGTCCTTTAGGGGGATTGTCCAGGATAAACTGTCCCTCTATCCCATGATGGGTCCTAAAGTGGGATTGCCCGGGATAAACTGTCCCTCTGTCCCATGATGTGTCCTTTTATGGGATTGTCCAGGATAAACTGTCCCTCTGTCCCATGATGTGTCCTTTAGGGAGTTTGTCCGGGATAATCTGTCCCTCTGTCCCATGACGTGTCCTTTAGGGGGATTGTCCGGGATAAACTGTCCCTCTGTCCCATGAAGTGTAGTTTAGGGGGATTGTCCAGGATGAACTGTCCCTCTGTCCCATGATGTGTCCATTTATGGGATTATCCAGGATAAACTGTCCCTCTATCCCACGCTGTGTCCTTTAGGGGTATTGTCCGGGATAAACTGTCCCTCTGTCCATGATGTGTACTTTTATGGTATTGTCCAGGACAAACTGTCCCTCTGTCCCATGGTGTGTCCTTTAGGGGGATTGTCCAGGATAAACTGTCCCACTGTCCATGATGTGTATGGGATTGTCCAGGATAAACTGTCCCTCTGTCCCATGATGTGTACTTTTATGGGATTGTCCAGGTTAAAGTCTCCCACTTTCCCATGGTGTGTCCTTTAGGGTGACTGTCCAGGATAAACTGTCCCTCTGTCCCATGATGCGTCCATTTATGGGATTGTCCTGGATAAACTGTCCCTCTGTCCCATGGTGTGTCCTTCTGGGAGATTGTCAGGGATAAACTGTCCCTCTGTCCCATGATGTGTCCTAAAGTGGGATTGCCCAGGATAAACTGTCCCTCTGCCCCATGGTGTGTCCTTTAGGGGAATTGTCCGGGATAAACTGTCCCTCTGTCCCATGAAGTGGAGTTTCGGGGGATTGTCCAGGATGAACTGTCCCTCTGACCCATGATGTGTCCTTTAGGGGGATTGTCCAGGATAAATTGTCCCTCTGTCCCATGATGTGTCCTAAAGTGGGATTGCCCAGGATAAACTGTCCCTCTGTCCCATGATGTGTCCTTTAGGGGATTGTCCATGATAAACTGTCCCTCTGTCCCATGATGTGTCCTTTAGCGGGATTGTCCAGGATAAACTGTCCCTCTGTCCCATGGTGTGTCCTTTTGGGGGATTGTCCACGAGAAACTGTTCCTCTGTCCCATGGTGTGTCCCTTAGGGAGATTGTCCTGGATAAACTGACCCTCTCTCCCATGATGTGTCCTTTTATGGGATTGTCCAGGATAAACTGTCCCTCTGTCCCATGATGCGTCCATATATGGGATTGTCCGGGATAAACTGTCCCTCTGTCCCATGATGTGTCCTTTAGGGGGATTGTCCGGGATAAACTGTCCCTCTGTCCCATGATGTGTCCTTTTATGGGATTGTCCAGGATAAACTGTCCCTCTGTCCCACGATGTGTCCTTTAGGGGGATTGTCCAGGATAAACTGTCCCTGTGTCCCATGATGTGTCCTTTAGGGCGATTATCCATGATAAACTGTCCGTCGGTCCATGATGTGTCCTTTCGGGTGATTGTCCAGGATAAACTATCCCTCTGTCTCATGATGTTTCCAATAATGGGATTGTCCAGGATATACTGTCCCTCTTTCCCATGATGTCTCCTTTTATGGGAATGTCTAGGATATACTGTCCCACTGTCCCATGGTGTGTCCTTTAGGGGAATTTCCGGGATAAATTGTCCCTCTGTCCCATGGTGTGTCCTTTAGGGGGATTGTCCGGGATAAATTGTCCCTCTGCCCCATGAGGTGTCTTTTAGTGGGATTGTACAGGATAAACTGTCCCTCTGTCCCTTGATGTGCCCTTTTATGGGAATGTCCAGGATAAGCTGTCCCTCTGTCCCATGGTGTGACCTTAGGGGGATTCTCCGGGATAAACTGTCCCTCTGTCCCATGATGTGTCCTTTTATGGGATTGTCCGGGATAAACTGTCCCTCTGTCCATGATGTGTCCATTTATGGGATTGTCCAGGATAAACTGTCCCTCTGTCCATGATGTGCCCATTTATGGGATTGTCCTGGATAAACTGTCCCTCTGTCCCATGCTGTGTCCTTTTATGGGATTGTCCAGGATAAAATGTCCCTCTGTCCATGATGTGCCCATTTATGGGATTGTCCTGGATAAACTGTCCCTCTGTCCCATGATGTGTCCTTTAGTGGGATTGTCCGGGATAAACAGTTCCTCTGTCCCATGGTGTGTCCTTTAGGGGGATTGTCCGGGGTAAACAGTTCCTCTGTCCCATGATGTGTCCTTTAGGGGGATTGTCCAGGATAAACTGTCCCTGTGTCCCATGGTGTGTCCTTTTATGGGATTGTCCAGGATAAACTGTCCCTCTATCCCACGCTGTGTCCTTTAGGGGGATTGTTCGGGATATACTGTCCCTCTGTCCCATGATGTGTCCTTTATGGGATTGTCCAGGATAAACTGTCGCTCTGTCCATGATGTGTCCTTTTATGGGAATGCCCAGGATAAACTGTCCCTCTGTCCCATGATGTTTCCTTTAAGAGGATTGTCCATGATAAACTGTCCATCTGTCCCATGATGTGTCCTTTTATGGGAATGTCCAGGATAAACTGTCCCTGTGTCCCATGATGTGTCCATTTATTGGATTGTCCAGGATAAACTGTCCCTCTGTCCCATGATCTGTCCTTTAGGGTGATTGTCCAGGATGAACTGTCCCTCTGTCCCATGATGTGTCCATTTATGGGATTGTCCAGGATAAACTGTCCCTCTATCCCACGCTGTGTCCTTTAGGGGGATTGTCCGGGATAAACTGTCCCTGTGTCCATGATGTGTCCATTTATGGGATAGTCCAGGATAAACTGTCCCTCTGTCCATGATGTGTCCGTTTAAGGGATTGTCCAGGATAAACTGTCCCTCTGTCCCATGATGTGTCCTTTAGGGGGATTGTCCAGGATAAACTGTCCCTCTGTCCCATGTTGTGTCCTTTAGGGGATTGTCCAGGATAAACTGTCCCTCTGTCCCATGATGTGTCCTTTAGCGGGATTGTCCAGGATAAACTGTCCCTCTGTCCCATGGTGTGTCCTTTTGGGGGATTGTCCACGAGAAACTGTTCCTCTGTCCCATGGTGTGTCCCTTAGGGGGATTGTCCTGGATAAACTGACCCTCTCTCCCATGATGTGTCCTTTTATGGGATTGTCCAGGATAAACTGTCCCTCTGTCCCATGATGCGTCCGTATATGGGATTGTCCGGGATAAACTGTCCCTCTGTCCCATGATGTGTCCTTTAGGGGGATTGTCCGGGATAAACTGTCCCTCTGTCCCATGATGTGTCCTTTTATGGGATTGTCCGGGGTAAACTGTCCCTCTGTCCCATGATGTGTCCTTTTATGGGATTGTCCAGGATAAACTGTCCCTCTGTCCCACGATGTGTCCTTTAGGGGGATTGTCCAGGATAAACTGTCCCTGTGTCCCATGATGTGTCCTTTAGGGCGATTATCCACGATAAACTGTCCGTCGGTCCATGATGTGCCCTTTCGGGTGATTGTCCAGGATAAACTATCCCTCTGTCTCATGATGTTTCCAATAATGGGATTGTCCAGGATAAACTGTCCCTCTTTCCCATGATGTGTCCTTTTATGGGAATGTCTAGGATATACTGTCCCACTGTCCCATGGTGTGTCCTTTAGGGGAATTTCCGGGATAAATTGTCCCTCTGTCCCATGGTGTGTCCTTTAGGGTGATTGTCCGGGATAAATTGTCCCTCTGCCCCATGAGGTGTCTTTTAGTGGGATTGTACAGGATAAACTGTCCCTCTGTCCCTAGATGTGCCCTTTTATGGGAATGTCCAGGATAAGCTGTCCCTCTGTCCCATGGTGTGACCTTAGGGGGATTGTCCGGGATAAACTGTCCCTCTGTCCCATGGTGTGTCCTTTAGGGTGATTGTCCAGGATAAACTGTCCCTGTGTCCCATGGTTTGTCCTTAGGGGGATTATCCAGGATAAACTGTCCCTCTTTCCAATGAAGTTTCCTTTTCTGGGATTGTCCAGGATAAACTGTCCCTCTGTCCCATGATGTGTTCTTTAGGGGGATTGTCCAGGATAAACTGTCCCACTGTCCCATGGTGTGTCCTTTAGGGATTTTGTCCAGGATAAACTGTCCCTCTGTCCCATGATGTGTCCATTTATGGGATTGTCCTGGATAAACTGTCCCTCTGTCCCATGAAGTGTCCTTTTATGGGATTGTCCGGGATAAACTGTCCCTCTGTCCATGATGTGTCCATTTATGGGATTGTCCAGGATAAACTGTCTCTCTGTCCCATGGTGTGACCATTAGGGGGATTGTCCGGGATAAACTGTCCCTCTGTCCCTAGATGTGCCCTTTTATGGGAATGTTCGGGATAAACTGTCCCTCTGTCCCTAGATGTGCCCTTTTATGGGAATGTCCGGGATAAATTGTCCCTCTGTCCCATGATGTGTCCTTTTATGGGAATGTCCATGATAAACTGTCCCTCTGCCCCATGGTGTGTCCTTTTATGGGATTGTCCGGGATAAACTGTCCCTCTGTCCATGATGTGTCCATTTATGGGATTGTCCAGGATAAACTGTCCCTCTGTCCCATGCTGTGTCCTTTTATGGGATTGTCCAGGATAAACTGTCCCTCTGTCCATGATGTGCCCATTTATGGGATTGTCCTGGATAAACTGTCCCTCTGTCCCATGATATGTCCTTTAGGGGGATTGTCCGGGATAAACAGTTCCTCTGTCCCATGGTGTGTCGTTTAGGGGGATTGTCCGGGATAAACAGTTCCTCTGTGCCATGATATGTCCTTTAGGGGGATTGTTCGGGATAAACTGTCCCTCTGTCCCATGATGTGTCCTTTTATGGGATTGTCCAGGATAAACTGTCCCTCTGTCCATGATGTGTCCTTTTAAGGGAATGTCCAGGATAAACTGTCCCTCTGTCCCATGATGAGTCCTTTAAGAGGATTGTCCATGATAGACTGTCCATCTGTCCCATGATGTGTCCATTTATTGGAATGTCCAGGATAAACTGTCCCTGTGTCCCATGATGTGTCCATTTAATGGATTGTCCAGGATAAACTGTCCCTCTGTCCCATGATGTGTCCTTTAGGGTGATTGTCCAGGATGAACTGTCCCTCTGTCCCATGATGTGTCCATTTATGGGATTGTCCAGGATAAACTGTCCCTCTATCCCACGCTGTGTCCTTTAGGGGGATTTTCCGGGATAAACTGTCCCTGTGTCCATGATGTGTCCATTTATGGGATAGTCCAGGATAAACTGTCCCTCTGTCCATGATGTGTCCGTTTAAGGGATTGTCCAGGATAAACTGTCCCTCTGTCCCATGATGTGTCCTTTAGGGTGATTGTCCAGGATGAACTGTCCCTCTGTTCCATGATGTGTCCATTTATGGGATTGTCCAGGATAAACTGTCCCTCTATCCCACGCTGTGTCCTTTAGGGGGATTGTCAGCGATAAACTTTCCCTCTGTCCATGATGTGCCCTTTTATGGGAATGTCCGGGATAAACTGTCCCTCTGTCCCTAGATGTGCCTTTTATTGGAATGTCCGGGATAAACTGCCCCTCTGTCCCATGATGTGTCCTTTTATGGGAATGTCCAGGATAAACTGTCCCTCTGTCCCATGGTGTGTCCTTTTATGGGATTGTCCGGGATAAACTGTCCCTCTGTCCCATGATGTGTCCTTTTATGGGAATGTCCAGGATAAACTGTCCCTCTGTCCCATGATGTGTCCTTTTATGGGAATGTCCAGGATAAACTGCCCCTCTGTCCCATGGTGTGTCCATTAGGGGGATTGTCCGGGATAAACTGTCCCTCTGTCCATGATGTGTACTTTTATGGGACTGCCCAGGATAAACTGTCCCTCTGTCCCATGATGTGTACTTTTATGGGAATGTCCAGGATAAACTGTCCCTCTGTCCCATGATGTGTCCTTTTATGGGATTGTCCGGGATAAACTATCCCTCTGTCCATGATGTGTCCAATTATCGGATTGTCCAGGATAAACTGTCCCTCTGTCCCATGATGTGTCCTTTTAAGGGATTGTCCAGGATAAACTGTCCCTCTGTCCCATGCTGTGTCCTTTTATGGGATTTTCCGGGATAAACTGTCCCTCTGTCCATGATGTGTCCATTTATGGGATTGTCCAGGATAAACTGTCCCTCTGTCCCATGATGTGTCCTTTTATGGGATTGTCCTGGATAAACTGTCCCTCTGTCCCATGATGTGTCCTTTTATGGGATTGTCCGGGATAAACTGTCCCTCTGTCCATGATGTGTCCATTTATGGGATTGTCCAGGATAAACTGTCCCTCTGTCCCATGATGTGTCCTTTTATGGGATTGTCCGGGACAAACTGTCCCTCTGTCCCTAGATGTGCCCTTTTATGGGAATGTCCGGGATAAACTGTCCCTCTGTCCCTAGATGTGCCCTTTTATGGGAATGTCCGGGATAAACTGTCCCTCTGTCCCATGATGTGTCCTTTTATGGGAATGTCCAGGATAAGCTGTCCCTCTGTCCCATGGTGTGTCCTTTTATGGGATTGTCCGGGATAAACTGTCCCTCTGTCCCATGATGTGTCCTCTTACGGGAATGTCCAGGATAAACTGTCCCTCTGTCCCATGATGTGTCCTTTTATGGGAATGTCCAGGATAAACTGTCCCTCTGTCCCATGCAGTGTCCATTAGGGGGATTGTCCGGGATAAACTGTCCCTCTGTCCATGATGTGTACTTTTATGGGAATGTCCAGGATAAACTGTCCCTCTGTCCCATGATGTGTCCTTTTATGGGAATGTCCAGGATAAACTGTCCCTCTGTCCCATGCAGTGTCCATTAGGGGGATTGTCCGGGATAAACTATCCCTCTGTCCATGATGTGTCCTTTTATGGGAATGTCCAGGATAAACTGTCCCTCTGTCCCATGCAGTGTCCATTAGGGGGATTGTCCGGGATAAACTTTCCCTCTGTCCATGATGTGTACTTTTATGGGAATGTCCAGGATAAACTGTCCCTCTGTCCCATGATGTGTACTTTTATGGGAATGTCCAGGATAAACTGTCCCTCTGTCCCATGATGTGTCCTTTTATGGGATTGTCCGGGATAAACTATCCCTCTGTCCATGATGTGTCCTTTTATGGGAATGTCCAGGATAAACTGTCCCTCTGTCCCATGATGAGTCCTTTAAGAGGATTGTCCATGATAAACTGTCCATCTGTCCCATGATGTGTCCTTTTATTGGAATGTCCAGGATAAACTGTCCCTGTGTCCCATGATGTGTCCATTTAATGGATTGTCCAGGATAAACTGTCCCTCTGTCCCATGATGTGTCCTTTAGGGTGATTGTCCAGGATGAACTGTCCCTCTGTCCCATGATGTGTCCATTTATGGGATTGTCCAGGATAAACTGTCCCTCTATCCCACGCTGTGTCCTTTAGGGGGATTGTCCGGGATAAACTGTCCCTGTGTCCATGATGTGTCCATTTATGGGATAGTCCAGGATAAACTGTCCCTCTGTCCATGATGTGTCCGTTTAAGGGATTGTCCAGGATAAACTGTCCCTCTGTCCCATGATGTGTCCTTTAGGGTGATTGTCCAGGATGAACTGTCCCTCTGTCCCATGATGTGTCCATTTATGGGATTGCCAGGATAAACTGTCCCTCTATCCCACGCTGTGCCCTTTAGGGGGATTGTCTGGGATAAACTTTCCCACTGTCCATGATGTGCCCTTTTATGGGAATGTCCGGGATAAACTGTCCCTCTGTCCCTAGATGTGCCCTTTTATGGGAATGTCCGGGATAAACTGTCCCTCTGTCCCATGATGTGTCCTTTTATGGGAATGTCCAGGATAAACTGTCCCTCTGTCCCATGGTGTGTCCTTTTATGGGATTGTCCGGGATAAACTGTCCCTCTGTCCCATGATGTGTCCTTTTATGGGAATGTCCAGGATAAACTGTCCCTCTGTCCCATGATGTGTCCTTTTATGGGATTGTCCGGGATAAACTATCCCTCTGTCCATGATGTGTCCATTTATGGGATTGTCCAGGATAAACTGTCCCTCTGTCCCATGATGTGTCCTTTTAAGAGATTGTCCAGGATAAACTGTCCCTCTGTCCCATGCTGTGTCCTTTTATGGGATTGTCCGGGATAAACTGTCCCTCTGTCCATGATGTGTCCATTTATGGGAATGTCCAGGATAAACTGTCCCTCTGTCCCATGATGTGTCCTTTTATGGGATTGTCCTGGATAAACTGTCCCTCTGTCCATGATGTGTCCATTTATGGGATTGTCCAGGATAAACTGTCCCTCTGTCCCATGATGTGTCCTTTTATGGGATTGTCCGGGATAAACTGTCCCTCTGTCCCTAGATGTGCCCTTTTATGGGAATGTCCGGGATAAACTGTCCCTCTGTCCCTAGATGTGCCCTTTTATGGGAATGTCCGGGATAAACTGTCCCTCTGTCCCATGATGTGTCCTTTTATGGGAATGTCCAGGATAAGCTGTCCCTCTGTCCCATGGTGTGTCCTTTTATGGGATTGTCCGGGATAAACTGTCCCTCTGTCCCATGATGTGTCCTCTTACGGGAATGTCCAGGATAAACTGTCCCTCTGTCCCATGATGTGTCCTTTTATGGGAATGTCCAGGATAAACTGTCCCTCTGTCCCATGCAGTGTCCATTAGGGGGATTGTCCGGGATAAACTGTCCCTCTGTCCATGATGTGTACTTTTATGGGAATGTCCAGGATAAACTGTCCCTCTGTCCCATGATGTGTCCTTTTATGGGAATGTCCAGGATAAACTGTCCCTCTGTCCCATGCAGTGTCCATTAGGGGGATTGTCCGGGATAAACTGTCCCTCTGTCCATGATGTGTCCTTTTATGGGAATGTCCAGGATAAACTGTCCCTCTGTCCCATGCAGTGTCCATTTGGGTGATTGTCCGGGATAAACTTTCCCTCTGTCCATGATGTGTACTTTTATGGGAATGTCCAGGATAAACTGCCCTTCTGTCCCATGATGTGTACTTTTATGGGAATGTCCAGGATAAACTGTCCCTCTGTCCCATGATGTGTCCTTTTATGGGATTGTCCGGGATAAACTATCCCTCTGTCCATGATGTGTCCATTTATGGGATTGTCCAGGATAAACTGTCCCTCTGTCCCATGATGTGTCCTTTTATGGGATTGTCCAGGATAAACTGTCCCTCTGTCCCATGCTGTGTCCTTTTATGGGATTGTCCGGGATAAACTGTCCCTCTGTCCATGATGTGTCCATTTATGGGATTGTGCAGGATAAACTGTCCCTCTGTCCCATGATGTGTCCTTTTATGGGATTGTCCAGGATAAACTGTCCCTCTGTCCCATGATGTGTCCTTTTATGAGATTGTCCGGGACAAACTGTCCCTCTGTCCATGATGTGTCCATTTATGGGATTGTCCAGGATAAACTGTCCCTCTGTCCCATGATGTGTCCTTTTATGGGATTGTCCGGGATAAACTGTCCCAATGTCCATGATGTGTCGTTTTATGGGATTGGCCGGGATAAACTGTCCCTCTGTCCCATGATGTGTCCATTTTTGGGATTGTCCAGGATAAACTGTCCCTCTGCCTCATGATGTGTCCTTTCGGGGGATTGTCCTGGATTAACTGTCCCTCTGTCCCATGATGTGTCCTTTTGGGGGATTGTCCGGGATAAACTGTCCCTCTGTCCCATGATGTGTCCTTAAGGGGCATTGTCCAGGATAAACTATCCCTTCTCCCATGATGTGAACTTTAGGGGGATTGTCCAGGATAAACTGTCCCTCTGTCCCATGATGTGTCCTTTAGGGGGATTGTCCAGGATAAACTGTGCCTTTGTCCCATGATGTGTCCTAAGGTGGGATTGCACGGGATAAACTGTCCCTCTGTCCCATGATGTGTCCATTTATGGGATTGTCCAGGATAAATTGTCCCTCTCTCACATGTTGTGTCCTTTTATGGGATTGTCCATGATAAACTGTCCCTCTGTCCCATGGTGTGTGCTTTCGGGGGATTGTCCAGGATGAACTGTCCCTCTGTCCCATGGTGTGTCCTTTGGGGGATTGTCCACGATAAACTGTCCCTCTTTCCCATGGTGTGTCCTTTAGGGGGATTGTCCAGGGTAAACTGTCCCTCCTTCCCATGGTATATCCTTTATGGGGATTGTCCAGGATAAACTGTCCCTCTGACCCATGATGTGTCCTTTAGGGGGATTGTCCAGGATAAACTGTCCCTCTATCCCATGATGGGTCCTAAAGTGGGATTGCCCGGGATAAACTGTCCCTCTGTCCCATGATGTGTCCTTTTATGGGATTGTCCAGGATAAACTGTCCCTCTGTCCCATGATGTGTCCTTTAGGGAGTTTGTCCGGGATAATCTGTCCCTCTGTCCCATGACGTGTCCTTTAGGGGGATTGTCCGGGATAAACTGTCCCTCTGTCCCATGAAGTGTAGTTTAGGGGGATTGTCCAGGATGAACTGTCCCTCTGTCCCATGATGTGTCCATTTATGGGATTATCCAGGATAAACTGTCCCTCTATCCCACGCTGTGTCCTTTAGGGGTATTGTCCGGGATAAACTGTCCCTCTGTCCATGATGTGTACTTTTATGGGATTGTCCAGGATAAACTGTCCCTCTGTCCCATGGTGTGTCCTTTAGGGGGATTGTCCAGGATAAACTGTCCCACTGTCCATGATGTGTATGGGATTGTCCAGGATAAACTGTCCCTCTGTCCCATGATGTGTACTTTTATGGGATTGTCCAGGTTAAACTCTCCCACTTTCCCATGGTGTGTCCTTTAGTGTGACTGTCCAGGATAAACTGTCCCTCTGTCCCATGATGCGTCCATTTATGGGATTGTCCTGGATAAACTGTCCCTCTGTCCCATGGTGTGTCCTTCTGGGAGATTGTCAGGGATAAACTGTCCCTCTGTCCCATGATGTGTCCTAAAGTGGGATTGCCCAGGATAAACTGTCCCTCTGTCCCATGGTGTGTCCTTTAGGGGAATTGTCCGGGATAAACTGTCCCTCTGTCCCATGAAGTGGAGTTTAGGGGGATTGTCCAGGATGAACTGTCCCTCTGACCCATGATGTGTCCTTTAGGGGGATTGTCCAGGATAAATTGTCCCTCTGTCCCATGATGTGTCCTAAAGTGGGATTGCCCAGGATAAACTGTCCCTCTGTCCCATGATGTGTCCTTTAGGGGATTGTCCATGATAAACTGTCCCTCTGTCCCATGATGTGTCCTTTAGCGGGATTGTCCAGGATAAACTGTCCCTCTGTCCCATGGTGTGTCCTTTTGGGGGATTGTCCACGAGAAACTGTTCCTCTGTCCCATGGTGTGTCCCTTAGGGAGATTGTCCTGGATAAACTGACCCTCTCTCCCATGATGTGTCCTTTTATGGGATTGTCCAGGATAAACTGTCCCTCTGTCCCATGATGCGTCCATATATGGGATTGTCCGGGATAAACTGTCCCTCTGTCCCATGATGTGTCCTTTAGGGGGATTGTCCAGGATAAACTGTCCCTCTGTCCCATGATGTGTCCTTTTATGGGATTGTCCAGGATAAACTGTCCCTCTGTCCCACGATGTGTCCTTTAGGGGGATTGTCCAGGATAAACTGTCCCTGTGTCCCATGATGTGTCCTTTAGGGCGATTATCCATGATAAACTGTCCGTCGGTCCATGATGTGTCCTTTCGGGTGATTGTCCAGGATAAACTATCCCTCTGTCTCATGATGTTTCCAGTAATGGGATTGTCCAGGATAAACTGTCCCTCTTTCCCATGATGTGTCCTTTTATGGGAAAGTCTAGGATATACTGTCCCACTGTCCCATGGTGTGTCCTTTAGGGGAATTTCCGGGATAAATTGTCCCTCTGTCCCATGGTGTGTCCTTTAGGGGGATTGTCCGGGATAAATTGTCCCTCTGCCCCATGAGGTGTCTTTTAGTGGGATTGTACAGGATAAACTGTCCCTCTGTCCCTTGATGTGCCCTTTTATGGGAATGTCCAGGATAAGCTGTCCCTCTGTCCCATGGTGTGACCTTAGGGGGATTGTCCGGGATAAACTGTCCCTCTGTCCCATGATGTGTCCTTTTATGGGATTGTCCGGGATAAACTGTCCCTCTGTCCATGATGTGTCCATTTATGGGATTGTCCAGGATAAACTGTCCCTCTGTCCATGATGTGCCCATTTATGGGATTGTCCTGGATAAACTGTCCCTCTGTCCCATGCTGTGTCCTTTTATGGGATTGTCCAGGATAAACTGTCCCTCTGTCCATGATGTGCCCATTTATGGGATTGTCCTGGATAAACTGTCCCTCTGTCCCATGATGTGTCCTTTAGTGGGATTGTCCGGGATAAACAGTTCCTCTGTCCCATGGTGTGTCCTTTAGGGGGATTGTCCGGGATAAACAGTTCCTCTGTCCCATGATGTGTCCTTTAGGGGGATTGTCCAGGATAAACTGTCCCTGTGTCCCATGGTGTGTCCTTTTATGGGATTGTCCAGGATAAACTGTCCCTCTATCCCACGCTGTGTCCTTTAGGGGGATTGTTCGGGATAAACTGTCCCTCTGTCCCATGATGTGTCCTTTATGGGATTGTCCAGGATAAACTGTCGCTCTGTCCATGATGTGTCCTTTTATGGGAATGCCCAGGATAAACTGTCCCTCTGTCCCATGATGTGTCCTTTAAGAGGTTTGTCCATGATAAACTGTCCATCTGTCCCATGATGTGTCTTTTTATGGGAATGTCCAGGATAAACTGTCCCTGTGTCCCATGATGTGTCCATTTAATGGATTGTCCAGGATAAACTGTCCCTCTGTCCCATGATGTGTCCTTTAGGGTGATTGTCCAGGATGAACTGTCCCTCTGTTCCATGATGTGTCCATTTATGGGATTGTCCAGGATAAACTGTCCCTCTATCCCACGCTGTGTCCTTTAGGGGGATTGTCCGGGATAAACTGTCCCTGTGTCCATGATGTGTCCATTTATGGGATAGTCCAGGATAAACTGTCCCTCTGTCCATGATGTGTCCGTTTAAGGGATTGTCCAGGATAAACTGTCCCTCTGTCCCATGATGTGTCCTTTAGGGGGATTGTCCAGGATAAACTGTCCCTCTGTCCCATGATGTGTCCTTTAGGGGATTGTCCAGGATAAACTGTCCCTCTGTCCCATGATGTGTCCTTTAGCGGGATTGTCCAGGATAAACTGCCCCTCTGTCCCATGGTGTGTCCTTTTGGGGGATAGTCCACGAGAAACTGTTCCTCTGTCCCATGGTGTGTCCCTTAGGGGGATTGTCCTGCATAAACTGACCCTCTCTCCCATGATGTGTCCTTTTATGGGATTGTCCAGGATAAACAGTCCCTCTGTCCCATGATGCGTCCGTATATGGGATTGTCCGGGATAAACTGTCCCTCTGTCCCATGATGTGTCCTTTAGGGGGATTGTCCGGGATAAACTGTCCCTCTGTCCCATGATGTGTCCTTTTATGGGATTGTCCAGGATAAACTGTCCCTCTGTCCCACGATGTGTCCTTTAGGGGGATTGTCCAGGATAAACTGTCCCTGTGTCCCATGATGTGTCCTTTAGGGCGATTATCCATGATAAACTGTCCGTCGGTCCATGATGTGTCCTTTCGGGTGATTGTCCAGGATAAACTATCCCTCTGTCACATGATGTTTCCAATAATGGGAATGTCCAGGATAAACTGTCCCTCTTTCCCATGATGTCTCCTTTTATGGGAATGTCTAGGATATACTGTCCCACTGTCCCATGGTGTGTCCTTTAGGGGCATTTCCGGGATAAATTGTCCCTCTGTCCCATGGTGTGTCCTTTAGGGGGATTGTCCGGGATAAATTGTCCCTCTGCCCCATGAGGTGTCTTTTAGTGGGATTGTACAGGATAAACTGTCCCTCTGTCCCTAGATGTGCCCTTTTATGGAAATGTCCAGGATAAGCTGTCCCTCTGTCCCATGGTGTGACCTTAGGGGGATTGTCCGGGATAAACTGTCCCTCTGTCCCATGGTGTGTCCTTTAGGGTGATTGTCCAGGATAAACTGTCCCTGTGTCCCATGGTTTGTCCTTAGGGGGATTATCCAGGATAAACTGTCCCTCGGTCCCATGATGTGTCCTTTAGGGGGATTGTCCAGGATAAACTGTCCCTCTGTCCCATGGTGTGTCCTTTAGGGATTTTGTCCAGGATAAACTGTCCCTCTGTCCCATGATGTGTCCATTTATGGGATTGTCCTGGATAAACGGTCCTTCTGTCCCATGAAGTGTCCTTTCATGGGATTGTCCGGGATAAACTGTCCCTCAGTCCATGATGTGTCCATTTATGGGATTGTCCAGGATAAACTGTCTCTCTGTCCCATGGTGTGACCTTTAGGGGGATTGTCCGGGATAAACTGTCCCTCTGTCCCTAGATGTGCCCTTTTATGGGAATGTCCGGGATAAACTGTCCCTCTGTCCCTAGATGTGCCCTTTTATGGGAATGTCCGGGATAAACTGTCCCTCTGTCCCATGATGTGTCCTTTTATGGGAATGTCCAGGATAAACTGTCCCTCTGTCCCATGGTGTGTCCTTTTATGGGATTGTCCGGGATAAACTGTCCCTCTGTCCATGATGTGTCCATTTATGGGATTGTCCTGGATAAACTGTCCCTCTGTCCCATGCTGTGTCCTTTTATGGGATTGTCCAGGATAAACTGTCCCTCTGTCCATGATGTGCCCATTTATGGGATTGTCCTGGATAAACTGTCCCTCTGTCCCATGATGTGTCCTTTAGTGGGATTGTCCAGGATAAACAGTTCCTCTGTCCCATGGTGTGTCCTTTAGGCGGATTGTCCGGGATAAACAGTTCCTCTGTCCCATGATGTGTCCTTTAGGGGGATTGTCCAGGATAAACTGTCCCTGTGTCCCATGGAGTGTCCTTTTATGGGATTGTCCAGGATAAACTGTCCCTCTATCCCACGCTGTGTCCTTTAGGGGGATTGTTCGGGATAAACTGTCCCTCTGTCCCATGATGTGTCCTTTTATGGGATTGTCCAGGATAAACTGTCCCTCTGTCCATGATGTGTCCTTTTATGGGAATGTCCAGGATAAACTGTCCCTCTGTCCCATGATGAGTCCTTTAAGAGGATTGTCCATGATAAACTGTCCATCTGTCCCATGATGAGTCCTTTTATGGGAATGTCCAGGATAAACTGTCCCTGTGTCCCATGATGTGTCCATTTAATGGATTGTCCAGGATAAACTGTCCCTCTGTCCCATGATGTGTCCTTTAGGGTGATTGTCCAGGATGAACTGTCCGTCTGTCCCATGATGTGTCCATTTATGGGATTGTCCAGGATAAACTGTCCCTCTATCCCACGCTGTGTCCTTTAGGGGGATTGTCCGGGATAAACTGTCCCTGTGTCCATGATGTGTCCATTTATGGGATAGTCCAGGATAAACTGTCCCGCTGTCCATGATGTGTCCGTTTAAGGGATTGTCCAGGATAAACTTTCCCTCTGTCCCATGATGTGTCCTTTAGGGGGATTGTCCAGGATAAACTGTCCCTCTGTCCCATGATGTGTCCTTTAGGGGATTGTCCAGGATAAACTGTCCCTCTGTCCCATGATGTGTCCTTTAGCGGGATTGTCCAGGATAAACTGTCCCTCTGTCCCATGGTGTGTCCTTTTGGGGGATTGTCCACGAGAAACTGTTCCTCTGTCCCATGGTGTGTCCCTTAGGGGGATTGTCCTGGATAAACTGACCCTCTCTCCCATGATGTGTCCTTTTATGGGATTGTCCAGGATAAACTGTCCCTCTGTCCCATGATGCGTCCGTATATGGGATTGTCCGGGATAAACTGTCCCTCTGTCCCATGATGTGTCCTTTAGGGGGATTGTCCGGGATAAACTGTCCCTCTGTCCCATGATGTGTCCTTTTATGGGATTGTCCGGGGTAAACTGTCCCTCTGTCCCATGATGTGTCCTTTTATGGGATTGTCTAGGATAAACTGTCCCTCTGTCCCACGATGTGTCCTTTAGGGGGATTGTCCAGGATAAACTGTCCCTGTGTCCCATTATGTGTCCTTTAGGGCGATTATCCATGATAAACTGTCCGTCGGTCCATGATGTGTCCTTTCTGGTGATTGTCCTGGATAAACTATCCCTCTGTCTCATGATGTTTCCAATAATGGGATTGTCCAGGATAAACTGTCCCTCTTTCCCATGATGTGTCCTTTTATGGGAATGTCTAGGATATACTGTCCCACTGTCCCATGGTGTGTCCTTTAGGGGAATTTCCGGGATAAATTGTCCCTCTGTCACATGGTGTGTCTTTTAGGGGGATTGTCCGGGATAAATTGTCCCTCTGCCCCATGAGGTGTCTTTTATGGGAATGTCCGGGATAAACTGTCCCTCTGTCCCATGATGTGTCCTTTTATGGGAATGTCCAGGATAAACTGTCCCTCTGTCCCATGGTGTGTCCTTTTATGGGATTGTCCGGGATAAACTGTCCCTCTGTCCATGATGTGTCCATTTATGGGATTGTCCTGGATAAACTGTCCCTCTGTCCCATGCTGTGTCCTTTTATGGGATTGTCCAGGATAAACTGTCCCTCTGTCCATGATGTGCCCATTTATGGGATTGTCCTTGATAAACTGTCCCTCTGTCCCATGATGCGTCCTTTAGTGGGATTGTCCGGGATAAACAGTTCCTCTGTCCCATGTGTGTCCTTTAGGGGGATTGTCCGGGATAAACAGTTCCTCTGTCCCATGATGTGTCCTTTAGGGGGATTGACCAGGATAAACTGTCCCTGTGTCCCATGGTGTGTCCTTTTATGGGATTGTCCAGGATAAACTGTCCCTCTATCCCACGCTGTGTCCTTTAGGGTGATTGTTCGGGATAAACCGTCCCTCTGTCCCATGATGTGTCCTTTTATGGGATTGTCCAGGATAAACTGTCCCACTGTCCATGATGTGTCCTTTTATGGGAATGTCCAGGATAAACTGTCCCTCTGTCCCATGATGAGTCCTTTAAGAGGATTGTCCATGATAAACTGTCCATCTGTCCCATGATGTGTCCTTTTATGGAAATGTCCAGGATTAACTGTCCCTCTGTCCCATGATGTGTCCTTTAGGGTGATTGGCCATAATTAACTGTCCCTCTGTCCCATGCTGTGTCCATTTATGGGATTGTCCAGGATAAACTGTCCCTCTATCCCACGCTGTGTCCTTTAGGGGGATTGTCCGGGATAAACTGTCCCTGTGTCCATGATGTGTCCATTTATGGGATAGTCCAGGATAAACTGTCCCTCTGTCCATGATGTGTCCGTTTAAGGGATTGTCCAGGATAAACTGTCCCTCTGTCCCATGATGTGTCCTTTAGGGGGATTGTCCAGGATAAACTGTCCCTCTGTCCCATGATGTGTCCTTTAGGGGATTGTCCAGGATAAACTGTCCCTCTGTCCCATGATGTGTCCTTTAGGGGATTGTCCAGGATAAACTGTCCCTCTGTCCCATGATGTGTCCTTTAGCGGGATTGTCCAGGATAAACTGTCCCTCTGTCCCATGGTGTGTCCTTTTGGGGGATTGTCCACGAGAAACTGTTCCTCTGTCCCATGGTGTGTCCCTTAGGGGGATTGTCCTGGATAAACTGACCCTCTCTCCCATGATGTGTCCTTTTATGGGATTGTCCAGGATAAACTGTCCCACTGTCCCATGATGCGTCCGTATATGGGATTGTCCGGGATAAACTGTCCCTCTGTCCCATGATGTGTCCTTTAGGGGGATTGTCCGGGATAAACTGTCCCTCTGTCCCATGATGTGTCCTTTTGTGGGATTGTCCGGGGTAAACTGTCCCTCTGTCCCATGATGTGTCCTTTTATGGGATTGTCCAGGATAACCTGTCCCTCTGTCCCACGATGTGTCCTTTAGGGGGATTGTCCAGGATAAACTGTCCCTGTGTCCCATGATGTGTCCTTTAGGGCGATTATCCATGATAAACTGTCCGTCGGTCCATGATGTGTCCTTTCGGGTGATTGTCCAGGATAAACTATCCCTCTGTCTCATGATGTTTCCAATAATGGGATTGTCCAGGATAAACTGTCCCTCTTTCCCATGATGTGTCCTTTTATGGGAATGTCTAGGATATACTGTCCCACTGTCCCATGGTGTGTCCTTTAGGGGAATTTCCGGGATAAATTGTCCCTCTGTCCCATGGTGTGTCCTTTAGGGGGATTGTCCGGGATAAACTGTCCCTGTGTCCCATGATTTGTCTTTAGGGGGATTGTCCAGGATAAACTGTCCCTCTTTCCCATGAAGTTTCCTTTTTTGGGATTGTCCAGGATAAACTGTCCCTCTGTCCCATGATGTGTCCTTTAGGGGGATTGTCCAGGATAAACTGTCCCTCTGTCCCATGGTTTTTCCTTTAGGGATTTTGTCCAGGATAAACTGTCCCTCTGTCCCATGATGTGTCCATTTATGGGATTGTCCTGGATAAACTGTCCCTCTGTCCCATGAAGTGTCCTTTTACGGGATTGTCCGGGATAAACTGTCCCTCTGTCCATGATGTGTCAATTTATGGGATTGTCCAGGATAAACTGTCTCTCTGTCCTATGGTGTGACCTTTAGGGGGATTGTCCGGGATAAACTGTCCCTCTGTCCCTAGATGTGCCCTTTTATGGGAATGTCCGGGATAAACTGTCCCTCTGTCCCTTGATGTGCCCTTTTATGGGAATGTCCGGGATAAACTGTCCCTCTGTCCCATGATGTGTCCTTTTATGGGAATGTCCAGGATAAACTGTCCCTCTGTCCCATGGTGTGTCCTTTTATGGGATTGTCCGTGATAAACTGTCCCTCTGTCCCATGATGTGTCCTTTTATGGGAATGTCCAGGATAAACCGTCCCTCTGTCCCATGATGTGTCCTTTTATGGGAATGTCCAGGATAAACTGTCCCTCTGTCCCATGGTGTGTCCATTAGGGGGATTGTCCGGGATAAACTGTCCCTCTGTCCATGATGTGTACTTTTATGGGAATGTCCAGGATAAACTGTCCCTCTGTCCCATGATGTGTACTTTTATGGGAATGTCCAGGATAAACTGTCCCTCTGTCCCATGATGTGTCCTTTTATGGGATTGTCCGGGATAAACTATCCCTCTGTCCATGATGTGTCCATTTATGGGATTGTCCAGGATAAACTGTCCCTCTGTCCCATGATGTGTCCTTTTATGGGATGGTCCAGGATAAACTGTCCCTCTGTCCCATGCTGTGTCCTTTTATGTGATTGTCCGGGATAAACTGTCCCTCTGTCCATGATGTGTCCATTTATGGGATTGTCCAGGATAAACTGTCCCTCTGTCCCATGATGTGTCCTTTTATGGGATTGTCCAGGATAAACTGTCCCTCTGTCCCATGATGTGTCCTTTTATGGGATTGTCCGGGATAAACTGTCCCTCTGTCCATGATGTGTCCATTTATGGGATTGTCCAGGATAAACTGTCCCTCTGTCCCATGATGTGTCCTTTTATGTGATTGTCCGGGATAAACTGTCCCAATGTCCATGATGTGTCCTTTTATGGGATTGTCCGGGATAAACTATCCCTCTGTCCCATGATGTGTCCATTTTTGGGATTGTCCAGGATAAACTGTCCCGCTGCCTCATGATGTGCCCTTTCGGGGGATTGTCCTGGATTAACTGTCCCTCTGTCCCATGATGTGTCCTTTTGGGGGATTGTCCGGGATAAACTGTCCCTTCTCCCATGATGTGTCCTTTAGGGGGATTGTCGAAGATAAACTGTCCCTCTGTCCCATGATGTGTCCTTTAGGGGGATTGTCCAGGATAAACTGTGCCTTTGTCCCATGATGTGTCCTAAGGTTGGATTGCACGGGATAAACTGTCCCTCTGTCCCATGATGTGTCCATTTATGGGATTGTCCAGGATAAATTGTCACTCTCTCACATGTTGTGTCCTTTTATGGGATTGTCCATGATAAACTGTCCCTCTGTCCCATGGTGTGTGCTTTCGGGGGATTGTCCAGGATGAACTGTCCCTCTGTCCCATGGTGTGTCCTTTAGGGGGATTGTCCACGATAAACTGTCCCTCTTTCCCATGGTGTATCCTTTATGGGGATTGTCCAGGATAAACTGTCCCTCTGACCCATGATGTGTCCTTTAGGGGGATTGTCCAGGATAAACTGTCCCTCTATCCCATGATGGGTCCTAAATTGGGATTGCCCGGGATAAACTGTCCCTCTGTCCCATGATGTGTCCTTTTATGGGATTGTCCAGGATAAACTGTCCCTCTGTCCCATGATGTGTCCTTTAGGGAGTTTGTCAGGGATAATCTGTCCCTCTGTCCCATGATGTGTCCTTTAGGGGGATTGTCCGGGATAAACTGTCCCTCTGTCCCATGAAGTGTAGTTTAGGGGGAATGTCCAGGATGAACTGTCCCTCTGTCCCATGATGTGTCCATTTATGGGATTATCTAGGATAATCTGTCCCTCTGTCCCATGATGTGTCCATTTATGGGATTATCCAGGATAAACTGTCCCTCTATCCCACGCTGTGTCCTTTAGGGGTATTGTCCGGGATAAACTGTCCCTCTGACCCATGATGTGTCCATTTATGGGATTATCCAGGATAAACTGTCCCTCTATCCCACGCTGTGTCCTTTAGGGGTATTGTCCGGGATAAACTGTCCCTCTGTCCATGATGTGTCCTTTTATGGGATTGTCCAGGATAAACTGTCCCTCTGTCCCATGGTGTGTCCTTTAGGGGGATTGTCCAGGATAAACTGTCCCACTGTCCATGATGTGTATGGGATTGTCCAGGATAAACTGTCCCTCTGTCCCATGATGTGTACTTTTATGGGATTGTCCAGGTTAAACTCTCCCACTTTCCCATGGTGTGTCCTTTAGTGTGACTGTCCAGGATAAACTGTCCCTCTGTCCCATGATGCGTCCATTTATGGGATTGTCCTGGATAAACTGTCCCTCTGTCCCATGGTGTGTCCTTCTGGGAGATTGTCAGGGATAAACTGTCCCTCTGTCCCATGATGTGTCCTAAAGTGGGATTGCCCAGGATAAACTGTCCCTCTGTCCCATGGTGTGTCCTTTAGGGGAATTGTCCGGGATAAACTGTCCCTCTGTCCCATGAAGTGGAGTTTAGGGGGATTGTCCAGGATGAACTGTCCCTCTGACCCATGATGTGTCCTTTAGGGGGATTGTCCAGGATAAACTGTCCCTCTGTCCCATGATGTGTCCTAAAGTGGGATTGCCCAGGATAAACTGTCCCTCTGTCCCATGATGTGTCCTTTAGGGGATTGTCCATGATAAACTGTCCCTCTGTCCCATGATGTGTCCTTTAGTGGGATTGTCCATGATAAACTGTCCCTCTGTCCCATGGTGTGTCCTTTTGGGGGATTGTCCACGAGAAACTGTTCCTCTGTCCCATGGTGTGTCCCTTAGGGAGATTGTCCTGGATAAACTGACCCTCTCTCCCATGATGTGTCCTTTTATGGGATTGTCCAGGATAAACTGTCCCTCTGTCCCATGATGCGTCCATATATGGGATTGTCCGGGATAAACTATCCCTCTGTCCCATGATGTGTCCTTTTGGGGGATTGTCCGGGATAAACTGTCCCTCTGTCCCATGATGTGTCCTTTTATGGGATTGTCCGGGGTAAACTGTCCCTCTGTCCCACGATGTGTCCTTTAGGGGGATTGTCCAGGATAAACTGTCCCTGTGTCCCATGATGTGTCCTTTAGGGCGATTATCCATGATAAACTGTCCGTCGGTCCATGATGTGTCCTTTCGGGTGATTGTCCAGGATAAACTATCCCTCTGTCTCATGATGTTTCCAATAATGGGATTGTCCAGGATAAAATGTCCCTCTTTCCCATGATGTGTCCTTTTATGGGAATGTCTAGGATATACTGTCCCACTGTCCCATGGTGTGTCCTTTAGGGGAATTTCCGGGATAAATTGTCCCTCTGTCCCATGGTGTGTCCTTTAGGGGGATTGTCCGGGATAAATTGTCCCTCTGCCCCATGAGGTGTCTTTTAGTGGGATTGTACAGGATAAACTGTCCCTCTGTCCCTAGATGTGCCCTTTTATGGGAACGTCCAGGATAAGCTGTCCCTCTGTCCCATGGTGTGACCTTAGGGGGATTCTCCGGGATAAACTGTCCCTCTGTCCCATGATGTGTCCTTTTATGGGATTGTCCGGGATAAACTGTCCCTCTGTCCATGATGTGTCCATTTATGGGATTGTCCAGGATAAACTGTCCCTCTGTCCATGATGTGCCCATTTATGGGATTGTCCTGGATAAACTTTCCCTCTGTCCCATGCTGTGTCCTTTTATGGGATTGTCCAGGATAAACTGTCCCTCTGTCCATGATGTGTCCATTTATGGGATTGTCCAGGATAAACTGTCCCTCTGTCCCATGATGTGTCCATTTATGGGATTGTCCAGGATAAACTGTCCCTCTGCCTCATGATGTGTCCTTTCGGGGGATTGTCCTGGATTAACTGTCCCTCTGTCCCATGATGTGTCCTTTTGGGGGATTGTCCGGGATAAACTGTCCCTCTGTCCCATGATGTGTCCTTAAGGGGCATTGTCCATGATAAACTATCCCTTCTCCCATGATGTGTCCTTTTATGGGATTGTCCAGGATAAACTGTCCCTCTGCACCATGATATTTCCTTTATGGGGATAGTCCGGGATAATCTGTCCCTCTGTCCCATGATGTCTCCTTTAGGGGGATTGTCCGGGATAAACTGTCCCTCTGTCCCATGATGTGTCCTTTAGGGGGATTGTCCAGGGTAAACTGTCCCTGTGTCCCATGATGTGTCCATTTATGGGATTATCCAGGATAAACTGTCCCTCTATCCCACGCTGTGTCCTTTAGGGGGATTGTCCGGGATAAACTGTCCCTCTGTCCATGATGTGTACTTTTATGGGATTGTCCAGGATAAACTGTCCCTCTGTCCAATGGTGTGTCCTTTAGGGGGATTGTCCAGGATAATCTGTCCCACTGTCCATGATGTGTCCATTTATGGGATTGTCCAGGATAAAACTTCCCTCTGTCCCATGATGTGTACTTTTATGGGATTGTCCAGGTTAAACTCTCCCACTTTCCCATGGTGTGTCCTTTAGGGTGACTGTCCAGGATAAACTGTCCCTCTGTCCCATGATGTGTCCATTTATGGGATTGTCCTGGAAGAACTGTCCCTCTGTCCCATGGTGTGTCCGTCAGGGAGATTGTCAGGGATATACTGTCCCTCTGTCCCATGGTGTGTCCTTCAGTGAGATTGTCCGGGATAAACTGTCCCTCTGTCCCATGATGTGTCCTTTAGGGGGATTGTCCAGGATAAAGTGTCCCTCTGTCCCATGATGTGTCCATTTATGGGATTGTCCGTGATAAACTGTCCCTCTGTCCCATGGCGTGTCCTTTTATGGGATTGTCCGGGATAAACTGTCCCTCTGTCCCATGATATGTCCTTTATGGGGATTGTCCGGGATAAACTGTCCCTCTGTCCCATGATTTGTCCATTTATGGGATTGTCCAGGTTAAACTCTCCCACTTTCCCATGGTGTGTCCTTTAGGGTGACTGTCCAGGATAAACTGTCCCTCTGTCCCATGATGTGTCCATTAATGGGATTGTCCTGGATGAACTGTCCCTCTGTCCCATGGTGTGTCCTTCAGGGAGATTGTCAGGGATAAACTGTCCCTCTGTCCCATGATGTGTCCATTTATTGGATTGTCCAGGATAAACTGTCCCTCTGTCCCATGGTGTGTCCTTCAGGGAGATTGTCAGGGATAAACTGTCCCTCTGTCCCATGATGTGTCCTTTGATGGGATTGTCCGGGATAAACTGTCCCTCTGTCCCATGATGTGTC
Source organism: Carcharhinus amblyrhynchos (assembly GCF_965287045.1). Taxonomy (NCBI): domain Eukaryota; kingdom Metazoa; phylum Chordata; class Chondrichthyes; order Carcharhiniformes; family Carcharhinidae; genus Carcharhinus; species Carcharhinus amblyrhynchos. Next base: position 153,842 of record NC_137360.1, read on the forward strand.
CATTTATTGGATTGTCCAGGATAAACTGTCCCTCTGCCTCATGATGTGTCCTTTAGGGGGATTGTCCAGGATAAACAGTCCCTCTTTCCCATGAAGTTTCCTTTTTTGGGATAGTCCAGGATAAACTGTCCCTCTGTCCCATGATGTGTCCTTTAGGGGGATTGTCCAGGATAAACTGTCCCTCCGTCCCATGGTGTGTCCATTAGGGATTTTGTCCAGGATAAACTGTCCCTCTGTCCCATGATGTGTCCATTTATGGGATTGTCCTGGATGAACTGTCCCTCTGTCCCATGGTGTGTCCTTCAGTGAGATTGTCAGTGATAAACTGTCCCTCTGTCCCATGGTGTGTCCTTCAGGGAGATTGTCCGGGATAAACTGTCCCTCTGTCCCATGATGTGTCCTTTAGGGGGATTGTCCAGGATAAAGTGTCCCTCTGTCCCATGATGTGTCCATTTATGGGATTGTCCGGGATTAACTGTCCCTCTGTCCCATGGCGTGTCCTTTTATGGGATTGTCCGGGATAAACTGTCCCTCTGTCCCATGATATGTCCTTTATGGGGATTGTCCGGATAAACTGTCCCTCTGTCCCATGATTTGTCCATTTATGGAATTGTCCAGGTTAAACTCTCCCACATTCCCATGGTGTGTCCTTTAGGGTGACTGTCCAGGATAAACTGTCCCTCTGTCCCATGATGTGTCCATTTATGGGATTGCCCTGGATGAACTGTCCCACTGTCCCATGGTGTGTCCTTCAGGGAGATTGTCAGGGATAAACTGTCCCTCTGTCCCATGATGTGTCCATTTATTGGATTGTCCAGGATAAACTGTCCCTCTGTCCCATGATGTGTCCATTTATTGGATTGTCCTGGATGAACTGTCCCTCTGTCCCATGGTGTGTCCTTCAGGGAGATTGTCAGGGATAAACTGTCCCTCTGTCCCATGGTGTCTCCTTTTATGGGATTGTCCAGGATAAACTGTCCCACTGTCCCATGATGTGTCCTTTGATGGGATTGTCCGGGATAAACTGTCCCTCTTTCCCATGATGTGTCCATTTATTGGATTGTCCAGGATAAACTGTCCCTCTGCCTCATGATGTGTCCTTTAGGGGGATTGTCCAGGATAAACAGTCCCTCTTTCCCATGAAGTTTCCTTTTTTGGGATAGTCCAGGATAAAGTGTCCCTCTGTCCCATGATGTGTCCTTTAGGGGGATTGTCCAGGATAAACTGTCCCTCCGTCCCATGGTGTGTCCATTAGGGATTTTGTCCAGGATAAACTGTCCCTCTGTCCCATGATGTGTCCTTCAGGGAGATTGTCAGTGATAAACTGTCCCTCTGACCCATGGTGTGTCCTTCAGGGAGATTGTCCGGGATAAACTGTCCCTCTGTCCCATGGTGTATCCTTTAGGGGGATTGTCCAGGATAAAGTGTCCCTCTGTCCCATGATGTGTCCATTTATGGGATTTTCCGGGATAAACTGTCCCTCTGTCCCATAATATGTCCTTTATGGGGATTGTCCGGGATAAACTGTCCCTCTGTCCCATGATGTGTCCATTTATGGGATTGTCCAGGATAAACTGTCCCTCTGTCCCATGATGTGTCCTTTGATGGGATTGTCCGGGATAAACTGTCCCTCTGTCCCATGATGTGTCCTTTAGGGGGATAGTGCGGGATAAACTGTCCCTCTGTCCCATGATGTGTCCTTTCATGGGATTGTCCGGGATAAACTGTCCCAATGTCCATGATGTGTCCATTTATGGGGTTGTCCAGAATAAACTGTCCCTCTGACCCATGATGTTTCCTTTCATGGGATTGTCCGGGATAAACTGTCCCAATGTCCATGATGTGTCCATTTATGGGATTGTCCAGGATAAACTGTCCCTCTGTCCCATGATGTGTCCTTTAGATCATAGAACATTACAGCACAGAACAGGCCCTTCGGTTAACTCTAACGTTAACCCGAACCCGAACCTAACTCTAAGCCTAACTGTAATCCTAATCCTAACGCTAACGCTAACCCTAGCCATATCCGTAATTCTAACCCTAACTCTACTGCTAACCCTAACCCTAACGCTCACCCTAACCCAAACACCTAACCTCTTACCTGACCTTAACACTAACCCACACCCTATCTCTAATCCTAACCCTAACCCTAACCCTAACATGACACTAACTCTCATCCTAAGACTAACCCTAACACTAACCATAAATCTAACCTTAACCCTAAACGTAACCCTAATCCTAACACGATACATAATCCAAACACCGAACCCTAACTCTAACCCAAACCGAAGAACTAGCCCTAACACTAAATCTAATGCTAAACAGAGCCCTAAACCTAACTCTAACCCGAACCCTAACCCTAACCCTAACCTGAACCCTAACATAACCCAAACTCTAATCCAAACCCTAACCCTAACACGAACCATAACTCTAACCGAAACCCTAACACTAACCCTAACACGAAGCATAATCCAAACACTTACCCTGAACTCTAACCCAAACTGAAGAACTTGCCCTAACGGTAGCCCTAACACTAAATCTAATGCAAACCCGAGCCCTAAACCTAACTCTAACCCTAACCCTAACTCGAACCCCATCCTTATCCATAACTCTAACCCGAACCCTAAACCTGATCCTAACTCTAATGCAAACCCTAACCCGAACCCTAACCCTAACCCTAACCCTAACCCTAACCCTAACCCTAACCCTAACCCTATCCCTAACCCTAACCCTATCGCAATTCCGACCCCTAACCCTATCCCTAAACCTTACACTAACTCTAACCCGAACCCTAACCTTAACTCTAACACTAACCCTAGCCCTAAACCAAACCCAAACTCTAACCCTAATCGAAACCCTAACCCAAACTCGTACCCAAACCCTAAAATGAACACTAAGACTAACCCTAAACCAAACTCTAATCCTAACCCGAACAGAAACTCTAACGCAAACCATAAACCTGACCCGAACACTAACTCGAACCCTATCCGTAACTCGAACCCTAACCCTTACCCTAATCCTAACCCTACCCCGAAACCTAATGCTGACTCTAACGGTAATCCTAACCCTAACCTAAGTCTAACCCTAACTGTAATCCTAACCCTAACCCTAACGCTAACCGTAGCCCTAAACCTAACCCTAACTCTAACCCTAATCGAAACCTGAACCCAAACTCGAATCCAAACCCTAAACCTAACACAAAGAATAACCCTTACCCTAACTCTAATCCTAACCCGAAACCTAATGCTAATTCTAACCGTAAACCTAACCCGAACTCTAAATCTAACCCTATCCGTAACACTTACCCTAACCCTAAACCTAACCCTAAGTTGAGTGCTAAGCCTAACCCGAACCCCATTGCAAACCCCTAACCTTAAACGTAACCCGAACACTAACCCTAACCCTAACTCTAACCCTAAACCTAACCCTAACCCTAACCTAGCAATAACTCTAATCCTAACTCGAACCTGAACACTAACCATAAATCTAACCTTAACCCTAATCCTAACCCTAACTCCAACCTGAACCCTAACCCTAACCATATTCCAACCACCTAACCCGAACCCTAACCTAAGCAGGATCCCGAACCCTCGCCCTAACACTAAATCTAACACTAAATCGAACCCTAACCTAAATCTAACCTGAACTGTAATCTTAACCCTAACCCTAACTCCAACCCTAAGCCTATCCCTAACTCTAATCCTAACCCTTTCGCTAACTCCAATCCTAACCCTAACGCAAACCCAAAACCGAACCCTAACCTTAACTCTAATCCCAACCCTAACTCTAACCCTAACACCAGCCCGAAGCCTATCTCCCACCCTAACCCGATCCCCATCCCCATCCCCATCCCTAAACCTATCCCTAATCCAAACGCTAACTCTAACGCCTACACTAACCTAACTCTAACCCGAAATGTAATCCAAACCCAAACACCACCTCTAACGCTTATCCAATCCCGAAATCTAATCCTAATTCTATCCCTCACTCTAACCCTAACCCTAACCAAACTCTAAACCTAACTCGAACCCTAACACTAACCCGAACCCAAACCCTAACCCTAACCCGAACCCTAACCCTAACCCTAACCTTAACCCTAACCCTAACTCTAACCCTAACCCTAACCCTAACCCGAACCAAAACTCTAACCCGAACCCAAACCTAACTCTAACCATAAACCTAACGCTAACCCGAACCAAAACCCTAAACCTAACCCAAACCTAACTCTAACCGTAAACCAAACCCTAACCCTAACCCTAACTCTCATACTAACCTTATCCATAATTCGAACACGAATCCTAAACCTAACCCGAACTCTAATGCTAACCTAAACCTAACCCTGACCCTACCCCTATCCCGATCCCTAATCCTAACCAATCCCTAACCCTACTCCTATCCCTAACCCTAATGATAACTCTAACGCTAACCCTAATCCTAATCTATCTCTAACCCGAACTGTAATTCTAAACCTAACCCTAACTCTAAGCCTGAGCCTATCCCTAACTCTAATCCTAACCCGATCCCTAACTCCAATCCTAAACCTAACCCTAACCCTAACACAGGCCGGAACCAAAATCGGAACACCAAACCTTAACCCGAATGCCTAACCCTAACCCTATCATTAAATCTAACCCCTAAACCTAACCCCAACCATATCCCTAACACAAACCCTAATCCCAAGTGTAACACTAACCCTAACCCTAACCTAACCCTAACTCTAACCCTACAACTAACCCTAACCCTAATCCAAGCCCTGAACACTAACTGTAATCCTAATAGCGAACAATAACAGAAAAACTAACTCTAACCCTCACTCTAATCCCTAACCATAACCCTAACACCTAATGCAAACTCTAACACCTGACCCTAACCCGAACCCTAACCCGAACCCTAATCCTAACCCTAACCCTAACCCTAACCTAACGCTGACTCTAACCCTAATCTAAACCATAACCCTAACTCGAACCCAAACCCTAGTCCAAACACTAAGACTAACCCTAACCCTAACTCTAATCGTAACCCTAACACTACCTCTAATGCTAACTCTAACCCTAACCCTATCCGTAACTATAACTCTAACCCTAACTCTAATGCTAACCCTAACCTAACCCTAACCCTATCCCTAACCCTAACCCTACCCCTATCCTGAAACCTAACCCTATCCCTAACCCTAACACTAACTCGAACGCCAAGACTAACCCCAACCTAACTGTAACCCTAACCCTATCCCTAACTCCCATCCTAATCCAATCCCTAACTCTAACCCTAACCCTAACCCTAACCCTTAACCCGACCCCAAACCATAACCATAATGCTAACCCTAACCCTAACCGTAACACTAATCCGAACCCTAAACCTAGCTCTAACCCGAAGCCTAACCCTAACTGTAAACTGAATCCTAATGCTAACCCTAGCCCTAAACCTAACCCAAACTCTAACCCTCATCTAAAGCCTAACCCAAACTCGACCCCAAACCCGAATACTAAAACTAAGACTAACCCTAACCCCAACTCCAATCCTAACCCTAACTTTTTTCCTAACCTTAACCCTAACACAAACCATAACTCTAACCTTAACCCTAATCCTAACCCTAGCCCTAAAAAAGACCTAACCCTAACCCGAACCCTAACCGAAGATATAGCCCTCACACTTGCCCTAACACTAAATTTAAAGCTAACCCGAGCCCTAAGCCCAAGTGAGGCCTCACTTGGAGAACTGCGCCCAGTTCTGGTCGCCGTACTACCGGAAGGATGTAGAGATCCTGGAGAGAGTGCAGAGGAGATTTACCAGGATGCTGCCTGGTATGGAAGGGCTGTCTTACGAGGAAAGATTGAACGAACTTGGGCTGTTTTCCCTTGAGAGACGTCGGCTGAGGGGGGATCTAATAGAGGTTTATAAGATTATGAAGGGGATAGATAGAGTAAATGGTGGTATGCTTTTTCCGCTATTAGAAATGGATAGAACGAGGGGTCACGGGCTTAGGGTGAGGGGGGCTAGGTATAAGACAAATATTAGAGGGCAGTTTTTCACGCAAAGGGTAGTGGGGGTGTGGAATGCACTGCCGAGTAATGTGGTGGAAGCAGGCACGCTAGGGTTGTTTAAGAGTCACTTAGACAGCCACATGAGCGGTCTACATATAGGGTGATATAGCAGGCCTTACTAAACATTGTAGGCTTGGGAATACGTTTTTGCCTCAGGGATGTTACAGTCTGTTTAATAATGAATTTTTTGTCTCCACAGGCATTTAAGACCAGCAAGGGGCATGCACGCGGCAGGTTGTAGTGGGCTGCTCTTGGATGTTGCTTCGGGAGTTGCCTATTGCTTCATGTCGTTAGTGTGCTTAAACTGGACCATCTCCAGGGCAACATGACAGCTCAGAGACTATCCCTGTTGCTGTGCGGACACATGGATTTGGGCCTGTGTCTGTGGGAGTTTGCACGTTCTCCCCGTGGTTGCGTGGGTTTCCTCCGGGTGCTCCGGTTTCCTCCCACATCCCAAAGATGTGCTTTTAGGCTGATTGATTGGGTACTAAATTGTCCCTATATTGGACCTCCCTGATCCTCGCACATTAGGCGTAGACTAAAATCATGAATAGGTCACTGAGACAGTGGGACGGCGGCGCGGGCTCGTTGGGCCGAAGGGCCTGTTTCCCGTGCTGTGTTGTTCTTTGTTCTTTGTAACATGAAACATAATCCAAACACCTAACCCTAACTCTAACCCAAACCGAAGAACTAGCCCTAACATTAAAGCTAACGCTAAACTGAGCCCTAAACCTAACTCGAACCCTAACCCTAACCCTAACCTTAACCCGACCATAACCCTAACTCTAATCCAAACCCAAACCCTAACACGAACCATAAGTCTAACCTTAACCCTAACCCTAACACGAAACATAATCCAAACACCTAACCCTAACTCTATCCCAAACCGAAGAACTAGCCCTAATGCCAGCCTTAACACTAAATCTAATGCTAACCCGAGCCCTAAACCTAACTCTAACCCAAACCCTAACTGTAACTTGAACCCTAAGCCTATCCGTAACTCTAACCCGAACCCTAAACCTCACCCTAACTCTAATACGAACCCTAACCTAACCCTAACCCTATCCTTAACTTTAACCAGATTGCTATCCCCAACCCTAGCCCTATCCTTTGCCCTAACACGAACTGTAACCCTAACCCTAACCCTAACTGTAACCCTAACCCTAATGCTAACCCAAGCCCTAACCCTAACCCTAACTCTAACGCAACCCTGTCCGTAACTCTAACCCGAACCCTAAACCTAACCCCAACTCTAATGCTAACCCTTACATAACCCTAACCCTAACCCTATCCCTAACTCGAACCCTATCGCAATCCCGAACCCTAATCCTATCCCTAAACCTAACGCTAACTCTAACCCTAACCCTAACCCTAACTCAAACACGAACCCTAGTCCTAAACCAAACCCAAACTCTAACCCTAATCTAAACCCGAATCCAAACTCGAAACCAAACCCGAAACCGAACACGAAGACTAACCCTAACCCTAACTCTAATCCTAACCCGAACACTAACTCGAACGCAAACCCTAAACCAAACCCTAACCCTATCCGTAACTCAAACCCTAATCCTAACCCTAATCCTAACTCTACCCCTAAACCTAACGCTGACTCTAACGCTAATCCTAACCCTAACCTAACTCGAACCCTAACTGTAATCCTAACCCTAACCCTAACGCTAACCCTAGCCCTAAACCTAACCCTAACTCTAACCCTAATCTAAACCCTAACCCAAACTCAAACCCAAACCCTAAACCTAAAACTAGAATAATCCTAAACCTAACTCTAATCCTAACCCTAAACCTAACCCGAATTCTAACCCTAACCCTAATCCTAACCCTAACCTTAAATGTAACCCAAACACGAACCCTCACCCTAACTCGAATCCTAACCCTAAACTTAACCCTAACATAACACTAACTCTAATCCTAACTCGAACCTGAACACTAACCATAAATCTAACCTTAACCCTAATCCTAACCCTAACTCCAACCTGAACCCTAACCCTAACCATATTCCAAACACCTAACCCGAACCCTAACCTAAGCACGATCCCGAACCCTCGCCCTAACACTAAATCTAACGCTAAACCGAACCCTAACCTAAATCTAACCCTAACTGTAATCTTAACCCAAACCCTAACTCCAATCCTAACCCTAACTCTAACTCTATTCCTAACCCTAACCCTAACACAAACCTGAACCCGAACACTACCCCTACCTCTAATCCCAACCCTAACTCTAACCCTAACACCAACCCGAAGTCTATCCCTCACCCGAACGCATCCCCATCCCTAACCCTAACCCTATCCCAAAACCAAACGCTAACTCCAACGCCAACCCTAACCTAACTCTAACCCGAAATGTAATCCGAACCCAAACACTAACTCTAACACTTATACAATCCCTAAATCTAATCCTAATTCTATCCCTCACTCTAACCCTAACCCTAACCCAAACTCTCAACCTAACTCGAACCCTAACCCTAACCCTAACCCGAACCCAAACCCTAACCCTAACCCAAACCTAACTCGAACTGTAACCCGAACCCGAAACCTAACCCTAACTCTAACACTAACCCGATCCATAATTCTAACCCTAACCCTAAACCGAACCCTAACTCTAATGCAAACTCTAACCTAACCCTAACACTAACCCTATCCCTATCCCTAACTCTAACCCTATCCCGATCCCTAATTCACTTACGCAAGGATATTTTGGCCTTGGAGGGAGTGCAGAGGAGATTTACTAGGCTGATACCGGAGTTGAGGGGGTTGAGCTATGAGGAGAGGCTGAATAAACGAGGCTTGTACTCGTTAGAATTTAGAAGAATGAGGGGAGATCTCATTGAGACGTATAAGATGATGAATCTCGGTGAGTCTCAGAGCCTCTGTGTCTCTGCGTCTCGGAGTCTCTGGGTCTCTGAGTCTCTGTGTCTCTGCGTCTCTGAGTCTCTCAGTCTCTGTGTCTCTGCATCTCTGAGCCTCTGTGTCTCTGCGTCTCTGAGTCCCTGAGTCTCTGAGCATCTGTGTCTCTGAGTCTCTGCGTCGCTGAGTCTCTGAGACACTGAGCCTCTAGGTCTCTGCGTCTCTGAGTCTCTGTGTCTACGGGTCGCTGAGCCTCTGAGCCTTGATGTCTCTGAGTCCCTGAGTCTCTGTGTCTCTGAGTCTCTGAGCCTCGATGTCTCTGAGTCTCTGAGTCTCTGTTTCTCTGAGTCTCTGAGCCTCTGTGTCTCTCCGTCTCTGTGTTTCTGAGTCTCTGTGTCTCTGGGTCTCTGAGCCTCTGTGTCTCTGCCTCTCTGTGCCTCTGAGTCTCTGTGTCGCTGAGTCTCTGAGTCTCTGGGTCACTGAGTCTCTGAGCATCTGATCATCTGTGTCTCAGTGTCTGTAAATCTCTGAGCCTCTGTGTCTCTGAGTCTCCGTGTCTCTGTGTCTCTGAGCCTCTGTGTCTCTGAGTCTCTGCGTCTCTGGGTCTTTGAGCCTCTGAGCCTCGATGTCTCTGAGTCTCTGAGCGTCTGTGTCTCTGCGTCTCTGTGTTTCTGTGTCTCTGCGTCTCTGAGTCTCTGTGTCTCTGTGTCTCTGGGTCTCTTTGTCTCTGCGTCTCTGAAACTCTGTGTGTCTGCGTCTCTGAGTCTCTGAGTTTCTGAGCCTCTGTGTCTCCTCGTCTCTGAGTCACTGAGTCTCAGTGTGTCTGAGTAGCTGTGCCTCTGCGTCTCTGTGTCTCTGAGTCTCCGTGTCGGTGAGTCTCGGAGCCTCTGTGTCTCTGCGTCTCTGAGCCTATGAGCCTCGATATCTTTGATTCTCTGAGTCTCTGCGTCTCTGAGTCTCTGTGTCTCTGGGTCTCTGTGTCTCTGAGCCTCTGTGTCTCTGAGTCTCTGTGTCTCTGTGTCTCTGAGCCTCTGAGCCTCGATGTCTCTGATTCTCTGAGTCTCTGCGTCTCTGAGTCTCTGTGTCTCTGGGTCTCTGTGTATCTGAGCCTCTGTGTCTCTGAGACACTGAGCCTCTGTGTCTGTGCATCTCTGTGTTCCTGAGTGTCTGTTTCTCTGTGTCTCTGGGTCTCTGTGTCTCTGCGTCTCTGTGTCTCCGGATCGCTTAGCCTCTGAGCCTCGATGTCTCTGAGTCTCTGTGTCTCTGTGTCTCTGAGTCTCTGAGTCTCTGTGTCTCTGAGTCTCTGAGTCTCTGTGTCTCTGAGTCTCTGAGCCTCTGTATCTCTGAGTCTCCGTGTCACTGAGTCGCTGAGTCTCTGAGCCTCTGTGTCTCTGCAACTCTGAGTCTCTGGGTCTCTGAGCATCTGACCCTCGATGTCTCTGAGTCTCTGTGTCTCTGCGTCTCTGAGTTTATGAGTCTCTGTGTCTCTGTGTCTCTGGGTCTCTGTGTCTCTGAGTCTCTGGGTCTCTGTGCCTCTGCGTTTTTGAGCCTCTGTGTCTCTGCGTCTCTGTGTTTCCGAGTCTCTGTGTCTCTGGGTCTCTGTGTCTCTGGGTCTCTGATTCACTTTTCTCTAGGTCTCTGTGTCTCTGAGTCTCTGTGTCTCTGGGTCTCTGGGTCTCTGAGCCTCTGGGTCTCTGTGTCTCTGCGTCTCTGAGTCTCTGTGTCTCTGCGTCTCTGAGCCTCTGTGTCTCTGCGTCTCTGAGTCTCTGAGCATCTGTGTCTGTGAGTCTCCGTGACGCTGAGTCTCTGAGTGTCTTAGCCTCTGTGTCTCTGCGTCTCTGAGTCTCTGAGTCTCTGAGCATCTGTGTCTCTGAGTCTCCGTGACGCTGAGTCTCTGAGTGTCTGAGCCTCTGTGTCTCTGCGTCTCAGAGTCTCTAGGTCTCTGAGCCTCTGAGCCTCTGTGTCTCTGAGTCTCTGAGCCTCTATGTCTCTGACGCTCTGACTCTCTGTGTCTTTGAGTCTCTCAGCCTTTGCGACTCTTTGTCTCTTAGTCTCTGAGTCACTGAGCCGCTGTGTCTCTGCGTCTCTGAGTTTATGAGTCTCTGTGTCTCTGCCTCTCTGTGCCTCTGAGTCTCTGTGTCGCTGACTCTCTGAGTCTCTGGGTCTCTGAGCCTCTGAGCGTCTATTTCTCTGAGTCTCTGAGTCTCTGTGTCTCTGTGTCTCTGAGCATCTGTGTCTCAGTGTCGGTAAGTCTCTGAGTCCCTGTGTCTCTAGGTCTCTGTGACTCTGAGCCTCTGTGTCTCTGCGTCTCTGATTCTCTGAGTCTCTGTGTCAATGGGTCGATGTGTCTGTGAGTCTCTGCGTCTCTGGTTCTCTGAGTCTGAGTCTCTGCGTATCTTTGAATCTTAGTGTCTGAGTCTCTGAGCCTCTGTGTCTCTGTGTCCCTGAGTATCTGAGCCTCTGTGTCTCTGAGTCTCTGGGTCTCTGAGTCTCTGAGCCTCTGTGTCTCTGCGTCTCTGAGTCTCTGATTCTCTGAGCATCTGTGTCTCTGCGTCTCTGAGTCTCTGGGTCTCTGAGCCTATGAGCCTCGATGTCTCTGATTCTCTGAGTCTCTGCGTCTCTGAGTCTCTGAGTCTCTGAGCATCTGTGTCTCTCCGTCTCTGGGTCTTTGAGCCTCTGAGCCTCGATGTCTCTGAGTCTCTGTGTTTCTGAGTCTCTGTGTCTCTGTGTCTCTGAGTCTCTGTGTCTCTGGGTCTCTGTGTCTCCGTCTCTGAGTCTCTGAGCTCCGTGTCTCTGAGTCTCTGAGCATCTGTGTCTCTGAGTCTCCGTGTCTCTGTGTTTCTGAGTCTCTGTGTCTCTGGGTCTCTGTGTCTCTGAGTCTCCGTGTCGGTGAGTCTCGGAGCCTCTGTGTCTCTGCGTCTCTGAGTCTCTGGCTCTCTGAGCCTCGATGTCTCTGATTCTCTGAGTCTCTGCGTCTCTGAGTCTCTGTGCCTCTGGGTCTCTGTGTCTCTGAGCCTCTGTGTCTCTGTGTCTCCTTGTCTCTGAGTCTCTGAGCATCTGTGTCTCTGAGCCTCCGTGTCGCTGAGTCTCTGAGTCACTGAGCCTCTGTGTCTCTGCATCTCCCCGTCTCTGTGTCTCTGAGCCCATGTGTCTCTGAGTCTCAGTGACTCTGAGTCTCTGAGCCTCTCTGTCTCTGAGCCTCTGCGTCTCTGCATCTCTTAGTCTCTGAGTCTCTGTGTCTCTGAGTCTCTGGGTCTGTGTGTCTCTACGTCTCTGAGCCTCTGTGTGTCTGCGTCTCTGAGCCTCTGTGTCTCTGCGTCTCTGAGTCCCTGAGTCTCTGAGCCTCTGTGTCTCTGCGTCTCTGCGTTTCTGAGTCTCTGAGTCTCTGGGTCTCTGTGTCTCTGTGTCTCTGGGTCCATGTGTCTCTGAGTCTCAGTGACTTTGAATCTCTGAGCCTCTCTGCCTCTGAGCCTCTGTGTGTCTGCATTTCTCAGTCTCTGAACCACTGAGCATCTGTGTCTCTGCGTCTCTGAGTCTCTGAGCCTCTGAGACTCTGTGTCTCTGTGTCTCTGAGTCTCTGTGCCTCTGGGTCTCTGTGATTCTGCGTCTCTGAGCCTCTTTGTCTATTAGCCTCTGAGCCTCGATGTCTCTGAGTCTCTGAGTCTCTGTGTCTCTGTGTCTCAGAGTCTCTGATCCTCTATGTCTCTGAGTCTATGACTCTCTGCGTCTCTGAGTCTCACAGCCTTTGCGTCTCTTTGTCTCTTAGTCTCTGAGACTATGAGCCTCTGTGTCTCTGTGTCTCTGAGTCTATGAGTCTCTGTGTGTCTGGGTCTCTGTGTCTCTGGGCTCTGTGTCTGTGAGTCTCTGATCCTCTGTGTCTCTACATCACTGAGCCTCTGTGTCTCTGCGTCTCTGAGTCTCTGAGTCTCTGAGCATCTGTGTCTCTGAGTCTCCGTGTCGCTGAGTCTCTTAGACACTGAGCCTCTGTGTCTCTGCGTCTCTGAGTCTCTGGGTCTCTGAGCCTCTGAGCCTCTATGTCTCTGAGTCTCTGAGTCTATGAATCTCTGTGTCTCTGGGTCTCTGTTCTCTGAGTCTCTGTGTCTCTGCGTCTCTGTTTCTCTGGGTCTCTGAGCCTCTGTGTGTCTGCATCTCTGAGCCTCTGTGTCACTGCGTCTTTCGTCTCTGAGTCACTGAGCCTCTGTGTATCTGCGTCTCTAAATCTCTGAGTCTCTGGGTCTCTGTGTCTCTGTGTCTCTGGGTCTCTGTGTCTCTGGGTCTCTGTGTTTCTGAGTCTCTGAGGCTCTGTGTCTCTGCATCTCTGAGCCTCTGTGTCTCTGCGTCTCTGTGTCTCTGGGTCGCTGAGCCTCTGAGCCTCGATGTCTCTGCGTCTCTGAGTCTCTGTGTCTCTGAGTCTCTGAGTCTCTGAGCCTCTGTGTTTCTGAGTCTCTGTGTCTCTGTGTCTCTGTGTCTCTGAGTCTCTGAACCTCAGTGTGTCTGCGTCTCTGTGTCTCTGCGTCTCTGAGTCTCTGTGTCTCTGAGTCTCTGTGTCTCTGAGTCTCTGTGTCTCTGAATCTCTGTGTCTGTGTGTCTCTGACTCTCTGTGTCTCTGAGTCCCTTTGTCTCTGAGTCTCTGTATGTCTGAGTCTCTGGGTCTCTGTGTCTCTGCGTCTCCGTGTCGCTGAGTCTCTGTGTCTCTGAGTCTCTCTGTCTCTGTGTCTCTTTGTCTCTTAGTCTCTGAGTCTCTGAGTCTCTGTGTCTCTGCCTCTCTGAGTCTATGAGTCTCTGTGTCTCTGGGTCTCTGTGTCTCTGGGCTCTGTGTCTCTGAGTCTCTGAGCCTCTGTGTCTCTGCATCTCTGAGCCTCTGTGTCTCTGCGTCTCTGAGTCTCTGAGTCTCTGAGCATCTGTGTCTCTGAGCCTCTGTGTCTCTCATCTCTGAGCTCTGTGTCTCTGCGTCTCTGAGTCTATGAGTCTCTGAGTCTCTGAACCTCTGTGTCTCTGCGTCCCTGAGTCTCTGGGTCTCTGAGCCTCTGAGCCTCTATGTCTCTGCGTCTCTGAGTCTCTGTGTCTCTGAGTCTCTGAGCGTCTGTGTCTCTGCGTCTCTGTGTCTCTGGGTCTCTGAGCATCTGAGCCTCGATGTCTCTGAGTCTCTGAGTCTCTGTGTCTCTGAGTCTCTGACCCTCTGTGTCTCTGAGTCTCTCAGTCTCTGTGTCTCTGAGTCTCTGAACCACAGTGTCTCTGAGTCTCCGTGTCACTGAATCGCTGAGGCACTGAGCCTCTGTGTCTCTGCGTCTCTGAGTCTCTGGGTCTCTGAGCATCTGAGCCTCGATGTCTCTGAGTCTCTGAGTCTCTGTGTCTCTGAGTCTCTGAGCGTCTGTGTCTCTGCGTCTCTGTGTTTCTGAGTCTCTGTGTCTCTGAGTCTCTGTGTCTCTGGGTCTCTGGGTCTCTGTGTCTCTGTGTCTCTGAACCTTTGTGTGTCAACGTCTCTGAGTCCCTGAATCTCTGAGCCTCTGTCTCTCTGCGTCTCTGCCTCTCTGAGTCTCTGAGTCTCTGTGTCTCCTCGTCTCTGAGTCACTGAGTCTCAGTGTGTCTGAGTCTCTGTGTCTCTGATCCTCTGTGTCTCTGCATCTCAGAGTCTCTGAGCATCTGTATCTCTGCGTCTCTGAGTCTCTGAGTCTCTGTGTCTCTGGGTCTCTGTGTCTCTGAGTCTCTGGGTCTCTGAGCCACTGAGCCTCTATGTCTCTGAGTTTCTGAGTCTCTGTGCCTCTGTGTCTCTTAGTGTCTGAGTCTCTGAGCCTCTGTGTCTCTGCGTCTCTGAGTCTATGACTCTCTGTGTCTCTGTGACTCTGTGTCTCTGGGGTCTGTGTCTCTGAGTCTCTGAGCATCAGTGTCTCTGAGTCTCCGTGTCGCTAAGTCTCTGAGACACTGAGCCTCTGTGTCTCTGCGTCTCTGAGTCTCTGAGTCTCTGAGCATCTGTGTCTCTGAGTCTCCGTGTCGCTAAGTCTCTGAGACACTGAGCCTCTGTTTCTCTGAGTCTCTGAGCCTCCGTGTCTCTCCATCTCTGTGTTCCTGAGTCTCTGTGTCTCTGGGTCACTGGGTCTCTGAGTCTCTGCATCTCTGAGCCTCTGTGTCTCTGCGTCTCTGTGTCTCTGTGTCGCTGAGCCTTTGAGCCTCGATGTCTCTGAGTCTCTGTGTCTCTGAGTGTCTGCGTCTCCGTGTCACTGAGTCTCTGAGTCTCTGAGCATCTGTGCCTCTGAGTCTCTGTGTCGCTGAGTCTCTGAGTCACTGAGCCTCTGTATCTCTGCGTCTCTGAGTCTCTGGGTCTCTGAGCCTGTGTCTCTGTGTCACTGGGTCTCGGTGTCTCTGGGTCTCTGTGTCTTTGAGTCTCTGGGTCTCTGTGACTCTGCGTCCCTGAACCTCTGTGTGTCTGCGTCTCTGAGTCTCTGTGTCTCTGAGTCTCGGAGTCTCTTTGTCTCTGCGTCTCTGTGTTTCTGAGTCTCTGTGTCTCTGTGTCTCTGCGTCTCTGAACCTCTGTGTGTCTGCGTCTCTGAGTCTCCGTGTCGGTGAGTCTCTGAGCCTCTATGTCTCTGCGTCTCTGAGTCTCTGGGTTTCTGAGCCTCAGAGCCTCTCTGTTTCTGAGTCTCTGAGTCTCAGTGTCTCTGAGACTCTGTGTCTCTGAGTCTCTGTGTCTCTGTGTCTCTGCGTCTCTGAACCTCTGTGTGTCTGCGTCTCTGAGCCTCTGTGTCTCTGCGTCTCTGAGTCTCTGAGGCTCTGTGTCTCTGAGTCTCTGAGCCTCTGTGTCTCTGCGTCTCTGTGTTTCTGAGCCTCTGTGTCTCTGTGTCTCTGGGTCTCTGTGTCTCTGAGTGTCTGAGCCTCTGTGTCTCTGCGTCTCTGAGTCTATGGGTCTCTGAGACTCTGAGCCTCGATGTCTCTGAGTCTCTGTGTCTCTGAGTCTCTGTGCCTCTATGTCTCTGAGTCTCTGACTCTCTGTGTCTCTGAGTCTCTCAGCCTTTGCGTCTCTTTGTCTCTTAGCCTCTGAGTCTCTGTGTCTCTGCGTCTCTGAGTCTATGAGTCTCTGTGTCTCTGCATCTCTGAGCTCTGTGTCTCTGCGTCTCTGAATCTATGAGTCTCTGTGTCTCTGGGTCTCTGAGTCTCTGTGTCTCTGCATCTCTGAGCCTCTGTGTCTCTGCGTCTCTGAATCTATGAGTCTCTGTGTCTCTGGGTCTCTGAGCCTCTGTGTCTCTGCATCTCTGAGCCTCTGTGTCTCTGCGTCTCTGAGTCTCTGAGTCCCTGAGCATCTGTGTCTCTGAGTCTCTGTGTCGCTGATTCTCTGAGACACTGAGCCTCTGTGCCTCTGCGTCTCAGAGTCTCTGAGTCTCTGAACCTCTGTGTCTCTGTGTCTCTAAGTCTCTGTGTCTGTGCGTCTCTGTGTTCCTGAGTGTCTGTGTCTCTGTGTCCCTGGGTCCCTGTGTCTCTGCATCTCTGAGCGTCTGTGTCTCTGCGTCTCTGTGTCTCCCGGTCACTTAGCCTCTGAGTCTCGATGTCTCTGAGTCTCGGTGTCTCTGAGTCTCTGACCCTCTGTGTCTCTGTGTCTCTGAGTCTCTGAGTCTATGTGTCTCTGATTCTTTGAACCTCTGTGTCTCTGAGTCTCCGTGTCACTGAGTCGCTGAGTCACTGAGCCTCTGTGTCTCTGCGTCTCTGAGTCTCTGGCTCTCTGAGCATCTGAGCCTCGATGTCTCTGAGTCTCTGAGTCTCTGTGTCTCTGAGTCTCTGAGCGTCTGTGTCTCTGCGTCTCTGTGTTTCTGAGTCTCAGTGTGTCTGAGTCTCTGGATCTCTGAGCATCTGAGCCTCGATGTCTCTGAGTCTCTGCGTCTCTGTGTTTCTGAGTCTCTGTTTCTCTGGGTCGCAGTCCCTCTGTGTCTCTGAATACTCTGTGTCTCTGAGTCTCTGTGTCTCTGGGTCTCTGGGTCTCTGTGTCTCTGTGTCTCTGAACCTTTGTGTGTCAACGTCTCTGATTCCCTGAATCTCTGAGCCTCTGTCTCTCTGTGTCTCTGAGTCTCTGAGTCTCTGGGTTTCTGAGCCTCAGAGCCTCTCTGTTTCTGAGTCTCTGAGTCTCGGTGTCTCTGAGTCTCTGTGTCTCTGAGTCTCTGGGTCTCTGTGTCTCTGTGTCTCTGCGTCTCTGAGTCTCTGAGTCTCTGTGTCTCTGGGTCTCTGTGCCTCCGGGTCTCTGCATCTCTGAGTCTCTGTGTCTCTGAGCCACTGAGCCTCTATGTCTCTGTGTTTCTGAGTCTCTGTGTCTCTGTGTCTCTTAGTCTCTGAGTCTCGGAGCCTCTGTGTCTCTGCGTCTCTGTGTTTCTGAGTCTCTGTGCCTCTGTGTCTCTTAGTCTCTGAGTCTCGGAGCCTCTGTGTCTCTGCGTCTCTGAGCCTCTGTTTCTCTGCGTCTCTGAGTCTCTGAGTCTCTGAGCCTCTGTGTCTCTGCGTCTCTGAGTCTCTGGGTCTCTGAGCCTCTGAGCCTCCATGTCTCTGCGTCTCTGAGTCTCTGTGTCTCTGAGTCTCTGAGCGTCTGTGTCTGTGTGTCTCTGTGTTCCTGAGTCTCTATGTCTCTGTGTCTCTGGGGCTCTGTGTCTCTGAGTCCGTGAGCCTCTGTGTCTCAGTGTCTCTGAGTCTCTGTGTCTCCGGGTCGCTGAGCCTCTGAGCCTCGATGTCTCTGAGTCTCTGAGTCTCTGTGTCTCTGAGCCTCGATGTCTCTGAGTCTCTGAGCCTCGATGTCTCTGAGTCTCTGAGCCTCGATGTCTCTGAGTCTCTGAGTCTCTGTGTCTCTGAGTCTCTGAGCCTCTGTGTCTCTCCGTCTCTGTGTTTCTGAGTCTCTGTGTCTCTGGGTCTCTGAGCGTCTGAGCCTCTATGTCTCTGAGTCTCTGAGTCGCTGAGTCTCTGAGCCTCTGTGTCTCTGCCTCTCTGTGTCTCTGAGTCTCTGTGTCTCTGAGTCTCTGTGTCTCTGAGTCTCTGAGCATCTGTGTCTCTGCGTTTCTGAGTCTCTGAGTCTCTGTGTCTCTTTGTCTCTTAGTCTCTGAGTCTCTGAGCCTCTGTGTCTCTGCGTCTCTGAGTCTATGAGTCTCTGTGTCTCTGAGTCTCTGAGTCTCTGTGTCTCTTTGTCTCTTAGTCTCTGAGTCTCTGAGCCTCTTTGTCTCTGCGTCTCTGAGTCTATGAGTCTCTGTGTCTCTGAGTCTCTGTGTCTCTGGGCTCTGTGTCTCTGAGTCTCTGAGCATCTGTGTCTCTGAGTCTCCGAGTCACTGAGCCTTTGTGTCTCTGCGTCTCTGAGTCTCTGGGTCTCTGAGCCTCTGAGCCTCCGTGTCTCTCCAACTCTGTGTTCCTGAGTCTCTGTGTCTCTGTGTCTCTGCGTCTCTGAGTCTCTTAGTCTCTGAGTCTCTGAGCCTCTGTGTCTCTGCGTCTCTGAGTCTATGAGTCTCTGTTTCTCTGGGTCTCTGTGTCTCTGGGCTCTGTGTCTCTGAGTCTCTGAGCCTCTGTGTCTCTGAGTCTCTGCGCATCTGTGTCTCTGAGTCTCTGTTTCTCTGGGTCTCTGTGTCTCTGGGCTCTGTGTCTCCGAGACACTGAGCCTCTGTGTCTCTGCGTTTCTGAGTCTCTGGGTCTCTGAGCCTCTGAGCCTCCGTGTCTCTCCATCTCTGTGTTCCTGAGTCTCTGTGTCTCTGTGTCACTGGGCTCTGAGTCTATGGGTCTCTGAGCCTCTGTGTCTCTGTGTCTCTGAGTCTCTGAGCATCTGTGTCTCTTAGTCTCTGTTTCGATGAGCCTCCGAGACACTGAGCCTCTGTGTCTCTGAGTCTCTGAGCCTCTGCATCTCTGAGTCTCTGAGTCTCTGAGCATTTGTGTCTCTGCGTCTTTAAGTCTTTATGTCTCTGTTTCTCTGAGTCTCTGAGCCTCCGTGTCTCTCCATCTCCGTGTTCCTGAGACTCTGTGTCTCTATATCTCTGAGTCTCTGAGTCTCTGGGTCTCTGTCTCTGTGTCTCAGCATCTCTGAGCCTTTGTGTATCTGCGTCTCTGTGTCTCTGGGTCGCTGAGCCTCTGAGCCTCGATGTCTCTGAGTCTCAGAGTCTCTGAGTCTCTGAGCCTCTGTGTCTCTGCGTCTCTGTGTCTCTGAGTCTCTGAGCATCTGTGTCCCTGAGTCTCCATGTCGCTGAGTCTCTGAGACACTGATACCCCATGTCTCTACGTCTCTGAGTCTCTGTGTCTCTGAGTCTCTGAGCCTCTGTATCTCTGCATCTCTGTGTCTCTGAGTCTCTGAGCATCTGTGTCCCTGAGTCTCCGTGTCGCTGAGTCTCTGAGACACTGATACTCCATGTCTCAGCTTCTCTGAGCCTCTGTGTCTGTGCATCTCTGTGTTCCTGAGTCTCTGTGTCTCTGGGTCTCTGTGTCTCTGCATCTCTGAGCCTCTGTGTCTCTGCGTCTCTGAGTCTCTGAGTCTCTGCGTCTCTGTGTGTCTGAGTCTCTGCGTCTCTGAGTCTCTGAGTCTCTGTGTCTCTGGGTCTCTGTGTCTCTGAGTCTCTGAGCCTCTGTGTCTCTGCATCTCTGAGCCTCTGTGTCTCTGCGTCTCTGTGTCTCTGAGTCTCTGAGCATCTGTGTCTCTGAGCCTCTGTATCTCTGAGTCTCTGTGTCTCTGAGTCTCTGAGCCTCTGTGTCTCTGAGTCTCCGTGTCACTGAGTCTCTGAGTCTCTGGGTCTCTGAGCATCTGAGCCTCGATGTCTCTGAGTCTCTGAGCATCTGTGTCTCTGTGTCTCTGGGTCTCTGTGTCTCTGCGTCTCTGAACCTTTGTGTGTCAACGTCTCTGAGTCCCTGAGTCTCTGAGCCTCTGTCTCTCTGTGTCTCTGAGTCTCTGAGTCTCTATGCCTCTGAGCCTCTGTGTCTCTGCATCTCAGAGTCTCTGAGCATCTGAGCCTCGATGTCTCTGAGTGTCTCAGCCTCTGTGTCTCTGAGTCTCTGAGCGTCTGTGTCTCTGCGTCTCTGTGTCTCTGGGTCGCAGTGTCTCTGTGTCTCTGAGTCTCTGTGTCTCTGAGTCTCAGTGTGTCTGAGTCTGTATGCCTCTGACCCTCTGTGTCTCTGCATCTCAGAGTCTCTGAGCATCTGTGTCTCAGCGTCTCTGAGTCTCTCAGTATCTGTGTCTCTGGGTCTCTGTGTCTCTAAGTCTCTGAGCCTCTGTGTGTCTGCATCTCTGATCCTCTGTGTCTCTACGTCTCTGAGTCCCTCCGTCTCTGAGCCTCTGTGTCTCTGCGTCTCTGTGTTTCTGAGTCTCTGTGTCTCTGAGACTCGGAGCCACTGTGTCTCTGCATCTCTGAGTCTCTTCGTCTCTGATCCACTGAGCCTCTATGTCTCTGAGTTTCTGAGTCTCTGTATCTCTGTGTCTCTTTGTGTCTGAGTCTCTGAGCCTCTGTGTCTCTGCGTCTCGGAGTCTATGAGTCTCTGTGTCTCTGTGTCTCTGGGGCTCTGTGTCTCTGAGTCCCTGAGCATCTGTGTCTCTGAGTCTCCGTGTCGCTGAGCCTCTGGGTCTCTGAACATCTGTGTCTCTGCGTCTCTAGGTCTTTGAGCCTTCTGAGCCTCGATATCTCTGAGTCTCTGCGTCTGTATCTGCATCTCTGAGCCTCTGTGTCTCTGCGTCTCTGAGTCTATGAGTCTATGTGTCTCTGGGTCTCTGTGTCACTGGGCACTGTGTCTCTGAGTCTCTGAGCCTCTTTGTCTCTGCATCTCTGAGCCTCTGTGTCTCTGCGTCTCTGAGTCTCTGAGCATCTGTGTCTCTGAGTCTGTGTCGCTGAATCTCTGAGACACTGAGCCTCTGTTTCTCTGCGTCTCTGAGTCTCTGAGTCTCTGAGCCTCTGTGTCTCTGCGTCTCTGAGTCTCTGGGTCTCTGAGCCTCTGAGCCTCTATGTCTCTGCGTCTCTGAGTCTCTGAGTATCTGTGTCTCTGAGTCTCTGAGTCTATGATTCTCTATGTCTCTGGGTCTCTGTGTCTCTGTGCATCTGAGTCTATGAGTCTCTGTGTCTCTGGGCCTCTGTGTCTCTGAGTCTCTGTGTCTCTGGGCCTCTGAGCCTCTGTCTCTCTGTGTCTCTGATTCTCTGAGCCTCTGTGTCTCTGCATCTCTGAGCTCTGTGTCTGTGCGTCTCTGAGTCTATGAGTCTCTGTGTCTCTGGGTCTCTGTGTCTCTGGGCTCTGTGTCTCTGAGTCTATGAGCCTCTGTGTCTCTGCATCTCTGAGCCTCTTTGTCTCTGCGTCTCTGAGTCTCTGAGTCTCTGAGCATCTGTGTCTCTGAGCCTCTGTGTCTCTGCGTCTCAGAGTCTCTGAGTCTCTGAACCTCTGTGTCTCTGCGTCCCTGAGTCTCTGGGTCTCTGAGCCTCTGAGCCTCTATGTCTCTGCGTCTCTGAGTCTCTGTGTCTCTGAGTCTCTGAGCCTCTGTGTCTGTGCGTCTCTGTGTTCCTGAGTGTCTGTGTCTCTGTGTCCCTGGGTCTCTGTCTCTCTGCATCTCTGAGCGTCTATCTCTCTGCGTCTCTGTGTCTCCCGGTCACGTAGCCTCTGAGCCTCGATGTCTCTGAGTCTCTGAGTCTCTGACCCTCTGTGTCTCTGTGTCTTTGAGTCTCTCAGTCTCTGTGTCTCTGAGTCTCTGAACCACAGTGTCTCTGAGTCTCCGTGTCACTGAGTCGCTGAGTCACTGAGCCTCTGTGTCTCTGCGTCTCTGAGTCTCTGGGTCTCTGAGCATCTGAGCCTCGATGTCTCTGAGTCTCTGAGTCTCTGTGTCTCTGAGTCTCTGAGCGTCTGTGTCTCTGCGTCTCTGTGTTTCTGAGTCTCTGTGTCTCTGGGTCGCAGTGCCTCTGTGTCTCTGAGTCTCTGTGTCTCTGGGTCTCTGGGTCTCTGTGTCTCTGAACCTTTGTGTGTCAACGTCTCTGAGTCCCTGAATCTCTGAGCCTCTGTGCCTCTGCGTCTCTGAGTCTCAGAGTGTCTGTGTCTCTGGGTATCTGTGTCTCTGCCTCTCTGAGTCTCTGAGTCTCTGAGTTTCTGAGCCTCTGTGTCTCCTCGTCTCTGAGTCACTGAGTCTCAATGTGTCTGAGTCTCTGTGTCTCTGATCCTCTGTGTCTCTGCATCTCAGAGTCTCTGAGCATCTGTATGTCTGCGTCTCTGAGTCTCTGAGTCTCTGTGTCTCTGGGTCTCTGTGTCTCTGAGTCTCTGGGTCTCTGAGCCACTGAGCCACTATGTCTCTGAGTTTCTGAGTCTCTGTGTCTCTGTGTCTCTTAGTGTCTGAGTCTCTGAGCCTCTGTGTCGCTGCGTCTCTGAGTCTATGAGTCTCTGTGTCTCTGGGTGTCTGTGTCTCTGGGCTCTGTGTCTCTGAGTCTCTGGGTTTCTGAGCCTCAGAGCCTCTCTGTTTCTGAGTCTCTGAGTCTCGGTGTCTCTGAGTCTCTGAGTCTCTGAGTCTCTGGGTCTCTGTGTCTCTGTGTCTCTGCGTCTCTGAACCTCTGTGTGTCTGCGTCTCTGAGTCTCTGTGTTTCTGTGTCTCTGCGTCTCTGAGACTCTGAGTCTCTGTGTCTCTGAGTCTCTGAGCCTCTGTGTCTCTGCGTCTCTGAGTCTCTGAGTCTCTGTCTCTGTGTCTCAGCATCTCTGAGCCTTTGTGTCTCTGCGTCTCTGTGTCTCTGGGTCGCTGAGCCTCTGAGCCTCGATGTCTCTGAGTCTCAGAGTCTCTGAGTCTCTATGCCTCTGACCCTCTGTGTCTCTGCATCTCAGATTCTCTGAGCATCTGTGTTCTGCGTCTCTGAGTCTCTCAGTATCTGTGTCTCTGGGTCTCTGTGTCTCTAAGTCTCTGAGCCTCTGTGTGTCTACGTCTCTGATCCTCTGTGTCTCTGCGTCTCTGAGTCCCTCCGTCTCTGAGCCTCTGTGTCTCTGAGTCTCTGTGTCTCTGAGACTCGGAGCCACTGTGTCTCTGCATCTCTGAGTCTCTTCGTCTCTGATCCACTGAGCCTCTATGTCTCTGAGTTTCTGTGTCTCTGTGCCTCTTAGTGTCTGAGTCTCTGAGCCTTTGTGTCTCTGCGTCTCGGAGTCTATGAGTCTCTGTGTCTCTGGGGCTCTGTGTCTCTGAGTCCCTGAGCATCTGTGTCTCTGAGTCTCCGTGTCGCTGAGTCTCTGGGTCTCTGAGCATCTGTGTCTCTGCGTCTCTAGGTCTTTGAGCCTCTGAGCCTCGATATCTCTGAGTCTCTGCGTCTCTGAGTCTCTGAGCCTCTGTGTCTCTGCGTCTCTGTGTTGCTGAGTCTCTATGTCTCTGTGTCTCTGGGTCTCTGTGTCTCTGAGTCTCTGCGTCTCTGAGTCTCTGGGTCTCTGAGCCTCTGAGCATCGATGTCTCTGAGTCTCTTAGTCTCTGTGTCTCTGAGACTCTGGGTCTCTGAGCCTCTTTGTCTCTGGGTTTCTCTGTCTCTGTGTTGCTGAGTCTCTATGTCTCTGTGTCTCTGGGTCTCTGTGTCTCTGAGTCTCTGCGTCTCTGAGTCTCTGGGTCTCTGGGTCTCTGAGCCTCTGAGCATCGATGTCTCTGAGTCTCTTAGTCTCTGTGTCTCTGTGTCTCTGAGACTCTGGGTCTCTGAGCCTCTTTGTCTCTGGGTTTCTCTGTCTCTGTGTCTCCTGGTCTCTGTGTCTCTGAGTCTCTGAGCCTCTTTGTCTCTGCGTCTCTGAGTTTCTGGGTCTCTGGGCCTCTGAGCCTCTATGTCTCTGAGTCTCTGAGCATCTGTGTCTCTGCGTCTCTGAACCTCTGTGTCTCTGCGTCTCTGAGCCTCCGTGTCTCTGCGTCTCTGAGCCTCCGTGTCTCTGCGTCTCTGAGTCTCTGAGTGTCTGTCTCTCTGAGTCTCTGAGCCTCTGTGTCTCTGCGTCTCTGAGTCTCTGGGTCTCTGAGCCTCTGGGCCTCGATGTCTCTGAGTCTCTGAGTCTCTGAGTCTCTGTGTCTCTGAGTCTCTGAGTCTCTTGGTCTCTGAGTCTCCTTGTCTCTGTGTCTCTGAATCTCTGAGCCTCTGTGTCTCTGCGTCTCTGAGTCTCTGGGCCTCTGAGCCTCTGAGTCTCTATGTCTCTGAGTCTCTGTGTCTCTTAGTCTCTGAGTCTCTGAGCCTCTGTGTCTCTGTGTCTCTAAGTCTATGAGTCTCTGTGTCTCTGGGTCTCTGTGTCTCTGGGCTCTGTGTCTCTGAGTCTCTGAGCATCTGTGTCTCTGTGTCTCTGAGTCTCTGAGTCTCTGGGTCTCCGAGTCTCTGAGCATCTGTGTCTCTGAGTCTCGGAGTCTCTGGGTCTCTGAGCCTCTGAGCCTCCGTGTCTCTCCATCTCTGTGTTCCTGAGTCTCTGTGTCTCTGTGTCTCTGAGTCTCTGAGTCTCCGAGTCTCTGAGCATCTGTGTCTCTGAGTCTCGGAGTCTCTGGGTCTCTGAGCCTCTGAGCCTCCGTGTCTCTCCATCTCTGTGTTCCTGAGTCTCTGTGTCTCTGTGTCTCTGAGTCTCTGGGTCTCTGGGTCTCTGTCTCTGTTTCTCTGCATCTCTGAGCCTTTGTGTCTCTGCGTCTCTGTGTCTCTGGGTCGCTGAGCCTCTGAGCCTCGATGTCTCTGAGTCTCAGAGTCTATGTGTCTCTGAGTCTCTGATCTTCTGTGTCTCTGCGTCTCTGAGTCTCTGAGTCTCTGAGCATCTGTGCCTCTGAGTCTCTGTGTCGCTGAGTCTGAGACTCTGAGCCTCTGTGTCTCTGCGTCTCTGAGTCTCTGGGTCTCTGAGCCTCTGTGTCTCTGAGTTCCTGAGTCTCTGAGTCTATGATTCTCTGTGTCTCTGGGTCTCCGTGTCTCTGTGCCTCTGAGTCTCTCAGTCTATGAGTATCTGTGTCTCTGTGTCTCTGAGTCTCCGTGTCGGTGAGTCTATGAGTCTCTGTGTCTCTGAGTCTCTGAGTCTCTGAGCCTCTGTGTCTCTGCGTCTCTGCGTCTCCGTGTCGCTGAGTCTCTGAGTCTCTGAGCCACTGTGTCTCTGAGCCTCTGTGTCTCTGAGCCTCTGTGTCTCTGAGTCTCTGAGCCTCTGTGTCTCTGCGTCTCTGTGTTTCTGAGTCTCTGTTTCTCTGTGTCTCTGGGTCTCTGTGTCTCTGAGTGTCTGAGCCTCTGTGTCTCTGCTCTCTGAGTCTCTGTGTCTCTGAGACTCTGAGCCTCGATGTCTCTGAGTCTCTGTGTCTCTGAGTCTCTGAGCCTCTATGTCTCTGAGTCTCTGGCTCTCTGTATCCCTGAGTCTCTCAGCCTTTGAGTGTCTATGTCTCTTAGTCTCTGAGTTTCTGAGCCTCTGTGTCTCTGCGTCTCTGAGCCTCTGTGTCTCTGCGTCTCTGAGTCTATGAGTCTCTGAGCATCTGTGTCTCTGAGTCTCTGAGTCTCTGAGCCTCTGTGTCCCTGGGTCTCTGAGTCTATGAGTCTCTGAGCATCTGTGTCTCTGTGTCTCTGCATCTCTGAGCCTCTGTGTCTCTGCGTCTCTGAGTCTATGAGTCTCTGTGTCTCTGGGTCTCTGTGTCACTGGGCACTGTGTCTCTGAGTCTCTGAGCCTCTTTGTCTCTGCATCTCTGAGCCTCTGTTTCTCTGCGTCTCTGAGTCTCTGAGTCTCTGAGCCTCTGTGTCTCTGCGTCTCTGAGTCTCTGGGTCTCTGAGCCTCTGAGCCTCTATGTCTCTGCGTCTCTGAGTCTCTGTGTCTCTGAGTCTCTGAGCCTTTATGTCTCTGCGTCT
The DNA here is from genome assembly GCF_965287045.1 of Carcharhinus amblyrhynchos. NCBI lineage: Eukaryota > Metazoa > Chordata > Chondrichthyes > Carcharhiniformes > Carcharhinidae > Carcharhinus > Carcharhinus amblyrhynchos. Next base: position 179,498 of record NC_137360.1, read on the forward strand.
CAGAATCTCTGAGTACCTGTGTCTCTGAGTCTATGATTCTCTATGTCTCTGGGTCTCTGTCTCTCTGTGCATCTGAGTCTATGAGTCTGTGTCTCTGAGTCTCTGTGCCTCTGTGTCTGCGTCTCTGAGTCTCTGAGTCTCTGAGCATCTGTGTCTCTGTGTTTCTGAGTCTCTGTGTCTCTGAGCCGCTGAGCCTCTATGTCTCTGTGTCTCTGAGTCTCCGTGACGCTGAGTCTCTGAGTGTCTGAGCCTCTATGTCTCTGAGTCTCTGACTCTCTGTGTCTCTGAGACTCTGAGCCTCTGCGTCTCTTTGTCTCTTAGTCTCTGAGTCACTGAGCCGCTGTGTCTCTGAGTCTCTGAGTCTCTGAGCCTCTGTGTCTCTGTGTTTCTGAGTCTCTGTGTCTCTGGGTCTATGGGTCTCTGAGCCTCTGTGTCTCTGTGTTTCTGAGTCTCTGTGTCTCTGGGTTTCTCTGTCTCTGTGTCTCTTGGTCTCTGTGTCTCTGAGTCTCTGAGCCTCTGTGTCTCTGCGTCTCTGAGCCTCTGGGTCTCTGGGTCTCTGAGTCTCTGTGTCTCTTTGTCTCTTAGTCTCTGAGTCTCTGAGCATCTGTGTCTCTGCGTCTCTGAACCTCTGTGTCTCTGCGTCTCTGAGCCTCCGTGACTCTGCATCTCTGAGTCTCTGAGTGTCTGTCTCTCTGAGTCTCTGAGCCTCTGTGTCTCTGCGTCTCTGAGTTTCCGGGTCTCTGAGCCTCTGAGCCTCTATGTCTCTGTGTCTCTGAGCCTCTGGGTCTCTGAGCCTCTGAGCCTCGATGTCTCTGAGTCTCTGTGTCTCTGAGTCTCTGAGCCTCTATGTCTCTGAGTCTCTGACTCTCTGTGTCTCTGAGTCTCTGAGCCTTTGCGTCTCTTTGTCTCTTAGTCTCTGAGTCACTGAGCCGCTGTGTCTCTGCGTCTCTGAGTCTAGGAGTCTCTGTGTCTCTGGTTCTCTGTGTCTCTGGGCTCTGTGTCTCTGAGTCTCTGAGCCTCTGTGTCTCTGCATCTCTGAGCCTCCATGTCTCTGCGTCTCTGAGTCTCTGAGCATCTGTGTCTGTGTGTCTCTGTGTTCCTGAGTCTCTGTGTCTCTGTGTCTCTGGCGCTCTGTGTCTCTGAGTCCGTGAAACTTTGTGTCTCAGTGTCTCTGAGTCTCTGTGTCTCCGGGTCGCTGAGCCTCTGAGCCTCGATGTCTCTGAGTCTCTGAGTCTCTGTGTCTCTGAGCCTCGATGTCTCTGAGTCTCTGAGCCTCGATGTCTCTGAGTCTCTGAGCCTCGATGTCTCTGAGTCTCTGAGTCTCTGTGTCTCTGAGTCTCTGAGCCTCTGTGTCTCTCCGTCTCTGTGTTTCTGAGTCTCTGTGTCTCTGGGTCTCTGAGCGTCTGAGCCTCTATGTCTCTGAGTCTCTGAGTCGCTGAGTCTCTGAGCCTCTGTGTCTCTGCCTCTCTGTGTCTCTGAGTTTCTGTGTCGCTGAGTCTCTGTGTCTCTGAGTCTCTGAGCATCTGTGTCTCTGCGTTTCTGAGTCTCTGAGTCTCTGTGTCTCTTTGTCTCTTAGTCTCTGAGTCTCTGAGCCTCTGTGTCTCTGCGTCTCTGAGTCTATGAGTCTCTGTGTCTCTGAGTCTCTGAGTCTCTTTGTCTCTGCGTCTCTGAGTCTATGAGTCTCTGTGTCTCTGAGTCTCTGTGTCTCTGGGCTCTGTGTCTCTGAGTCTCTGAGCATCTGTGTCTCTGAGTCTCCGAGTCACTGAGCCTTTGTGTCTCTGGGTCTCTGAGCTTCTGAGACTCCGTGTCTCTGCGTCTCTGAGTCTATGAGTCTCTGTTTCTCTGGGTCTCTGTGTCTCTGAGCCTCTGAGCCTCTGTGTCTCTGAGTCTCTGAGCCTCTGTGTCTCTGCGTCACTGAGTCTCTGGGTCTCTGGGTCTCTGTCTCTGTTTCTCTGCATCTCTGAGCCTTTGTGTCTCTGCGTCTCTGTGTCTCTGGGTCGCTCAGCCTCTGAGCCTCGATGTCTCTGAGTTTCTGAGCCTCTGTGTCTCTGCGTCTCTGAGCCTCTGTGTCTCTGTGTCTCTGAGTCTCTGAGTCACTGAGCATCTGTATCTCTGCATCTCTGAGCCTCTGTGTCTCTGCGTCTCTGAGTCTATGAGTCTATGTGTCTCTGGGTCTCTGTGTCACTGGGCACTGTGTCTCTGAGTCTCTGAGCCTCTTTGTCTCTGCATCTCTGAGCCTCTGTGTCTCTGCGTCTCTGAGCATCTGTGTCTCTGAGTCTGTGTCGCTGAATCTCTGAGACACTGAGCCTCTGTTTCTCTGCGTCTCTGAGTCTCTGAGTCTCTGAGCCTCTGTGTCTTTGCGTCTCTGAGTCTCTGGGTCTCTGAGCCGCTGAGCCTCTATGTCTCTGCGTCTCTGAGTCTCTGTGTCTCTGAGTCTCTGAGCCTCTATGTCTCTGCGTCTCTGAGTCTCTGAGTATCTGTGTCTCTGAGTCTCTGAGTCTATGATTCTCTATGTCTCTGGGTCTCTGTGTCTCTGTGCATCTGAGTCTATGAGTCTCTGTGTCTCTGGGCCTCTGTGTCTCTGAGTCTCTGAGTCTCTGGGCCTCTGAGCCTCTGTCTCTCTGTGTCTCTGATTCTCTGAGCCTCTGTGTCTCTGCATCTCTGAGCTCTGTGTCTGTGCGTCTCTGAGTCTATGAGTCTCTGTGTCTCTGGGTCTCTGTGTCTCTGGGCTCTGTGACTCTGAGTCTCTGAGCCTCTGTGTCTCTGCATCTCTGAGCCTCTGTGTCTCTGCGTCTCTGAGTCTCTGAGTCTCTGAGCATCTGTGTCTCTGAGCCTCTGTGTCTCTGCGTCTCTGAGTCTCTGAGTCTCTGAGCATCTGTGTCTCTGAGCCTCTGTGTCTCTGCGTCTCAGAGTCTCTGAGTCTCTGAACCTCTGTGTCTCTGCGTCCCTGAGTCTCTGGGTCTCTGAGCCTCTGAGCCTCTATGTCTCTGCGTCTCTGAGTCTCTGTGTCTCTGAGTCTCTGAGCCTCTGTGTCTGTGCGTCTCTGTGTTCCTGAGTGTCTGTGTCTCTGTGTCCCTGGGTCTCTGTCTCTCTGCATCTCTGAGCGTCTGTCTCTCTGCGTGTCTGTGTCTCCCGGTCACGTAGCCTCTGAGCCTCGATGTCTCTGAGTCTCTGAGTCTCTGTGTCTCTGAGTCTCTGAGTCTCTGACCCTCTGTGTCTCTGTGTCTCTGAGTCTCTCAGTCTCTGTGTCTCTGAGTCTCTGAAGCACAGTGTCTCTGAGTCTCCGTGTCACTGAGTCGCTGAGTCACTGAGCCTCTGTGTCTCTGCGTCTCTGAGTCTCTGGGTCTCTGAGCATCTGAGCCTCGATGTCTCTGAGTCTCTGAGTCTCTGTGTCTCTGAGTCTCTGAGCGTCTGTGTCTCTGCGTCTCTGTGTTTCTGAGTCTCTGTGTCTCTGGGTCGCAGTGCCTCTGTGTCTCTGAATCTCTGTGTCTCTGAGTCTCTGTGTCTCTGGGTCTCTTGTTCTCTGTGTCTCTGAACCTTTGTGTGTCAACGTCTCTGAGTCCCTGAATCTCTGAGCCTCTGTCTCTCTGCGTCTCTGAGTCTCAGAGTCTCTGAGTTTCTGAGCCTCTGTGTCTCCTCGTCTCTGAGTCACTGAGTCTCAGTGTGTCTGAGTCTCTGTGTCTCTGATCCTCTGTGTCTCTGCATCTCAGAGTCTCTGAGCATCTGTATCTCTGCGTCTCTGAGTCTCTGAGTCTCTGTGTCTCTGGGTCTCTGTGTCTCTGAGTCTCTGGGTCTCTGAGCCACTGAGCCTCTATGTCTCTGAGTTTCTGAGTCTCTGTGTCTCTGTGTCTCTTAGTGTCTGAGTCTCTGAGCCTCAGTGTCTCTGCGTCTCTGAGTCTATGAGTCTCTGTGTCTCTGGGTGTCTGTGTCTCTGGGCTCTGTGTCTCTGAGTCTCTGGGTTTCTGAGCCTCAGAGCCTCTCTGTGTCTGAGTCTCTGAGTCTCGGTGTCTCTGAGTCTCTGTGTCTCCGAGTCTCTGGGTCTCTGTGTCTCTGTGTCTCTGCGTCTCTGAACCTCTGTGTGTCTGCGTCTCTGAGTCTCTGTATTTCTGTGTCTCTGAGTCTCTGAGCCTCTGTGTCTCTGCGTCTCTGCGTCTCCGTGTCGCTGAGTCTCTGAGTCTCTGTGTCTCTGCGTCTCTGTGTTTCTGAGTCTCTGTGTCTCTGTGTCTCTGCGTCTCTGTGTCTCTGGGTCGCTGAGCCTCTGAGCCTCGATGTCTCTGAGTCTCAGAGTCTCTGAGTCTCTGAGCCTCTGTGTCTCTGCGTCTCTGTGTCTCTGAGTCTCTGTGTCTCTGAGTCTCAGTGTGTCTGAGTCTCTATGCCTCTGACCCTCTGTGTCTCTGCATCTCAGAGTCTCTGAGCATCTGTGTCTCTGCGTCTCTGAGTCTCTCAGTATCTGTGTCTCTGGGTCTCTGTGTCTCTAAGTCTCTGAGCCTCTGTGTGTCTGCGTCTCTGATCCTCTGTGTCTCTGCGTCTCTGAGTCCCTCCGTCTCTGAGCCTCTGTGTCTCTGCGTCTCTGTGTTTCTGAGTCTCTGTGTCTCTGAGACTCGGAGCCACTGTGTCTCTGCATCTCTGAGTCTCTTCATCTCTGATCCACTGAGCCTCTATGTCTCTGAGTTTCTGTGTCTCTGTGTCTCTTAGTGTCTGAGTCTCTGAGCCTCTGTGTCTCTGCGTCTCGGAGTCTATGAGTCTCTGTGTCTCTGGGGCTCTGGGTCTCTGAGTCCCTGAGCATCTGTGTCTCTGAGTCTCCGTGTCGCTGAGTCTCTGGGTCTCTGAGCATCTGTGTCTCTGCGTCTCTAGGTCTTTGAGCCTCTGAGCCTCGATATCTCTGAGTCTCTGCGTCTCTGAGTCTCTGAGTCTCTGAGCCTCTGTGTCTTTGCGTCTCTGTGTTGCTGAGTCTCTGTGTCTCTGTGTCTCTGGGTCTCTGAGTCTCTGCGTCTCTGATTCTCTGGGTCTCTGAGCCTCTGAGCATCGATGTCTCTGAGACTCTTAGTCTCTGTGTCTCTGTGTCTCTGAGTCTCTGAGTCTCTGAGCATCTGTGTCTCTGCGTCTCTGAACCTCTGTGTCTCTGCGTCTCTGAGCCGCCGTGTCTCTGCGTCTCTGAGTCTCTGAGTGTCTGTCTCTCTGAGTCTCTGAGCCTCTGTGTCTCTGCGTCTCTGAGTCTCTGGGTCTCTGCGCCTCTGGCCTCGATGTCTCTGAGTCTCTGAGTCTCTGTGTCTCTGTGTCTCTGAGTCTCTGAGCCTCTGGGTCTCTGAGCCTCTGTGTCTCTGGGTTTCTGTGCTACTGAGTCTCTGTGTCTCTGGGTTTCTCTGTCTCTGTGTCTCTTGGTCATTGTGTCTCTGAATCTCTGAGCCTCTGTGTCTCTGCGTCTCTGAGTCTCTGGGACTCTGAGCCTCTGAGTCTCTATGTCTCTGAGTCTCTGAGTCTCTGTGTCTCTGTGTCTCTGAGTCTCTGGGTCTCTGAGCCTCTGTGTCTCTGGGTTTCTCTGTCTCTGTGTCTCCTGGTCTCTGTGTCTCTGAGTCTCTGAGCCTCTTTGTATCTGCGTCTCTGAGTTTCTGGGTCTCTGGGCCTCTGAGCCTCTATGTCTCTGAGTCTCTGAGTCTCTGAGCATCTGTGTCTCTGAGTCTCTGAGTCTCTGAGCATCTGTGTCTCTGCGTCTCTGAACCTCTGTGTCTCTGCGTCTCTGAGCCTCCGTGTCTCTGCGTCTCTGAGTCTCTGAGTGTCTGTCTCTCTGAGTCTCTGAGCCTCTGTGTCTCTGCGTCTCTGAGTCTCTGGGTCTCTGAGCCTCTGGGCCTCGATGTCTCTGAGTCTCTGAGTCTCTGTGTCTCTGTGTCTCTGAGTCTCTGAGCCTCTTTGTCTCTGAGTCTCTGAGTCTCTGGGTCTCTGAGCCTCTGTGTCTCTGGGTTTCTGTGTTTCTGAGTCTCTGTGTCTCTGGGTTTCTCTGTCTCTGTGTCTCTTGGTCTTTGTGTCTCTGAATCTCTGAGCCTCTGTGTCTCTGCGTCTCTGAGTCTGTGGGACTCTGAGCCTCTGGGTCTCTATGTCTCTGAGTCTCTGAGTCTCTGTGTCTCTTAGTCTCTAAGTCTCTGAGCCTCTGTGTCTCTGTGTCTCTGAGTCTATGAGTCTCTGTGTCTCCGGGTCTCTGTGTCTCTGGGCTCTGTGTCTCTGAGTCTCTGAGCATCTGTGTCTCTGTGTCTCTCAGTCTCTGAGTCTCTGGGTCTCCGAGTCTCTGAGCATCTGTGTCTCTGAGTCTCGGAGTCTCTGGGTCTCTGAGCCTCTGAGCCTCCGTGTCTCTCCATCTCTGTGTTCCTGAGTCTCTGTGTCTCTGTGTCTCTGGGTCTCTGGGTCTCTGTCTCTGTTTCTCTGCATCTCTGAGCCTTTGTGTCTCTGCGTCTCTGTGTCTCTGGGTCGCTGAGCCTCTGAGCCTCGATGTCTCTGAGTCTCAGAGTCTATGTGTCTCTGAGTCTCTGATCTTCTGTGTCTCTGCGTCTCTGAGTCTCTGAGCATCTGTGCCTCTGAGTCTCTGTGTCGCTGAGTCTGAGACTCTGAGCCTCTGTGTCTCTGCGTCTCTGAGTCTCTGGGTCTCTGAGCCTCTGTGTCTCTGAGTTCCTGAGTCTCTGAGTCTATGATTCTCTGTGTCTCTGGGTCTCCGTGTCTCTGTGCCTCTGAGTCTCTCAGTCTATGAGTATCTGTGTCTCTGTGTCTCTGAGTCTCCGTGTCGGTGAGTCTCTGAGTCTCTGTGTCTCTGAGTCTCTGAGCCTTCGTGTCTCTACGTCTCTGCGTCTCCGTGTCGCTGAGTCTCTGAGTCTCTGAGCCACTGTGTCTCTGAGCCTCTGTGTCTCTGAGCCTCTGTGTCTCTGAGTCTCTGAGCCTCTGTGTCTCTGCGTCTCTGTGTTTCTGAGTCTCTGTTTCTCGGTGTCTCTGGGTCTCTGTGTCTCTAAGTGTCTGAGCCTCTGTGTCTCTGCGTCCCTGAGTCTCTGTGTCTCCGGGTCGCTGAGCCTCTGAGCCTCGATGTCTCTGAGTCTCTGAGTCTCTGTGTCTCTGAGTCTCTGAGCCTCGATGTCTCTGAGTCTCTGAGCCTCGAAGTCTCTGAGTCTCTGAGCCTCGATGTCTCTGAGTCTCTGAGTCTCGGTGTCTCTGAGTCTCTGAGCCTCTGTGTCTCTCCGTCTCTGTGTTTCTGAGTCTCTGTGTCTCTGGTTCTCTGAGCCTCTATGTCTCTGAGTCTCTGAGTCGCTGAGTCTCTGAGCCTCTGTGTCTCTGCCTCTCTGTGTCTCTGAGTCTCTATGTCGCTGAGTCTCTGTGTCTCTGAGTCTCTGAGCATCTGTGTCTCTGCGTTTCTGAGTCTCTGAGTCTCTGAGTCTCTTTGTCTCTGTGTCTCTTAGACTCTGAGTCTCTGAGCCTCTGTGTGTCTGCGTCTCTGAGTCTATGAGTCTCTGTGTCTCTGAGTCTCTGTGTCGCTGGGCTCTGTGTCTCTGCGTTTCTGTGTCTATGAGTCTCCGTGTCTCTGAGCCTCTGTGTCTCTGAGTCTCCGTGTCACTGAGTCTCTGAGTCTCTGGGTCTCTGAGCATCTGAGACTCGATGTCTCTGAGTCTCTGCGTCTCTGTGTTTCTGAGTCTCTGTGTCTCTGGGTCGCAGTGTCTCTGGGTCTCTGGGTCTCTGTGTCTCTGCGTCTCTGAACCTTTGTGTGTCAACGTCTCTGAGTCCCTGAGTCTCTGAGCCTCTGTCTCTCTGTGTCTCTGAGTCTCTGAGTCTCTATGCCTCTGAGCCTCTGTGTCTCTGCATCTCAGAGTCTCTGAGCATCTGAGCCTCGATGTCTCTGAGTGTCTCAGTCTCTGTGTCTCTGAGTCTCTGAGCGTCTGTGTCTCTGCGTCTCTGTGTCTCTGGGTCGCAGTGTCTCTGCGTCTCTGAGTCTCTGTGTCTCTGAGTCTCAGTGTGTCTGAGTCTCTATGCCTCTGACCCTCTGTGTCTCTGCATCTCAGAGTCTCTGAGCATCTGTGTTCTGCGTCTCTGAGTCTCTCAGTATCTGTGTCTCTGCGTCTCTGTGTCTCTAAGTCTCTGAGCCTCTGTGTGTCTGCGTCTCTGATCCTCTGTGTCTCTGCATCTCTGAGTCCCTCCGTCTCTGAGCCTCTGTGTCGCTGCGTCTCTGTGTTTCTGAGTGTCTGTGTCTCTGAGACTCGGAGCCACTGTGTCTCTGCATCTCTGAGTCTCTTCGTCTCTGATCCACTGAGCCTCTATGTCTCTGAGTTTCTGAGTTTATGAGTCTCTGTGTCTCTGGGTCTCTGTGTCACTGGGCACTGTGTCTCTGAGTCTCTGAGCCTCTTCGTCTCTGCATCTCTGAGCCTCTGTGTCTCTGCGTCTCTGAGTCTCTGAGCATCTGTGTCTCTGAGTCTCTGTGTCGCTGAATCTCTGAGACACTGAGCCTCTGTGTCTCTGAGCCTCTGTGTCTCTGAGTCTCTGAGCCTCTGTGTCTCTGCGTCTCTGTGTTTCTGAGTCTCTGTTTCTCTGTGTCTCTGGGTCTCTGTGTCTCTGAGTGTCTGAGCCTCTGTGTCTCTGCATCTCTGAGTCTCTGTGTCTCTGAGACTCTGAGCCTCGATGTCTCTGAGTCTCTGTGTCTCTGTGTCTCTGAGTCTCTGAGCATCTATGTCTCTGAGTCTCTGGCTCTCTGTATCTCTGAGTCTCTCAGCCTTTGCGTCTCTATGTCTCTTAGTCTCTGAGTTTCTGAGCCTCTGTGTCTCTGCGTCTCTGAGCCTCTGTGTCTCTGCGTCTCTGAGTCTATGAGTCTCTGAGCATCTGTGCCTCTGAGTCTCTGAGTCTCTGAGCCTCTGTGTCTCTGCGTCTCTGAGTCTATGAGTCTCTGAGCATCTGTGTCTCTGTGTCTCTGCATCTCTGAGCCTCTGTGTCTCTGCGTCTCTGAGTCTTTGAGTCTCTGTGTCTCTGGGTCTCTGTGTCACTGGGCACTGTGTCTCTGAGTCTCTTAGCCTCTTTGTCTCTGCATCTCTGAGCCTCTGTTTTTCTGCGTCTCTGAGTCTCTGGGCATCTGTGTCTCTGAGTCTCTGTGTCGCTGAATCTCTGAGACACTGAGCCTCTGTTTCTCTGCGTCTCTGAGTCTCTGAGTCTCTGAGCCTCTGTGTCTCTGCGTCTCTGAGTCTATGAGTCTCTGAGCATCTGTGTCTCTGTGTCTCTGCATCTCTGAGCCTCTGTGTCTCTGCGTCTCTGAGTCTATGAGTCTCTGTGTCTCTGGGTCTCTGTGTCACTGGGCACTGTGTCTCTGAGTCTCTTAGCCTCTTTGTCTCTGCATCTCTGAGCCTCTGTTTCTCTGCGTCTCTGAGTCTCTGAGCATCTGTGTCTCTGAGTCTCTGTGTCGCTGAATCTCTGAGACACTGAGCCTCTGTTTCTCTGCGTCTCTGAGTCTCTGAGTCTCTGAGCCTCTGTGTCTCTGCGTCTCTGAGTCTCTGGGTCTCTGAGCCTCTGAGTCTCTATGTCTCTGCGTCTCTGAGTCTCTGTGTCTCTGAGTCTCTGAGCCTTTATGTCTCTGCGTCTCTGAATCTCTGAGTATCTGTGTCCCTGAGTCTCTGAGTCTATGATTCTCTATGTCTCTGGGTCTCTGTGTCTCTGTGCATCTGAGTCTATGAGTCTGTGTCTCTGGGTCTCTGTGTCTCTGAGTCTCCGTGTCGGTGAGTCTCGGAGCCTCTGTGTCTCTGCGTCTCTGAGTCTCTGCGTCTCAGAGCCTCTGTGTCTCTGAGTCTCTGAGTCACTTTTCTCTAGGTCTCTGTGTCTCTGAACCTCTGAGCCTCGATGTCTCTGCGTCTCTGAGTCTCTGAGTCTCTGAGCCTCTGAGCCTCGATGTCTCTTTGTCTCTTAGTCTCTGAGTCACTGAGCCGCTGTGTCTCTGCGTCTCTGAGTCTAGGAGTCTCTGTGTCTCTGGTTCTCTGTGTCTCTGGGCTCTTTGTCTCTGAGTCTCTGAGCCTCTGTGTCTCTGCATCTCTGAGCCTCTGCGTCTCTGATTCTTTGAGTCTCTGAGCATCTGTGTCTCTGAGTCTCCGTGTCGCTGAGTCTCTGAGACACTGAGACTCTGGGTCTCTGCGTCTCTGAGTCTCTGGGTCTCTGAGCCTCCATGTCTCTGCGTCTCTGAGTCTCTGTGTCTCTGAGTCTCTGAGCGTCTGTGTCTGTGTGTCTCTGTGTTCCTGAGTCTCTGTGTCTCTGGGGCTCTGTGTCTCTGAGTCCGTGAACCTCTGTGTCTCAGTGTCTCTGAGTCTCTGTGTCTCCGAGTCGCTGAGCCTCTGAGCCTCGATGTCTCTGAGTCTCTGAGCCTCGATGTCTCTGAGTCTCTGAGCCTCGATGTCTCTGAGTCTATGAGCCTCGATGTCTCTGAGTCTCTGAGCCTCGATGTCTCTGAGTCTCTGAGTCTCTGTGTCTCTGAGTCTCTGAGCCTCTGTGTCTCTCCGTCTCTGTGTTTCTGAGTCTCTGTGTCTCTGGGTCTCTGAGCGTCTGAGCCTCTATGTCTCTGAGTCTCTGAGTCGCTGAGTCTCTGAGCCTGTGTGTCTCTGCCTCTCTGTGTCTCTGTGTCTCTGCGTCTCTGAGTCTCCGGGTCTCTGAGATTCTGAGCCTCGATGTCTCTGAGTCTCTGTGTCTCTGTGTCTCTGAGTCTCTGTATCTCTGTGTCTCTGAGTCTCTGAGCCTCTATGTCTCTGAGCCTCTGACTCTCTGTGTCTCTGAGCCTCTGACACTCTGTGTCTCTGAGTCTCTCAGCCTTTGCTTCTCTTTGTCTCTTAGCCTCTGAGTCTCTGAGCCTCTGTGTCTGTGAGTCTCTGTGTTCCTGAGAGTCTGTGTCTCTGTGTCTCTGGGTCTCTGTGTCTCTGCGTCTCTGTGTCTCCGTGTCGCTTAGCCTCTGAGCCTTGATGTCTCTGAGTCTCTGAGTCTCTGTGTCTCTGTGTCTCTGACCCTCTGTGTCTCTGAGTCTCTGAGTCTCTGTGTCTGAGTCTCTGAGCCTCTGTATCTCTGAGTCTCCGTGTCACTGAGTCGCTGAGTCACTGTGCCTCTGTGTCTCTGCAACTCTGAGTCTCTGGGTCTCTGAGCATCTGAGCCTCGATGTCTCTGAGTCTCTGTGTCTCTGCGTCTCTGAGTTTCTGAGTCTCTGTGTCTCTGTGTCTCTGGGTCTCTGTGTCTCTGAGTCTCTGGGTCTCTGTGCCTCTGCGTTTTTGAGCCTCTGTGTCTCTGCGTCTCTGTGTTTCTGAGTCTCTGTGTCTCTGGGTCTCTGTGTCTCTGGGTCTCTGCATCTCTGAGTCTCTGGGACTCTGAGACACTGAGCCTCTATGTCTCTGAGTTTCTGAGTCTCTGTGTCTCTGTGTCTCTTAGTGTCTGAGTCTCTGAGCCTCTGTGTCTCTATGTCTCTGAGTCTCTGAGTCTCCGAGCCTCTGTGTCTCTATGTCTCTGAGTCTCTGTGTCTCTGGGTCTCTGTGTCTATGTGCATCTGAGTCTCTGAGTCTATGAGTCTCTGTGTCTCTGATTCTCTGAGCCTCTGTGTCTCTGAGTCTCTGTGTCTCTGAGTCTCTGAGTCACTTTTCTCTAGGTCTCTGTGTCTCTGAGCCTCTGTGTCTCTGGGTCTCTGGGTCTCTGAGTCTCTGGGTCTCTGTGTCTCTGCGTCTCTGAATCTCTGTGTCTCTGCGTCTCTGAGCCTCTGTGTCTCTGCGTCTCTGAGTCTCTGTGTCTCTGAGTCTCTGAGCCTCTGTGTCTCTGCGTCTCTGAGTCTCTGAGTCTCTGAGCCTCTGTATCTCTGAGTCTCCGTGTCACTGAGTCGCTGAGTCACTGTGCCTCTGTGTCTCTGCAACTCTGAGTCTCTGGGTCTCTTAGCATCTGAGCCTCGATGTCTCTGAGTCTCTGTGTCTCTGCGTCTCTGAGTTTCTGAGTCTCTGTGTCTCTGTGTCTCTGGGTCTCTGTGTCTCTGAGTCTCTGGGTCTCTGTGCCTCTGCGTTTTTGAGCCTCTGTGTCTCTGCGTCTCTGTGTTTCTGAGTCTCTGTGTCTCTGGGTCTCTGTGTCTCTGGGTCTCTGCATCTCTGAGTCTCTGGGACTCTGAGACACTGAGCCTCTATGTCTCTGAGTTTCTGAGTCTCTGTGTCTCTGTGTCTCTTAGTGTCTGAGTCTCTGAGCCTCTGTGTCTCTATGTCTCTGAGTCTCTGAGTCTCTGAGCCTCTGTGTCTCTATGTCTCTGAGTCTCTGTGTCTCTGGGTCTCTGTGTCTATGTGCATCTGAGTCTCTGAGTCTATGAGTCTCTGTGTCTCTGATTCTCTGAGCCTCTGTGTCTCTGAGTCTCTGTGTCTCTGAGTCTCTGAGTCACTTTTCTCTAGGTCTCTGTGTCTCTGAGTCTCTGTGTCTCTGGGTCTCTGGGTCTCTGAGTCTCTGGGTCTCTGTGTCTCTGCGTCTCTGAATCTCTGTGTCTCTGCGTCTCTGAGCCTCTGTGTCTCTGCGTCTCTGAGTCTCTGTGTCTCTGAGTCTCTGAGCCTCTGTGTCTCTGCGTCTCTGAGTCTCTGAGTGTCTGAGCCTCTGTGTCTCTGCGTCTCAGAGTCTCTAGGTCTCTGAGTCTCTGAGCCTCGATGTCTCTGAGTCTGTGAGTCTCTGTGTCGCTGTGTCTCTGAGCCTCTATGTCTCTGAGGCTCTGACTCTCTGTGTCTTTGAGTCTCTCAGCCTTTGCGTCTCTTTGTCTCTTAGTCTCTGAGTCACTGAGCCGCTGTGTCTCTGCGTCTCTGAGTTTATGAGTCTCTGTGTCTCTGCCTCTCTGTGCCTCTGAGTCTCTGTGTCGCTGAGTCTCTGAGTCTCTGGGTCTCTGAGCCTCTGAGCGTCTATTTCTCTGAGTCTCTGAGTCTCTGTGTCTCTGTGTCTCTGGGTCTCTGTGTCTCTGTGTCTCTGAGCATCTGTGTCTCAATGTCGGTAAGTCTCTGAGTCCCTGTGTCTCTAGGTCTCTGTGACTCTGAGCCTCTGTGTCTCTGCGTCTCTGATTCTCTGAGTCTCTGTGTCAATGGGTCGATGTGTCTGTGAGTCTCTGCGTCTCTGGTTCTCTGAGTCTGAGTCTCTGTGTCTCTGCGTCTCTTTGAATCTTAGTGTCTGAGTCTCTGAGCCTCTGTGTCTCTGTGTCCCTGAGTATCTGAGCCTCTGTGTCTCTGAGTCTCTGGGCCTCTGAGCCTATGAGCCTCTGTGTCTCTGCGTCTCTGAGTCTCTGATTCTCTGAGCATCTGTGTCTCTGCGTCTCTGAGTCTCTGGGTCTCTGAGCCTATGAGCCTCGATGTCTCTGATTCTCTGAGTCTCTGCGTCTCTGAGTCTCTGAGCATCTGTGTCTCTGGGTCTTTGAGCCTCTGAGCCTCGATGTCTCTGAGTCTCTGTGTTTCTGAGTCTCTGTGTCTCTGTGTCTCTGGGTCTCTGTGACTCTGTGTCTCTGAGCCTCTGAGTCTCTGCGTCTCTGAGTCTCTGGGTCTCTGAGCCTATGAGCCTCGATGTCTCTGATTCTCTGAGTCTCTGCGTCTCTGAGTCTCTGTGTCTCTGGGTCTCTGTGTCTCCGTCTCTGAGTCTCTGAGCTCCGTGTCTCTGAGTCTCTGAGCATCTGTGTCTCTGAGCCTCCGTGTCGCTGAGTCTCTGAGTCACTGAGCCTCTGTGTCTCTGCATCTCCCCGTCTCTGTGTCTCTGAGCCCATGTGTCTCTGTGTCCATTTATGGGATTGTCCGGGATAAACTGTCCCTCTGTCCCATGATGTGTCCATTTATGGGATTGTCCAGGATAAACTGTCCCTCTGCCCCATGTGTGTCCTTTAGGGGGATTGTCCAGGATAAACTGTCCCTCTGTCCCATGATGTGTCCTTAAGGGGGATTGTCCAGGATAAACTGTCCCTCTGTCCCATGGTGTGTCCTTTAGGGGGATTGACCAGGATAAACTATCCCCCGGTCCCAAGAAGTGTCCTTTAGGGGGATTGTCCAGGATAAACTGTCCTTCTGTCCCATGGTGTGTCCTTTAGGGGGATTGTCCAGGATAAACTGACCATCTGTCCCATGATGTGTCCTTTAGGGGAATTGTCCAGGATAAACTGTCCCTCGGTCCCATGATGTGTCCTTTATGGGGATTGTCCAGGATAAACTGTCCCTCTGTCCCATGATGTGTCCTTTAGGGGGATTGTCCAGGATAAACTGTATCTGTGTCCCATGGTGTCTCCTAAAGGGGGATTGCCCGGGATAAACTTTCCCTCTGACCCATGATGTGTCCTTAAGGGGGATTGTCCATGATAAACTGTCCCTCTGTCGCATGATGTGTCCTTTAGGGGGATTGTCCTGGATAAACTGTCCCTCTGTCCCAAGATGTGTCCTTTTATGGGAATGTCCAGGATAAACTGTCCCTCTGTCCCATGGTGTGTCCTTTAGCGGGATTCTCCGGGATAAACAGTCCCTCTGTCCCATGATGTGTCCATTTATGGGATTGTGTGGGATAATCTGTCCCTCTGTCCCATGATGTGTCCTTTTATGGAATTGTCCGGGATAAACTGTCCCTCTGCCCCATGTGTGTCCTTTAGGGTGTTTGTCCGGGATAAACTGTCCCCCTGTCCCATGATGTGTCCTTTTTTGGGATTGTCCGGGATAAACTGTCCCTCTGTCCCATGATGTGTCCTTTAGGGTGTTTGTCCGGGATAAACTGTCCCTCTGTCACATGATGTGTCCTTTTATGGGATTGTCCGGGATAAGCTGTCCCTCTGTCCATGATGTGTCCATTTATGGATTGTCCAGGATAAACTGTCCCTCTGTCCCATGATGTGTCCTTTTATGGGAATGTCCAGGATAAACTGTCCATCTGTCCCATGGTGTGTCCTTTAGGGGGATTGTCCGGGATAAACTGTCCCTCTGTCCCATGATGTGTCCTTTTATGGGATTGTCCAGGATAAACTGTCCCTCTGTCCCATGATGTGTCCTTTAGGGGGATTGTCCAGGATAAACTGTCCCTCTGTCCCGTGATCTGACCTTTAAGGGATTGTCCGGGATAAATTGTCCCTCTGTCCCATGGTATGTCCTTTAGGGGGATTGTCCATAATAAACTGTCCCTCTGTCCATGATGTGTCCTTTAGGGGGATTTTCCGGGGTAATCTGTCCCTCTGTCCCATGATGTGTCTTTAGGGGGATTGTCCAGGATAAACTGTCCCTCGGTCCCATGATGTGTCCTTTCGGGGAAGTCCGGGATAAACTGTCCCTCTGTCCCATGATGTGTCCTTTAGGGGGATTGTCCTGAATAAACTGTCCCCCTGTCCCATGATGTGTCCTTTAGGGGGATTTTCCGGGATAAACTGTCCCTCTGTCCCATGATGTGTCTTTAGGGGGATTGTCCAGGATAAACTGTCCCTCGGTCCCATGATGTGTCCTTTCGGGGAAGTCCGGGATAAACTGTCCCTCTGTCCCATGATGTGTCCTTTCGGGGGATTGTCCGGGATAAACTGTCCCTCTGTCCCATGATGTGTGCTTTTATGGGATTGTCCGGGATAAACTGTCCCTCGGTCCCATGATGTGTCCTTTCGGGGGATTGTCCAGGATAAACTGTCCCTGTGTCCCATGATGTGTGCTTTTATGGGATTGTCCAGGATAAACTGTCCCTCTGTCCCATGATGTGTCCTTTAGAACGTAGAACATTTCATAGAACATAGAACATAGAACATTACAGCGCAGAACAGGCCCTTCGGCCCACGATGTTGCGCCGACCAGTTACAAAAACAATGACCCACTAGCCTATACCAATCCCTTTTCGTCCATAAACCTATCCAGAGATCTCTTAAACGCCCCCAAACTAGACGCATCTACAACTGCAGCAGGCAGGGCATTCCAATCCCTCACCACCCGCTGGGTAAAGAACCTACCCCTGACATCCGTCCTGTAGCTACCCCCCCTTAATTTAAAGTCATGCCCCCTCGTGCTAGCTTTCTCCATCCGAGGAAAAAGGCTATCACTATCCACCCTATCTAAACCCCTAATCATCTTATAGGTTTCAATAAGATCCCCTCTTAGCCGCCTTCTTCCCAACGAAAACAACCCTAGATCCCTCAGTCTCTCCTCATAGGACCTCCCCACCATACCAGGCAACATCCTAGTAAACCTCCTCTGCACCCTCTCCAACGCCTCCACATCCTTCCTGTAATGCGGGGACCAGAACTGCACACAGTACTACAAGTGCGGCCGCACTAGAGTAGTGTACAGTTGCAACATTACACTGCGACTCCTAAATTCAATCCCCCTACCAATAAACGCCAAGACACCGTACGCCTTCTTGACAACCTTATCTACTTGATTCCCAACTTTCAGGGATCTATGTACACACACACCTAGATCCCTCTGTTCATCCACACTATTCAAAGTCCTCCCGTTAGCCCTATACCCGACACATCTGTTGCTCCTACAGCACAGAACAGGCCCTTCGGTTAACTCTAACGCTAACCCGAACCCGAACCTAACTCTAAGCCTAACTGTAATCCTAATCCTAACGCTAACGCTAACCCTAGCCCTATCCGTAATTCTAACCCTAACTCTACTGCTAACCCTAACCCTAACGCTCACCCTAACCCAAACACCTAACCTCTTACCTGACCTTAACACTAACCCACACCCTATCTCTAATCGTAACCCTAACCCTAACCCTAACATGACACTAACTCTCATCCTAAGACTAACCCTAACACTAACCATAAATCTAACCTTAACCCTAATCGTAACCCTAATCCTAACACGATACATAATCCAAACATCGAACCCTAACTCTAACCCAAACCGAAGAACTAGCCCTAACACTAAATCTAATGCTAAACAGAGCCCTAAACCTAACTCTAACCCGAACCCTAACCCTAACCCTAACCCGAACCCTAACATAACCCAAACTCTAATCCAAACCCTAACCCTAACACGAACCATAACTCTAACCGAAACCCTAAAACTAACCCTAACACGAAGCATAATCCAAACACTTACCCTGAACTCTAACCCAAACTGAAGAACAAGCCCTAACGCTAGCCCTAACACTAAATCTAATGCAAACCCGAGCCCTAAACCTAACTCTAACCCTAACCCTAACTCGAACCCCATCCTTATCCATAACTCTAACCCGAACCCTAAACCTGATCCTAACTCTAATGCAAACCCTAACCCGAAACCTAACCCTAACCCTAACCCTAACCCTAACCCTATCCCTAACCCTAACCCTATCGCAATCCCGACCCCTAACCCTATCCCTAAACCTTACACTAACTCTAACCCGAACCCTAACCTTAACTCTAACACTAACCCTAGTCCTAAACCAAACCCAAACTCTAACCCTAATCGAAACCCTAACCCAAACTCGAACCCAAACCCTAAAATGAACACTAAGACTAACCCTAAACCTAACTCTAATCCTAACCCGAACAGAAACTCTAACGCAAACCATAAACCTGACCCGAACACTAACTCGAACCCTATCCGTAACTCGAACCCTAACCCTAACCCTAATCCTAACCCTACCCCGAAACCTAATGCTGACTTTAACGGTAATCCTAACCCTAACCTAAGTCTAACCCTAACTGTAATCCTAACCCTAACCCTAACGCTAACCGTAGCCCTAAACCTAACCCTAACTCTAACCCTAATCGAAACCTGAACCCAAACTCGAACCCAAACCCTAAACCTAACACGAAGAATAACCCTAACCCTAACTCTAATCCTAACCCGAAACCTAATGCTAATTCTAACCGTAAACCTAACCTGAACTCTAAATCTTACCCTATCCGTAACACTTACCCTAACCCTAAACCTAACCCTAAGTTGAGTGCTAAGCCTAACCCGAACCCCATTGCAAACCCCTAACCTTAAACGTAACCCGAACACTAACCCTAACCCTAACTCTAACCCTAAACCTAACCCTAACATAACACTAACTCTAATCCTAACTCGAACCTGAACACTAACCATAAATCTAACCTTAACCCTAATCCTAACCCTAACTCCAACCTGAACCCTAACCCTAACCATATTCCAAACACCTAACCCGAACCCTAACCTAAGCAGGATCCCGAACCCTCGCCCTAACACTAAATCTAACACTAAACCGAACCCTAACCTAAATCTAACCTGAACTGTAATCTTAACCCTAACCCTAACTCCAACCCTAAGCCTATCACTAACTCTAATCCTAACCCTTTCGCTAACTCCAATCCTAACCCTAACGCAAACCCAAAACCGAACCCTAACCTTAACTCTAATCCCAACCCTAACTCTAACCCTAACACCAGCCCGAAGCCTATCTCCCACCCTAACCCGATCCCCATCCCCATCCCCATCCCTAAACCTATCCCTAATCCAAACGCTAACTCTAACGCCTACACCAACCTAACTCTAACCCGAAATGTAATCCAAACCCAAACACTAACTCTAACGCTTATCCAATCCCGAAATCTAATCCTAATTCTATCCCTCACTCTAACCCTAACCCTAACCAAACTCTAAACCTAACTCGAACCCTAACCCTAACCCGAACCCAAACCCTAACCCTAACCCGAACCCTAACCCTAACCCTAACCTTAACCCTAACCTTAACCCTAACCCTAACTCTAACCCTAACCCGAACCAAAACTCTAACCCGAACCCAAACCTAACTCTAACCATAAACCTAACGCTAACCCGAACCAAAACCCTAAACCTAACCCAAACCTAACTCTAACCGTAAACCAAACCCTAACCCTAACCCTAACTCTCATACTAACCTTATCCATAATTCGAACACGAATCCTAAACCTAACCCGAACTCTAATGCTAACCTAAACCAAACCCTGACCCTAACCCTATCCCGATCCCTAATCCTAACCAATCCCTAACCCTACTCCTATCCCTAACCCTAATGATAACTCTAACGCTAACCCTAATCCTAATCTATCTCTAACCCGAACTGTAATTCTAAACCTAACCCTAACTCTAAACCTGAGCCTATCCCTAACTCTAATCCTAACCCGATCCCTAACTCCAATCCTAAACCTAACCCTAACCCTAACACAGGCCGGAACCAAAATCGGAACACCAAACCTTAACCCGAATGCCTAACCCTAACCCTATCATTAACTCTAACCCCTAAACCTAACCCCAACCATATCCCTAACACGAACCCTAATCCCAAGTGTAACACTAACCCTAACCCTAACCTAACCCTAACTCTAACCCTACAACTAACCCTAACCCTAATCCAAGCCCTGAACACTAACTGTAATCCTAATAGCGAACAATAACAGAAAAACTAACTCTAACCCTCACTCTAATCCCTAACCATAACCCTAACACCTAATGCAAACTCTAACACCTAACCCTAACCCTAACCCTAACCCTAACCCTAACCATAACCCTAACCCTAACCCTAACTCTAACCCTCACTCTAATCCCTAACCATAACCCTAACACCTAATGCAAACTCTAACACCTGACCCTAACCCGAACCCTAACCCGAACCCTAATCCTAACCCTAACCCTAACCTAACGCTGACTCTAACCTAATCTAAACCATAACCCTAACTCGAACCCAAACCCTAATCCAAACACTAAGACTAACCCTAACCCTAACACTAATCCTAACCCTAAAACTACCTCTAATGCTAACTCTAACCCTAACCTTACCCGTAACTATAACTCTAACCCTAACTCTAATGCTAACCCTAACCTAACCCTAACCCTATCCCTAACCCTAACCCTACCCCTATCCTGAAACCTAACCCTATCCCTAACCCTAACACTAACTCGAACGCCAAGACTAACCCCAACCTAACTGTAACCCTAACCCTATCCCTAACTCCCATCCTAATCCAATCCCTAACTCTAACCCTAACCCTTACCCTAACCCTTAACCCGACCCCAAACCATAATCATAATGCTAACCCTAACCCTAACCGTAACACTAATCCGAACCCTAAACCTAGCTCTAACCCTAACTGTAAACTGAATCCTAATGCTAACCCTAGCCCTAAACCTAACCCAAACTCTCACCCTCATCTAAAGCCTAACCCAAACTCGACCCCAAACCCGAATA
Organism: Carcharhinus amblyrhynchos; assembly: GCF_965287045.1. Lineage (NCBI taxonomy): Eukaryota > Metazoa > Chordata > Chondrichthyes > Carcharhiniformes > Carcharhinidae > Carcharhinus > Carcharhinus amblyrhynchos. The sequence continues at coordinate 199,598 of NC_137360.1, forward strand.
CTAAAACTAAGACTAACCCTAACCCCAACTCCAATCCTAACCCTAACTTTTTTCCTAACCTTAACCCTAACACAAACCATAACTCTAACCTTAACCCTAATCCTAACCCTAGCCCTAAAAAAGACCTAACCCTAACCCGAACCCTAACCGAAGGTATAGCCCTCACACTTGCCCTAACACTAAATTTAAAGCTAACCCGAGCCCTAAGCCCAAGTGAGGCCTCACTTGGAGAACTGCGCCCAGTTCTGGTCGCCGTACTACCGGAAGGATGTAGAGATCCTGGAGAGAGTGCAGAGGAGATTTACCAGGATGCTGCCTGGTATGGAAGGGCTGTCTTTCGAGGAAAGATTGAAAGAACTTGGGCTGTTTTCCCTTGAGAGACGTCGGCTTAGGGGGAATCTAATAGAAGTTTATAAGATTATGAAGGGGATAGATAGAGTAAATGGTGGTAAGCTTTTTCCGCTATTAGAAATGGATAGAACGAGGGGTCACAGGCTTAGGGTGAGGGGGGCTGGGTATAAGACAAATATTAGAGGGCAGTTTTTCACGCAAAGGGTAGTGGGGGTGTGGAATGCACTGCCGAGTAAGGTGGTGGAAGCAGCCACGCTAGGGTTGTTTAAGAGTCACTTAGACAGCCACATGAGCGGTCTACATATAGGGGGATATAGTAGGCCTTACTAAACATTGTAGGCTTGGGAATTCGTTTTTGCCTCAGGGATGTTACAGTCTTTGCCTGTTTAATAATGAATTTTTTGTCTCCACAGGCATTTAAGTCCACCTTGTTGACCAGCAAGGGGCATGCACGCGGCAGGTTGTAGTGGGCTGCTCTTGGATGTTGCTTCGGGAGTTGCCTATTGCTTCATGTCGTTAGTGTGCTTAAACTGGACCATCTCCAGGGCAACATGACAGCTCAGAGACTATCTCTGTTGCTGTGCGGACACATGGATTTGGGCCTGTGTCTGTGGGAGTTTGCACGTTCTCCCCGTGGTTGCGTGGGTTTCCTCCGGGTGCTCCGGTTTCCTCCCACATCCCAAAGATGTGCTTTTAGGCTGATTGATTGGGTACTAAATTGTCCCTATATTGGACCTCCCTGATCCTCGCACATTAGGCGTAGACTAAAATCATGAATAGGTCACTGAGACAATGGGACGGCAGCGCGGGCTCGTTGGGCCGAAGGGCCTGTTTCCCGTGCTGTGTTGTTCTTTGTTCTTTGTAACATGAAACATAATCCAAACACCTAACCCTAACTCTAACCCAAACCGAAGAACTAGCCCTAACATTAAAGCTAACGCTAAACTGAGCCCTAAACCTAACTCGAACCCTAACCCTAACCCTAACCCTAACCCGACCATAACCCTAACTCTAATCCAAACCCAAACCCTAACACGAACCATAAGTCTAACCTTAACCCTAACCCTAACACGAAACATAATCCAAACACCTAACCCTAACTCTATCCCAAACCGAAGAACTAGCCCTAATGCCAGCCTTAACACTAAATCTAATGCTAACCCGAGCCCTAAACCTAACTCTAACCCAAACCCTAACTGTAACTTGAATCCTAAGCCTATCCGTAACTCTAACCCGAACCCTAAACCTCACCCTAACTCTAATACGAACCCTAACCTAACCCTAACCCTATCCTTAACTTTAACCAGATTGCTATCCCCAACCCTAGCCCTATCCTTTGCCCTAACACGAACTGTAACCCTAACCCTAACCCTAACTGTAACCCTAACCCTAATGCTAACCCAAGACCTAACCCTAACCCTAACTCTAACGCAACCCTATCCGTAACTCTAACCCGAACCCTAAACCTAACCCCAACTCTAATGCTAACCCTTACATAACCCTAACCCTAACCCTATCCCTAACTCGAACCCTATCGCAATCCCGAACCCTAATCCTATCCCTAAACCTAACGCTAACTCTAACCCTAACCCTAACCCTAACTCGAACACGGACCCTAGTCCTAAACCAAACCCAAACTCTAACCCTAATCTAAACCCGAATCCAAACTCGAAACCAAACCCGAAACCGAACACGAAGACTAACCCTAACCCTAACTCTAATCCTAACCCGAACACTAACTCGAACGCAAACCCTAAACCAAACCCTAACCCTATCCGTAACTCAAACCCTAACCCTAACCCTAATCCTAACTCTACCCCTAAACCTAACGCTGACTCTAACGCTAATCCTAACCCTAACCTAACTCGAACCCTAACTGTAATCCTAACCCTAACCCTAACGCTAACCCTAGCCCTAAACCTAACCCTAACTCTAACCCTAATCTAAACCCTAACCCAAACTCAAACTCAAACCCTAAACCTAAAACTAGAATAATCCTTAACCTAACTCTAATCCTAACCCTAAACCTAACCCGAATTCTAACCCTAACCCTAATCCTAACCCTAACCTTAAATGTAACCCAAACACGAACCCTCACCCTAACTCAAATCCTAACCCTAAACATAACCCTAACATAACACTAACTCTAATCCTAACTCGAACCTGAACACTAACCATAAATCTAACCTTAACCCTAATCCTAACCCTAACTCCAACCTGAACCCTAACCCTAACCATATTCCAAACACCTAACCCGAACCCTAACCTAAGCACGATCCCGAACCCTCGCCCTATCACTAAATCTAACGCTAAACCGAACCCTAACCTAAATCTAACCCTAACTGTAATCTTAACCCGAACCCTAACTCCAACCCTAAGCCTATCCCTAACTCTAATCCTAACCCTATCCTGAACTCCAATCCTAACCCTAACTCTAACTCTAATCCTAACCCTAACCCTAACACAAATCTGAACCCGAACACTACCCCTAACTCTAATCCCAAACCTAACTCTAACCCTAACACCAACCCGAAGTCTATCCCTCACCCGAACCCATCCCCATCCCTAACCCTAACCCTATCCCAAAACCAAACGCTAACTCCAACGCCAACCCTAACCTAACTCTAACCCGAAATGTAATCCGAACCCAAACACTAACTCTAACACTTATACAATCCCTAAATCTAATCCTAATTCTATCCCTCACTCTAACCCTAACCCTAACCCAAACTCTCAACCTAACTCGAACCCTAACCCTAACCCTAACCCGAACCCAAACCCTAACCCTAACCCAAACCTAACTCGAACTGTAACCCGAACCCGAAACCTAACCCTAACTCTAACACTAACCCGATCCATAATTCTAACCCTAACCCTAAACCGAACCCTAACTCTAATGCAAACTCTAACCTAACCCTAACACTAACCCTATCCCTATCCCTAACTCTAACCCTATCCCGATCCCTAATTCACTTACGCAAGGATATTTTGGCCTTGGAGGGAGTGCAGAGGAGATTTACTAGGCTGATACCGGAGTTGAGGGGGTTGAGCTATGAGGAGAGGCTGAATAAACGAGGCTTGTACTCGTTAGAATTTAGAAGAATGAGGGGAGATCTCATTGAGACGTATAAGATGATGAATCTCGGTGAGTCTCAGAGCCTCTGTGTCTCTGCGTCTCGGAGTCTCTGGGTCTCTGAGTCTCTGTGTCTCTGCGTCTCTGAGTCTCTGAGTCTCTGTGTCTCTGCATCTCTGAGCCTCTGTGTCTCTGCGTCTCTGAGTCCCTGAGTCTCTGAGCATCTGTGTCTCTGAGTCTCCGTGTCGCTGAGTCTCTGAGACCCTGAGCCTCTGGGTCTCTGCGTCTCTGAGTCTCTGTGTCTCCGGGTCGCTGAGCCTCTGAGCCTTGATGTCTCTGAGTCCCTGAGTCTCTGTGTCTCTGAGTCTCTGAGCCTCGATGTCTCTGAGTCTCTGAGTCTCTGAGTCTCTGTTTCTCTGAGTCTCTGAGCCTCTGTGTCTCTCCGTCTCTGTGTTTCTGAGTCTCTGTGTCTCTGGGTCTCTGAGCCTCTGTGTCTCTGCCTCTCTGTGCCTCTGAGTCTCTGTGTCGCTGAGTCTCTGAGTCTCTGGGTCACTGAGTCTCTGAGCATCTGAGCATCTGTGTCTCAGTGTCTGTAAGTCTCTGAGCCTCTGTGTCTCTGAGTCTCCGTGTCTCTGTGTCTCTGAGCCTCTGTGTCTCTGAGTCACTGCGTCTCTGGGTCTTTGAGCCTCTGAGCCTCGATGTCTCTGAGTCTCTGAGCGTCTGTGTCTCTGCGTCTCTGTGTTTCTGTGTCTCTGCGTCTCTGCGTCTCTGAGTCTCTGTGTCTCTGTGTCTCTGGGTCTCTTTGTCTCTGCGTCTCTGAACCTCTGTGTGTCTGCGTCTCTGAGTCTCTGAGTTTCTGAGCCTCTGTGTCTCCTCGTCTCTGAGTCACTGAGTCTCAGTGTGCCTGAGTAGCTGTGCCTCTGCGTCTCTGTGTCTCTGAGTCTCTGTGTCTCTGAGTCTCCGTGTCGGTGAGTCTCGGAGCCTCTGTGTCTCTGCGTCTCTGAGCCTATGAGCCTCGATATCTCTGATTCTCTGAGTCTCTGCGTCTCTGAGTCTCTGTGTCTCTGGGTCTCTGTGCCTCTGTGTCTCTGTGTCTCTGTGTCTGTGAGTCTCTGAAGCATCAGTGTCTCTGAGTCTCCGTGTCGCTGAGTCTCTGAGTCACTGAGCCTCTGTGTCTCTGCATCTCCCCGTCTCTGTGTCTCTGAGCCCATGTGTCTCTGAGTCTCAGTGACTCTGCATCTCTGAGTCTCTGAGTCTCTGTGTCTCTGGGTCTCTGTGTCTCTGAGTCTCTGGGTCTGTGTGTCTCTACGTCTCTGAGCCTCTGTGTGTCTGCGTCTCTGAGCCTCTGTGTCTCTGCGTCTCTGAGTCTCTGAGCCTCTGAGACTCTGTGTCTGTGTGATTCTGCGTCTCTGAGCCTCTGGGTCTATTAGCCTCTGAGCCTCGATGTCTCTGAGTCTCTGTGTCTCTGCGTCTCTGTGTCGCTGCGTCTTTCGTCTCTGAGTCACTGAGCCTCTGTGTATCTGCGTCTCTAAATCTCTGAGTCTCTGGGTCTCTGTGTCTCTCAGTCTCTGAGCCTCTGTGTCTCCGCATCTCTGAGCCTCTGTTTCTCTGCGTCTCTGTGTTACTCAGTCTCTGTGTCTCTGTGTCTCTGGGTCTCTGAGTCTCTGCGTCTCTGTGTCTCTGGGTCGCTGAGCCTCTGAGCCTCGATGTCTCTGAGTCTCTGAGTCTCTGTGTCTCTGAGTCTCTGAGCCTCTGTGTCTCTGTGTTTCTGAGTCTCTGTGTCTCTGGGTCTCAGTGTCTCTGAGTCTCTGAACCTCTGTGTCTCTGTGTCTCTGTGTTTCTGAGTCTCTGTGTCTCTGGGTCTCTGTGTCTCTGAGTCTCTGAACCTCTGTGTGTCTGCGTCTCTGAGCCTCTGTGTCTCTGAGCCTCTGTGTCTCTGCATCTCTGAGTCTCTGGGTTACTGAGCCTCTGAGCCTCTCTGTCTCTGAGTCTCTGAGTCTCTGTGTCTCTGGGTCTCTGTATCTCTGAGTCTCTGGGTCTCTGTGTCTCTGCGTCTCTGAACCTCTGTGTGTCTGCGTCTCTGAGCTTCTGTGTCTCTGCGTCTCCGTGTCGCTGAGTCTCTGAGCCACTGTGTCTCTGAGTCTCTGAGTCTCTGAGTCTCTGTGTCTCTGTGTCTCTGAGTGTCGGAGCCTCTGTGTCTCTGCGTCTCTGAGTCTGTGGGTCTCTGAGATTCTGAGCCTCGATGTCTCTGAGTCTCTGTGTCTCTGTGTCTCTGAGCCTCTGACTCTCTGTGTCTCTGAGTCTCTCAGCCTTTGCTTCTCTTTGTCTCTTAGCCTCTGAGTCTCTGAGCCTCTGTCTGTGCGTCTCTGTGTTCCTGAGTCTCTGTGTCTCTGGGTCTCTGTGTCTCTGAGTCTCTGCATCTCTGAGTCTCTGGGTCTCTGTGTCTCTGAGTCTCTGGGTCTCTGTGCCTCTGCGTTTTTGAGCCTCTGTATCTCTGCGTCTCTGTGTTTCTGAGTCTCTGTGTCTCTGGGTCTCTGTGTCTCTGGGTCTCTGCATCTCTGAGTCTCTGGGTCTCTGAGACACTGAGCCTCTATGTCTCTGAGTTTCTGAGTCTCTGTGTCTCTGTGTCTCTTAGTGTCTGAGTCTCTGAGCCTCTGTGTCTCTATGTCTCTGAGTCTCTGTGTCTCTGGGTCTCTGTGTCTCTGTGCATCTGAGTCTCTGAGTCTCTGAGTCTCTGTGTCTCTGGGTCTCTGTGCCTCTGTGTCTCTGTGTCTCTGAGTCTCCGTGTCGGTGAGTCTCGGAGCCTCTGGGTCTCTGAGTCTCTGAGCCTCTGTGCCTCTGAGTCTCTGTGTCTCTGAGTCTCTGAGTCACTTTTCTCTAGGTCTCTGTGTCTCTGAGTCTCTGTGTCTCTGGGTCTCTGGGTCTCTGTGTCTCTGCGTCTCTGAATCTCTGTGTCTCTGCGTCTCTGAGCCTCTGTGTCTCTGCGTCTCTGAGTCTCTGAGTCTCTGAGCCTCTGTGTCTCTGCGTCTCTGAGTCCCTGAGTCTCTGAGCATCTGTGTCTCTGAGTCTCCGTGTCGCTGAGTCTCTGAGACCCTGAGCCTCTGGGTCTCTGCGTCTCTGAGTCTCTGTGTCTCCGGGTTGCTGAGCCTCTGAGCCTTGATGTCTCTGAGTCCCTGAGTCTCTGTGTCTCTGAGTCTCTGAGCCTCGATGTCTCTGAGTCTCTGAGTCTCTGAGTCTCTGTTTCTCTGAGTCTCTGAGCCTCTGTGTCTCTCCGTCTCTGTGTTTCTGAGTCTCTGTGTCTCTGGGTCTCTGAGCCTCTGTGTCTCTGCCTCTCTGTGCCTCTGAGTCTCTGTGTCGCTGAGTCTCTGAGTCTCTGGGTCACTGAGTCTCTGAGCATCTGAGCATCTGTGTCTCAGTGTCTGTAAGTCTCTGAGCCTCTGTGTCTCTGAGTCTCCGTGTCTCTGTGTCTCTGAGCCTCTGTGTCTCTGAGTCACTGCGTCTCTGGGTCTTTGAGCCTCTGAGCCTCGATGTCTCTGAGTCTCTGAGCGTCTGTGTCTCTGCGTCTCTGTGTTTCTGTGTCTCTGCGTCTCTGCGTCTCTGAGTCTCTGTGTCTCTGTGTCTCTGGGTCTCTTTGTCTCTGCGTCTCTGAACCTCTGTGTGTCTGCGTCTCTGAGTCTCTGAGTTTCTGAGCCTCTGTGTCTCCTCGTCTCTGAGTCACTGAGTCTCAGTGTGCCTGAGTAGCTGTGCCTCTGCGTCTCTGTGTCTCTGAGTCTCTGTGTCTCTGAGTCTCCGTGTCGGTGAGTCTCGGAGCCTCTGTGTCTCTGCGTCTCTGAGCCTATGAGCCTCGATATCTCTGATTCTCTGAGTCTCTGCGTCTCTGAGTCTCTGTGTCTCTGGGTCTCTGTGCCTCTGTGTCTCTGTGTCTCTGTGTCTCTGAGTCTCTGAAGCATCAGTGTCTCTGAGTCTCCGTGTCGCTGAGTCTCTGAGTCACTGAGCCTCTGTGTCTCTGCATCTCCCCGTCTCTGTGTCTCTGAGCCCATGTGTCTCTGAGTCTCAGTGACTCTGCATCTCTGAGTCTCTGAGTCTCTGTGTCTCTGGGTCTCTGTGTCTCTGAGTCTCTGGGTCTGTGTGTCTCTACGTCTCTGAGCCTCTGTGTGTCTGCGTCTCTGAGCCTCTGTGTCTCTGCGTCTCTGAGTCTCTGAGCCTCTGAGACTCTGTGTCTGTGTGATTCTGCGTCTCTGAGCCTCTGGGTCTATTAGCCTCTGAGCCTCGATGTCTCTGAGTCTCTGTGTCTCTGCGTCTCTGTGTCGCTGCGTCTTTCGTCTCTGAGTCACTGAGCCTCTGTGTATCTGCGTCTCTAAATCTCTGAGTCTCTGGGTCTCTGTGTCTCTCAGTCTCTGAGCCTCTGTGTCTCTGCATCTCTGAGCCTCTGTTTCTCTGCGTCTCTGTGTTACTCAGTCTCTGTGTCTCTGTGTCTCTGGGTCTCTGAGTCTCTGCGTCTCTGTGTCTCTGGGTCGCTGAGCCTCTGAGCCTCGATGTCTCTGAGTCTCTGAGTCTCTGTGTCTCTGAGTCTCTGAGCCTCTGTGTCTCTGTGTTTCTGAGTCTCTGTGTCTCTGGGTCTCAGTGTCTCTGAGTCTCTGAACCTCTGTGTCTCTGTGTCTCTGTGTTTCTGAGTCTCTGTGTCTCTGGGTCTCTGTGTCTCTGAGTCTCTGAACCTCTGTGTGTCTGCGTCTCTGAGCCTCTGTGTCTCTGAGCCTCTGTGTCTCTGCATCTCTGAGTCTCTGAGTTACTGAGCCTCTGAGCCTCTCTGTCTCTGAGTCTCTGAGTCTCTGTGTCTCTGGGTCTCTGTATCTCTGAGTCTCTGGGTCTCTGTGTCTCTGAGGGTCGGAGCCTCTGTGTCTCTGCGTCTCTGAGTCTGTGGGTCTCTGAGATTCTGAGCCTCGATGTCTCTGAGTCTCTGTGTCTCTGTGTCTCTGAGCCTCTGACTCTCTGTGTCTCTGAGTCTCTCAGCCTTTGCTTCTCTTTGTCTCTTAGCCTCTGAGTCTCTGAGCCTCTGTCTGTGCGTCTCTGTGTTCCTGAGTCTCTGTGTCTCTGGGTCTCTGTGTCTCTGAGTCTCTGCATCTCTGAGTCTCTGGGTCTCTGAGACACTGAGCCTCTATGTCTCTGAGTTTCTGAGTCTCTGTGTCTCTGTGTCTCTTAGTGTCTGAGTCTCTGAGCCTCTGTGTCTCTATGTCTCTGAGTCTCTGTGTCTCTGGGTCTCTGTGTCTCTGTGCATCTGAGTCTCTGAGTCTCTGAGTCTCTGTGTCTCTGGGTCTCTGTGCCTCTGTGTCTCTGTGTCTCTGAGTCTCCGTGTCGGTGAGTCTCGGAGCCTCTGGGTCTCTGAGTCTCTGAGCCTCTGTGCCTCTGAGTCTCTGTGTCTCTGAGTCTCTGAGTCACTTTTCTCTAGGTCTCTGTGTCTCTGAGTCTCTGTGTCTCTGGGTCTCTGGGTCTCTGTGTCTCTGCGTCTCTAAATCTCTGTGTCTCTGCGTCTCTGAGCCTCTGTGTCTCTGCGTCTCTGAGTCTCTGAGTCTCTGAGCCTCTGTGTCTCTGCGTCTCTGAGTCTCTGAGTCTCTGAGCATCTGTGTCTCTGAGTCTCCGTGACGCTGAGTCTCTGAGTGTCTGAGCCTCTGTGTCTCTGCGTCTCAGAGTCTCTAGGTCTCTGAGCCTCAGAGTCTCTAGGTCTCAAAGCCTCTGAGCCTCGATGTCTCTGAGTCTGTGAGTCTCTGTGCCTCTGTGTCTCTGAGTCTCTGAGCCTCTATGTCTCTGAGGCTCTGACTCTCTGTGTCTTTGAGTCTCTCAGCCTTTGCGTCTCTTTGTCTCTTAGTCTCTGAGTCACTGAGCCGCTGTGTCTCTGCGTCTCTGAGTTTATGAGTCTCTGTGTCTCTGCCTCTCTGTGCCTCTGAGTCTCTGTGTCGCTGAGTCTCTGAGTCTCTGGGTCTCTGAGCCTCTGAGCGTCTATTTCTCTGAGTCTCTGTGTCTCTGTGTCTCTGGGTCTCTGTGTCTCTGAGCATCTGTGTCTCAGTGTCGGTAAGTCTCTGAGCCCCTGTGTCTCTAGGTCTCTGTGACTCTGAGCCTCTGTGTCTCTGTGCCTCTGCGTCTCTGATTCTCTGAGTCTCTGTGTCAATGGGTCGATGTGTCTGTGAGTCTCTGCGTCTCTGGTTCTCTGAATCTGAGTCTCTGTGTCTCTGCGTCTCTGGGTCTCTGTGTCTCTGAGTCTCTGGGTCTCTTTGCCTCTGCGTTTTTGAGCCTCTGTGTCTCTGCGTCTCTGTGTTTCTGAGTCTCTGTGTCTCTGGGTCTCTGTGTCTCTGGGTCTCTGCATCTCTGAGTCTCTGGGACTCTGAGACACTGAGCCTCTATGTCTCTGAGTTTCTGAGTCTCTGTGTCTCTGTGTCTCTTAGTGTCTGAGTCTCTGAGCCTCTGTGTCTCTATGTCTCTGAGTCTCTGAGTCTCTGAGCCTCTGTGTCTCTATGTCTCTGAATCTCTGTGTCTCTGGGTCTCTGTGTCTCTGTGCATCTGAGTCTCTGAGTCTATGAGTCTCTGTGTCTCTGGGTCTCTGTGTCTCTGTGTCTCTGAGTCTCCGTGTCGGTGAGTCTCGGAGCCTCTGGGTCTCTGAGTCTCTGAGTCTCTGTGTCTCTGAGTCTCCGTGACTCTGAGTCTCTGAGTCACTTTTCTCTAGGTCTCTGTGTCTCTGAGTCTTTGTGTCTCTGGGTCTCTGGGTCTCTGAGTCCATGGGTCTCTGTGTCTCCGCGTCTCTGAATCTCTGTGTCTCTGCGTCTCTGAGTCTCTGTGTCTCTGAGTCTCTGAGCCTCTGTGTCTCTGCGTCTCTGAGTCTCTGAGTCTCTGAGCATCTGTGTCTCTGAGTCTCCGTGACGCTGAGTCTCTCAGTGTCTGAGCCTCTGTGTCTCTGGGTCTCTGAGCCTCTGAGCCTCGATGTCTCTGAGTCTGTGAGTCTCTGTGTCTCTGTGTCTCTGAGTCTCTGAGCCTCTATGTCTCTGAGGCTCTGACTCTCTGTGTCTTTGAGTCTCTCAGCCTTTGCGTCTCTTTGTCTCTTAGTCTCTGAGTCACTGAGCCGCTGTGTCTCTGCGTCTCTGAGTTTATGAGTCTCTGTGTCTCTGCCTCTCTGTGCCTCTGAGTCTCTGTGTCGCTGAGTCTCTGAGTCTCTCGGTCTCTGAGCCTCTGAGCGTCTATTTCTCTGAGTCTCTGAGTCTCTGTTTCTCTGTGTCTCTGGGTCTCTGTGTCTCTGTGTCTGTGCGTCTCTGAGTCTCTGAGTCTCTGAGCATCTGTGTCTCTGAGTCTCCGTGACGCTGAGTCTCTGAGTGTCTGAGCCTCTGTGTCTCTGCGTCTCTGAGTCTCTGAATCTCTGAGCATCTGTGTCTCTGAGTCTCCGTGACGCTGAGTCTCTGAGTGACTGAGCCTCTGTGTCTCTGCGTCTCAGAGTCTCTAGGTCTCTGAGCCTCTGAGTCTCTGTGTCTCTGAGTCTCTGAGCCTCTATGTCTCTGAGGCTCTGACTCTCTGTGTCTTTGAGTCTCTCAGCCTTTGCGTCTCTTTGTCTCTTAGTCTCTGAGTCACTGAGCCGCTGTGTCTCTGCGTCTCTGAGTTTATGAGTCTCTGTGTCTCTGCCTCTCTGTGCCTCTGAGTCTCTGTGTCGCGGAGTCTCTGAGTCTCTGGGTCTCTGAGCCTCTGAGCGTCTATTTCTCTGAGTCTCTGAGTCTCTGTGTCTCTGTGTGTCTGTGTCTCTGAGCATCTGTGTCTCAGTGTCGGTAAGTCTCTGAGTCCCTGTGTCTCTAGGTCTCTGTGACTCTGAGCCTCTGTGTCTCTGCGTCTCTGATTCTCTGAGTCTCTGTGTCAATGGGTCGATGTGTCTGTGAGTCTCTGCGTCTCTGGTTCTCTGAGTCTGAGTCTCTGTGTCTCTGCGTCTCTTTGAATCTTAGTGTCTGAGTCTCTGAGCCTCTGTGTCTCTGTGTCCCTGAGTATCTGAGCCTCTGTGTCTCTGAGTCTCTGGGTCTCTGAGCCTATGAGCCTCTGTGTCTCTGCGTCTCTGAGTCTCTGATTCTCTGAGCATCTGTGTCTCCGCGTCTCTGAGTCTCTGGGTCACTGAGCCTATGAGCCTCGATGTCTCTGATTCTCTGAGTCTCTGCGTCTCTGAGTCTCTGTGTCTCTGAGCATCTGTGTCTCTGCGTCTCTGGGTCTTTGAGCCTCTGAGCCTCGATGTCTCTGAGTCTCTGTGTTTCTGAGTCTCTGTGTCTCTGTGTCTCTGGGTCTCTGTGACTCTGTGTCTCTGAGCCTCTGAGTCTCTGCGTCTCTGAGTCTCTGGGTCTCTGAGCTTATGAGCCTCGATGTCTCTGATTCTCTGAGTCTCTGCGTATCTGAGTCTCTGTGTCTCTGGGTCTCTGCGTCTCCGTCTCTGAGTCTCTGAGCTCCGTGTCTCTGAGTCTCTGAGCATCTGTGTCTCTGAGTATCCGTGTCTCTGTGTTTCTGAGTCTCTGTGTCTCTGGGTCTCTGTGTCTCTGAGTCTCCGTGTCGGTGTGTCTCGGAGCCTCTGTGTCTCTGCGTCTCTGAGTCTCTGGCTCTCTGAGCCTCGATGTCTCTGATTCTCTGAGTCTCTGCGTCTCTGAGTCTCTGTGCCTCTGGGTCTCTGAGTCTCTGAGCATCTGTGTCTCTGAGCCTCCGTGTCGCTGAGTCTCTGAGTCACTGAGCCTCTGTGTCTCTGCATCTCCCCGTCTCTGTGTCTCTGAGCCCATGTGTCTCTGAGTCTCAGTGACTCTGAGTCTCTGAGCCTCTCTGTCTCTGAGCCTCTGCGTCTCTGCATCTCTGAGTCTCTGAGTCTCTGTGTCTCTGAGTCTCTGGGTCTGTGTGTCTCTACGTCTCCGAGCCTCTGTGTGTCTGCATCTCTGAGCCTCTGTGTCTCTGCGTCTCTGAGTCCCTGAGTCTCTGAGCCTCTGTGTCTCTTCGTCTCTGCGTTTCTGAGTCTCTGTGTCTCTGGGTCTCTGTGTCTCTGGGTCCATGTGTCTCTGAGTCTCAGTGACTCTGAATCTCTGAGCCTCTCTGTCTCTGAGCCTCTGAGTGTCTGCATTTCTGAGTCTCTGAACCACTGAGACTCTGTGTCTCTGCGTCTCTGAGTCTCTGAGCCTCTGAGATTCTGTGTCTCTGTGTCTCTGAGTCTCTGTGCCTCTGGGTCTCTGTGATTCTGCGTCTCTGAGCCTCTTTGTCTATTAGCCTCTGAGCCTCGATGTCTCTGAGTCTCTGAGTCTCTGAGTCTCTGTGTCTCTGTGTCTCAGAGTCTCTGATCCTCTATGTCTCTGAGTCTATGACTCTCTGCGTCTCTGAGTCTCACAGCCTTTGCGTCTCTTTGTCTCTTAGTCTCTGAGACTATGAGCCTCTGTGTCTCTGTGTCTCTGAGTCTATGAGTCTCTGTGTGTCTGGGTCTCTGTGTCTCTGGGCTCTGTGTCTCTGCGTCTCTGAGTCTCTGAGTCTCTGAGCATCTGTGTCTCTGAGTCTCCGTGTCGCTGAGTCTCTTAGACACTGAGCCTCTGTGTCTCTGCGTCTCTGAGTCTCTGGGTCTCTGAGCCTCTGAGCCTCTACGTGTCTGAGTCTCTGTGTCTATGAATCTCTGTGTCTCTGGGCCTCTGTTCTCTGAGTCTCTGTGTCTCTGGGTCTCTGTGACTCTGTGTCTCTGAGCCTCTGAGTCTCTGCGTCTCTGAGTCTCTGGGTCTCTGAGCCTATGAGCCTCGATGTCTCTGATTCTCTGAGTCTCTGCGTCTCTGAGTCTCTGTGTCTCTGGGTCTCTGTGTCTCCGTCTCTGAGTCTCTGAGCTCCGTGTCTCTGAGTCTCTGAGCATCTGTGTCTCTGAGCCTCCGTGTCGCTGAGTCTCTGAGTCACTGAGCCTCTGTGTCTCTGCATCTCCCCGTCTCTGTGTCTCTGAGCCCATGTGTCTCTGTGCCCATTTATGGGATTGTCCGGGATAAACTGTCCCTCTGTCCCATGATGTGTCCATTTATGGGATTGTCCAGGATAAACTGTCCCTCTGCCCCATGTGTGTCCTTTAGGGGGATTGTCCAGGATAAACTGTCCCTCTGTCCCATGATGTGTCCTTAAGGGGGATTGTCCAGGATAAACTGTCCCTCTGTCCCATGGTGTGTCCTTTAGGGGGATTGACCAGGATAAACTATCCCCCGGTCCCATGAAGTGTCCTTTAGGGGGATTGTCCAGGATAAACTGTCCTTCTGTCCCATGGTGTGTCCTTTAGGGGGATTGTCCGGGATAAACTGACCATCTGTCCCATGATGTGCCCTTTAGCGGAATTGTCCAGGATAAACTGTCCCTCGGTCCCATGATGTGTCCTTTTATGGGATTGTCCAGGATAAACTGTACCTCTGTCCCATGATGTGTCCTTTAGGGGGATTGTCCAGGACGAACTGGCCCTCTGTCCCATGCTGTGTCCTTTAGGGGGATTGTCCAGGATAAACTGTATCTGTTCCCCATGGTGTCTCGTAAAGGGGGATTGCACGGGATAAACTTTCCCTCTGACCCATGATGTGTCCTTAAGGGGGATTGTCCATGATAAACTGTCCCTCTGTCGCATGATGTGTCCTTTTATGGGAATGTCCAGGATAAACAGTCCCTCTGTCCCATGATGTGTCCATTTATGGGATTGTCCGGGATAAACTGTCCCTCTGTCCCATGATGTGTCCATTTATGGGATTGTGTGGGATAATCTGTCCCTCTGTCCCATGATGTGTCCTTTTATGGAATTGTCCGGGATAAACTGTCCCTCTGTCCCATGATGTGTCCTTTTTTGGGATTGTCCGGGATAAACTGTCCCTCTGTCCCATGATGTGTCCTTTAGGGTGTTTGTCCGGAATAAACTGTCCCTCTGTCCCATGATGTGTCCTTTTTTGGGATTGTCCGGAATAAACTGTCCCTCTGTCCCATGATGTGTCCTTTTTTGGGATTGTCCGGGATAAACTGTCCCTCTGTCCCATGATGTGTCCTTTAGGGTGTTTGTCCGGGATAATCTGTCCCTCTGTCCCATGATGTGTCCTTTAGGGGGACTGTCCACGATAAACTGTCCCTCTTTCCCATTATGTGTCCATTTATGGGAATGTCCAGGATAAACTGTCCCTCTGTCCCATGATGTGTCCTTTAGGGGGATTGTCCAGGATAAACTGTCCCTCTGTCCCGTGATCTGTCCTTTAATGGGATTGTCCGGGATAAATTGTCCCTCTGTCCCATGGTATGTCCTTTAGGGGGATTGTCCATAATAAACTGTCCCTCTGTCCATGATGTGTCCTTTTATGGGATTGTCCAGGATAAACTGCCCCTCTGTCCCATGATGTGTCCTTTATGGGATTGTCCGGATAAACTGTCCCTCTGAGCCATGATGTGTCCTTTAGGGGGATTGTCCTGGATAAACTGTCCCCCTGTCCCATGATGTGTCCTTTAGGGGGATTTTCCGGGATAAACTGTCCCTCTGTCCCATGTTGTGTCCATTTATGGGATTGTCCGGGATAAACTGTCCCTCGGTCCCATGATGTGTCCTTTCGGGGGATTGTCCGGGATAAACTGTCCCTGTGTCCCATGATGTGAGCTTTTATGGGATTGTCCGGGATAAACTGTCCCTGTGTCCCATGATGTGTCCATTTATGGAATTGTCCAGGATAAAATGTCCCTCTCCCCATGATGTGTCCTTTAGGGGGATTGTCCAGGATAAACTGTCACTCTGTCCCATGCTGTGTCCTTTAGGGGGATTGTCCAGGATAAACTGTCCGTCTTTCCCATGATGTGTCCTTTATGGGAATGTCCAGGATAAACTGTCCCTCTGCCCCTTGCTGTGTCCTTTAGGGGGATTGTCCAGGATAAACTTCCCTCTGTCCCATAATGTGTCCTTTTATGGGAATGTCCGGGATAAATTGTCCCTCTATCCCATGATGTGTCCTTAAGGGGCATTGTCCGTGTTAAACTGTCCCTCTGTCCCATGATGTGTCCTTTTATGGGATTGTCCAGGATAAACAGTCCCACTGTCCCATGATGTGTCCTTAGGGGGATTGTCCAGGATTAACTGTCCCTGTGTCCCATGATGTGTCCTTTCGGAGGATTGTCCAGGATAAACTGTCTCTCTGTCCCATGATGTGTCCATTTATGGGATTGTCCGGGATAAACTTTCCCTCTGCCCCATGATGTGTCCATTTATGGGATTGTTTAGGACAAACTGTCCCTCTGTCCCATGATGTGTCCTTTAGGATCATTGTCCGGGATAAACTGTCCCTCTGGCTCATGGTGTGTCCTTTTATGGGATTGTCCGGGATAAACTGTCCCTCTGTCCTATGATGTGTCCATTTATTGGATTGTCCAGGATAAACTGTTCCTCTGTCCCATGATGTATCGTTTTATGGGATTGTCCGGGATAAATTGTCCCTCTGTCCCATGATGAGTCCTTTTGGGAGATTGTCCAGGATAAACTGTCCCTCTGTCCCATGGTGTGTCCTTTTGGGGGATTGTCCAGGATAAACTGTCCCTCGGTCCCATGATGTGTCCTTTCGGGGGAAGTCCGGGATAAACTGTCCCTCTGTCCCATGATGTGTCCATTTATGGGATTGTCCGGGATAAACTGTCCCTCGGTCCCATGATGTGTCCTTTCGGGGGATTGTCCGGGATAAACTGTCCCTGTGTCCCATGATGTGTGCTTTTATGGGATTGTCCGGGATAAACTGTCCCTGTGTCCCATAATGTGTCCTTTTATGGGATTGTCCGGGATAAACTGTCCCTCTATCCCATGATGTGTCCTTAAGGGGGATTGTTCGTGTTAAACTGTCCCTCTGTCCCATGATGTGTCCTTTTATGGGATTGTCCAGGATAAACTGTCCCACTGTCCCATGATGTGTCCTTAGGGGGATTGTCCAGGAATAACTGTCCCTGTGTCCCATGATGTGTCCTTTTGGTGGATTGTCCAAGATAAACTGTCTCTCTGTCCCATGATGTGTCCATTTATGGGATTGTCCGGGATAAACTTTCCCTCTGCCCCATGATGTGTCCATTTATGGGATTGTTTAGGACAAACTGTCCCTCTGTCCCATGATGTGTCCTTTAGGATCATTGTCCGGGATAAACTGTCCCTCTGGCTCATGGTGTGTCCTTTTATGGGATTGTCCAGGATAAACTGTTCCTCTGTCCCATGATGTATCCTTTTATGGGATTGTCCGGGATAAATTGTCCCTCTGTCCAATGATGAGTCCTTTAGAGGGATTGACCAGGATAAACTGTCCCTCTGTCCCATGCTGTGTCCTTTTGGGGGATTGTCCAGGATAAACTGTCCCTCTGTCCCATGGTGTGTCCTTTTGGGGGATTGTCCAGGATAAACTGTCCCTCTGTCCCATGATGTGTCCTTAAGGGGGATTGTCCATGATAAACTAACTCTCTGTCCCATGATGTGTCCTTAAGGGGGATTGTCCATGATAAACTAACTCTCTGTCCCATGGTGTGTCCTTTAGGGGGATTGACCAGGATAAACTATCCCCCGGTCCCATGATGTGTCCTTTAGGGGGATTGTCCAGGATAAACTGTCCCTCTGTCCCATGGTGTGTCGTTTAGGGGGATTGTCCGGGATAAACAGTTCCTCTGTCCCATGGTGTGTCCTTTAGGGGGATTGCCCGGGACAAACTGACCATCTGTCCCATGATGTGTCCTTTAGGGGAATTGCCCAGGATTAACTGTCCCTCTATCCCACGCTGTGTCCTTTAGGGGGATTGTCCGGGATAAACTGTCCCTCTGTCCCATGATGTCTCCATTTATGGGATTGTCCGGGATAAACTGTCCCTCTGTCCATGATGTGTCCATTTATGGGATTGTCCGGGATAAACTGTCCCTCTGTCCCATGGTGTGTCCTTTAGGGGGATTGTCCAGGATAAACTGTCCCTCTGACCCATGGTGTGTCCGTTTAAGGGATTGTCCAGGATAAACTGTCCCTCTGTCCCATGATGTGACCTTTTATGGGAATGTCCAGGATAAACTGTCCCTCTGTCCCATGATGTGTCCTTTAGAGGATTGTCCATGATAAACTGTCCCTCTGTCCCATGATGTGTCCTTTAGCGGGATTGTCCAGGATAAACTGTCCCTCTGTCCCATGGTGTGTCCTTTAGTGGGATTGTCCGGGATAAACTATCCCCAGGTCCCATGATGTGTCCTTTAGCGGGATTGTCCATGATAAACTGTCCCTCTGTCCCATGGTGTGTCCTTTTGGGGGATTGTCCACGAGAAACTGTTCCTCTGTCCCATGGTTTGTCCCTTAAGGGGATTGTCCATGATAAACTGACCCTCTCTCCCATGATGTGTCCATATATGGGATTGTCCGGGATAAACTGTCCCTCTGTCCATGATGTGTCCTTTAGGGGGATTGTCCGGGATAAACTGTCCCTCTGTCCCATGATGTGTCCTTTTATGGGATTGTCCAGGATAAACTGTCCCTCAGTCCCATGATGTGTCCATTTATGGGATTGTCCGGGGTAAACTGTCCCTCTGTCCCACGATGTGTCCTTTAGGGGGATTGTCCAGGATAAACTGTCCCTGTGTCCCATGATGTGTCCTTTAGGGCGATTATCCATGATAAACTGTCCGTCGGTCCATGATGTGTCCTTTCGGGTGATTGTCCAGGATAAACTATCCCTCTGTCTCATGATGTTTCCAATAATGGGATTGTCCAGGATAAACTGTCCCTCTTTCCCATGATGTGTCCTTTTATGGGATTGTCTAGGATATACTGTCCCACTGTCGCATGGTGTGTCCTTTAGGGGAATTTCCGGAATAAATTGTACCTCTGTCCCATGGTGTGTCCTTTAGGGGGATTGTCCGGGATAAATTGTCCCTCTGCCTCATGAGGTGTCTTTTAGTGGGATTGTACAGGATAAACTGTCCCTCTGTCCTTAGATGTGCCCTTTTATGGGAATGTCCTGGATAAACTGTCCCTCTGTCCCATGGTGTGACCTTAGGGGGATTGTCCTGGATTATCTGTCCCTCTGTCCCATGGTGTGACCTTAGGGGGATTGTCCGGGATAAACTGTCCCTGTGTCCCATGGTTTGTCCTTAGGGGGATTGTCCAGGATAAATTGTCCCTCTGTCCCATGAAGTGTCCTTTTATGGGATTGTCCGGGATAAAGTGTCCCTCTGTCCCATGGCGTGTCCTTTTATGGGATTGTCCAGGATAAATTGTCCCTCTGTCCCATGGTGTGACCTTCTATGGGAATGTCCGGGATAAACTGTCCCTCTGTCCCATGGTGTGTCCTTAAGGGGGATTGTTCAGGATAAACTGTCCCTCTGTCCCATGGTGTGTCCTTTTATGGGAATGTCCAGGATAGACTGTCCCTCTGTCCCATGGTGTGTCATTCAGGGAGATTGTCCATGATAAACTGTCCCTCTGTCCCATGGTGTGACCTTTTATGGGAATGTCCGGGATAAACTGTCCCTGTGCCCCATGATGTGTCCTTTAGGGGGATTGTCCGGGATAAACTGTCCCTCTGTCCCATGGTGTGTCCTTTTAAGGGATTGTACAGGATAAACTGTCCCTCTGTCCCATGACGTGTCCTTTTATGGGATTGTCCGCGATAAAGTGTCCCTCTGTCCATGATGTGTCCATTTATGGGATTGTCCAGGATAAACTGTCCCTCTGTCCCATGATGTGTCCTTTTATGGGATTGTCCAGGATAAACTGTCCCTCTGTCCCATGATGTGTCCTTTTATGGGATTGTCCGGGATAAACTGTCCCTCTGTCCATGATGTGTCCTTTTATGGGATTGTCCGGGATAAAATGTCCCTCTGTCCCATGGTGTGTCCTTTTCGGGGATTGTCCGGAATAAACTGTCCCTCTGTCCCATGATGTGTCCTTTTATGGGATTGTCCGGGATAAAATGTCCCTCTGTCCCATGGTGTGTCCTTTTCGGGGATTGTCCGGAATAAACTGTCCCTCTGTCCCATGATGTGTCCTTTTATGGGATTGTTCGGGATAAACTGTCCCTCTGTCCCATGATGTGTCCTTTTATGGGATTGTCCGGGATAAACTGTCCCTCTGTCCATTTTGTGTCCATTTATGGGATTGTCCAGGATAAACTGTCCCACTGTCCCATGATGTGTCCTTTTATGGGATTGTCCGGGATAAACTGTCCCTCTGTCCCATGATGTGTCCATTTATGGGATTGTCCAGGATAAACTGTCCCTCTGCCTCATGATGTGTCCTTTCGGGGGATTGTCCTGGATTAACTGTCCCTCTGTCCCATGATGTGTCCTTTTGGGGGATTGTCCGGGATAAACTGTCCCTCTGTCCCATGATGTGTCCTTAAGGGGCACTGTCCAGGATAAACTATCCCTTCTCCCATGATGTGTCCTTTAGGGGGATTGTCCAGGATAAATTGTGCCTTTGTCCCATGATGTGTCCTAAAGTGGGATTGCCCGGGATAAACTGTCCCTCTGTCCCATGATGTGTCCATTTATGGGATTGTCCAGGATAAACTGTCCCTCTCTCACATGTTGTGTCCTTTTATGGGATTGTCCATGATAAACTGTCCCTCTGTCCCATGGTGTGTGCTTTCGGGGGATTGTCCAGGATGAACTGTCCCTCTGTCCCATGGTGTGTCCTTTAGGGGGATTGTCCACGATAAACTGTCCCTCTTTCCCATGGTGTGTCCTTTAGGGGGATTGCCCACGATAAACTGTCCCTCTTTCCCATGGTGTATCCTTTATGGGGATTGTCCAGGATAAACTGTCCCTCTGTCCCATGGTGTGTCCTTTAGGGGGATTGTCCGGGATAAACTGTCCCTCTGTCCCATGAAGTGTAGTTTAGGGGGATTGTCCAGGATGAACTGTCCCTCTGTCCCATGATGTGTCCATTTATGGGATTATCCAGGATAAACTGCCCCTCTATCCCACGCTGTGTCCTTTAGGGGTATTGTCCGGGATAAACTGTCCCTCTGTCCATGATGTGTCCATTTATGGGATTGTCCAGAATAAAATGTCCCTCTGTCCCATGATGTGTACTTTTATGGGATTGTCCAGGTTAAACTCTCCCACTTTCCCATTGTGTGTCCTTTAGGGTGACTGTCCAGGATAAACTGTCCCTCTGTCCCATGGTGTGTCCTTCAGGGAGATTGTCAGGGATAAACTGTCCCTCTGTCCCATGATGTGTCCTTTAGGGGGATTGCCCGGGATAAACTGTCCCTCTGTCCCATGGTGTGTCCTTTAGGGGGATTGTCCGGGATAAACTGTCCCTCTGTCCCATGAAGTGTAGTTTAGGGGGATTGTCCAGGATGAACTGTCCCTCTTTCCCATGATGTGTCCTAAAGTGGGATTGCCCAGGATAAACTGTCCCTCTGTCCCATGATGTGTCCTTTTATGGGATTGTCCAGGATAAACTGTCCCTCTGTCCCATGATGTGTCCTTTAGGGGGATTGTCCGGGATAAACTGTCCCTCTGTCCCATGGTATGTCCTTTAGGGGGATTGTCCGGGATAAACTGTCCCTCTGTCCCATGAAGTGTAGTTTAGGGGGATTGTCCAGGATGAACTGTCCCTCTGTCCCATGATGTGTCCTAAAGTGGGATTGCCCAGGATAAACTGTCCCTCTGTCCCATGATGTGTCCTTTTATGGGATTGTCCAGGATAAACTGTCCCTCTGCCCCATGATGTGTCCTTTAGGGGGATCGTCCAGGATAAACTGTCCCTCTGCCCCATGATGTGTCCATTTATGGGATTATCCAGGATAAACTGTCCCTCTGTCCCATGGTCTGTCCTTTAGGGGGATTGTCCAGGATAAACTGTCCCACTGTCCATGATGTGTCCATTTAAGGGATTGTCCAGGATAAACTGTCCCTCTGTCCCATGATGTGTCCTTTAGGGGGATTGTCCAGTTTAAACTCTCCCACTTTCCCATGGTGTGTCCTTTAGGGTGACTGTGCAGGATAAACTGTCCCTCTGTCCCATGATGTGTCCATTTATGGGATTGTCCTGGATGAACTGTCCCTCTGTCCCATGGTGTGTCCTTCAGGGAGATTATCCGGGATAAACTGTCCCTCTGTCCCATGATGTGTCCTTTTATGGGATGGTCCAGGATAAACTGTCCCTCTGTCCCATGATGTGTCCTTTTATGGGATTGTCCGGGATAAACTGTCCCTCTGTCCATGATGTGTCCATTTATGGGATTGTCCAGGATAAACTGTCCCTCTGTCCCATGATGTGTCCTTTTATGGGATTGTCTGGGATAAACTGTCCCTCTGTCCCATGATGTGTCCATTTATTGGATTGTCCAGGATAAACTGTCCCTCTGTCCCATGATGTGTCCTTTAGGGGGATTGTCCAGGATAAACTGTCCCTCTTTCCCATGAAGTTTCCTTTTTTGGGATTGTCCAGGATAAACTGTCCCTCTGTCCCATGATGTGTCCTTTAGGGGGATTGTCCAGGATAAACTGTCCCTCTGTCCCATGGTGTGTCCTTTAGGGATTTTGTCCACGATAAACTGTCCCTCTTTCCCATCGTGTTTCCTTTATGGGGATTGTCCAGGATAAACTGTCCCTCTGTCCCATGATGTGTCCTTTAGGGGAATTGTCCAGGATAAACTGTCCGTCTGACCCATGATGTGTCCTTTCGGGGGATTGTCCGGGATAAACTGTCCCTGTGTCCCATGATGTGTGCTTTTATGGGATTGTCCGGGATAAACTGTCCCTGTGTCCCATGATCTGTCCATTTATGGGAATGTCCAGGATAAACTGTCCCTCTCCCCATGATGTGTCCTTTAGGGGGATTGTCCAGGATAAACTGTCCCTCTGTCCCATGCTGTATCCTTTAGGGGGATTGTCCAGGATAAACTGTCCGTCTTTCCCATGATGTGTCCTTTATGGGAATGTCCAGGATAAACTGTCCCTCTGTTCCATGCTGTGTCCTTTAGGGGGATTGTCCAGGATAAACTTCCCTCTGTCCCATAATGTGTCCTTTTATGGGATTGTCCGGGATAAACTGTCCCTCTATCGCATGATGTGTCCTTAAGGGGGATTGTCCGTGTTAAACTGTCCCTCTGTCCCATGATGTGTCCTTTTATGGGATTGTCCAGGATAAACTGTCCCATTGTCCCATTATGTGTCCTTAGGGGGATTGTCCAGGATTAACTGTCCCTGTGTCCCATGATGTGTCCTTTCGGAGGATTGTCCAGGATAAACTGTCTCTCTGTCCCATGATGTGTCCATTTATGGGATTGTCCGGGATAAACTTTCCCTCTGCCCCATGATGTGTCCATTTATGGGATTGTTTAGGACAAACTGTCCCTCTGTCCCATGATGTGTCCTTTAGGATCATTGTCCGGGATAAACTGTCCCTCTGGCTCATGGTGTGTCCTTTTATGGGATTGTCCGGGATAAACTGTCCCTCTGTCCCATGATGTGTCCATTTTTGGGATTGTCCAGGATAAACTGTTCCTCTGTCCCATGATGTATCCTTTTATGGGATTGTCCGGGATAAATTGTCCCTCTGTCCCATGATGAGTCCTTTAGGGAGATTGTCCAGGATAAACTGTCCCTCTGTCCCATGGTGTGTCCTTTCGGGGAAGTCCGGGATAAACTGTCCCTCTGTCCCATGATGTGTCCATTTATGGGATTGACCGGGATAAACTGTCCCTCGGTCCCATGATGTGTCCTTTCGGGGGATTGTCCGGGATAAACTGTCCCTGTGTCCCATGATGTGTGCTTTTTTGGGATTGTCCGGGATAAACTGTCCCTGTGTCCCATGATGTGTCCATTTATGGGATTGTCCAGGATATACTGTCCCTCTCCCCATGATGTGACCTTTTATGGGAATGTCCAGGATAAACTGTCCCTCTGTCCCATGATGTGTCCTTTAGGGGATTGTCCATGATAAACTGTCCCTCTGTCCCATGATGTGTCCTTTAGCGGGATTGTCCATGATAAACTGTCCCTCTGTCCCATGGTGTGTCCTTTTGGGGGATTGTCCACCAGAAACTGTTCCTCTGTCCCATGGTGTGTCCCTTAAGGGGATTGTCCGTGATAAACTGACCCTCTCTCCCATGATGTGTCCATATATGGGATTGTCCGGGATAAACTGTCCCTCTGTCCATGATGTGTCCTTTAGGGGGATTGTCCGGGATAAACTGTCCCTGTGTCCCATGATGTGTGCTTTTATGGGATTGTCCGGGATAAACTGTCCCTGTGTCCCATGATCTGTCCATTTATGGGATTGTCCAGGATAAACTGTCCCTCTCCCCATGATGTGTCCTTTAGGGGGATTGTCCAGGATAAACTGTCCCTCTGTCCCATGCTGTATCCTTTAGGGGGATTGTCCAGGATAAACTGTCCGTCTTTCCCATGATGTGTCCTTTATGGGAATGTCCAGGATAAACTGTCCCTCTGTTCCATGCTGTGTCCTTTAGGGGGATTGTCCAGGATAAACTTCCCTCTGTCCCATAATGTGTCCTTTTATGGGATTGTCCGGGATAAACTGTCCCTCTATCCCATGATGTGTCCTTAAGGGGGATTGTCCGTGTTAAACTGTCCCTCTGTCCCATGATGTGTCCTTTTATGGGATTGTCCAGGATAAACTGTCCCATTGTCCCATTATGTGTCCTTAGGGGGATTGTCCAGGATTAACTGTCCCTGTGTCCCATGATGTGTCCTTTCGGAGGATTGTCCAGGATAAACTGTCTCTCTGTCCCATGATGTGTCCATTTATGGGATTGTCCGGGATAAACTTTCCCTCTGCCCCATGATGTGTCCATTTATGGGATTGTTTAGGACAAACTGTCCCTCTCTCCCATGATGTGTCCTTTAGGATCATTGTCCGGGATAAAGTGTCCCTCTGGCTCATGGTGTGTCCTTTTATGGAATTGTCCGGGATAAACTGTCCCTCTGTCCCATGATGTGTCCATTTTTGGGATTGTCCAGGATAAACTGTTCCTCTGTCCCATGATGTATCCTTTTATGGGATTGTCCGGGATAAATTGTCCCTCTGTCCCATGATGAGTCCTTTAGGGAGATTGTCCAGGATAAACTGTCCCTCTGTCCCATGGTGTGTCCTTTCGGGGAAGTCCGGGATAAACTGTCCCTCTGTCCCATGATGTGTCCATTTATGGGATTGACCGGGATAAACTGTCCCTCGGTCCCATGATGTGTCCTTTCGGGGGATTGTCCGGGATAAACTGTCCCTGTGTCCCATGATGTGTGCTTTTATGGGATTGTCCGGGATAAACTGTCCCTGTGTCCCATGATGTGTCCATTTATGGGATTGTCCAGGATATACTGTCCCTCTCCCCATGATGTGACCTTTTATGGGAATGTCCAGGATAAACTGTCCCTCTGTCCCATGATGTGTCCTTTAGGGGATTGTCCATGATAAACTGTCCCTCTGTCCCATGATGTGTCCTTTAGCGGGATTGTCCATGATAAACTGTCCCTCTGTCCCATGGTGTGTCCTTTTGGGGGATTGTCCACGAGAAACTGTTCCTCTGTCCCATGGTGTGTCCCTTAAGGGGATTGTCCATGATAAACTGACCCTCTCTCCCATGATGTGTCCATATATGGGATTGTCCGGGATAAACTGTCCCTCTGTCCATGATGTGTCCTTTAGGGGGATTGTCCGGGATAAACTGTCCCTCTGTCCCATGATGTGTCCTTTTATGGGATTGTCCAGGATAAACTGTCCCTCAGTCCCATAATTGTCCATTTATGGGATTGTCCGGGGTAAACTGTCCCTCTGTCCCACGATGTGTCCTTTAGGGGGATTGTCCAGGATAAACTGTCCCTGTGTCCCATGAAGTGTCCTTTAGGGCGATTATCCATGATAAACTGTCCGTCGGTCCATGATGTGTCCTTTCGGGTGATTGTCCAGGATAAACTATCCCTCTGTCTCATGATGTTTCCAATAATGGGATTGTCCAGGATAAACTGTCCCTCTGTCCCTAGATGTGCCCTTTTATGGGAATGTCCAGGATAAACTGTCCCTCTGTCCCATGGTGTGACCTTAGGGGGATTGTCCGGGATAAACTGTCCCTCTGTCCCATGGTGTGTCCTTTAGGGTGATTGTCCAGGATAAACTGTCCCTGTGCCCCATGATGTGTCCTTTAGGGGGATTGTCCGGGATAAACTGTCCCTCTGTCCCATGGTGTGTCCTTTCAAGTGATTGTCCAGGATAAACTGTCCCTCTGTCCCATGATGTGTCTTTTTATGGGATTGTCCGGGATAAACTGTCCCTCTGTCCCATGATGTGTCCTTTTATGGGATTGTCCGGGATCAACTGTCCCTCTGTCCATGATGTGTCCTTTTTTGGGATTGTCCGTGATGAAATGTCCCTCTGTCCCATGGTGTTTCCATTTCGGGGATTGTCCGGAATAAACTGTCCCTCTGTCCCATGATGTGTCCTTTTATGGGATTGTCCGGGATAAAATGTCCCTCTGTCCCATGGTGTGTCCTTTTCGGGGATTGTCCGGAATAAACTGTCCCTCTGTCCCATGATGTGTCCTTTTATGGGATTGTTCGGGATAAACTGTCCCTCTGTCCCATGATGTTTCCTTTTATGTGATTGTCCGGGATAAACTGTCCCTCTGTCCATGATGTGTCCATTTATGGGATTGTCCAGGATAAACTGTCCCTCTTGTCCCATGATGTGTCCTTTTATGGGATTGTCCGGGATAAACTGTCCCTCTGTCCCATGATGTGTCCATTTATGGGATTGTCCAGGATAAACTGTCCCTCTGCCTCATGATGTGTCCTTTCGGGGGATTGTCCTGGATTAACTGTCCCTCTGTCCCATGATGTTTCCTTTTGGGGGATTGGCCGGGATAAACTGTCCCTCTGTCCCATGATGTGTCCTTAAGGGGCATTGTCCAGGATAAACTATCCCTTCTCCCATGATGTGTCTTTTAGGGGGATTGTCCAGGATAAACTGTGCCTTTGTCCCATGATGTGTCCTAAAGTGGGATTGCCCGGGATAAACTGTCCCTCTGTCCCATGATGTGTCCATTTATGGGATTGTCAAGGATAAATTGTCCCTCTCTCACATGTTGTGTCCTTTTATGGGATTGTCCATGATAAACTGTCCCTCTGTCCCATGGTGTGTGCTTTCGGGGGATTGTCCAGGATGAACTGTCCCTCTGTCCCATGGTGTGTCCTTTAGGGGGATTGTCCACGATAAACTGTCCCTCTTTCCCATGGTGTGTCCTTTAGGGGGATTGTCCACGATAAACTGTCCCTCTTTCCCATGGTGTATCCTTTATGGGGATTGTCCAGGATAAACTGTCCCTCTGTCCCATGGTGTGTCCTTTAGGGGGATTGTCCGGGATAAACTGTCCCTCTGTCCCATGAAGTGTAGTTTAGGGGGATTGTCCAGGATGAACTGTCCCTCTGTCCCATGATGTGTCCATTTATGGGATTATCCAGGATAAACTGTCCCTCTATCCCACGCAGTGTCCTTTAGGGGTATTGTCCGGGATAAACTGTCCCTCTGTCCATGATGTGTACTTTTATGGGATTGTCCAGGACAAACTTTCCCTCTGTCCCATGGTGTGTCCTTTAGGGGGATTGTCCAGGGTAAACTGTCCCACTGTCCATGATGCGTCCATTTATGGGATTTTCCAGGATAAACTGTCCCTCTGTCCCATGATGTGTCCTTAAGTGGCATTGTCCAGGATAAACTATCCCTTCTCCAATGATGTGTCCTTTAGGGTGACTGTCCAGGATAAACTGTCCCTCTGTCCCATGATGTGTCCATTTATGGGATTGTCCTGGATGATCTGTCCCTCTGTCCCATGATTTGTCCATTAATGGGATTGTCCAGGATGAACTGTCCCTCTGTCCCATGGTGTGTCCTTCAGGGAGATTGTCAGGGATAAACTGTCCCTCTGTCCCATGATGTGTCCTTTATGGGGATTGTCCAGGATAAACTGTCCCTCTGTCCCATGAAGTGTAGTTTAGGGGGATTGTCCAGGATGAACTGTCCCTCTGTCCCATGATGTGTCCTAAAGTGGGATTGCCCAGGATAAACTGTCCCTCTGTCCCATGATGTGTCCTTTTATGGGATTGTCCAGGATAAACTGTCCCTCTGCCCCATGATATTTTTCTTTATGGGGATAGTCTGGGATAATCTGTCCCTCTGTCCCATGATGTGTCCTTTAGGGGGATTGTCCAGGATAAACTGTCCCTGTGTCCCGTGATGTGTCCATTTATGGGATTATCCAGGATAAACTGTCCCTCTGTCCCACGCTGTGTCCTTTAGGGGGATTGTCCGGGATAAACTGTCCCTCTGTCCCATGGTGTGTCCTTTAGGGGGATTGTCCAGGGTAAACTGTCCCACAGTCCATGATGTGTCCATTTAAGGGATTGTCCAGGATAAACTGTCCCTCTGTCCCATGATGTGTCCTTTAGGGGGATTGTCCAGGTTAAACTCTCCCACTTTCCCATGGTGTGTCCTTTAGGGTGACTGTCCAGGATAAACTGTCCCTCTGTCCCATGATGTGTCCATTTATGGGATTGTCCTGGATGAACTGTCCCTCTGTCCCATGGTGTGTCCTTCAGGGAGATTATCCGGGATAAACTGTCCCTCTGTCCCATGATGTGTCCTTTTTTGGGATTGTCCGGGATAAACTGTCCCTCTGTCC
Source organism: Carcharhinus amblyrhynchos (assembly GCF_965287045.1). Lineage (NCBI taxonomy): Eukaryota > Metazoa > Chordata > Chondrichthyes > Carcharhiniformes > Carcharhinidae > Carcharhinus > Carcharhinus amblyrhynchos. The sequence continues at coordinate 227,690 of NC_137360.1, forward strand.
CATGATGTGTCCTATTATGGGATTGTCCGGGATAAACTGTCCCTCTGTCCCATGATGTCTCCTTTTATGGGATTGTCCGGGATAAACTGTCCCTCTGTCCATGATGTGTCCATTTATGGGATTGTCCAGGATAAACTGTCCCTCTGTCCCATGATGTGTCCTTTTATGGGATTGTCTGGGATAAACTGTCCCTCTGTCCCATGATGTGTCCATTTATTGGATTGTCCAGGATAAACTGTCCCTCTGTCCCATGATGTGTCCTTTAGGGGGATTGTCCAGGATAAACTGTCCCTCTTTCCCATGAAGTTTCCTTTTTTTGGGATTTTCCAGGATAAACTGTCCCTCTGTCCCATGATGTGTCCTTTAGGGGGATTGTCCAGGATAAACTGACCCTCTGTCCCATGGTGTGTCCTTTAGGGATTTTGTCCACGATAAACTGTCCCTCTTTCCCATCGTGTGTCCTTTATGGGGATTGTCCAGGATAAACTGTCCCTCTGTCCCATGGTGTGTCCTTTAGGGGAATTGTCCAGGATAAACTGTCCCTCTGACCCGTGATGTTTCCTTTTATGGGATTGTCCGGGATAAACTGTCCCAATGTCCATGATGTGTCCATTTATGGGATTGTCCAGGATAAACTGTCCCTCTGTCCCATGATGTGTCTTTTTATGGGATTGTCCGGAATAAACTGTCCCTCTGTCCCATGATGTGTCCTTTTATGGGATTGTCCGGGATAAACTGTCCCTCTGTCCATGATGTGTCCTTTTTTGGGATTGTCCGTGATGAAATGTCCCTCTGTCCCATGGTGTTTCCATTTCGGGGATTGTCCGGAATAAACTGTCCCTCTGTCCCATGATGTGTCCTTTTATGGGATTGTCCGGGATAAAATGTCCCTCTGTCCCATGGTGTGTCCTTTTCGGGGATTGTCCGGAATAAACTGTCCCTCTGTCCCATGATGTGTCCTTTTATGGGATTGTTCGGGATAAACTGTCCCTCTGTCCCATGATGTTTCCTTTTATGTGATTGTCCGGGATAAACTGTCCCTCTGTCCATGATGTGTCCATTTATGGGATTGTCCAGGATAAACTGTCCCTCTTGTCCCATGATGTGTCCTTTTATGGGATTGTCCGGGATAAACTGTCCCTCTGTCCCATGATGTGTCCATTTATGGGATTGTACAGGATAAACTGTCCCTCTGCCTCATGATGTGTCCTTTCGGGGGATTGTCCTGGATTAACTGTCCCTCTGTCCCATGATGTTTCCTTTTGGGGGATTGGCCAGGATAAACTGTCCCTCTGTCCCATGATGTGTCCTTAAGGGGCATTGTCCAGGATAAACTATCCCTTCTCCCATGATGTGTCTTTTAGGGGGATTGTCCAGGATAAACTGTGCCTTTGTCCCATGATGTGTCCTAAAGTGGGATTGCCCGGGATAAACTGTCCCTCTGTCCCATGATGTGTCCATTTATGGGATTGTCAAGGATAAATTGTCCCTCTCTCACATGTTGTGTCCTTTTATGGGATTGTCCATGATAAACTGTCCCTCTGTCCCATGGTGTGTGCTTTCGGGGGATTGTCCAGGATGAACTGTCCCTCTGTCCCATGGTGTGTCCTTTAGGGGGATTGTCCACGATAAACTGTCCCTCTTTCCCATGGTGTGTCCTTTAGGGGGATTGTCCACGATAAACTGTCCCTCTTTCCCATGGTGTATCCTTTATGGGGATTGTCCAGGATAAACTGTCCCTCTGTCCCATGGTGTGTCCTTTAGGGGGATTGTCCGGGATAAACTGTCCCTCTGTCCCATGAAGTGTAGTTTAGGGGGATTGTCCAGGATGAACTGTCCCTCTGTCCCATGATGTGTCCATTTATGGGATTATCCAGGATAAACTGTCCCTCTATCCCACGCAGTGTCCTTTAGGGGTATTGTCCGGGATAAACTGTCCCTCTGTCCATGATGTGTACTTTTATGGGATTGTCCAGGACAAACTGTCCCTCTGTCCCATGGTGTGTCCTTTAGGGGGATTGTCCAGGGTAAACTGTCCCACTGTCCATGATGTGTCCATTTATGGGATTTTCCAGGATAAACTGTCCCTCTGTCCCATGATGTGTCCTTAAGTGACATTGTCCAGGATAAACTATCCCTTCTCCAATGATGTGTCCTTTAGGGTGACTGTCCAGGATAAACTGTCCCTCTGTCCCATGATGTGTCCATTTATGGGATTGTCCTGGATGAACTGTCCCTCTGTCCCATGATTTGTCCATTAATGGGATTGTCCAGGATGAACTGTCCCTCTGTCCCATGGTGTGTCCTTCAGGGAGATTGTCAGGGATAAACTGTCCCTCTGTCCCATGATGTGTCCTTTATGGGGATTGTCCAGGATAAACTGTCCCTCTGTCCCATGAAGTGTAGTTTAGGGGGATTGTCCAGGATGAACTGTCCCTCTGTCCCATGATGTGTCCTAAAGTGGGATTGCCCAGGATAAACTGTCCCTCTGTCCCATGATGTGTCCTTTTATGGGATTGTCCAGGATAAACTGTCCCTCTGCCCCATGATATTTCCTTTATGGGGATAGTCTGGGATAATCTGTCCCTCTGTCCCATGATGTGTCCTTTAGGGGGATTGTCCAGGATAAACTGTCCCTGTGTCCCGTGATGTGTCCATTTATGGGATTATCCAGGATAAACTGTCCCTCTGTCCCACGCTGTGTCCTTTAGGGGGATTGTCCGGGATAAACTGTCCCTCTGTCCCATGGTGTGTCCTTTAGGGGGATTGTCCAGGGTAAACTGTCCCACAGTCCATGATGTGTCCATTTAAGGGATTGTCCAGGATAAACTGTCCCTCTGTCCCATGATGTGTCCTTTAGGGGGATTCTCCAGGTTAAACTCTCCCACTTTCCCATGGTGTGTCCTTTAGGGTGACTGTCCAGGATAAACTGTCCCTCTGTCCCATGATGTGTCCATTTATGGGATTGTCCTGGATGAACTGTCCCTCTGTCCCATGGTGTGTCCTTCAGGGAGATTATCCGGGATAAACTGTCCCTCTGTCCCATGATGTGTCCTTTTATGGGATTGTCCGGGATAAACTGTCCCTCTGTCCCATGATGTGTCCTATTATGGGATTGTCCGGGATAAACTGTCCCTCTGTCCCATGATGTGTCCTTTTATGGGATTGTCCGGTATAAACTGTCCCTCTGTCCATGATGTGTCCATTTATGGGATTGTCCAGGATAAACTGTCCCTCTGTCCCATGATGTGTCCTTTTATGGGATTGTCTGGGATAAACTGTCCCTCTGTCCCATGATGTGTCCATTTATTGGATTGTCCAGGATAAACTGTCCCTCTGTCCCATGATGTGTCCTTTAGGGGGATTGTCCAGGATAAACTGTCCCTCTTTCCCATGAAGTTTCCTTTTTTTGGGATTTTCCAGGATAAACTGTCCCTCTGTCCCATGATGTGTCCTTTAGGGGGATTGTCCAGGATAAACTGACCCTCTGTCCCATGGTGTGTCCTTTAGGGATTTTGTCCACGATAAACTGTCCCTCTTTCCCATCGTGTGTCCTTTATGGGGATTGTCCAGGATAAACTGTCCCTCTGTCCCATGGTGTGTCCTTTAGGGGAATTGTCCAGGATAAACTGTCCCTCTGACCCGTGATGTTTCCTTTTATGGGATTGTCCGGGATAAACTGTCCCAATGTCCATGATGTGTCCATTTATGGGATTGTCCAGGATAAACTGTCCCTCTGTCCCATGATGTGTCCTTTTGGGGGAATGTCCTGGATTAACTGTCCCTCTGTCCCATGAAGTTTCCTTTTTTGGGATTGTCCAGGATAAACTGTCCCTCTCTCCAACGCTGAGTCCTTTAGGGGGATTGTCCGGGATAAACTGTCCCTCTGTCCCATGATGTGTTCTTTTATGGGATTGTCCAGGATAAATTGTCCCTCTCTCACATGTTGTGTCCTTTTATGGGATTGTCCATGATAAACTGTCCCTCTGTCCCATGGTGTGTGCTTTCGGGGGATTGTCCAGGATGAACTGTCCCTCTGTCCCATGGTGTGTCCTTTAGGGGGATTGTCCACGATAAACTGTCCCTCTTTCCCATGGTGTATCCTTTATGGGAATTGTCCAGGATGAACTGTCGCTCTGTCCCATGGTGTGTCCTTTAGGGGAATTGCCCAGGATAAACTGTCCCTCTGACCCATGGTGTGTCCTTTAGGTGGATTGTCCAGGATAAACTGTCCCTCTGCCCCATGATATTTCCTTTATGGGGATAGTCCGGGATAATCTGTCCCTCTGTCCCATGATGTGTCCTTTAGGGGGATTGTCCGGGATAAACTGTCCCTCTTTCTCATGAAGTGTAGTTTAGGGGGATTGTCCAGGATGAACTGTCCCTCTGTCCCATGATGTGTCCATTTATGGGATTATCCAGGATAAACTGTCCCTCTGTCCCATGATGTGTCCATTTATGGGATTATCCAGGATAAACTGTCCCTCTATCCCACGCTGTGTCCTTTAGGGGTATTGTCCGGGATAAACTGTCCCTCTGTCCCATGATGTGTACTTTTATGGGATTGTCCAGGATAAACTGTCCCTCTGTCCCATGGTGTGTCCTTTAGGGGGATTGTCCAGGATAAACTGTCCCACTGTCCATGATGTGTCCATTTATGGGATTGTCCAGGATAAACTGTCCCTCTGTCCCATGATGTGTGCTTTTATGGGATTGTCCAGGTTAAACTCTCCCACTTTCCCATGGTGTGTCCTTTAGGGTGACTGTCCAGGATAAACTGCCCCTCTGTCCCATGATGTGTCCATTAATGGGATTGTCCTGGATGAACTGTCCCTCTGTCCCACGGTGTGTCCTTCAGGGAGATTATCCGGGATAAACTGTCCCTCTGTCCAATGATGTGTCCTTTTATGGGATTGTCCGGGATAAACTGTCCCTCTGTCCATGTTGTGTCCATTTTTGGGATTGTCCAGGATAAACTGTCCCTCTGTCCCATGATGTGTCCTTTTATGGGATTGTCCAGGATAAACTGTCCCTCTGTCCCATGATGTGTCCTTTAGGGGGATTGTCCAGCATAAACTGTCCCTCTTTCCCATGAAGTTTCCTTTTTTGGGATTGTCCAGGATAAACTGTCCCTCTGTCCCATGATGTGTCCTTTAGGGGGATTGTCCAGGATAAACTGTCCCGCTGTCCCATGATGTGTCCTTTAGGGATTTTGTCCACGATAAACTGTCCCTCTTTCCCATCGTGTGTCCTTTATGGGGTTTGTCCAGGATAAACTGTCCCTCTGTCCCATGGTGTGTCCTTTAGGGGAATTGTCCAGGATAAACTGTCCCTCTGACCCATGATGTGTCGTTTTATGGGATTGTCCTGGATGAACTGTCCCTCTGTCCCATGGTGTGTCTATTTATGGGATTGTCCTGGATGAACTGTCCCTCTGTCCCATGGTGTGTCCTTCAGGGAGATTGACAGTGATAAACTGTCCCTCTGTCCCATGGTGTGTCCTTCAGGGAGATTGTCCGGGATAAACTGTCCCTCTGTCCCATGGTGTATCCTTTAGGGGGATAGTCCAGGATAAAGTGTCCCTCTGTCCCATGATGTGTCCTTTAGGGGATAAAGTGTCCCTCTGTCCCATGATGTGTCCATTTATGGAATTTTCCGGGATAAACTGTTCCTCTGTCCCATGGCGTGTCCTTTTATGGGATTGTCCGGGATAAACTGTCCCTCTGTCCCATGATATGTCCTTTATGGGGATTGTCCGGGATAAACTGTCCCTCTGTCCCATGATGTGACCATTTATGGGATGTCCAGGATAAACATTCCCTCTGTCCCATGATGTGTCCTTTTATGGGATTGTCCGGGATAAACTGTCCCTCTGTCCCATGATGTGTCCTTTTATAGGATTGTCCGGGATAAACTGTCCCAATGTCCATGATGTGTCCATTTATGGGATTGTCCAGGATAAACTGTCCCTCTGTCCCATGGTGTGTGCTTTCGGGGGATTGTCCAGGATAAACTGTCCCTCTTTCCCATGGTTTGTCCTTTAGGGGGATTGTCCACGATAAACTGTCCCTCTTTCCCATGGTGTATCCTTTATGGGGATTGTCCAGGATAAACTGTCCCTCTGTCCCATTGTGTCCTTTAGGGGAATTGTCCAGGATAAACTGTCCCTTTGACCCATGATGTGTCCTTTAGAGGGATTGTCCAGGATAAACTGTCCCTCTGCCCCATGATATTTCCTTTATGGGGATAGTCCGGGATAATCTGTCCCTCTGTCCAATGATGTGTCCTTTAGGGGGATTGTCCGGGATAAACTGTCCCTCTGTCCCATGAAGTGTAGTTTAGGGGGATTGTCCAGGATGAACTGTCCCTCTGTCCCATGATGCGTCCACTTATGGGATTATCCAGGATAAACTGTCCCTCTGTCCCATGATGTGTCCATTTATGGGATTATCCAGGATAAACTGTCCCTCTATCCCACGCTGTGTCCTTTAGGGGGATTGTCCAGGATAAACTGTCCCTCTGTCCATGATGTGTACTTTTATGGGATTGTCCAGGATAAACTGTCCCTCTGTCCCATGGTGTGTCCTTTAGGTTGATTGTCCAGGATAAGCTGTCCCACTGTCCATGATGTGTCCATTTATGGGATTGTCCAGGATAAACTGTCCCTCTGTCCCATGATGTGTACTTTTATGGGATTGTCCAGCTTAAACTCTCCCACTTTCCCATGATGTGTCCTTTAGGGTGACTGTCCAGGATAAACTGTCCCTCTGTCCCATGGTGTGTCCTTTAGGGGGATTGTCCAGGATAAACTTTTCCTCTGTCCCATGATGTGTCCTTTAGGGGGATTGTCCGGGATAAACTGTCCCTCTGTCCCACGTTGTGTCCTTTATGGGATTGTCCAGGATAAACTGTCCCTCTGTCCCATGGTGTGTCCTTTAGGGGGATTGTCCAGGATGAACTGTCCCTCTGTCCCATGATGTGTCCTAAAGTGGGATTGCCCGGGATAAACTGGCCCTCTGACCCATGATGTGTCCTAAAGTGGGATTGCCCGGGATAAACTGTCCCTCTGTCCCATGATGTGTCCATTTATGGGATTATCCAGGATAAACTGTCCCTCTATCCAACGCTGTGTCCTTTAGGGGGATTGTCCGAGATAAACTGTCCCTCTGTCCCATGATGTGTCCATTTATGGGATTATCCAGGATAAACTGTCCCTCTGTCCCATGATGTGTCCTTTAGGGGGATTGTCCAGGATAAACTGTCCCTCTGTCCCATGGTGTGTCCTTCAGGGAGATTATCCGGGATAAAGTGTCCCTCTGTCCCATGATGTGTCCATTAATTGGATTGTCCAGGATAAACTGTCCCTCTGTCCCATGAAGTTTACTTTTTGGGGATTGTCCAGGATAAACTGTCCCTTTGTCCCATGATGTGTCCTTTAGGTGGATTGTCCAGGATAAACTGTCCCTCTTTCCCATGAAGTTTCCTTTTTTGGGATTGTCCAGCATAAACTGTCCCTCTGTCCCATGATGTGTCCTTTAGGGGGATTGTCCAGGATAAACTGTCCCTCTGTCCCATGGTGTTTCCTTTAGGGATTTTGTCCAGGATAAACTGTCCCTCTGTCCCATGGTGTTTCCTTTAGGGGGATTGTCCACGATAAACTGTCCCTCTTTCCCATCGTGTGTCCTTTATGGGGATTGTCCAGGATAAACTGTCCCTCTGTCCCATGGTGTGTCCTTTAGGGGAATTGTCCAGGATAAACTGTCCCTCTGACCCATGATGTGTCCTTTAGGGTGACTGTCCTGGATAAACTGTCCCTCTGTCCCATGATGTGTCCATTTATGGGATTGTCCTGGATGAACTGTCCCTCTGTCCCATGGTGTGTCCTTCAGGGAGATTGTAAGTGATAAACTGTCCCTCTGACCCATGGTGTGTCCTTCAGGGAGATTGCCCGGGATAAACTGTCCCTCTGTCCCATGGTGTATCCTTTAGGGGGATTGTCCAGGATAAAATGTCTCTCTGTCCCATGATGTGTCCTTTAGGGGGATAGTCCAGGATAAAGTGTCCCTCTGTCCCATGATGTGTCCTTTAGGGGATAAAGTGTCCCTCTGTCCCATGATGTGTCCATTTATGGGAATTTCCGGGATAAACTGTCCCTCTGTCCCATGGCGTGTCCTTTTATGGGATTGTCTGTGATAAACTGTCCCTCTGTCCCATGATATGTCCTTTATGGGTATTGTCCGGGATAAACTGTCCCTCTGTCCCATGATGTGTCCATTTATGGGATTGTCCAGGATAAACTGTCCCTCTGTCCCATGGTGTGTCCATTAGGGGGATAGTCCGGGATAAACTGTCCCTCTGTCCCATGATGTGTCCATTTATGGGATTGTCCAGGATAAACTGTCCCTCTGTCCCATGGTGTGTCCTTTAGGGGGATAGTCCGGGATAAAGTGTCCCTCTGTCCCATGATGTGTCCTTTAGGGGATAAAGTGTCCCTCTGTCCCATGATGTGTCCTTTTATGGGATTGTCCGGGATAAACTGTCCCTCTGTCCCATGGTGTGTCCATTAGGGGGATAGTCCGGGATAAACTGTCCCTCTGTCCCACGCTGTGTCCTTTAGGGGGATTGTCCGGGATAAACTGTCCCTCTCTCCCATGGTGTGTCCTTTAGGGGGATTGTCCAGGATAATTTGTCCCTCTGTCCCATGGTGTGTCCTTTAGAACGTAGAACATTACAGCACAGAACAGGCCCTTCGATTAACTCTAACGCTAACCCGATCCCGAACCTAACTCTAAGCCTAACTGTAATCCTAATCCTAACGCTAACGCTAACCCTAGCCCTATCCGTAATTCTAACCCTAACTCTACTGCTAACCCTAACCCTTACGCTCATCCTAACCCAAACACCTAACCTCTTACCTGACCATAACACTAACCCACACCCTATCTCTAATCGTAACCCTAACCCTAACCCTAACATGACACTAACTCTCATCCTAAGACTAACCCTAACACTAACCATAAATCTAACCTTAACCCTAATCGTAACCCTAATCCTAACACAATACATAATCCAAACACCGAACCCTAACTCTAACCCAAACCGAAGAACTAGCCCTAACACTAAATCTAATGCTAAACAGAGCCCTAAACCTAACTCTAACCCGATCCCTAACCCTAACCCTAACCCGAACCCTAACATAACCCAAACTCTAATCCAAACCCTAACCCTAACACGAACCATAACTCTAACCGAAACCCTAACATTAACCCTAACACGAAGCATAATCCAAACACTTACCCTGAACTCTAACCCAAACTGAAGAACTAGCCCTAACGCTAGCCCTAACACTAAATCTAATGCAAACCCGAGCCCTAAACCTAACTCTAACCCTAACCCTAACTCGAACCCCATCCTTATCCATAACTCTAACCCGAACCCTAAACCTGATCCTAACTCTAATGCAAACCCTAACCTGAACCCTAACCCTAACTCTAACCCTAACCCTAACCCTAACCTTAACCCTAACCCTATCCCTAACCCTAACCCTATCGCAATCCCGACCCCTAACCCTATCCCTAAACCTTACACTAACTCTAACCCGAACCCTAACCTTAACTCTAACACTAACCCTAGTCCTAAACCAAACCCAAACTCTAACCCTAATCGAAACCCTAACCCAAACTCGAACCCAAACCCTAAAATGAACACTAAGACTAACCCTAAACCTAACTCTAATCCTAACCCGAACAGAAACTCTAACGCAAACCATAAACCTGACCCGAACACTAACTCGAACCCTATCCGTAACTCGAACCCTAACCCTAACCCTAATCCTAACCCTACCCCGAAACCTAATGCTGACTCTAACGGTAATCCTAACCCTAACCTAAGTCTAACCCTAACTGTAATCCTAACCCTAACCCTAACGCTAACCGTAGCCCTAAACCTAACCCTAACTCTAACCCTAATCGAAACCTGAACCCAAACTCGAACCCAAACCCTAAACCTAACACGAAGAATAACCCTAACCCTAACTCTAATCCTAACCCGAAACCTAATGCTAATTCTAACCGTAAACCTAACCCGAACTCTAAATCTAACCCTATCCGTAACACTTACCCTAACCCTAAACCTAACCCTAAGTTGAGTGCTAAGCCTAACCCGAACCCCATTGCAAACCCCTAACCTTAAACGTAACCTGAACACTAACCCTAACCCTAACTCTAACCCTAACTCTATCCCTAACATAACACTAACTCTAATCCTAACTCGAACCTGAACACTAACCATAAATCTAACCTTAACCTTAATCCTAACCCTAACTCCAACCTGAACCCTAACCCTAACCATATTCCAAACACCTAACCCGAACCCTAACCTAAGCACGATCCCGAAACCTCGCCCTAACACTAAATCTAACACTAAATCGAACCCTAACCTAAATCTAACCTGAACTGTAATCTTAACCCGAACCCTAACTCCAACCCTAAGCCTATCCCTAACTCTAATCCTAACCCTTTCGCTAACTCCAATCCTAACCCTAACGCAAACCCAAAACCGAACCCTAACCTTAACTCTAATCCCAACCCTAACTCTAACCCTAACACCAGCCCGAAGCCTATCTCCCACCCTAACCCGATCCCCATCCCCATCCCCATCCCTAAACCTATCCCTAATCCAAACGCTAACTCTAACGCCTACACTAACCTAACTCTAACCCGAAATGTAATCCAAACCCAAACACCACCTCTAACGCTTATCCAATCCCGAAATCTAATCCTAATTCTATCCCTCACTCTAACCCTAACCCTAACCAAACTCTAAACCTAACTCGAACCCTAACCCTAACCCGAACCCAAACCCTAACCCTAACCCGAACCCTAACCCTAACCCTAACCTTAACCCTAACCTTAACCCTAACCCTAACTCTAACCCTAACCCTAGCCCTAACCCGAACCAAAACTCTAACCCGAACCCAAACCTAACTCTAACCATAAACCTAACGCTAACCCGAACCAAAACCCTAAACCTAACCCAAACCTAACTCTAACCGTAAACCAAACCCTAACCCTAACCCTAACTCTCATACTAACCTTATCCATAATTCGAACACGAATCCTAAACCTAACCCGAACTCTAATGCTAACCTAAACCTAACCCTGACCCTAACCCTATCCCGATCCCTAATCCTAACCAATCCCTAACCCTACTCCTATCCCTAACCCTAATGATAACTCTAACGCTAACCCTAATCCTAATCTATCTCTAACCCGAACTGTAATTCTAAACCTAACCCTAACTCTAAGCCTGAGCCTATCCCTAACTCTAATCCTAACCCGATCCCTAACTCCAATCCTAAACCTAACCCTAACCCTAACACAGGCCGGAACCAAAATCGGAACACCAAACCTTAACCCGAATGCCTAACCCTAACCCTATCATTAACTCTAACCCCTAAACCTAACCCCAACCATATCCCTAACACGAACCCTAATCCCAAGTGTAACACTAACCCTAACCCTAACCTAACCCTAACTCTAACCCTACAACTAACCCTAACCCTAATCCAAGCCCTGAACACTAACTGTAATCCTAATAGCGAACAATAACAGAAAAACTAACTCTAACCCTCACTCTAATCCCTAACCATAACCCTAACACCTAATGCAAACTCTAACACCTGACCCTAACCCGAACCCTAACCCGAACCCTAATCCTAACCCTAACCCTAACCCTAACCTAACGCTGACTCTAACCCTAATCTAAACCATAACCCTAACTCGAACCCAAACCCTAATCCAATCACTAAGACTAACCCTAACCCTAACTCTAATCCTAACCCTAACCTAACCCTAACCCTATCCCTAACCCTAACCCTACCCCTATCCTGAAACCTAACCCTATCCATAACCCTAACACTAACTCGAACGCCAAGACTAACCCCAACCTAACTCTAACCCTAACCCTATCCCTAACTCCCATCCTAATCCAATCCCTAACTCTAACCCTAACCCTAACCCTAATCCTTAACCCGACCCCAAACCATAATCATAATGCTAACCCTAACCCTAACCGTAACACTAATCCGAACCCTAAACCTAGCTCTAACCCTAACTGTAAACTGAATCCTAATGCTAACCCTAGCCCTAAACCAAACTCTAACCCTCATCTAAAGCCTAACCCAAACTCGACCCCAAACCCGAATACTAAAACTAAGACTAACCCTAACCCCAACTCCAATCCTAACCCTAACTTTTTTCCTAACCTTAACCCTAACACAAACCATAACTCTAACCTTAACCCTAATCCTAACCCTAGCCCTAAAAAAGACCTAACCCTAACCCGAACCCTAACCGAAGGTATAGCCCTCACACTTGGCCTAACACTAAATTTAAAGCTAACCCGAGCCCTAAGCCCAAGTGAGGCCTCACTTGGAGAACTGCGCCCAGTTCTGGTCGCCGTACTACCGGAAGGATGTAGAGATCCTGGAGAGAGTGCAGAGGAGATTTACCAGGATGCTGCCTGGTATGGAAGGGCTGTCTTACGAGGAAAGATTGAACGAACTTGGGCTGTTTTCCCTTGAGAGACGTCGACTGAGGGGGGATCTAATAGAGGTTTATAAGATTATGAAGGGGATAGATAGAGTAAATGGTGGTATGCTTTTTCCGCTATTAGAAATGGATAGAACGAGGGGTCACGGGCTTAGGGTGAGGGGGGCTGGGTATAAGACAAATATTAGAGGGCAGTTTTTCACGCAAAGGGTAGTGGGGGTGTGGAATGCACTGCCGAGTAAGGTGGTGGAAGCAGGCACGCTAGGGTTGTTTAAGAGTCACTTAGACAGCCACATGAGCGGTGTACATATAGGGGGATATAGCAGGCCTTACTAAACATTGTAGGCTTGGGAATACGTTTTTGCCTCAGGGATGTTACAGTCTTTGCCTGTTTAATAATGAATTTTTTGTCTCCACAGGCATTTAAGTCCACCTTGTTGACCAGCAAGGGGCATGCATGCGGCAGGTTGTAGTGGGCTGCTCTTGGATGTTGCTTCGGGAGTTGCCTATTGCTTCATGTCGTTAGTGTGCTTAAACTGGACCATCTCCAGGGCAACATGACAGCTCAGAGACTATCTCTGTTGCTGTGCGGACACATGGATTTGGGCCTGTGTCTGTGGGAGTTTGCACGTTCTCCACGTGGTTGCGTGGGTTTCCTCCGGGTGCTCCGGTTTCCTCCCACATCCCAAAGATGTGCTTTTAGGCTGATTGATTGGGTACTAAATTGTCCCTATATTGGACCTCCCTGATCCTCGCACATTAGGCGTAGACTAGAATCATGAATAGGTCACTGAGACAGTGGGACGGCGGCGCGGGCTCGTTGGGCCGAAGGGCCTGTTTCCCGTGCTGTGTTGTTCTTTGTTCTTTGTAACATGAAACATAATCCAAACACCTAACCCTAACTCTAACCCAAACCGAAGAACTAGCCCTAACATTAAAGCTAACGCTAAACTGAGCCCTAAACCTAACTCGAACCCTAACCCTAACCCTAACCCTAACCCGACCATAACCCTAACTCTAATCCAAACCCAAACCCTAACACGAACCATAAGTCTAACCTTAACCCTAACCCTAACACGAAACATAATCCAAACACCTAACCCTAACTCTATCCCAAATCGAAGAACTAGCCCTAATGCCAGCCTTAACACTAAATCTAATGCTAACCCGAGCCCTAAACCTAACTCTAACCCAAACCCTAACTGTAACTTGAACCCTAAGCCTATCCGTAACTCTAACCCGAACCCTAAACCTCACCCTAACTCTAATACGAACCCTAACCTAACCCTAACCCTATCCTTAACTTTAACCAGATTGCTATCCCCAACCCTAGCCCTATCCTTTGCCCTAACACGAACTGTAACCCTAACCCTAACCCTAACTGTAACCCTAACCCTAATGCTAACCCAAGCCCTAACCCTAACCCTAACTCTAACGCAACCCTATCCGTAACTCTAACCCGAACCCTAAACCTAACCCCAACTCTAATGCTAACCCTTACATAACCCTAACCCTAACCCTATCCCTAACTCGAACCCTATCGCAATCCCGAACCCTAATCCTATCCCTAAACCTAACGCTAACTCTAACCCTAACCCTAACCCTAACTCAAACATGAACCCTAGTCCTAAACCAAACCCAAACTCTAACCCTAATCTAAACCCGAATCCAAACTCGAAACCAAACCCGAAACCGAACACGAAGACTAACCCCAACCCTAACTCTAATCCTAACCCGAACACTAACTCGAACGCAAACCCTAAACCAAACCCTAACCCTATCCGTAACTCAAACCCTAACCCTAACCCTAATCCTAACTCTACCCCTAAACCTAACGCTGACTCTAACGCCAATCCTAACCCTAACCTAACTTGAACCCTAACTGTAATCCTAATCCTAACCCTAACGCTAACCCTAGCCCTAAACCTAACCCTAACTCTAACCCTAATCTAAACCCTAACCCAAACTCAAACCCAAACCCTAAACCTAAAACTAGAATAATCCTAAACCTAACTCTAATCCTAACCCTAAACCTAACCCGAATTCTAACGCTAACCCTAATCCTAACCCTAACCTTAAATGTAACCCAAACACGAACCCTCACCCTAACTCGAATCCTAACCCTAAACTTAACCCTAACATAACACTAACTCTAATCCTAACTCGAACCTGAACACTAACCATAAATCTAACCTTAACCCTAATCCTAACCCTAACTCCAACCTGAACCCTAACCCTAACCATATTCCAAACACCTAACCCGAACCCTAACCTAAGCACGATCCCGAACCCTCGCCCTAACCCTAAATCTAACGCTAAACCGAACACTAACCTAAATCTAACCTGAACTGTAATCTTAACCCGAACCCTAACTCCAACCCTAAGCCTATCCCTAACTCTAATCCTAACCCTATCCTGAACTCCAATCCTAACCCTAACTCTAACTGTAATCCTAACCTTAACACAAATCTGAACCCGAACACTAACCCTAACTCTAATCCCAACCCTAACTCTAACCCTAACACCAACCCGAAGTCTATCCCTCACCCGAACCCATCCCCATCCCTAACCCTAACCCTATCCCAAAACCAAACGCTAACTCCAACGCCAACCCTAACCTAACTCTAACCCGAAATGTAATCCAAACCCAAACACTAACTCTAACACTTATACAATCCCTAAATCTAATCCTAATTCTATCCCTCACTCTAACCCTAACCCTAACCCAAACTCTCAACCTAACTCGAACCCTAACCCTAACCCTAACCCGAACCCAAACCCTAACCCTAACCCAAACCTAACTCGAACTGTAACCCGAACCCGAAACCTAACCCTAACTCTAACACTAACCCGATCCATAATTCTAACCCTAACCCTAAACCGAACCCTAACTCTAATGCAAACTCTAACCTAACCCTAACACTAACCCTATCCCTATCCCTAACTCTAACCCTATCCCGATCCCTAATTCACTTACGCAAGGATATTTTGGCCTTGGAGGGAGTGCAGAGGAGGTTTACTAGGCTGATACCGGAGTTGAGGGGTTGAGCTATGAGGAGAGGCTGAATAAACGAGGCTTGTAATCGTTAGAATTTAGAAGAATGAGGGGAGATCTCATTGAGACGTATAAGATGATGAATCTCGGTGAGTCTCAGAGCCTCTGTGTCTCTGCGTCTCGGAGTCTCTGGGTCTCTGAGTCTCTGTGTCTCTGCATCTCTGAGCCTCTGAGTCTCTGTGTCTCTGCATCTCTGAGTCCCTGAGTCTCTGAGCATCTGTGTCTCTGAGTCTCTGTGTCGCTCAGTCTCTGAGACACTGAGCCTCTGGGTCTCTGCGTCTCTGAGTCTCTGTGTCTCTGCGTCTCTGAGTCCCTGAGTCTCAGAGCATCTGTGTCTCTGAGTCTCTGAGTCTCTGAGACACTGAGCCTCTGGGTCTCTGCGTCTCTGAGTCTCTGTGTCTCCGGGTCGCTGAGCCTCTGAGCCTTGATGTCTCTGAGTCCCTGAGTCTCTGTGTCTCTGAGTCTCTGAGCCTCGATGTCTCTGAGTCTCTGAGCCTCGATGTCTCTGAGTCTCAAGTCTCTGAGTCTCTGTTTCTCTGAGTCTCTGAGCCTCTGTGTCTCTCCGTCTCTGTGTTTCTGAGTCTCTGTGTCTCTGGGTCTCTGAGCCTCTGTGTCTCTGCCTCTCTGTGCCTCTGAGTCTCTGTGTCGCTGAGTCTCTGAGTCTCTGGGTCACTGAGTCTCTGAGCATCTGAGCATCTGTGTCTCAGTGTCTGTAAGTCTCTGAGCCTCTATGTCTCTGAGTCTCTGCGTCTCTGGTTCTTTGAGCCTCTGAGCCTCGATGTCTCTGAGTCTCTGAGCGTCTGTATCTCTGTGTCTCTGAGTCTCTGTGTCTCTGTGTCTCTGGGTCTCTTTGTCTCTGCGTCTCTGAACATCTGTGTGTCTGCGTCTCTGAGTCTCTGAGTTTCTGAGCCTCTGTGTCTCCTCGTCTCTGAGTCACAGAGTCTCAGTGTGTCTGAGTAGCTGTGCCTCTGCGTCTCTGTGTCTCTGACTCTCTGTGTCTCTGAGTCTCCGTGTCGGTGAGTCTCGGAGCCTCTGTGTCTCTGCGTCTCTGAGCCTATGAGCCTCGATATCTCTGATTCTCTGAGTCTCTGCGTCTCTGAGTCTCTGTGTCTCTGGGTCTCTGTGTCTCTGAGCCTCTGTGTCTCTGTGTCTCTGTGTCTCTGAGCATCTGAGCCTCGATGTCTCTGATTCTCTGAGTCTCTGCGTCTCTGAGTCTCTGTGTCTCTGGGTCTCTGTGTCTCTGAGTCTCTGGGTCTCTGAGTCTCTGGGTCTCTGAGTCTCTGAAGCATCAGTGTCTCTGAGTCTCTGTGTCGCTGAGTCTCTGAGTCACTGAGCCTCTGTGTCTCTGCATCTCCCCGTCTCAGTGTCTCTGAGCCCATGTGTCTCTGAGTCTCAGTGACTCTGCATCTCTGGGTCTCTGAGTCTCTGTGTCTCTGGGTCTCTGTGTCTCTGAGTCTCTGGGTCTCTGTGTCTCTACGTCTCTGAGCCTCTGTGTGTCTGCGTCTCTGAGCCTCTGTGTCTCTGCGTCTCTGAGTCCCTGAGTCTCTGAGCCTCTGTGTCTCTGCATCTCTGTGTTTCTGAGTCTCTGTGTCTCTGGGTCTCTGGGTCCATGTGTCTCTGAGTCTCAGTGACTTTGAACCTTTGAGCCTCTCTGTCTCTGAGTCTCTGTGTGTCTGCATTTCTGAGTCTCTGAGCCACTGAGCATCTGTGTCTCTGCGTCTCTGAGTCTCTGAGCCTCTGAGACTCTGTGTCTGTGTGATTCAGCGTCTCAGAGCCTTTGGGTCTATTAGCCTCTGAGCCTCGATGTCTCTGAGTCTCTGTGTCTCTGCGTCTCTGTGTCGCTGCGTCTTTCGTCTCTGAGTCACTGAGCCTCTGTGTATCTGCGTCTCTAAATCTCTGAGTCTCTGGGTCTCTATGTCTCTCAGTCTCTGAGCCTCTGTGTCTCTGCATCTCTGAGCCTCTGTTTTTCTGCGTCTCTGTGTCTTTGCGTCTCTGGGTCTCTGTGTCTCTGAGCCTCTGAGTCTCTGTGTTACTCAGTCTCTGTGTCTCTGTGTCTCTGGGTCTCTGTGTCTCTGCGTCTCGGTGTCTCTGGGTCGCTGAGCCTCTGAGCCTCGATGTCTCTGAGTCTCTGAGTCTCTGTGTCTCTGAGTCTCTGAGTCTCTGAACCTCTGTGTCTCTGTGTCTCTGTGTTTCTGAGTCTCTGTGTCTCTGGGTCTCAGTGTCTCTGAGTCTCTGAACCTCTGTGTGTCTGCGTCTCTGAGGCTCTGTGTCTCTGCGTCTCTGAGTCTCTGGGTTACTGAGCCTCTGAGCCTCTCTGTCTCTGAGACTCTGTGTCTCTGGGTCTCTGTATCTCTGAGTCTCTGGGTCTCTGTGTCTCTGCGTCTCTGAACCTCTGTGTGTCTGCGTCTCTGAGCTTCTGTGTCAATTCGTCTCCGTGTCGCTGAGTCTCTGAGCCACTGTGTCTCTGAGTCTCTGTGTCTTTGTGTCGCTGGGTCTCTGTGTCTCTGAGTGTCTGAGCCTCTGTGTCTCTGCGTCTCTGAGTCTCTGGGTCTCTGAGATTCTGAGCCTCGATGTCTCTGAGTCTCTGTGTCTCTGTGTCTCTGAGCCTCTGACTCTCTGTGTCTCTGAGTCTCTCAGCCTTTGCTTCTCTTTGTCTCTTAGCCTCTGAGTCTCTGAGCATCTGTGTCTCTGCAACTCTGAGTCTCTGGGTCTCTGAGCATCTGAGCCTCGATGTCTCTGAGTCTCTGTGTCTCTGCGTCTCTGAGTTTCTGAGTCTCTGTGTCTCTGTGTCTCTGTGTCTCTGAGTCTCTGGGTCTCTGTGCCTCTGCGTTTTTGAGCCTCTGTGTCTCTGCGTCTCTGTGTTTCTGAGTCTCTGTGTCTCTGGGTCTCTGTGTCTCTGGGTCTCTGCATCTCTGAGTCTCTGATCCACTGAGCCTCTATGTCTCTGAGTTTCTGAATCTCTGTGTCTCTGTGTCTCTTAGTGTCTGAGTCTCTGAGCCTCTGTGTCTCTATGTCTCTGAGTCTCTGAGTCTCTGAGCCTCTGTGTCTCTGTGTCTCTGTGCATCTGAGTCTCTGAGTCTGTGAGTCTCTGTGTCTCTGGGTCTCTGTGTCTCTGTGTCTCTGAGTCTCCGTGTCGGTGAGTCTCGGAGCCTCTGGGTCTCTGAGTCTCTGAGCCTCTGTGTCTCTGAGTCTCTGTGTCTCTGAGTCTCTGAGTCACTTTTCTCTAGGTCTCTGTGTCTCTGAGTCTCTGTGTCTCTGGGTCTCTGGGTCTCTGAGTCCCTGGGTCTCTGTGTCTCTGCGTCTCTGAATCTCTGTGTCTCTGCTTCTCTGAGTCTCTGTGTCTCTGAGTCTCTGAGCCTCTGTGTCTCTGCGTCTCTGAGTCTCTGAGCATCTGTGTCTCTGAGTCTCCGTGACGCTGAGTCTCTGAGTGTCTGAGTCTCTGTGTCTCTGCGTCTCAGAGTCTCTGGGTCTCTGAGCCTCTGAGCCTCGATGTCTCTGAGTCTGTGAGTCTCTGTGTCTCTGTGTCTCTGAGTCTCTGAGCCTCTATGTCTCTGAGGCTCTGACTCTCTGTGTCTTTGAGTCTCTCAGCCTTTGCGTCTCTTTGTCTCTTAGTCTCTGAGTCACTGAGCCGCTGTGTCTCTGCGTCTCTGAGTTTATGAGTCTCTGTGTCTCTGCCTCTCTGTGCCTCTGAGTCTCTGTGTCGCTGAGTCTCTGAGTCTCTGGGTCTCTGAGCCTCTGAGCGTCTATTTCTCTGAGTCTCTGAGTCTCTGTGTCTCTGTGTCTCTGGGTCTCCGTGTCTCTGTGTCTCTGAGCATCTGTGTCTCAGTGTCGGTAAGTCTCTGAGTCCCTGTGTCTCTAGGTCTCTGTGACTCGGAGCCTCTGTGTCTCAGCGTCTCTGATTCTCTGAGTCTCTGTGTCAATGGGTCGATGTGTCTGTGAGTCTCTGCGTCTCTGGTTCTCTGAGTCTGAGTCTCTGTGTCTCTGCGTCTCTTTGAATCTTACTGTCTGAGTCTCTGAGCCTCTGTGTCTCTGTGTCCCTGAGTATCTGAGCCTCTGTGTCTCTGCGTCTCTGAGTCTCTGATTCTCTGAGCATCTGTGTCTCTGCGTCTCTGAGTCTCTGATTCTCTGAGCATCTGTGTCTCTGCGTCTCTGAGTCTCTGAGCCTATGAGCCTCGATGTCTCTGATTCTCTGAGTCTCTGCGTCTCTGAGTCTCTGAGTCTCTGAGCATCTGTGTCTCTGCGTCTCTGGGTCTTTGAGCCTCTGAGCCTCGATGTCTCTGAGTCTCTGTGTTTCTGAGTCTCTGTGTCTCTGTGTCTCTGGGTCTCTGTGACTCTGTGTCTCTGTGCCTCTGCGTCTCTGTGTCTCTGAGTCTCTGTGTCTCTGAGTCTCCGTGTCGGTGAGTCTCGGAGCCTCTGTGTCTCTGCGTCTCTGAGCCTATGAGCCTCGATATCTCTGATTATCTGAGTCTCTGCGTCTCTGAGTCTCTGTGTCTCTGGGTCTCTGTGTCTCTGAGCCTCTGTGTCTCTGTGTCTCTGTGTCTCTGAGCCTCTGAGCCTCGATGTCTCTGATTCTCTGAGTCTCTGCGTCTCTGAGTCTCTGTGTCTCTGGGTCTCTGTGTCTCCGTCTCTGAGTCTCTGAGCTCCGTGTCTCTGAGTCTCTGAGCATCTGTGTCTCTGAGTCTCCGTGTCTCTGTGTTTCTGAGTCTCTGTGTCTCTGGGTCTCTGTGTCTCTGAGTCTCCGTGTCGGTGAGTCTCGGAGCCTCTGTGTCTCTGCGTCTCTGAGTCTCTGGCTCTCTGAGCCTCTGAGCCTCGATGTCTCTGATTCTCTGAGTCTCTGCGTCTCTGAGTCTCTGTGCCTCTGGGTCTCTGTGTCTCTGAGCCTCTGTGTCTCTGTGTCTCCTTGTCTCTGAGTCTCTGAGCATCTGTGTCTCTGAGCCTCCGTGTCGCTGAGTCTCTGAGTCACTGAGCCTCTGTGTCTCTGCATCTCCCCGTCTCTGTGCCTCTGAGCCCATGTGTCTCTGAGTCTCAGTGACTCTGAGTCTCTGAGCCTCTCTGTCTCTGAGCCACTGCGTCTCTGCATCTCTGAGTCTCTGAGTCTCTGTGTCTCTGAGTCTCTGGGTCTCTGTGTCTCTACGTCTCTGAGCCTCTGTGTGTCTGCGTCTCTGAGCCTCTGTGTCTCTGCGTCTCTGAGTCTCTGGCTCTCTGAGCCTCTGAGCCTCGATGTCTCTGATTCTCTGAGTCTCTGCGTCTCTGAGTCTCTGTGCCTCTGGGTCTCTGTGTCTCTGAGCCTCTGTGTCTCTGTGTCTCCTTGTCTCTGAGTCTCTGAGCATCTGTGTCTCTGAGCCTCCGTGTCGCTGAGTCTCTGAGTCACTGAGCCTCTGTGTCTCTGCATCTCCCCGTCTCTGTGTCTCTGAGCCCATGTGTCTCTGAGTCTCAGTGACTCTGAGTCTCTGAGCCTCTCTGTCTCTGAGCCTCTGCGTCTCTGCATCTCTGAGTCTCTGAGTCTCTGTGTCTCTGAGTCTCTGGGTCTCTGTGTCTCTACGTCTCTGAGCCTCTGTGTGTCTGCGTCTCTGAGCCTCTGTGTCTCTGCGTCTCTGAGTCCCTGAGTCTCTGAGCCTCTGTGTCTCTGCGTCTCTGCGTTTCTGAGTCTCTGGGTCTCTGTGTCTCTGTGTCTCTGGGTCCATGTGTCTCTGAGTCTCAGTGACTCTGAATCTCTGAGCCTCTCTGTCTCTGAGCCTCTGCGTCTCTGCATCTCTGAGTCTCTGAAACACTGAGCATCTGTGTCTCTGCGTCTCTGAGTCTCTGAGCCTCTGAGACTCTGTGTCTCTGTGTTTCTGAGTCTCTGTGCCTCTGGGTCTCTGTGATTCTGCGTCTCTGAGCCTCTTTGTCTATTAGCCTCTGAGCCTCGATGTCTCTGAGTCTCTGAGTCTCTGTGTCTCTGTGTCTCAGAGTCTCTGATCCTCTATGTCTCTGAGTCTATGACTCTCTGCGTCTCTGAGTCTCACAGCCTTTGCGTCTCTTTGTCTCTTAGTCTCTGAGACTATGAGCCTTTGTGTCTCTGTGTCTCTGAGTCTATGAGTCTCTGTGTGTCTGGGTCTCTGTGTCTCTGGGCTCTGTGTCTCTGAGTCTCTGAGCCTCTGTGTCTCTACATCTCCGAGCCTCTGTGTCTCTGCGTCTCTGAGTCTCTGAGTCTCTGAGCATCTGTGTCTCTGAGTCTCCGTGTCGCTGAGTCTCTTAGACACTGAGCCTCTGTGTCTCTGCGTCTCTGAGTCTCTGGGTCTCTGAGCCTCTGAGCCTCTATGTGTCTGAGTCTCTGAGTCTATGAATCTCTGTGTCTCTGGGTCTCTGTTCTCTGAGTCTCTGTGTCTCTGCGTCTCTGTTTCTCTGGGTCTCTGAGCCTCCGTGTGTCTGCATCTCTGAGCCTCTGTGTCGCTGCGTCTTTCGTCTCTGAGTCACTGAGCCTCTGTGTATCTGCGTCTCTAAATCTCTGAGTCTCTGGGTCTCTGGGTCTCTGTGTCTCTGAGTCTCTGTGTCTCTGGGTCTCTGTGTTTCTGAGTCTCTGAGGCTCTGTGTCTCTGCATCTCTGAGCCTCTGTTTCTCTGCGTCTCTGTGTTACTCAGTCTCTGTGTCTCTGTGTCTCTGGGTCTCTGTGTCTCTGTGTCTCTGCATCTCTGACCCTCTGTGTCTCTGCGTCTCTGTGTCTCTGGGTCGCTGAGCCTCTGAGCCTCGATGTCTCTGCGTCTCTGAGTCTCTGTGTCTCTGAGTCTCTGAGCCTCTGTGTTTCTGAGTCTCTGTGTCTCTGTGTCTCTGTGCCTCTGAGTCTCTGAACCTCAGTGTGTCTGCGTCTCTGTGTCTCTGCGTCTCTGAGTCTCTGAGCATCTGTGTCTCTGAGTCTCTGTGTCTCTGAGTCTCCGTGTCACTGAGTCTCTGGGTCTCTGAGTCTCTGAGCCTCTGTGTCTTGCGTCTCTGAGTCTCTGGGTCTCTGAGCATCTGAGCCTCGATGTCTCTGAGTCTCTGTGTCTCTGAGTCTCTGAGTCTCTGTGTCTCTGAGTCTCTGAGCGTCTGTGTCTCTGCGTCTCTGTGTTTCTGAGTCTCTGTGTCTCTGGGTCTCTGTGTCTCTGGGTCTCTGTGTCTCTGGGTCTCTGTGTCTCTGAGTCTCTGGGTCTCTGTGTCTCTGCATCTCTGAACCTTTGTGTGTCAACGTCTCTGAGTCCCTGAGTCTCTGAGCCTCTGTCTCTCTGTGTCTCTGAGTCTCTGAGTCTCTATGCCTCTGAGACTCTGTGTCTCTGCATCTCTGAGCCTCTGTGTCTCTGCGTCTCTGAGCCTCTGAGTCTCTGCGTCTCTGTGTGTCTGAGTCTCTGCGTCTCTGAGTCTCTGAGTCTCTGTGTCTCTGGGTCTCTGTGTCTCTGAGTCTCTGAGCCTCTGTGTCTCTGCATCTCTGAGCCTCAGTGTCTCTGCGTCTCTGAGTCTCTGAGTCTCTGAGCATCTGTGTCTCTGCGTCTTTGTGTTTCTGAGTCTCTGTGTTTTTGGGTCGCAGTGTCTCTGCGTCTCTGAACCTTTGTGTGTCAACGTCTCTGAGTCCCTGAGTCTCTGAGCCTCTATCTCTCTGTGTCTCTGAGTCTCTGAGTCTCTATGCCTCTGAGCCTCTGCATCTCAGAGTCTCTGAGCATCTGAGCCTCGATGTCTCTGAGTGTCTCAGTCTCTGTGTCTCTGAGTCTCTGAGCGTCTGTGTCTCTGCGTCTCTGTGTCTCTGTGTCTCTGAGTCTCTGTGTCTCTGAGTCTCAGTGTGTCTGAGTCTCTATGCCTCTGACCCTCTGTGTCTCTGCATCTCAGAGTCTCTGAGCATCTGTGTCTCTGCGTCTCTGAGTCTCTCAGTATCTGTGTCTCTGGGTCTCTGTGTCTCTAAGTCTCTGAGCCTCTGTGTGTCTGCGTCTCTGATCCTCTGTGTCTCTACGTCTCTGAGTCCCTCCGTCTCTGAGCCTCTGTGTCTCTGCGTCTCTGTGTTTCTGAGTCTCTGTGTCTCTGAGACTCGGAGCCACTGTGTCTCTGCATCTCTGAGTCTCTTCGTCTCTGATCCACTGAGCCTCTATGTCTCTGAGTTTCTGAGTCTCTGTGTCTCTGTGTCTCTTAGTGTCTGAGTCTCTGAGCCTCTGTGTCTCTGCGTCTCGGAGTCTATGAGTCTCTGTGTCTCTGGGGCTCTGTGCCTCTGAGTCCCTGAGCATCTGTGTCTCTGAGTCTCCGTGTCGCTGAGTCTCTGGGTCTCTGAGCATCTGTGTCTCTGCGTCTCTAGGTCTTTGAGCCTCTGAGCCTCGATATCTCTGAGTCTCTGCGTCTCTGAGTCTCTGAGTCTCTGAGCCTCTGTTTCTCTGCGTCTCTGTGTTGCTGAGTCTCTGTGTCTCTGTGTCTCTGGGTCTCTGAGTCTCTGAGTCTCTGCGTCTCTGAGTCTCTGGGTCTCTGAGCCTCTGAGCCTCGATGTCTCTGATTCTCTTAGTCTCTGTGTCTCTGAGTCTCTGGGTCTCTGAGCCTCTGTGTCCCTGGGTTTCTCTGTCTCTGTGTCTCCTGGTCTCTGTGTCTCTGAGTCTCTGAGCCTCTTTGTCTCTGCGTCTCTGAGTTTCTGGGTCTCTGGGCCTCTGAGCCTTCATGTCTCTGAGTCTCTGAGCATCTGTGTCTCTGCGTCTCTGAACCTCTGTGTCTCTGCGTCTCTTAGCCTCCGTGTCTCTGCGTCTCTGAGTCTCTGAGTGTTTGTCTCTCTGAGTCTCTGAGCCTCTGTGTCTCTGAGTTTATGAATCTCTGTGTCTCTGGGTCTCTGTGTGTCTGAGTCTCTGTGTCTCTGAGTCTCTGCGTCTCTGTGTGTCTGCATCTCTGAGCCTCTGTCTCGATGCGTCTTGCGTCTCTGAGTCACTGAGCCTCTGTGTCTCTGAGTTTATGAATCTCTGTGTCTCTGGGTCTCTGTGTGTCTGAGTCTCTGTGTCTCTGAGTCTCTGCGTCTCTGTGTGTCTGCATCTCTGAGCCTCTGTCTCGATGCGTCTTGCGTCTCTGAGTCACTGAGCCTCTGTGTATCTGCGTCTCTAAATCTCTGAGTCACTGGGTCTCTTTGTCTCTGAGTCTCTGAGCCTATGTGTCTCTGCGTCTCTGAGTCTCTGAGCATCTGTGTCTCTGAGTCTCTGTGTCTCTGAGTCTCCGTGTCACTGAGTCTCTGGGTCTCTGAGTCTCTGAGCCTCTGTGTCTTGCGTCTCTGAGTCTCTGGGTCTCTGAGCATCTGAGCCTCGATGTCTCTGAGTCTCTGTGTCTCTGAGTCTCTGAGCCTCTGTGTCTCTGAGTCTCTGAGCGTCTGTGTCTCTGCGTCTCTGTGTTTCTGAGTCTCTGTGTCTCTGGGTCGCAGTGTCTCTGGGTCTCTGTGTCTCTGGGTCTCTGTGTCTCTGAGTCTCTGGGTCTCTGTGTCTCTGCATCTCTGAACCTTTGTGTGTCAACGTCTCTGAGTCCCTGAGTCTCTGAGCCTCTGTCTCTCTGTGTCTCTGAGTCTCTGAGTCTCTATGCCTCTGAGCCTCTGTGTCTCTGCATCTCAGAGTCTCTGAGCATCTGAGCCTCGATGTCTCTGAGTGTCTCAGTCTCTGTGTCTCTGAGTCTCTGAGCATCTGTGTCTCTGCGTCTCTGTGTCTCTGGGTCGCAGTGTCTCTGCGTCTCGGAGTCTCTGTGTCTCTGAGTCTCAGTGTGTCTGAGTCTCTATGCCTCTGACCCTCTGTGTCTCTGCATCTCAGAGTCTCTGAGCATCTGTGTCTCTGCGTCTCTGAGTCTCTCAGTATCTGTGTCTCTGGGTCTCTGTGTCTCTAAGTCTCTGAGCCTCTGTGTGTCTGCGTCTCTGATCCTCTGTGTCTCTGCGTCTCTGAGTCCCTCCGTCTCTGAGCCTCTGTGTCTCTGTGTCTCTGTGTTACTGAGTCTCTGTGTCTCTGAGACTCGGAGCCACTGTGTCTCTGCATCTCTGAGTCTCTTCGTCTCTGATCCACTGAGCCTCTATGTCTCTGAGTTTCTGAGTCTCTGTGTCTCTGTGTCTCTTAGTGTCTGAGTCTCTGAGCCTCTGTGTCTCTGCGTCTCGGAGTCTATGAGTCTCTGTGTCTCTGTGTCTCTGGGGCTCTGTGCCTCTGGGTCCCTGAGCATCTGTGTCTCTGAGTCTCCGTGTCGCTGAGTCTCTGGGTCTCTGAGCATCTGTGTCTCTGCGTCTCTAGGTATTTGAGCCTCTGAGCCTCGATATCTCTGAGTGTCTGTGTCTCTGGGTCTCTGAGTCTCTGAGTCTCTGCGTCTCTGAGTCTCTGGGTCTCTGAGCCTCTGAGCCTCGATGTCTCCGAGTCTCTGAGTCTCTGTGTCTCTGTGTCTCTGAGTCTCTGTGTCTCTATGTCTCTGTGTCTCTGAGTCTCTGAGTCTCTGCGTCTCTGAGTCTCTGGGTCTCTGAGCCTCTGAGCCTCGATGTCTCTGAGTCTCTGAGTCTCTGTGTCTCTGTTTCTCTGAGTCTCTGGGTCTCTGAGCCTCTGTGTCTCTGGGTTTCTGTGTTTCTGAGTCTCTGTGTCTCTGGGTTTCTCTGTCTCTGTGTCTCTTGGTCTCTGTGTCTCTGAGTCTCTGAGCCTCGGTGTCTCTGCGTCGCTGAGCCTCTGGGTCTCTGGGCCTCTGAGCCTCTATGTCTCTGAGTCTCTGAGTCTCTGTGTCTCTTTGTCTCTTAGTCTCTGAGTCTCTGATCATCTGTGTCTCTGCGTCTCTGAACCTCTGTGTCTCTGCGTCTCTGAGCCTCCGTGTCTCTGCGTCTCTGAGTCTCTGAGTGTCTGTCTCTCTGAGTCTCTGAGCCTCTGTGTCTCTGCGTCTCTGAGTCTCTGGGTCTCTGAGCCTCTATGTCTCTGAGTCTCTGAGTCTCTGTGTCTCTGTTTCTCTGAGTCTCTGAGCCTCTGTGTCTCTGTGTCTCTGAGTTTCTGGGTCTCTGAGCCTCTGTGTCTCTGGGTTTCTCTATCTCTGTGTCTCTTGGTCTCTGTGTCTCTGAGTCTCTGAGCCTCTGTGTCTCTGCGTCTCTGAGTTTCTGGATCTCTGAGCCTCTGAGCCTCTATGTCTCTGAGTCTCTGAGTCTCTGTGTCTCTGTGTCTCTGAGTCTATGAGCCTCTGTGTCTCTGGGTCTCTGTGTCTCTGGGCTCTGTGTCTCTGAGTCTCTGAGCATCTGTGTCTCTGAGTCTCTGAGCCTCTGTGTCTCTGCGTCTCTGTGTCTCTGAGACTCTGAGCATCTCTGTCCCTGAGTCTCCATGTCGCTGAGTCTCTGAGACACTGATACCCCATGTCTCTGCGTCTCTGAGTCTCTGTGTCTCTGAGTCTCTGAGCCTCTGTGTCTCTGCATCTCTGTCTCTCTGAGTCTCTGAGTCTCTGAGCATCTGTGTCCCTGAGTCTCCGTGTCGCTGAGTCTTTGAGACACTGATACTCCATGTCTCTGCTTCTCTCAGCCTCTGTGTCTCTGCATCTCTGTGCTCCTGAGTCTCTGTGTCTCTGGGTCTCTGTGTCTCTGCATCTCTGAGCCTCTGTGTCTCTGCGTCTCTGAGCCTCTGAGTCTCTGCGTCTCTGTGTGTCTGAGTCTCTGCGTCTCTGAGTCTCTGAGTCTCTGTGTCTCTGGGTCTCTGAGTCCCTGTGTCTCTGAGCCTCTGTCTCTCTGTGTCTCTGAGTCTCTGAGTCTCTATGCCTCTGAGCCTCTGCATCTCAGAGTCTCTGAGCATCTGAGCCTCGATGTCTCTGAGTGTCTCAGTCTCTGTGTCTCTGAGTCTCTGAGCGTCTGTGTCTCTGCGTCTCTGTGTCTCTGTGTCTCTGAGTCTCTGTGTCTCTGAGTCTCAGTGTGTCTGAGTCTCTATGCCTCTGACCCTCTGTGTCTCTGCATCTCAGAGTCTCTGAGCATCTGTGTCTCTGCGTCTCTGAGTCTTTCAGTATCTGTGTCTCTGGGTCTCTATGTCTCTAAGCCTCTGAGCCTCTGTGTGTCTGCGTCTCTGATCCTCTGTGTCTCTACGTCTCTGAGTCCCTCCGTCTCTGAGCCTCTGTGTCTCTGCGTCTCTGTGTTTCTGAGTCTCTGTGTCTCTGAGACTCGGAGCCACTGTGTCTCTGCATCTCTGAGTCTCTTCGTCTCTGATCCACTGAGCCTCTATGTCTCTGAGTTTCTGAGTCTCTGTGTCTCTGTGTCTCTTAGTGTCTGAGTCTCTGAGCCTCTGTGTCTCTGCGTCTCGGAGTCTATGAGTCTCTGTGTCTCTGGGGCTCTGTGCCTCTGAGTCCCTGAGCATCTGTGTCTCTGAGTCTCCGTGTCGCTGAGTCTCTGGGTCTCTGAGCATCTGTGTCTCTGCGTCTCTAGGTCTTTGAGCCTCTGAGCCTCGATATCTCTGAGTCTCTGCGTCTCTGTGTCTCTGAGTCTCTGAGCCTCTGTGTCTCTGCGTCTCTGTGTTGCTGAGTCTCTGTGTCTCTGTGTCTCTGGGTCTCTGAGTCTCTGAGTCTCTGCGTCTCTGAGTCTCTGGGTCTCTGAGCCTCTGAGCCTCGATGTCTCTGATTCTCTTAGTCTCTGTGTCTCTGTGTCTCTGAGTCTCTGGGTCTCTGAGCCTCTGTGTCCCTGGGTTTCTCTGTCTCTGTGTCTCCTGGTCTCTGTGTCTCTGAGTCTCTGAGCCTCTTTGTCTCTGCGTCTCTGTGTTGCTGAGTCTCTGTGTCTCTGTGTCTCTGGGTCTCTGAGTCTCTGAGTCTCTGCGTCTCTGAGTCTCTGGGTCTCTGAGCCTCTGAGCCTCGATGTCTCTGATTCTCTTAGTCTCTGTGTCTCTGTGTCTCTGAGTCTCTGGGTCTCTGAGCCTCTGTGTCCCTGGGTTTCTCTGTCTCTGTGTCTCCTGGTCTCTGCGTCTCTGAGTTTCTGGGTCTCTGGGCCTCTGAGCCTTCATGTCTCTGAGTCTCTGAGCATCTGTGTCTCTGCGTCTCTGAACCTCTGTGTCTCTGCGTCTCTTAGCCTCCGTGTCTCTGCGTCTCTTTGTCTCTGAGTGTCTGTCTCTCTGAGTCTCTGAGCCTCTGTGTCTCTGTGTCTCTGAGACTCGGAGCCACTGTGTCTCTGCATCTCTGAGTCTCTCCGTCTCTGATCCACTGAGCCTCTATGTCTCTGAGTTTCTGAGTCTCTGTGTCTCTTAGTGTCTGAGTCTCTGAGCCTCTGTGTCTCTGCGTCTTGGAGTCTATGAGTCTCTGTGTCTCTGTGTCTCTGGGGCTCTGTGTCTCTGAGTCTCTGAGCATCTGTGTCCCTGAGTCTCCGTGTCGCTGAGTCTCTGAGACACTGATACTCCATGTCTCTGCTTCTCTGAGTCTCTGTGTCTCTGCATCTCTGTGTTCCTGAGTCTCTGTGTCTCTGTGTCTCTGGGTCTCTGTGTCTCTGCGTCTCTGAGCCTCTGTGTCTCTGAGTCTCTGTGTGTCTGAGTCTCTGAGTCTCTGAGCCTCTGTGTCTCTGAGTTTATGAATCTCTGTGTCTCTGGGTCTCTGTGTGTCTGAGTCTCTGTGTCTCTGAGTCTCTGCGTCTCTGTGTGTCTGCATCTCTGAGCCTCTGTCTCGATGCGTCTTGCGTCTCTGAGTCACTGAGCCTCTGTGTATCTGCGTCTCTAAATCTCTGAGTCACTGGGTCTCTTTGTCTCTGAGTCTCTGAGCCTCTGTGTCTCTGCGTCTCTGAGTCTCTGAGTCTCTGAGCATCTGTGCCTCTGAGCCTCTGTGTCTCTGTGTCTCTGTGTCTCTGGGTCTCTGAGTCTCTGAGTCTCTGCGTCTTTGAGTCTCTGGGTCTCTGAGCCTCTGAGCCTCGATGTCTCTGATTCTCTTAGTCTCTGTGTCTCTGTGTCTCTGAGTCTCTGGGTCTCTGAGCCTCTGTGTCCCTGGGTTTCTCTGTCTCTGTGTCTCCTGGTCTCTGTGTCTCTGAGTCTCTGAGCCTCTTTGTCTCTGCGTCTCTGAGTTTCTGGGTCTCTGGGCCTCTGAGCCTTCATGTCTCTGAGTCTCTGAGCATCTGAGTCTCTGCATCTCTGAACCTCTGTGTCTCTGCGTCTCTTAGCCTCCGTGTCTCTGCGTCTCTTTGTCTCTGAGTGTCTGTCTCTCTGAGTCTCTGAGCCTCTGTGTCTCTGTGTCTCTGAGACTCGGAGCCACTGTGTCTCTGCATCTCTGAGTCTCTCCGTCTCTGATCCACTGAGCCTCTATGTCTCTGAGTTTCTGAGTCTCTGTGTCTCTTAGTGTCTGAGTCTCTGAGCCTCTGTGTCTCTGCGTCTTGGAGTCTATGAGTCTCTGTGTCTCTGTGTCTCTGGGGCTCTGTGTCTCTGAGTCTCTGAGCATCTGTGTCCCTGAGTCTCCGTGTCGCTGAGTCTCTGAGACACTGATACTCCATGTCTTTGCTTCTCTGAGTCTCTGTGTCTCTGCATCTCTGTGTTCCTGAGTCTCTGAGTCTCTGTGTCTCTGGGTCTCTGTGTCTCTGCATCTCTGAGCCTCTGTGTCTCTGCGTCTCTGAGTCTCTGAGTCTCTGTGTCTCTGAGTCTCTGAGCCTCTGTGTCTCTGCGTCTCTGAGTCTCTGTGTCTCTGAGTCTCTGAGTCTCTGAGCCTCTGTGTCTCTGTGTTTATGAATCTCTGTGTCTCTGGGTCTCTGTGTGTCTGAGTCTCTGTGTCTCTGAGTCTCTGCGTCTCTGTGTGTCAGCATTTCTGAGCCTCTGTCTCGATGTGTCTTGCGTCTCTGAGTCACTGAGTCTCTGTGTATCTGCGTCTCTAAATCTCTGAGTCACTGGGTCTCTTTGTCTCTGAGTCTCTGAGCCTCTGTGTCTCTGCGTCTCTGAGTCTCTGAGTCTCTGAGCATCTGTGTCTCTGAGTCTCTGTGTCTCTGAGTCTCCGTGTCACTGAGTCTCTGGGTCTCTGAGTCTCTGAGCCTCTGTGTCTCTGCGTCTCTGAGTCTCTGGGTCTCTGAGCATCTGAGCCTCGATGTCTCTGAGTGTCTGTGTCTCTGAGTCTCTGAGTCTCTGAGTCTCTGAGTCTCTGAGCATCTGTGTCTCTGAGTCTCTGAACCTCTGTGTCTCTGCGTCTCTTAGCCTCCGTGTCTCTGCGTCTCTTTGTCTCTGAGTGTCTGTCTCTCTGAGTCTCTGAGCCTCTGTGTCTCTGTGTCTCTGAGACTCGGAGCCACTGTGTCTCTGCATCTCTGAGTCTCTCCGTCTCTGATCCACTGAGCCTCTATGTCTCTGAGTTTCTGAGTCTCTGTGTCTCTTAGTGTCTGAGTCTCTGAGTCTCTGTGTCTCTGCGTCTTGGAGTCTATGAGTCTCTGTGTCTCTGTGTCTCTGGGGCTCTGTGTCTCTGAGTCTCTGAGCATCTGTGTCCCTGAGTCTCCGTGTCGCTGAGTCTCTGAGACACTGATACTCCATGTCTCTGCTTCTCTGAGTCTCTGTGTCTCTGCATCTCTGTGTTCCTGAGTCTCTGAGTCTCTGTGTCTCTGGGTCTCTGTGTCTCTGCATCTCTGAGCCTCTGTGTCTCTGCGTCTCTGAGTCTCTGAGTCTCTGAGTCTCTGTGTCTCTGAGTCTCTGAGCCTCTTTGTCTCTGCGTCTCTGAGTCTCTGTGTCTCTGAGTCTCTGAGTCTCTGAGCCTCTGTGTCTCTGTGTTTATGAATCTCTGTGTCTCTGGGTCTCTGTGTGTCTGAGTCTCTGTGTCTCTGAGTCTCTGCGTCTCTGTGTGTCAGCATTTCTGAGCCTCTGTCTCGATGTGTCTTGCGTCTCTGAGTCACTGAGTCTCTGTGTATCTGCGTCTCTAAATCTCTGAGTCACTGGGTCTCTTTGTCTCTGAGTCTCTGAGCCTCTGTGTCTCTGCGTCTATGAGTCTCTGAGTCTCTGACCATCTGTGTCTCTGAGTCTCTGTGTCTCTGAGTCTCCGTGTCACTGAGTCTCTGGGTCTCTGAGTCTCTGAGCCTCTGTGTCTCTGCGTCTCTGAGTCTCTGGGTCTCTGAGCATCTGAGCCTCGATGTCTCTGAGTCTCTGTGTCTCTGAGTCTCTGAGTCTCTGTGTCTCTGAGTCTCTGAGCGTCTTTGTCTCTGCGTCTCTGTGTTTCTGAGTCTCTGTGTCTCTGGGTCGCAGTGTCTCTGGGTCTCTGTGTCTCTGGGCCTCTGTGTCTCTGAGTCTCTGGGTATCTGTGTCTCTGCATCTCTGAACCTTTGTGTGTCAACGTCTCTGAGTCCCTGAGTCTCTGAGCCTCTGTCTCTCTGTGTCTCTGAGTCTCTGAGTCTCTATGCCTCTGAGCCTCTGTGTCTCTGCATCTCAGAGTCTCTGAGCATCTGAGCCTCGATGTCTCTGTGTCTCATGGTCTCTGTGTCTCTGAGTCTCTGAGCATCTGTGTCTCTGCGTCTCTGTGTCTCTGGGTCGCAGTGTCTCTGCGTCTCGGAGTCTCTGTGTCTCTGAGTCTCAGTGTGTCTGAGTCTCTATGCCTCTGACCCTCTGTGTCTCTGCATCTCAGAGTCTCTGAGCATCTGTGTCTCTGCGTCTCTGATTCTCTCAGTATCTGTGTCTCTGGGTCTCTGTGTCTCTAAGTCTCTGAGCCTCTGTGTGTCTGCGTCTCTGATCCTCTGTGTCTCTGCGTCTCTGAGTCCCTCCGTCTCTGAGCCTCTGTGTCTCTGTGTCTCTGTGTTTCTGAGTCTCTGTGTCTCTGAGACTCGGAGCCACTGTGTCTCTGCATCTCTGAGTCTCTTCGTCTCTGATCCACTGAGCCTCTATGTCTCTGAGTTTCTGAGTCTCTGTGTCTCTGTGTCTCTTAGTGTCTGAGTCTCTGAGCCTCTGTGTCTCTGCGTCTCGGAGTCTATGAGTCTCTGTGTCTCTGTGTCTCTGGGTCTCTGCGTCTCTGAGTCTCTGAGTCTCTGAGTTTCTGAGCCTCTGTGTCTCCTCGTCTCTGAGTCACTGAGTCTCAGTGTGTCTGAGTCTCTATGTCTCTGAGTCTCTGAGTCTCTGTGTCTCTGAGTCTCTGACCCTCTGTGTCTCTGTGTCTCTGCGTCTCCGTGTCGCTGAGTCTCTGAGTCTCTGAGCCACTGTGACTCTGAGCCTCTGTGTCTCTGAGTCTCTGAGCCTCTGTGTCTCTGAGTCTCTGAGCCTCTGTGTCTCTGCGTCTCTGTGTTTCTGAGTCTCTGTGTCTCTGGGTCTCTGTGTCTCTGAGTGTCTGAGCCTCTGTGTCTCTGCGTCTCTGTGTTTCTGAGTCTCTGTGTCTCTGGGTCTCTGTGTCTCTGAGTGTCTGAGCCTCTGTGTCTCTGCGTCTCTGAGTCTCTGGGTCTCTGAGACTCTGAGCCTCGATGTCTCTGAGTCTCTGTGTCTCTGCGTCTCTGTGTCTCTGTGTCTCTGGGTCTCTGTGACTCTGAGTGTCTGAGCCTCTGTGTCTCTGCGTCTCTGAGTCTCTGGGTCTCTGAGACTCTGAGCCTCGATGTCTCTGGGTCTCTGTGTCTCTGTGTCTCTGAGTCTCTGAGCCTCTATGTCTCTGAGTCTCTGTGTCTCTGAGTCTCTGAGCCTCTATTTCTCTGCGTCTCTGAGTCTCTGAGTATCTGTGTCTCTGAGTCTCTGAGTCTATGATTCTCTATGTCTCTGGGTCTCTGTGTCTCTGTGCATCTGAGTCTATGTGTCTCTGTGTCTCTGGGTCTCTGTGTCTCTGTGACTCTGAGTCTCCGTGTCGGTGAGCCTCGGAGCCTCTGTGTCTCTGTGTCTCTGAGTCTCTGTGTCTCTGAGTCTCTGAGTTACTTTTCTCTAGGTCTCTGTGTCTCTGAGTCTCTGTGTCTCTGCGTCACTGTGTCTCTGAGTCTCTGAGTCTCTGCGTCTCTGAGCCACTCGGTCTCTGAACCTCTGAGCCTCGATGTTTCTGAGTCTCTGAGTCTCTGAGCCTCTGTGTCTGCGTCTCTGAGTCTCTGAGCATCTGTGTCTCTGAGTCTCCGTGACGCTGAGTCTCTGAGTGTCTGAGCCTGTGTGTCTCTGCGTCTCAGAGTCTCTGCGTCTCTGAGCTTCTGAGTCTCTGTGTCTCTGAGTCTCTGTGTCTCTGTGTCTCTGAGTCTCTATGTCTCTGAGTCTCTGACTCTCTGTGTCTCTGAGTCTCTCAGCCTTTGCGTCTCCGTGTCTCTTAGTCTCTGAGTCACTGAGCCGCTGTGTTTCTGTGTCTCTGAGTCTAGGAGTCTCTGTGTCTCTGGTTCTCTGTGTCTCTGGGCGCTGTGTCTCTGAGTCTCTCAGCCTCTGTGTCTCTGCATCTCTGAGCCTCTGAGCCTCTGAGCCTCGATGTCTCTGAGTCTCTGAGTCTCTGTGTCTCTGAGTCTCTGAGCCTCTGTGTCTCTCCGTCTCTGTGTTTCTGAGTCTCTGAGTCTCTGGGTCTCTGAGCCTCTGAGCCTCGATGTCTCTGAGCCTCTGAGCCTCGATGCCTCTGAGTCTCTGAGTCTCTGTGTCTCTGAGTCTCTGAGCCTCTGTGTCTCTCCGTCTCTGTGTTTCTGAGTCTCTGAGTCTCTGGGTCTCTGAGCCTCTGAGCCTCTATGTCTCTGAGTGTCTGAGTCGCTGAGTCTCTGAGCCTCTGTGTCTCTGCCTCTCTGTGTCTCTGAGTCTCTGTGTCGCTGAGTCTCTGTGTCTCAGAGTCTCTGAGCATCTGTGTCTCTGCGTTTCTGAGTCTCTGAGTCTCTGAGTGTCTGTGTCTCTGTGTCTCTTTGTCTCTTAGTCTCCGAGTCTCTGTGTCTCTGAGTCTCTGTGTCTCTGGGCTCTGTGTCTCTGAGTCTCTGAGCATCTGTGTCTCTGAGTCTCCGAGTCACTGAGCCTTTGTGTCTCTGCGTCTCTGAGTCTCTGGGTCTCTGAGCCTCTGAGCCTCCGTGTCTCTCCATCTCTGTGTCCCTGAGTCTCTGTGTCTCTGTGTCTCTGCGTCTCTGAGTCTCTTAGTCTCTGAGCATTTGTGTCTCTGCGTCTCTGAGTCTTTATGTCTCTGTTTCTCTGAGTCTCTGAGCCTCCGTGTCTCTCCATCACCGTCTTCCTGAGACTCTGTGTCTCTGTATCTCTGAGTCTCTGAGTCACTGGGTCTCTGTCTCTGTGTCTCAGCATCTCTGAGCCCTTGTGTCTCTGCGTCTCTGTGTCTCTGGGTCGCTGAGCCTCTGAGCCTCGATGTCTCTGAGTCTCAGGGTCTCTGAGTCTCTGAGCCTCTGTGTCTCTGCGTCTCTGTGTCTCTGAGTCTCTGAGCATCTGTGTCCCTGAGTCTCCGTGTCGCTGAGTCTCTGAGACACTGATACTCAAATGTCTCTGCTTATCTGAGTCTCTGTGTCTCTGCATCTCTGTGTTCCTGAGTCTCTGTGTCTCTGTGTCTCTGGGTCTCTGTGCCTCTGCATCTCTGAGCCTCTGTGTCTCTGCGTCTCTGAGTCTCTGTGTCCCTGAGTCTCTGAGCCTCTGTGTCTCTGCGTCTCTGAGTCTCTGTGTGTCTGAGTCTCTGAGTCTCTGAGCCTCTGTGTCTCTGAGTTTATGAATCTCTGTGTCTCTGGGTCTCTGTGTGTCTGAGTCTCTGTGTCTCTGAGTCTCTGCGTCTCTGTGTGTCTGCATCTCTGAGCCTCTGTCTCGATGCGTCTTGCGTCTCTGAGTCACTGAGCTTCTGTGTATCTGCGTCTCTAAATCTCTGAGTCACTGGGTCTCTTTGTCTCTGAGTCTCTGAGCCTCTGTGTCTCTGCGTCTCTGTGTCTCTGAGTCTCCATGTCACTGAGTCTCTGGGTCTCTGAGTCTCTGAGCCTCGATGTCTCTGAGTCTCTGTGTCTCTGAGTCTCTGAGCGTCTGTGTCTCTGAGTCTCTGAGCGTCTGTGTCTCTGCGTCTCTGTGTTTCTGAGTCTCTGTGTCTCTGGGTCGCAGTGTCTCTGGGTCTCTGTGTCTCTGGGTCTCTGTGTCTCTGAGTCTCTGGGTCTCTGTGTCTCTGCATCTCTGAACCTTTGTGTGTCAACGTCTCTGAGTCCCTGAGACTCTGAGCCTCTGTCTCTCTGTGTCTCTGAGTCTCTGAGTCTCTATGCCTCTGAGCCTCTGTGTCTCTGCATCTCAGAGTCTCTGAGCATCTGAGCCTCGATGTCTCTGAGTGTCTCAGTCTCTGTGTCTCTGAGTCTCTGAGCATCTGTGTCTCTGCGTCTCTGTGTCTCTGGGTCGCAGTGTCTCTGCGTCTCGGAGTCTCTGTGTCTCTGAGTCTCAGTGTGTCTGAGTCTCTATGCCTCTGACCCTCTGTGTCTCTGCATCTCAGAGTCTCTGAGCATCTGTGTCTCTGCGTCTCTGAGTCTCTCAGTATCTGTGTCTCTGGGTCTCTGTGTCTCTAAGTCTCTGAGCCTCTGTGTGTCTGCGTCTCTGATCCTCTGTGTCTCTGCATCTCTGAGTCCCTCCGTCTCTGAGCCTCTGTGTCTCTGCGTCTCTGTGTTTCTGAGTCTCTGTGTCTCTGAGACTCGGAGCCACTGTGTCTCTGCATCTCTGAGACTCTTCGTCTCTGATCCACTGAGCCTCTATGTCCCTGAGTTTCTGAGTCTCTGTGTCTCTGTGTCTCTTAGTGTCTGAGTCTCTGAGCCTCTGTGTCTCTGCGTCTCGGAGTCTATGAGTCTCTGTGTCTCTGTGTCTCTGGGGCTCTGTGTCTCTGAGTCCCTGAGCATCTGTGTCTCTGAGTCTCCGTGTCGCTGAGTCTCTGGGTCTCTGAGCATCTGTGTCTCTGCGTCTCTAGGTCTTTGAGCCTCTGAGCCTCGATATCTCTGAGTGTCTGTGTCTCTGGGTCTCTGAGTCTCTGAGTCTCTGCGTCTCTGAGTCTCTGAGTCTCTGGGTCCCTGAGCCTCTGAGCCTCGATGTCTCCGAGTCTCTGAGTCTCTGTGTCTCTGTGTCTCTGAGTCTCTGTGTCTCTGTGTCTCTGTGTCTCTGTGTCTCTGGGTCTCTGAGCCTCTGTGTCTCTGTGTCTCTGAGTCTCTGGGTCTCTGAGCCTCTGTGTCTCTGGGTTTCTGTGTTTCTGAGTCTCTGTGTCTCTGTGTCTCTTTGTCTCTGAGCCTCTGTGTCTCTGTGTCTCTGAGTTTCTGAGCCTCTGTGTCTCTGGGTTTCTGTGTTTCTGAGTCTCTGTGTCTCTGGGTTTCTCTGTCTCTGTGTCTCTTGGTCTCTGTGTCTCTGAGTCTCTGTACCTCTGTGTCTCTGCGTCTCTGAGTCTCTGGGTCTCTGAGCCTCTGAGCCTCTATGTCTCTGTGTCTCTGAGTCTATGAGCCTCTGTGTCTCTGGGTCTCTGTGTCTCTGGGCTCTGAGTCTCTGAGTCTCTGAGCATCTGTGTCTCTGAGCCTCTGCGCATCTGTGTCTCTGAGTCTCCATGTCACTGAGTCTCCGAGACACTGAGCCTCTGTGTCTCTGCGTCTCTGAGTCTATGAGTTTTTGTGTCTCTGGGTCTCTGTGTCTCTGGGCTCTGTGTCTCTGAGTCTCTGAGCATCTGTGTCTCTGCGTCTCTGAGTCTATGAGTCTCTGTGTCTCTGGGTATCTGTGTCTCTGTGCTCTGTGTCTCTGAGTCTCTGAGCCTCTGTGTCTCTGTGTCTCTGAGTCTCTGAGCCTCTGTGCCTCTGCGTCTCTGAGTCTCTGGGTCTTGAGCCTCTGAGCCTCCGTGTCTCTCCATCTCTGTGTTCCTGAGTCTCTGTGTCTCTGAGTCTCTGAGCGTCTGTGTCTCTGTGTCTCTGTGTTTCTGAGTCTCTGTGTCTCTGGGTCGCAGTGTCTCTGGGTCTCTGTGTCTCTGAGTCTCTGGGTCTCTGTGTCTCTGCATCTCTGAACCTTTGTGTGTCAACGTCTCTGAGTCCCTGAGTCTCTGAGCCTCTGTGTCTCTGCGTCTCTGTGTCTCTGGGTCGCAGTGTCTCTGCGTCTCGGAGTCTCTGTGTCTCTGAGTCTCAGTGTGTCTGAGTCTCTATGCCTCTGACCCTCTGTGTCTCTGCATCTCAGAGTCTCTGAGTATCTGTGTCTCTGCTTCTCTGAGTCTCTCAGTATCTGTGTCTCTGGGTCTCTGTGTCTCTAAGTCTCTGAGCCTCTGTGTGTCTGCGTCTCTGATCCTCTGTGTCTCTGCATCTCTGAGTCCCTCCGTCTCTGAGCCTCTGGGTCTCTGGGCCTCTGGGCCTCTGAGCCTCTATGTCTCTTAGTCTCTGAGTCTCTGAGCATATGTGTCTCTACGTCTCTGAACCTCTGTGTCTCTGCGTCTCTGAGCCTCCGTGTCTCTGCGTCTCTGAGTCTCTGAGTGTCTGTCCTCTGAGTCTCTCAGCCTCTGTGTCTCTGCGTCTCTGAGTCTCTGGGTCTCTGAGCCTCTGAGCCTCTATGTCTCTGAGTCTCTGAGTCTCTGTGTCTCTGTGTCTCTGACCCTCTGTGTCTCTGTGTCTCTGAGTCTCTGTGTCTCTGAGCCTCTGTGTCTCTGGGTTTCTGTGTTTCTGAGTCTCTGTGTCTCTGGGTTTCTCTGTCTCTGTGTCTCTGAGTGTCTGTCTCTCTGAGTCTCTGAGCCTCTGTGTCTCTGCGTCTCTGAGTCTCTGTGTCTCTGTGTCTCTGAGTCTCTGAGCCTCTGTGTCTCTGTGTCTCTGAGTCTCTGGGTCTCTGAGCCTCTATGTCTCTGGGTTTCTGTGTTTCTGAGTCTCTGTGTCTCTGGGTTTCTCTGTCTCTGTGTCTCTTGGTCTCGGTGTCTCTGAGTCTCTGAGCCTCTGTGTCTCTGTGTCTCTGAGTCTCTGTGTCTCTGAGCATCTGAGCCTCTATGTCTCTGAGTCTCTGAGCCTCTGTGTCTCTGTGTCTCTGAGTCTATGAGCCTCTGTGTCTCTGGGTCTCTGTGTCTCTGGGCTCTGAGTCTCTGAGTCTCTGAGCATCTGTGTCTCTGAGCCTTTGAGTCTCTGCGCATCTGTGTCTCTGAGTCTCCGTGTCGCTGAGTCTCCGAGACACTGAGCCTCTGTGTCTCTGCGTCTCTGAGTCTATGAGTCTCTGTGTCTCTGGGTCTCTGTGTCTCTGGGCTCTGTGTCTCTGAGTCTCTGAGCATCTGTGTCTCTGCGTCTCTGAGTCTATGAGTCTATGTGTCTCTGGGTCTCTGTGTCTCTGGGCTCTGTGTCTCTGAGTCTCTGAGCCTCTGTGTCTCTGTGTCTCTGAGTCTCTGAGCCTCTGTGCCTCTGCGTCTCTGAGTCTCTGGGTCTTGAGCCTCTGAGCCTCCGTGTCTCTCCATCTCTGTGTTCCTGAGTCTCTGTGTCTCTGTGTCTCTGCGTCTCTGAGTCTCTGAGTCTCTGAGCATTTGTGTCTCTGCGTCTCTGAGTCTTTATGTCTCTGTTTCTCTGAGTCTCTGAGCCTCCGTGTCTCTCCATCTCTGTGTTCCTGAGACTCTGTGTCTCTGAGTCTCTGGGTCTCTGGGTCTCTGTCTCTGTGTCTCAGCATCTCTGAGCCTTTGTGTCTCTGCGTCTCTGTGTCTCTGGGTCGCTGAGCCTCTGAGCCTCGATGTCTCTGAGTCTCAGAGTCTCTGTGCCTCTGAGTCTCTGAGCATCTGTGCCTCTGAGTCTTTGTGTCGCTGAGTCTCTGAGTCACTGAGCCTCTGTGTCTCTGCGTCTCTGAGCCTCCGTGTCTCTGCGTCTCTGAGTCTCTGAGTGTCTGTCTCTCTGAGTCTCTGAGCCTCTGTGTCTCTGCGTCTCTGAGTCTCTGTGTCTCTGTGTCTCTGAGTCTCTGAGCCTCTGTGTCTCTGTGTCTCTGAGTCTCTGGGTCTCTGAGCCTCTATGTCTCTGGGTTTCTGTGTTTCTGAGTCTCTGTGTCTCTGGGTTTCTCTGTCTCTGTGTCTCTTGGTCTCGGTGTCTCTGAGTCTCTGAGCCTCTGTGTCTCTGTGTCTCTGAGTCTCTGTGTCTCTGAGCATCTGAGCCTCTATGTCTCTGAGTCTCTGAGCCTCTGTGTCTCTGTGTCTCTGAGTCTATGAGCCTCTGTGTCTCTGGGTCTCTGTGTCTCTGGGCTCTGAGTCTCTGAGTCTCTGAGCATCTGTGTCTCTGAGCCTTTGAGTCTCTGCGCATCTGTGTCTCTGAGTCTCCGTGTCGCTGAGTCTCCGAGACACTGAGCCTCTGTGTCTCTGCGTCTCTGAGTCTATGAGTCTCTGTGTCTCTGGGTCTCTGTGTCTCTGGGCTCTGTGTCTCTGAGTCTCTGAGCATCTGTGTCTCTGCGTCTCTGAGTCTATGAGTCTATGTGTCTCTGGGTCTCTGTGTCTCTGGGCTCTGTTTCTCTGAGTCTCTGAGCCTCTGTGTCTCTGTGTCTCTGAGTCTCTGAGCCTCTGTGCCTCTGCGTCTCTGAGTCTCTGGGCCTTGAGCCTCTGAGCCTCCGTGTCTCTGCGTCTCTGTGTTCCTGGGTCGCAGTGTCTCTGCGTCTCGGAGTCTCTGTGTCTCTGCGTCTCTGTGTTTCTGAGTCTCTGTGTCTCTGGGTCGCAGTGTCTCTGGGTCTCTGTGTCTCTGGGTCTCTGTGTCTCTGAGTCTCTGGGTCTATGTGTCTCTGCTTCTCTGAACCTTTGTGTGTCAACGTCTCTGAGTCCCTGAGTCTCTGAGCCTCTGTGTCTCTGTGTCTCTGAGTCTCTGAGTCTCTATGCCTCTGAGACTCTGTGTCTCTGCATCTCAGAGTCTCTGATCATCTGAGCCTCGATGTCTCTGTGTCTCATGGTCTCTGTGTCTCTGAGTCTCTGAGCATCTGTGTCTCTGCGTCTCTGTGTCTCTGGGTCGCAGTGTCTCTGCGTCTCGGAGTCTCTGTGTCTCTGAGTCTCAGTGTGTCTGAGTCTCTATGCCTCTGACCCTCTGTGTCTCTGCATCTCAGAGTCTCTGAGCATCTGTGTCTCTGCGTCTCTGAGTCTCTCAGTATCTGTGTCTCTGGGTCTCTGTGTCTCTAAGTCTCTGAGCCTCTGTGTGTCTGCGTCTCTGATCCTCTGTGTCTCTGCATCTCTGAGTCCCTCCGTCTCTGAGCCTCTGTGTCTCTGCGTCTCTGTGTTTCTGAGTCTCTGTGTCTCTGAGACTCGGAGCCACTGTGTCTCTGCATCTCTGAGTCTCTTCGTCTCTGATCCACTGAGCCTCTATGTCTCTGAGTTTCTGAGTCTCTGTGTCTCTGTGTCTCTAAGTGTCTGAGTCTCTGAGCCTCTGTGTCTCTGCGTCTCGGAGTCTATGAGTCTCTGTGTCTCTGTGTCTCTGGGGCTCTGTGTCTCTGAGTCCCTGAGCATCTGTGTCTCTGAGTCTC
The DNA here is from genome assembly GCF_965287045.1 of Carcharhinus amblyrhynchos. Lineage (NCBI taxonomy): Eukaryota > Metazoa > Chordata > Chondrichthyes > Carcharhiniformes > Carcharhinidae > Carcharhinus > Carcharhinus amblyrhynchos. The sequence goes on from NC_137360.1 coordinate 268,498, forward strand.
CGTGTCGCTGAGTCTCTGGGTCTCTGAGCATCTGTGTCTCTGCGTCTCTAGGTCTTTGAGCCTCTGAGCCTCGATATCTCTGAGTCTCTGTGTCTCTGGGTCTCTGAGTCTCTGAGTCTCTGCGTCTCTGAGTCTCTGGGTCTCTGAGCCTCTGAGCCTCGATGTCTCCGAGTCTCTGAGTCTCTGTGTCTCTGTGTCTCTGAGTCTCTGTGTCTCTGTGTCTCTGAGTCTCTGAGCCTCTGTGTCTCTGTGTCTCTGAGTCTCTGGGTCTCTGAGCCTCTGTGTCTCTGGGTTTCTGTGTTTCTGAATCTCTGTGTCTCTGGGTTTCTCTGTCTCTGTGTCTCTTGGTCTCTGTGTCTCTGAGTCTCTGAGCCTCTGTGTCTCTGTGTCTCTGAGTCTCTGGGTCACAGAGCCTCTGAGCCTCTATGTCTCTGAGTCTCTGAGCCTCTGTGTCTCTGTGTCTCTGAGTCTATGAGCCTCTGTGTCTCTGGGTCTCTGTGTCTCTGGGCTCTGAGTCTCTGAGTCTCTGCGCATCTGTGTCTCTGAGTCTCCGTGTCGCTGAGTCTCCGAGACACTGAGCCTCTGTGTCTCTGCGTCTCTGAGTCTATGAGTCTCTGTGTCTCTGGTTCTCTGTCTCTCTGGGCTCTGTGTCTCTGAGTCTCTGAGCATCTGTGTCTCTGCGTCTCTGAGTCTATGAGTCTATGTGTCTCTGGGTCTCTGTGTCTCTGGGTATCTGAGCCTCTGTGTCTCTGGGCTCTGTGTCTCTGAGTCTCTGAGCCTCTGTGTCTCTGAGTCTCTGGTTCTCTGAGTCTCTGTGTCTCTGGGTTTCTCTGTCTCTGTGTCTCTTGGTCTCTGTGTCTCTGAGCCTCTGTGTCTCCGCGTCGCTGAGTCTCTGGGTCTCTGGGCCTCTGGGCCTCTGAGCCTCTATGTCTCTGAGTCTCTGAGTCTCTGTGTCTCTGCGTCTCTTAGACTCTGAGTCTCTGAGCATCTGTGTCTCTGCGTCTCTGAACCTCTGTGTCTCTGCGTCTCTGAGTCTCTGGGTCTCTGAGCCTCTGAGCCTCTATGTCTCTGAGTCTCTGAGTCTCTGTGTCTCTGTGTCTCTGAGTCTCTGACCCTCTGTGTCTCTGTGTCTCTGAGTCTCTGTGTCTCTGAGCCTCTGTGTCTCTGGGTTTCTGTGTTTCTGAGTCTCTGTGTCTCTGGGTTTCTCTGTCTCTGTGTCTCTTGGTCTCGGTGTCTCTGAGTCTCTGAGCCTCTGTGTCCCTGCGTCTCTGAGTCTCTGGGTCTCTGAGCCTCTGAGCCTCTATGTCTCTGAGTCTCTGAGTCTCTGTGTCTCTGAGTCTCTGAGCCTCTGAGCCTCTGTGTCTCTGTGTCTCTGAGTCTATGAGCCTCTGTGTCTCTGGGTCTCTGTGTCTCTGGGCTCTGAGTCTCTGAGTCTCTGAGCATCTGTGTCTCTGAGTCTCTGAGTCTCTGCGCATCTGTGTCTCTGAGTCTCCGTGTCGCTGAGTCTCCGAGACACTGAGCCTGTGTGTCTCTGCGTCTCTGAGTCTATGAGTCTCTGTGTCTCTGGGTCCCTGTGTCTCTGGGCTCTGTGTCTCTGAGTCTCTGAGCATCTGTGTCTCTGCGTCTCTGAGTCTATGAGTCTATGTGTCTCTGGGTCTCTGTGTCTCTGGGCTCTGTGTCTCTGAGTCTCTGAGCCTCTGTGTCTCTGTGTCTCTGAGTCTCTGAGCCTCTGTGCCTCTGCGTCTCTGAGTCTCTGGGTCTTGAGCCTCTGAGCCTCCGTGTCTCTCCATCTCTGTGTTCCTGAGTCTCTGTGTCTCTGTGTCTCTGCGTCTCTGAGTCTCTGAGTCTCTGAGCATTTGTGTCTCTGCGTCTCTGAGTCTTTATGTCTCTGTTTCTCTGAGTCTCTGAGCCTCCGTGTCTCTCCATCTCTGTATTCCTGAGACTCTGTGTCTCTGAGTCTCTGGGTCTCTGGGTCTCTGTCTCTGTGTCTCAGCATCTCTGAGCCTTTGTGTCTCTGTGTCTCTGAGTCTCTGTGTCTCTGTGTCTCTGAGTCTCTGAGCCTCTGGGTCTCTGAGCCTCTGTGTCTCTGGGTTTCTGTCTTTCTGAGTCTCTGTGTCTCTGGGTTTCTCTGTCTCTGTGTCTCTTGGTCTCTGTGTCTCTGAGTCTCTGAGCCTCTGTGTCTCTATGTCTCTGAGTCTCTGAGTCTCTGAGCCGCTGGGCCTCTATGTCTCTGAGTCTCTGAGCCTCTGTGTCTCTGTGTCTCTGAGTCTATGAGCCTCTGTGTCTCTGGCTCTCTGTGTCTCTGGGCTCTGAGTCTCTGAGTCTCTGAGCATCTGTGTCTCTGAGTCTCTGAGTCTCTGCGCATCTGTGTCTCTGAGTCTCCGTGTCGCTGAGTCTCCGAGACACTGAGCCTCTGTGTCTCTGCGTCTCTGAGTCTATGAGTCTCTGTGTCTCTGGGTCTCTGTGTCTCTGGGCTCTGTGTCTCTGAGTCTTTGAGCATCTGTGTCTCTGCGTCTCTGAGTCTATGAGTCTATGTGTCTCTGGGTCTCTGTGTCTCTGGGCTCTGTGTCTCTGAGTCTCTGAGCCTCTGCGTCTCTGAGTCTCTGGGTCTCTGAGCCTCTGTGTCTCTGGGTTTCTGTGTTTCTGAGTCTCTGTGTCTCTGGGATCCTCTGTCTCTGTGTCTCTTGGTCTCTGTGTCTCTGAGCCTCTGTGTCTCTGCGTCGCTGAGTCTCTGGGTCTCTGGGCCTCTGAGCCTCTGAGCCTCTATGTCTCTGAGTCTCTGAGTCTCTGTGTCTCTTTGTCTCTTAGTCTCTGAGTCTCTGAGCATCTGTGTCTCTGCGTCTCTGAACCTCTGTGTCTCTGCGTCTCTGAGCCTCCGTGTCTCAACGTCTCTGAGTCTCTGAGTGTCTGTCTCTCTGAGTCTCTCAGCCTCTGTGTCTCTGCGTCACTGAGTCTCTGGGTCTCTGAGCCTCTGAGCCTCTATGTCTCTGAGTCTCTGTGTCTCTGTGTCTCTGAGTCTCTGACCCTCTGTGTCTCTGTGACTCTGAGTCTCTGTGTCTCTGAGCCTCTGTGTCTCTGGGTTTCTGTGTTTCTGAGTCTCTGTGTCTCTGGGTTTCTCTGTCTCTGTGTCTCTTGGTCTCTGTGTCTCTGAGTCTCTGAGCCTCTGTGTCTCTGCGTCTCTGAGTCTCTGGGTCTCTGAGCCTCTGAGCCTCTATGTCTCTGAGTCTCTGAGTCTCTGTGTCTCTTAGTCTCTGAGTCTCTGAGCCTCTGAGCCTCTGTGTCTCTGTGTCTCTGAGTCTATGAGCCTCTGTGTCTCTGGGTCTCTGTGTCTCAGGGCTCTGAGTCTCTGAGTCTCTGAGCATCTGTGTCTCTGAGTCTCTGAGTCTCTGCGCATCTGTGTCTCTGAGTCTCCGTGTCGCTGAGTCTCCGAGACACTGAGCCTGTGTGTCTCTGCGTCTCTGAGTCTATGAGTCTCTGTGTCTCTGGGTCTCTGTGTCTCTGGGCTCTGTGTCTCTGAGTCTCTGAGCATCTGTGTCTCTGCGTCTCTGAGTCTATGAGTCTATGTGTCTCTGGGTCTCTGTGTCTCTGGGCTCTGTGTCTCTGAGTCTCTGAGCCTCTGTGTCTCTGTGTCTCTGAGTCTCTGAGCCTCTGCGTCTCTGAGTCTCTGGGTCTTGAGCCTCTGAGCCTCCGTGTCTCTCCATCTCTGTGTTCCTGAGTCTCTGTGTCTCTGCGTCTCTGAGTCTCTGAGTCTCTGAGCATTTCTGTCTCTGCGTCTCTGAGTCTTTATGTCTCTGTTTCTCTGAGTCTCTGAGCCTCCGTGTCTCTCCATCTCTGTGTTCCTGAGACTCTGTGTCTCTGAGTCTCTGGGTCTCTGGGTCTCTGTCTCTGTGTCTCAGCATCTCTGAGCCTTTGTGTCTCTGCGTCTCTGTGTCTCTGGGTCGCTGAGCCTCTGAGCCTCGATGTCTCTGAGTCTCAGAGTCTCTGTGCCTCTGAGTCTCTGAGCTTCTGTGTCTCTGCGTCTCTGAGTCTCTGTCTCTGAGCATCTGTGCCTCTGAGTCTTTGTGTCGCTGAGTCTCTGAGTCACTGAGCCTCTGTGTCTCTGAGTCTCTGGGTCTCTGAGCCTCTGTGTCTCTGGGTTTCTGTGTTTCTGCGTCTCTGAGTCTATGAGTCTATGTGTCTCTGGGTCTCTGGGTCTCTGGGCTCTGTGTCTTTGTGTCTCTGAGCCTCTGTGTCTCTGAGTCTCTGAGCCTCTGTGCCTCTGCGTCTCTGAGTCTCTGGGTCTTGAGCCTCTGAGCCTCCGTGTCTCTCCATCTCTGTGTTCCTGAGTCTCTGTGTCTCTGAGTTTCTGAGCGTCTGTGTCTCTGCGTCTCTGTGTTTCTGAGTCTCTGTGTCTCTGGGTCTCTGTGTCTCTGGGTCTCTGTGTCTCTGAGTCTCTGGGTCTCTGTGTCTCTGCATCTCTGAACCTTTGTGTGTCAACGTCTCTGAGTCCCTGAGACTCTGAGCCTCTGTCTCTCTGTGTCTCTGAGTCTCTGAGTCTCTATGCCTCTGAGCCTCTGTGTCTCTGCATCTCAGAGTCTCTGAGCATCTGAGCCTCGATGTCTCTGAGTGTCTCAGTCTCTGTGTCTCTGAGTCTCTGAGCATCTGTGTCTCTGCGTCTCTGTGTCTCTGGGTCGCAGTGTCTCTGCGTCTCGGAGTCTCTGTGTCTCTGAGTCTCAGTGTGCCTGAGTCTCTATGCCTCTGACCCTCTGTGTCTCTGCATCTCAGAGTCTCTGAGCATCTGTGTCTCTGCGTCTCTGAGTCTCTCAGTATCTGTGTCTCTGGGTCTCTGTGTCTCTAAGTCTCTGAGCCTCTGTGTGTCTGCGTCTCTGATCCTCTGTGTCTCTGCATCTCTGAGTCCCTCCGTCTCTGAGCCTCTGTGTCTCTGCGTCTCTAGGTCTTTTAGCCTCTGAGCCTCGATATCTCTGAGTCTCTGCGTCTCTGGGTCTCTGAGTCTCTGAGTCTCTGCGTCTCTGAGTCTCTGGGTCTCTGAGCCTGTGAGCCTCGATGTCTCTGAGTCTCTGAGTCTCTGTGTCTCTGTGTCTCTGAGTCTCTGTGTCTCTGTGTCTCTGAGTCTCTGGGTCTCTGAGCCTCTGTGTCTCTGGGTTTCTGTGTTTCTAAGTCTCTGTGTCTCTGGGTTTCTCTGTCTCTGTGTCTCTTGGTCTCTGTGTCTCTGAATCTCTGAGCCTCTTTGTCTCTGCGTCTCTGAACCTCTGTGTCTCTGCGTCTCTGAGCCAACGTGTCTCTGCGTCTCTGAGTCTCTGAGTGTCTGTCTCTCTGAGTCTCTGAGCCTCTGTGTCTCTGCGTCTCTGAGTCTCTGGGTCTCTGAGCCTCTGAGCCTCTATGTCTCTCAGTCTCTGAGTCTCTGTGTCTCTGTGTCTCTGAGTCTCTGAGCCTCTGTGTCTCTGTGTCTCTGAGTCTATGGGTCTCTGAGCCTCAATGTCCCTGAGTCTCAGAGTCTATGTGTCTCTGTGTCTGAGTCGTTGAGCCTCTATGTCTCTGAGTCTCTGAGTCTCTGAGCCTCTGTGTCTCTGCGTCTCTGAGTCTCTGAGTCTCTGAGTCTATGATTCTCTATGTCTCTGGGTCTCTGTGTCTCTGTGCATCTGAGTCTATGAGTCTCTGTGTCTCTGGGTCTCTGTGTCTCTGAGTCTCTGAGTCTAGGAGTCTCTGTGTCTCTGGTTCTCTGTGTCTCTGGGCTCTGTGTCTCTGAGTCTCTGAGCCTCTGTGTCTCTGCATCTCTGAGCCTCTGTGTCTCTGCGTCTCTGAGTCTCTGAGCGTCTATGTCCCTGAGTCTCCGTGTCGCTGAGTCTCTGAGACACTGAGACTCCATGTCTCTGCTTCTCTGAGTCTCTGAGTCTCTGAGCCTCTGTGTCTGTGCATCTCTGTGTTCCTGAGTCTCTGAGTCTCTGTGTCTCTGGGTCTCTGTGTCTCTGCATCTCTGAGCCTCTGTGTCTCTGCGTCTCTGAGTCTCTGAGTCTCTGAGCCTCTGAGTCTCTGAGTCTATGAATCTCTGTGTCTCTGTGTCTCTGTGTGTCTGAGTCTCTGTGTCTCTGTGTCTCTGAGTCTCTGCGTCTCTGTGTGTCTGCATCTCTGAGCCTCTGTCTCGATGCGTCTTGCGTCTCTGAGTCACTGAGCCTCTGTGTATCTGCGTCTCTAAATCTCTGAGTCTCTATGTCTCTGTGTCTCTGAGTCTCTGTGTCTCTGGGTCTCTGTGTCTCTGAGTCTCTGTGTCTCTGCGTCTCTGAGTCTCTGAGTCTCTGAGCCTCTGTTTCTCTGCGTCTCTGAGTCTCTGAGTCTCTGAGCCTCTGTGTCTCTGCGTCTCTGAGTCTCTGACTCTCTGAGTCTATGATTCTCTATGTCTCTGGGTCTCTGTGTCTCTGTGTCTCTGAGTCTCCGTGTCGGTGAGTCTCGGAGCCTCTGTGTCTCTGAGTCTCTGAGTCACTTTTCTCTAGGTCTGTGTGTCTCTGAGTCTCTGGGGCTCTGCGTCTCTGAGTCTCTGGGTCTCTGAACCACTGAGCCTCTGTGTGTCTGAGTCTCTGTGTCTCTGTGTGTCTGAGTCTCTGTGTCTCTGTGTCTCTGAGTCTCTGCGTCTCTGAGCCTCTGTGTCTCTGCATCTCTGAGCCTCTGTCTCGATGCGTCTCTGAGTCACTGAGCCTCTGTGTCTCTGTGTCTTTGAGTCTCTGTGTCTCTGGGTCTCCGTGTCTCTGAGTCTCAGCCTCTGTGTCTCTGCATCTCTGAGCCTCTGTGTCTCTGCGTCTCTGAGTCTCTGAGCATCTGTGTCTCTGAGCCTCTGTGTCTCTGAGTCTCCGTGTCACTGAGTCTCTGAGTCACTAAGCCTCTGTGTCTCTGCGTCTCTGTGTTTCTGAGTCTCTGTGTCTCTGTGTCTCTGTGTCTCTGGGCCTCTGAGTCTCTGTGTCTCTGAGTCTCTGGGTCTCTGCGTCTCTGAACCTTTGTGTGTCAACGTCTCTGAGTCCCTGAGTCTCTGAGCCTGTGTCTCTCTGCGTCTCTGAGTCTCTGAGTCTCTGTGTCTCTGTGTCTCTGGGTCTCTGTGTCTCTGAGTCTCTGAGTCTCTGAGTTTCTGAGCCTCTGTGTCTCCTCGTCTCTGTGTCTCTGAGTCTCAGTGTGTCTGAGTCTCTATGCCTCTGACCCTCTGTGTCTCTGCATCTCAGAGTCTCTGAGCATCTGTGTCTCTGCTTCTCTGAGTCTCTCAGTATCTGTGTCTCTGGGTCTCTGTGTCTCTAAGTCTCTGAGCCTCTGTGTGTCTGCGTCTCTGAGCCTCTGTGTCTCTGCGTCTCTGTGTTTCTGAGTCAATGAGTCTCTGTGTCTCTGGGTCCCTGTGTCTCTGGGCTCTGCGTCTCTGAGTGTCTGAGCATCTGTGTCTCTGTGTCTCTGAGTCTCTGTGTCTCTGGGGCCCTGTGTCTCTGAGTCTCTGGGTCTCTGTGTCTCTGCGTCTCTGAACCTTTGTGTGTCAATATCTCTGAGTCCCTGAGACTCTGAGCCTCTGTCTCTCTGCGTCTCTGAGTCTCTGAGTCTCTGTGTCTCTGGTTCCCTGTGTCCCTGAGACTCTGAGTCTCTGAGTTTCTGAGGCTCTGTGTCTCCTCGTCTCTGAGTCATTGAGTCTCAGTGTGTCTGAGTCTCTATGACTCTGAGCCACTGTGTCTCTGCATCTCAGAGTCTCTGAGCATCTGTGTCTCTGCGTCTCTGAGTCTCTCAGTATCTGTGTCTCTGGGTCTCTGTGTCTCTAAGTCTCTGAGCCTCTGTGTCTCTGCGTCTCTGATTCCCTCCGTCTCTGAGCTCTGTGATTCTGCGTCGCTGTGTTTCTGAGTCTCTGTGTCTCTGAGTCTCTGAGCCACTGTGTCTCTGCATCTCTGAGTCACTGGGTCTCTGAGCCACTGAGCCTCTATGTCTCTGAGTTTCTGAGTCTCTGTGTCTCTGTGTCTCTTAGTGTCTGAGTCTCTGAGCCTCTGTGTCACTGCGTCTCTGAGTCTATGAGTCTCTGTGTCTCTGTGTCTCTGGGTCTCTGAGTCTCTGAGTCTCTGCGTCTCTGTGTTTCTGAGCCTCTGTGTCTCTTTGTCTCTTAGTCTCTGAGTCTCTGAGCCTCTGTGTCTCTGTGTCTCTGAGTCTCTGGGTCGCTGAGCCTCTGAGCCTCTATGTCTCTGCGTCTCTGAGTCTCTGTGTCTCTGAGCCTCTGTGTCTGTGCGTCTCTGTGTTCCTGAGTCTCTGAGCCTCTGTGTCTGTGAGTCTCTGAGTCTCTGTGTCTAGAGACACAGAGACCCAGAGACACAGATACTGAGAGACTCAGAGAAGCAGAGACACAGATGCTCAGAGACTCTGAGATGCAGAGACACAGAGGGTCAGAGGCATAGAGACTCAGACACACTGACGCTCAGTGACTCAGAGACGAGGAGACACAGAGGCTCAGAAACTCAGAGACTCAGAGACGCAGAGACACAGAGACCCAGAGACACAGAGACACAGAGACTCAGAGACTCAGAGACTCAGAGACGCAGAGAGACACAGGCTCAGAGACTCAGGGACTCAGAGACGTTGACAAACAAAGGTTCAGAGACGCAGAGACACAGAGACCCAGAGACTCAGAGACACAGAGACTCAGAGGCCCAGAGACACAGAGACACAAAGACTCAGAGACACAGAGACACTGCGACCCAGAGACACAGAGACTCAGAAACACAGAGACGCAGAGACACAGAGGCTCAGAGACGGAGGGACTCAGAGACGTAGAGACGCAGAGGATCAGAGACGCAGACACACAGAGGCTCAGAGACTTAGAGACCCAGAGACACAGATACTGAGAGACTCAGAGACGCAGAGACACAGATGCTCAGAGACTCTGAGATGCAGAGACACAGAGGGTCAGAGGCATAGAGACTCAGACACACTGAGACTCAGAGACACAGAGACTCAGAGACACAGAGACACAGAGACGCAGAGACACAGACGCTCAGAGACTCAGAGACACAGAGACTGAGACACTCAGAGACATCGAGGCATCTCAGAGACTGTGAGATGCAGAGGCTCAGAGGCATAGAGACTCAGAGACTCAGAGACACAGAGAGACACAGGCTCAGAGACTCAGGGACTCAGAGACGTTGACACACAAAGGTGACACAGAGGCTCAGAGATGCAGAGACACAGAGGCTCAGAGACTCAGAGACACAGAGACCCAGAGACACAGAGACTCAAAGACACAGAGACACAGAGGCTCAGTGACTCAGAGACGCATCGAGACAGAGGCTCAGAGATGCAGAGACACAGAGGCTCAGAGACGCAGAGACTCAGAGACACAGAGACACAGAGACTCAGACACACAGAGACACAGAGACTCAGACACACAGAGGCTCAGAGGTTCAGAGACCCAGAGACTCAGAGACGCAGAGACCCAGAGACTCAGAGACACACAGACCTAGAGAAAAGTGACTCAGAGACTCAAAGACACAGAGGCTCCGAGACTCACCGACACGGAGACTCAGAGACACAGAGACACAGAGACCCAGAGACACAGAGACTCATAGACTCAGATGCACAGAGACACAGAGACCCAGAGACATAGAGAATCATAGACTCAGAGACGCAGAGACACAGAGGCTCAGAGATTGTCCGGGATAAACTGTCCCTCTGTCCATGATGTGTCCATTTATGGGATTGTCCAGGATAAACTGTCCCTCTGTCCCATGATGTGTCCTTTTATGGGATTGTCTGGGATAAACTGTCCCTCTGTCCCATGATGTGTCCATTTATTGGATTGTCCAGGATAAACTGTCCCTCTGTCCCATGATGTGTCCTTTAGGGGGATTGTCCAGGATAAACTGTCCCTCTTTCCCATGAAGTTTCCTTTTTTGGGATTGTCCAGGATAAACTGTCCCTCTGTCCCATGGTGTGTCCTTTAGGGATTTTGTCCACGATAAACTGTCCCTCTTTCCCATCGTGTTTCCTTTATGGGGATTGTCCAGGATAAACTGTCCCTCTGCCCCATGATGTGTCCTTTAGGGGAATTGTCCAGGATATACTGTCCGTCTGACCCATGATGTGTCCTTTCGGGGGATTGTCCGGGATAAACTGTCCCTGTGTCCCATGATGTGTGCTTTTATGGGATTGTCCGGGATAAACTGTCCCTGTGTCCCATGATCTGTCCATTTATGGGATTGTCCAGGATAAACTGTCCCTCTCCCCATGATGTGTCCTTTAGGGGGATTGTCCAGGATAAACTGTCCCTCTGTCCCATGCTGTGTCCTTTAGGGGGATTGTCCAGGATAAACTGTCCGTCTTTCCCATGATGTGTCCTTTATGGGAATGTCCAGGATAAACTGTCCCTCTGTTCCATGCTGTGTCCTTTAGGGGGATTGTCCAGGATAAACTTCCCTCTGTCCCATAATGTGTCCTTTTATGGGATTGTCCGGGATAAACTGTCCCTCTATCCCATGATGTGTCCTTAAGGGGGATTGTCCGTGTTAAACTGTCCTCTGTCCCATGATGTGTCCTTTTATGGGATTGTCCAGGATAAACTGTCCCACTGTCCCATTATGTGTCCTTAGGGGGATTGTCCAGGATTAACTGTCCCTGTGTCCCATGATGTGTCCTTTCGGAGGATTGTCCAGGATAAACTGTCTCTCTGTCCCATGATGTGTCCATTTATGGGATTGTCCGGGATAAACTTTCCCTCTGCCCCATGATGTGTCCATTTATGGGATTGTTTAGGACAAACTGTCCCTCTGTCCCATGATGTGTCCTTTAGGATCATTGTCCGGGATAAACTGTCCCTCTGGCTCATGGTGTGTCCTTTTATGGGATTGTCCGGGATAAACTGTCCCTCTGTCCCATGATGTGTCCAATTTTGGGATTGTCCAGGATAAACTGTTCCTCTGTCCCATGATGTATCCTTTTATGGGATTGTCCGGGATTAATTGTCCCTCTGTCCCATGATGAGTCCTTTAGGGAGATTGTCCAGGATAAACTGTCCCTCTGTCCCATGGTGTGTCCTTTCGGGGAAGTCCGGGATAAACTGTCCCTCTGTCCCATGATGTGTCCATTTATGGGATTGACCGAGATAAACTGTCCCTCGGTCCCATGATGTGTCCTTTCGGGGGATTGTCCGGGATAAACTGTCCCTGTGTCCCATGATGTGTGCTTTTATGGGATTATCCGGGATAAACTGTCCCTGTGTCCCATGATGTGTCCATTTATGGGATTGTCCAGGATAAACTGTCCCTCTCCCCATGATGTGACCTTTTATGGGATTGTCCAGGATAAACTGTCCCTCTGTCCCATGATGTGTCCTTTAGGGGATTGTCCATGATAAACTGTCCCTCTGTCCCATGGTGTGTCCTTTAGTGGGATTGTCCGGGATAAACTATCCCCAGGTCCCATGATGTGTCCTTTAGCGGGATCGTCCATGATAAACTGTCCCTCTGACCCATGGTGTGTCCTTTTGGGGGATTGTCCACGAGAAACTGTTCCTCTGTCCCATGGTGTGTCCCTTAAGGGGATTGTCCATGATAAACTGACCCTCTCTCCCATGATGTGTCCATATATGGGATTGTCCGGGATAAACTGTCCCTCTGTCCATGATGTGTCCTTTAGGGGGATTGTCCGGGATAAACTGTCCCTCTGTCTCATGATGTGTCCTTTTATGGGATTGTCCAGGATAAACTGTCCCTCAGTCCCATGATGTGTCCATTTATGGGATTGTCCGGGGTAAACTGTCCCTCTGTCCCACGATGTGTCCTTTAGGGGGATTGTCCAGGATAAACTGTCCCTGTGTCGCATGATGTGTCCTTTAGGGCGATTATCCATGATAAACTGTCCGTCGGTCCATGATGTGTCCTTTCGGGTGATTGTCCAGGATAAACTATCCCTCTGTCTCATGATGTTTCCAATAATGGGATTGTCCAGGATAAACTGTCCCTCTTTCCCATGATGTGTCCTTTTATGGGAATGTCTAGGATATACTGTCCCACTGTCCCATGGTGTGTCCTTTAGGGGAATTTCCGGGATAAATTGTCCCTCTGTCCCATGGTGTGTCCTTTAGGGGGATTGTCCGGGATAAATTGTCCCTCTGCCCCATGATGTGTCTTTTAGTGGGATTGTACAGGATAAACTGTCCCTCTGTCCCTAGATGTGCCCTTTTATGGGAATGTCCAGGATAAGCTGTCCCTCTGTCCCATGGTGTGACCTTAGGGGGATTGTCCGGGATAAACTGTCCCTCTGTCCCATGGTGTGTCCTTTAGGGTGATTGTCCAGGATAAACTGTCCCTGTGTCCCATGGTTTGTCCTTAGGGGGATTGTCCAGGATAAATTGTCCCTCTGTCGTATGAAGTGTCCTTTTATGGGATTGTCGGGGTTAACTGTCCCTCTGTCCCATGGCGTGTCCTTTTATGGGATTCTCCAGGATAAATTGTCCCTCTGTCCCATGGTGTGACCTTCTATGGGAATGTCCGGGATAAACTGTCCCTCTGTCCCATGGTGTGTCCTTAAGGGGGATTGTTCAGGATAAACTGTCCCTCTGTCCCATGGTGTGTCCTTTTATGGGAATGTCCAGGATAAACTGTCCCTCTGTCCCATGGTATGTCCTTCAGGGAGATTGTCCATGATAAACTGTCCCTCTGTCCCATGGTGTGACCTTTTATGGGAATGTCCGGGATAAACTGTCCCTGTGCCCCATGATGTGTCCTTTAGGGGGACTGTCCGGGATAAACTGTCCCTCTGTCCCATGGTGTGTCCTTTTAAGGGATTGTCCAGGATAAACTGTCCCTCTGTCCCATGATGTGTCCTTTTATGGGATTGTCCGCGATAAAGTGTCCCTCTGTCCATGATGTGTCCATTTATGGGATTGTCCAGGATAAACTGTCCCTCTGTCCCATGATGTGTCCTTTTATGGGATTGTCCGGGATAAACTGTCCCTCTGTCCCATGATGTGTCCTTTTATGGGATTGTCCGGGATAAACTGTCCTTCTGTCCATGATGGGTCCTTTTTTGGGATTGTCCGTGATAAAATGTCCCTCTGTCCCATGGTGTGTCCATTTCGGGGATTGTCCGGAATAAACTGTCCCTCTGTCCCATGATGTGTCCATTTATGGGATTGTCCGGGATAAAATGTCCCTCTGTCCCATGGTGTGTCCTTTTCGGGGATTGTCCGGAATAAACTGTCCCTCTGTCCCATGATGTGTCCTTTTATGGGATTGTTCGGGATAAACTGTCCCTCTGTCCCATGATGTGTCCTTTTATGGGATTGTCCGGGATAAACTGTCCCTCTGTCCATGATGTGTCCATTTATGGGATGTCCAGGATAAACTGTCCCTCTGTCCCATGATGTTTCCTTTTATGGGATTGTCCGGGATAAACTGTCCCTCTGTCCCATGATGTGTCCATTTATGGGATTGTCCGGGATAAACTGTCCCTCTGTCCCATGATGTGTCCTTTTATGGGATTGTCTGGGATAAACTGTCCCTCTGTCCATGATGTGTCCATTTATGGGATTGTCCTGGATGAACTGTCCCTCTGTCCCATGGTGTGTCCTTCAGGGAGATTATCCGGGATAAAATGTCCCTCTGTCCCATGATGTGTCCTTTTATGGGATTGTCCGGGATAAACTGTCCCTCTGTCCCATGATGTGTCCTTTTATGGGATTGTCCGGGATAAACTGTCCCTCTGTCCCATGATGTGTCCTTTTATGGGATTGTCCGGGATAAACTGTCACTCTGTCCATGATGTGTCCATTTATGGGATTGTCCAGGATAAACTGTCCCTCTGTCCCATGATGTGTCCTTTTATGGGATTGTCTGGGATAAACTGTCCCTCTGTCCCATGATGTGTCCATTTATTGGATTGTCCAGGATAAACTGTCCCTCTGTCCCATGATGTGTCCTTTTATGGGATTGTCCAGGATAAACTGTCCCTCTTTCCCATGAAGTTTCCTTTTTTGGGATTGTCCAGGATAAACTGTCCCTCTGTCCCATGGTGTGTCCTTTAGGGATTTTGTCCACGATAAACTGTCCCTCTTTCCCATCGTGTTTCCTTTATGGGGATTGTCCAGGATAAACTGTCCCTCTGCCCCATGATGTGTCCTTTAGGGGAATTGTCCAGGATAAACTGTCCGTCTGACCCATGATGTGTCCTTTCGGGGGATTGTCCTGGATAAACTGTCCCTGTGTCCCATGATGTGTGCTTTTATGGGATTGTCCGGGATAAACTGTCCCTGTGTCCCATGATCTGTCCATTTATGGGATTGTCCAGGATAAACTGTCCCTCTCCCCATGATGTGTCCTTTAGGGGGATTGTCCAGGATAAACTGTCCCTCTGTCCCATGCTGTGTCCTTTAGGGGGATTGTCCAGGATAAACTGTCCGTCTTTCCCATGATGTGTCCTTTATGGGAGTGTCCAGGATAAACTGTCCCTCTGTTCCATGCTGTGTCCTTTAGGGGGATTGTCCAGGATAATCTTCCCTCTGTCCCATAATGTGTCCTTTTATGGGATTGTCCGGGATAAACTGTCCCTCTATCCCATGATGTGTCCTTAAGGGGGATTGTCCGTGTTAAACTGTCCTCTGTCCCATGATGTGTCCTTTTATGGGATTGTCCAGGATAAACTGTCCCACTGTCCCATTATGTGTCCTTAGGGGGATTGTCCAGGATTAACTGTCCCTGTGTCCCATGATGTGTCCTTTCGGAGGATTGTCCAGGATAAACTGTCTCTCTGTCCCATGATGTGTCCATTTATGGGATTGTCCGGGATAAACTTTCCCTCTGCCCCATGATGTGTCCATTTATGGGATTGTTTAGGACAAACTGTCCCTCTGTCCCATGATGTGTCCTTTAGGATCATTGTCCGGGATAAACTGTCCCTCTGGCTCATGGTGTGTCCTTTTATGGGATTGTCCGGGATAAACTGTCCCTCTGTCCCATGATGTATCCATTTTTGGGATTGTCCAGGATAAACTGTTCCTCTGTCCCATGATGAATCCTTTTATGGGATTGTCCGGGATTAATTGTCCCTCTGTCCCATGATGAGTCCTTTAGGGAGATTGTCCAGGATAAACTGTCCCTCTGTCCCATGGTGTGTCCTTTCGGGGAAGTCCGGGATAAACTGTCCCTCTGTCCCATGATGTGTCCATTTATGGGATTGACCGAGATAAACTGTCCCTCGGTCCCATGATGTGTCCTTTCGGGGGATTGTCCGGGATAAACTGTCCCTGTGTCCCATGATGTGTGCTTTTATGAGATTATCCGGGATAAACTGTCCCTGTGTCCCATGATGTGTCCATTTATGGGATTGTCCAGGATAAACTGTCCCTCTCCCCATGATGTGACCTTTTATGGGATTGTCCAGGATAAACTGTCCCTCTCCCCATGATGTGACCTTTTATGGGATTGTCCAGGATAAACTGTCCCTCTGTCCCATGATGTGTCCTTTAGGGGATTGTCCATGATAAACTGTCCCTCTGTCCCATGGTGTGTCCTTTAGTGGGATTGTCCGGGATAAACTATCCCCAGGTCCCATGATGTGTCCTTTAGCGGGATTGTCCATGATAAACTGTCCCTCTGACCCATGGTGTGTCCTTTTGGGGGATTGTCCACGAGAAACTGTTCCTCTGTCCCATGGTGTGTCCCTTAAGGGGATTGTCCATGATAAACTGACCCTCTCTCCCATGATTTGTCCATATATGGGATTGTCCGGGATAAACTGTCCCTCTGTCCATGATGTGTCCTTTAGGGGGATTGTCCGGGATAAACTGTCCCTCTGTCTCATGATGTGTCCTTTTATGGGATTGTCCAGGATAAACTGTCCCTCAGTCCCATGATGTGTCCATTTATGGGATTGTCCGGGGTAAACTGTCCCTCTGTCCCACGATGTGTCCTTTAGGGGGATTGTCCAGGATAAACTGTCCCTGTGTCCCATGATGTGTCCTTTAGGGCGATTATCCATGATAAACTGTCCGTCGGTCCATGATGTGTCCTTTCGGGTGATTGTCCAGGATAAACTATCCCTCTGTCTCATGATGTTTCCAATAATGGGATTGTCCAGGATAAACTGTCCCTCTTTCCCATGATGTGTCCTTTTATGGGAATGTCTAGGATATACTGTCCCACTGTCCCATGGTGTGTCCTTTAGGGGAATTTCCGGGATAAATTGTCCCTCTGTCCCATGGTGTGTCCTTTAGGGGGATTGTCCGGGATAAATTGTCCCTCTGCCCCATGAGGTGTCCTTTAGTGGGATTGTACAGGATAAACTGTCCCTCTGTCCCTAGATGTGCCCTTTTATGGGAATGTCCAGGATAAACTGTCCCTCTGTCCCATGGTGTGACCTTAGGGGGATTGTCCGGGATAAACTGTCCCTCTGTCCCATGGTGTGTCCTTTAGGGTGATTGTCCAGGATAAACTGTCCCTGTGTCCCATGGTTTGTCCTTAGGGGGATTGTCCAGGATAAATTGTCCCTCTGTCCCATGAAGTGTCCTTTTATGGGATTGTCCGGGATAAACTGTCCCTCTGTCCCATGGCGTGTCCTTTTATGGGATTGTCCAGGATAAGTTGTCCCTCTGTCCCATGGTGTGACCTTCTATGGGAATGTCCGGGATAAACTGTCCCTCTGTCCCAGGGTTTGTCCTTAAGGGGGATTGTTCAGGATAAACTGTCCCTCTGTCCCATGGTGTGTCCTTTTATGGGAATGTCCAGGATAAGCTGTCCCTCTGTCCCATGGTGTGTCCTTCAGGGAGATTGTCCATGATAAACTGTCCCTCTGTCCCATGGTGTGACCTTTTATGGGAATGTCCGGGATAAACTGTCCCTGTGCCCCATGATGTGTCCTTTAGGGGGATTGTCCGGGATAAACTGTCCCTCTGTCCCATGGTGTGTCCTTTTAAGGGATTGTCCAGGATAAACTGTCCCTCTGTCCCATGATGTGTCCTTTTATGGGATTGTCCGCGATAAAGTGTCACTCTGTCCATGATGTGTCCATTTATGGGATTGTCCAGGATAAACTGTCCCTCTGTCCCATGATGTGTCCTTTTATGGGATTGTCCGGGATAAACTGTCCCTCTGTCCCATGATGTGTCCTTTTATGGGATTGTCCGGGATAAACTGTCCCTCTGTCCATGATGTGTCCTTTTTTGGGATTGTCCGTGATAAAATGTCCCTCTGTCCCATGGTGTGTCCATTTCGGGGATTGTCCGGAATAAACTGTTCCTCTGTCCCATGATGTGTCCTTTTATGGGATTGTCAGGGATAAAATGTCCCTCTGTCCCATGGTGTGTCCTTTTCGGGGATTGTCCGGAATAAACTGTCCCTCTGTCCCATGATGTGTCCTTTTATGGGATTGTTCGGGATAAACTGTCCCTCTGTCCCATGATGTGTCCTTTTATGGGATTGTCCGGGATAAACTGTCCCTCTGTCCATGATGTGTCCATTTATGGGATTGTCCAGGATAAACTGTCCCTCTGTCCCATGATGTGTCCTTTTATGGGATTGTCCGGGATAAACTGTCCCTCTGTCCCATGATGTGTCCATTTATGGGATTGTCCAGGATAAACTGTCCCTCTGCCTCATGATGTGTCCTTTCGGGGGATTGTCCTGGATTAACTGTCCCTCTGTCCCATGATGTTTACTTTTGGGGGATTGGCCGGGATAAACTGTCCCTCTGTCCCATGATGTGTCCTTAAGGGGCATTGTCCAGGATAAACTATCCCTTCTCCCATGATGTGTCCTTTAGGGGGATTGTCCAGGATAAACTGTGCCTTTGTCCCATGATGTGTCCTAAAGTGGGATTGCCCGGGATAAACTGTCCCTCTGTCCCATGATGTGTCCATTTATGGGATTGTCCAGGATAAATTGTCCCTCTCTCACATGTTGTGTCCTTTTATGGGATTGTCCATGATAAACTGTCCCTCTGTCCCATGGTGTGTGCTTTCGGGGGATTATCCAGGATGAACTGTCCCTCTGTCCCATGGTGTGTCCTTTAGGGGGATTGTCCACGATAAACTGTCCCTCTTTCCCATGGTGTGTCCTTTAGGGGGATTGTCCACGATAAACTGTCCCTCTTTCCCATGGTGTATCCTTTATGGGGATTGTCCAGGATAAACTGTCCCTCTGTCCCATGGTGTGTCCTTTAGGGGGATTGTCCGGGATAAACTGTCCCTCTGTCCCATGAAGTGTAGTTTAGGGGGATTGTCCAGGATGAACTGTCCCTCTGTCCCATGATGTGTCCATTTATGGGATTATCCAGGATAAACTGTCCCTCTATCCCACGCAGTGTCCTTTAGGGGTATTGTCCGGGATAAACTGTCCCTCTGTCCATGATGTGTACTTTTATGGGATTGTCCAGGACAAACTGTCCCTCTGTCCCATGGTGTGTCCTTTAGGGGGATTGTCCAGGGTAAACTGTCCCACTGTCCATGATGTGTCCATTTATGGGATTTTCCAGGATAAACTGTCCCTCTGTCCCATGATGTGTCCTTAAGTGGCATTGTCCAGGATAAACTATCCCTTCTCCAATGATGTGTCCTTTAGGGTGACTGTCCAGGATAAACTGTCCCTCTGTCCCATGATGTGTCCATTTATGGGATTGTCCTGGATGAACTGTCCCTCTGTCCCATGATTTGTCCATTAATGGGATTGTCCAGGATGAACTGTCCCTCTGTCCCATGGTGTGTCCTTCAGGGAGATTGTCAGGGATAAACTGTCCCTCTGTCCCATGATGTGTCCTTTATGGGGATTGTCCAGGATAAACTGTCCCTCTGTCCCATGAAGTGTAGTTTAGGGGGATTGTCCAGGATGAACTGTCCCTCTGTCCCATGATGTGTCCTAAAGTGGGATTGCCCAGGATAAACTGTCCCTCTGCCCCATGATGTGTCCTTTTATGGGATTGTCCAGGATAAACTGTCCCTCTGCCCCATGATATTTCCTTTATGGGGATAGTCTGGGATAATCTGTCCCTCTGTCCCATGATGTGTCCTTTAGGGTGATTGTCCAGGATAAACTGTCCCTGTGTCCCATGATGTGTCCATTTATGGGATTATCCAGGATAAACTGTCCCTCTGTCCCACGCTGTGTCCTTTAGGGGGATTGTCCGGGATAAACTGTCCCTCTGTCCCATGGTGTGTCCTTTAGGGGGATTGTCCAGGGTAAACTGTCCCACTGTCCATGATGTGTCCATTTAAGGGATTGCCCAGGATAAACTGTCCCTCTGTCCCATGATGTGTCCTTTAGGGGGATTGTCCAGGTTAAACTCTACCACTTTCCCATGGTGTGTCCTTTAGGGTGACTGTCCAGGATAAACTGTCCCTCTGTCCCATGATGTGTCCATTTATGGGATTGTCCTGGATGAACTGTCCCTCTGTCCCATGGTGTGTCCTTCAGGGAGATTATCCGGGATAAACTGTCCCTCTGTCCCATGATGTGTCCTTTTATGGGATTGTCCGGGATAAACTGTCCCTCTGTCCCATGATGTGTCCTTTTATGGGATTGTCCGGGATAAACTGTCCCTCTGTCCCATGATGTGTCCTTTTATGGGATTGTCCGGGATAAACTGTCCCTCTGTCCATGATGTGTCCATTTATGGGATTGTCCAGGATAAACTGTCCCTCTGTCCCATGATGTGTCCTTTTATGGGATTGTCTGGGATAAACTGTCCCTCTGTCCCATGATGTGTCCATTTATTGGATTGTCCAGGATAAACTGTCCCTCTGTCCCATGATGTGTCCTTTTGGGGGATTGTCCAGGATAAACTGTCCCTCTGTCCCATGATGTGTACTTTTATGGGATTGTCCAGGTTAAACTCTCCCACTTTCCCATGGTGTGTCCTTTAGGGTGACTGTCCAGGATAAACTGCCCCTCTGTCCCATGATGTGTCCATTTATTTGATTGTCCTGGATGAACTGTCCCTCTGTCCCACGGTGTGTCCATCAGGGAGATTATCCGGGATAAACTGTCCCTCTGTCCAATGATGTGTCCTTTTATGGGATTGTCCGGGATAAACTGTCCCTCTGTCCATGTTGTGTCCATTTTCGGGATTGTCCAGGATAAACTGTCCCTCTGTCCCATGATGTGTCCATTTATTGGATTGTCCAGGATAAACTGTCCCTCTGTCCCATGATGTGTCCTTTAGGGGGATTGTCCAGGATAAACTGTCCCTCTTTCCCATGAAGTTTCCTTTTTTGGGATTGTCCAGGATAAACTGTCCCTCTGTCCCATGATGTGTCCTTTAGGGGGATTGTCCAGGATAAACTGTCCCGCTGTCCCATGGTGTGTCCTTTAGGGATTTTGTCCACGATAAACTGTCCCTCTTTCCCATCGTGTGTCCTTTATGGGGATTGTCCAGGATTAACTGTCCCTCTGTCCCATGGTGTGTCCTTTAGGGGAATTGTCCAGGATAAATTGTCCCTCTGACCCATGATGTGTCGTTTTATGGGATTGTCCTGGATGAACTGTCCCTCTGTCCCAAGTTGTGTCCATTTATGGGATTGTCCTGGATGAACTGTCCCTCTGTCCCATGGTGTGTCCTTCAGGGAGATTGACAGTGATAAACTGTCCCTCTGTCCCATGGTGTGTCCTTCAGGGAGATTGTCCGGGATAAACTGTCCCTCTGTCCCATGGTGTATCCTTTAGGGGGATAGTCCAGGATAAAGTGTCCCTCTGTCCCATGATGTGTCCTTTAGGGAATAAAGTGTCCCTCTGTCCCATGATGTGTCCATTTATGGAATTTTCCGGGATAAACTGTTCCTCTGTCCCATGGCGTGTCCTTTTATGGGATTGTCCGGGATAAACTGTCCCTCTGTCCCATGATATGTCCTTTATGGGGATTGTCCGGGATAAACTGTCCCTCTGTCCCATGATGTGACCATTTATGGGATTGTCCAGGATAAACTGTCCCTCTGTCCCATGATGTGTCCTTTTATGGGATTGTCCGGGATAAACTGTCCCTCTGTCCCATGATGTGTCCTTTTATAGAATTGTCCAGGATAAACTGTCCCAATGTCCATGATGTGTCCATTTATGGTATTGTCCAGGATAAACTGTCCCTCTGTCCCATGGTGTGTGCTTTCGGGGGATTGTCCAGGATAAACTGTCCCTCTTTCCCATGGTGTGTCCTTTAGGGGGATTGTCCACGATAAACTGTCCCTCTTTCCCATGGTGTATCCTTTATGGGGATTGTCCAGGATAAACTGTCCCTCTGTCCCATTGTGTCCTTTAGGGGAATTGTCCAGGATAAACTGTCCCTTTGACCCATGATGTGTCCTTTAGGGGGATTGTCCAGGATAAACTGTCCCTCTGCCCAATGATATTTCCTTTATGGGGATAGTCCGGGATAATCTGTCCCTCTGTCCCATGATGTGTCCTTTAGGGGGATTGTCCGGGATAAACTGTCCCTCTGTCCCATGAAGTGTAGTTTAGGGGGATTGTCCAGGATGAACTGTCCCTCTGTCCCATGATGTGTCCATTTATGGGATTATCCAGGATAAACTGTCCCTGTGTCCCATGATGTGTCCATTTATGGGATTATCCAGGATAAACTGTCCCTCTATCCCACGCTGCGTCCTTTAGGGGTATTGTCCGGGATAAACTGTCCCTCTGTCCTTTGATGTGTCCATTTATGGGATTATCCAGGATAAACTGTCCCTCTATCCCACGCTGTGTCCTTTAGGGGGATTGTCCAGGATAAACTGTCCCACTGTCCATGATGAGTCCTTTTATGGGATTGTCCGGGATAAACTGTCCCAATGTCCATGATGTGTCCATTTATGGGATTGTCCAGGATAAACTGTCCCTCTGTCCCATGATGTGTACTTTTATGGGATTGTCCAGCTTAAACTCACCCACTTTCCCATGGTGTGTCCTTTAGGGTGACTGTCCAGGATAAACTGTCCCTCTGTCCCATGATGTGTCCTTTAGGGGGATTGTCCGGGATAAACTGTCCCTCTGTCCCACGTTGTGTCCTTTATGGGATTGTCCAGGATAAACTGTCCCTCTGTCACATGATGTGTCCTAAAGTGGGATTGCCCGGGATAAACTGTCCCTCTGACCCATGATGTGTCCTAAAGTGGGATTGCCCGGGATAAACTGTCCCTCTGTCCCATGATGTGTCCATTTATGGGATTATCCAGGATAAACTGTCCCTCTGTCCCATGATGTGTCCTTTAGGGGGATTGTCCAGGATAAACTGTCCCTCTGTCCCATGGCGTGTCCTTTTATGGGATTGTCCGGGATAAACTGTCCCTCTGTCCCATGGTGTGTCCTTCAGGGAGATTATCCGGGATAAAGTGTCCCTCTGTCCCATGATGTGTCCATTAATTGGATTGTCCAGGATAAACTGTCCCTCTGTCCCATGAAGTTTCCTTTTTGGGGATTGTCCAGGATAAACTGTCCCTCTGTCCCATGATGTGTCCTTTAGGGGATTGTCCAGGATAAACTGTCCCTCTTTCCCATGAAGTTTCCTTTTTTGGGATTGTCCAGCATAAACTGTCCCTCTGTCCCATGATGTGTCCTTTAGGGGGATTGTCCAGGATAAACTGTCCCTCTGTCCCATGGTGTGTCCTTTAGGGATTTTGTCCAGGATAAACTGTCCCTCTGTCCCATGGTGTGTCCTTTAGGGGGATTGTCCACGATAAACTGTCCCTCTTTCCCATCGTGTGTCCTTTATGGGGATTGTCCAGGATAAACTGTCCCTCTGTCCCATGGTGTGTCCTTTAGGGGAATTGTCCAGGATAAACTGTCCCTCTGACCCATGATGTGTCCTTTAGGGTGACTGTCCAGGATAAACTGTCCCTCTGTCCCATGATGTGTCCATTTATGGGATTGTCCTGGATGAACTGTCCCTCTGTCCCATGGTGTGTCCTTCAGGGAGATTGTCAGTGATAAACTGTCCCTCTGTCCCATGGTGTGTCCTTCAGGGAGATTGTCCAGGATAAACTGTCCCTCTGTCCCATGGTGTATCCTTTAGGGGGATTGTCCAGGATAAACTGTCTCTCTGTCCCATGATGTGTCCTTTAGGGGGATAGTCCAGGATAGAGTGTCCCTCTGTCCCATGATGTGTCCTTTAGGGGATAAAGTGTCCCTCTGTCCCATGATGTGTCCATTTATGGGAATTTCCGGGATAAACTGTCCCTCTGTCCCATGGCGTGTCCTTTTATGGGATTGTCTGTGATAAACTGTCCCTCTGTCCCATGATGTGTCCTTTATGGGGATTGTCCGGGATAAACTGTCCCTCTGTCCCATGATGTGTCCATTTATGGGATTGTCCAGGATAAACTGTCCCTCTGTCCCATGGTGTGTCCATTAGGGGGATAGTCCGGGATAAACTGTCCCTCTGTCCCATGATGTGTCCATTTATGGGATTGTCCAGGATAAACTGTCCCTCTGTCCCATGGTGTGTCCTTTAGGGGGATAGTCCGGGATAAAGTGTCCCTCTGTCCCATGATGTGTCCTTTAGGGGATAAAGTGTCCCTCTGTCCCATGATGTGTCCTTTTATGGGATTGTCCGGGATAAACTGTCCCTCTGTCCCATGGTGTGTCCATTCGGGGGATAGTCCGGGATAAATTGTCCCTCTGTCCCACGCTGTGTCCTTTAGGGGGATGGTCCGGGATAAACTGTCCCTCTCTCCCATGGTGTGTCCTTTAGGGGGATTGTCCAGTATTATTTGTCCCTCTGTCCCATGGTGTGTCCATCAGGTGGATTGTCCAGGATAAACTGCCCCTCTGTCCCATGATGTGTCCTTTAGAACGTAGAACATTACAGCACAGAACAGGCCCTTCGATTAACTCTAATGCTAACCCGATCCCGAACCTAACTCTAAGCCTAACTGTAATCCTAATCCTAACGCTAACGCTAACCCTAGCCCTATCCGTAATTCTAACCCTAACTCTACTGCTAACCCTAACCCTTACGCTCATCCTAACCCAAACACCTAACCTCTTACCTGACCTTAACACTAACCCACACCCTATCTCTAATCGTAACCCTAACCCTAACCCTAACATGACACTAACTCTCATCCTAAGACTAACCCTAACACTAACCATAAATCTAACCTTAACCCTAATCGTAACCCTAATCCTAACACGATACATAATCCAAACACCGAACCCTAACTCTAACCCAAACCGAAGAACTAGCCCTAACACTAAATCTAATGCTAAACAGAGCCCTAAACCTAACTCTAACCCGAACCCTAACCCTAACCCTAACCCGAACCCTAACATAACCCAAACTCTAATCCAAACCCTAACACTAACACGAACCATAACTCTAACCGAAACCCTAACACTAACCCTAACACGAAGCATAATCCAAACACTTACCCTGAACTCTAACCCAAACTGAAGAACTAGCCCTAACGCTAGCCCTAACACTAAATCTAATGCAAACCCGAGCCCTAAACCTAACTCTAACCCTAACCCTAACTTGAACCCCATCCTTATCCATAACTCTAACCCGAACCCTAAACCTGATCCTAACTCTAATGCAAACACTAACCTGAACCCTAACCCTAACTCTAACCCTAACCCTAACCCTTACCTTAACCCTAACCCTATCCCTAACCCTAACCCTATCGCAATCCCGACCCCTAACCCTATCCCTAAACCTTACACTAACTCTAACCCGAACCCTAACCTTAACTCTAACACTAACCCTAGTCCTAAACCAAACCCAAACTCTAACCCTAATCGAAACCCTAACCCAAACTCGAACCCAAACCCTACAATGAACACTAAGACTAACCCTAAACCAAACTCTAATCCTAACCCGAACAGAAACTCTAACGCAAACCATAAACCTGACCCGAACACTAACTCGAACCCTATCCGTAACTCGAACCCTAACCCTAACCCTAATCCTAACCCTACCCCGAAACCTAATGCTGACTCTAACGGTAATCCTAACCCTAACCTAAGTCTAACCCTAACTGTAATCCTAACCCTAACCCTAACGCTAACCGTAGCCCTAAACCTAACCCTAACTCTAACCCTAATCGAAACCTGAACCCAAACTCGAACCCAAACCCTAAACCTAACACGAAGAATAATCCTAACCCTAACTCTAATCCTAACCCGAAACCTAATGCTAATTCTAACCGTAAACCTAACCCGAACTCTAAATCTAACCCTATCCGTAACACTTACCCTAACCCTAAACCTAACCCTAAGTTGAGTGCTAAGCCTAACCCGAACCCCATTGCAAACCCCTAACCTTAAACGTAACCCGAACACTAACCCTAACCCTAACTCTAACCCTAAACCTAAACCTAACATAACACTAACTCTAATCCTAACTCGAACCTGAACACTAACCATAAATCTAACCTTAACCCTAATCCTAACCCTAACTCCAACCTGAACCCTAACCCTAACCATATTCCAAACACCTAACCCGAACCCTAACCTAAGCAGGATCCCGAACCCTCGCCCTAACACTAAATCTAACACTAAATCGAACCCTAACCTAAATCTAACCTGAACTGTAATCTTAACCCTAACCCTAACTCCAACCCTAAGCCTATCCCTAACTCTAATCCTAACCCTTTCGCTAACTCCAATCCTAACCCTAACGCAAACCCAAAACCGAACCCTAACCTTAACTCTAATCCCAACCCTAACTCTAACCCTAACACCAGCCCGAAGCCTATCTCCCACCCTAACCCGATCCCCATCCCCATCCCCATCCCTAAACCTATCCCTAATCCAAACGCTAACTCTAACGCCTACACTAACCTAACTCTAACCCGAAATGTAATCCAAACCCAAACACCACCTCTAACGCTTATCCAATCCCGAAATCTAATCCTAATTCTATCCCTCACTCTAACCCTAACCCTAACCAAACTCTAAACCTAACTCGAACCCTAACCCTAACCCGAACCCAAACCCTAACCCTAACCCGAACCCTAACCCTAACCCTAACCCGAACCCTAACCTTAACCCTAACCCTAACTCTAACTCTAACCCTAACCCTAACTCTAACCCTAACCCTAACCCTAACCCGAACCAAAACTCTAACCCGAACCCAAACCTAACTCTAACCATAAACCTAACGCTAACCCGAACCAAAACCCTAAACCTAACCCAAACCTAACTCTAACCGTAAACCAAACCCTAACCCTAACCCTAACTCTCATACTAACCTTATCCATAATTCGAACACGAATCCTAAACCTAACCCGAACTCTAATGCTAACCTAAACCTAACCCTGACCCTAACCCTATCCTGATCCCTAATCCTAACCAATCCCTAACCCTACTCCTATCCCTAACCCTAATGATAACTCTAACGCTAACCCTAATCCTAATCTATCTCTAACCCGAACTGTAATTCTAAACCTAACCCTAACTCTAAGCCTGAGCCTATCCCTAACTCTAATCCTAACCCGATCCCTAACTCCAATCCTAAACCTAACCCTAACCCTAACACAGGCCGGAACCAAAATCGGAACACCAAACCTTAACCCGAATGCCTAACCCTAACCCTATCATTAACTCTAACCCCTAAACCTAACCCCAACCATATCCCTAACACGAACCCTAATCCCAAGTGTAACACTAACCCTAACCCTAACCTCACCCTCACTCTAACCCTAAAACTAACCCTAACCCTAATCCAAGCCCTGAACACTAACTGTAATCCTAATAGCGAACAATAACAGAAAAACTAACTCTAACCCTCACTCTAATCCCTAACCATAACCCTAACACCTATTGCAAACTCTAACACCTGACCCTAACCCGAACCCTAACCCGAACCCTAATCCTAACCCTAACCCTAACCTAACGCTGACTCTAACCCTAATCTAAACCATAACCCTAACTCGAACCCAAACCCTAATCCAAACACTAAGACTAACCCTAACCCTAACTCTAATCCTAACCCTAAAACTACCTCTAATGCTAACTCTAACCCTAACCCTATCCGTAACTATAACTCTAACCCTAACTCTAATGCTAACCCTAACCTAACCCTAACCCTATCCCTAACCCTAACCCTACCCCTATCCTGAAACCTAACCCTATCCCTAACCCTAACACTAACTCGAACGCCAAGACTAACCCCAACCTAACTCTAACCCTAACCCTATCCCTAACTCCCATCCTAATCCAATCCCTAACTCTAACCCTAACCCTAACCCTAACCCTTAACCCGACCCCAAACCATAATCATAATGCTAACCCTAACCCTAACCGTAACACTAATCCGAACCCTAAACCTAGCTCTAACCCGAAGCCTAACCCTAACTGTAAACTGAATCCTAATGCTAACCCTAGCCCTAAACCTAACCCAAACTCTAACCCTCATCTAAAGCCTAACCCAAACTCGACCCCAAACGCGAATACTAAAACTAAGACTAACCCTAACCCCAACTCCAATCCTAACCCTAACTTTTTTCCTAACCTTAACCCTAACACAAACCATAACTCTAACCTTAACCCTAATCCTAACCCTAGCCCTAAAAAAGACCTAACCCTAACCCGAACCCTAACCGAAGGTATAGCCCTCACACTTGGCCTAACACTAAATTTAAAGCTAACCCGAGCCCTAAGCCCAAGTGAGGCCTCACTTGGAGAACTGCGCCCAGTTCTGGTCGCCGTACTACCGGAAGGATGTAGAGATCC
Source organism: Carcharhinus amblyrhynchos (assembly GCF_965287045.1). Taxonomy (NCBI): domain Eukaryota; kingdom Metazoa; phylum Chordata; class Chondrichthyes; order Carcharhiniformes; family Carcharhinidae; genus Carcharhinus; species Carcharhinus amblyrhynchos. The sequence continues at coordinate 296,139 of NC_137360.1, forward strand.
TGGAGAGAGTGCAGAGGAGATTTACCAGGATGCTGCCTGGTATGGAAGGGCTGTCTTACGAGGAAAGATTGAACGAACTTGGGCTGTTTTCCCTTGAGAGACGTCGGCTGAGGGGGGATCTAATAGAGGTTTATAAGATTATGAAGGGGATAGATAGAGTAAATGGTGGTATGCTTTTTCCGCTATTAGAAATGGATAGAACGAGGGGTCACGGGCTTAGGGTGAGGGGGGCTGGGTATAAGACAAATATTAGAGGGCAGTTTTTCACGCAAAGGGTAGTGGGGGTGTGGAATGCACTGCCGAGTAAGGTGGTGGAAGCAGGCACGCTAGGGTTGTTTAAGAGTCACTTAGACAGCCACATGAGCGGTCTACATATAGGGGGATATAGCAGGCCTTACTAAACATTGTAGGCTTGGGAATACGTTTTTGCCTCAGGGATGTTACAGTCTTTGCCTGTTTAATAATGAATTTTTTGTCTCCACAGGCATTTAAGTCCACCTTGTTGACCAGCAAGGGGCATGCATGCGGCAGGTTGTAGTAGGCTGCTCTTGGATGTTGCTTCGGGAGTTGCCTATTGCTTCATGTCGTTAGTGTGCTTAAACTGGACCATCTCCAGGGCAACATGACAGCTCAGAGACTATCTCTGTTGCTGTGCGGACACATGGATTTGGGCCTGTGTCTGTGGGAGTTTGCACGTTCTCCCCGTGGTTGCGTGGGTTTCCTCCGGGTGCTCCGGTTTCCTCCCACATCCCAAAGATGTGCTTTTAGGCTGATTGATTGGGTACTAAATTGTCCCTATATTGGACCTCCCTGATCCTCGCACATTAGGCGTAGACTAAAATCATGAATAGGTCACTGAGACAGTGGGACGGCGGCGCGGGCTCGTTGGGCCGAAGGGCCTGTTTCCCGTGCTGTGTTGTTCTTTGTTCTTTGTAACATGAAACATAATCCAAACACCTAACCCAACTCTAACCCAAACCGAAGAACTAGCCCTAACATTAAAGCTAACGCTAAACTGAGCCCTAAAACTAACTCGAACCCTAACCCTAACCCTAACCCGACCATAAGCCTAACTCTAATCCAAACCCAAACCCTAACACGAACCATAAGTCTAACCTTAACCCTAACCCTAACACGAAACATAATCCAAACACCTAACCCTAACTCTATCCCAAACCGAAGAACTAGCCCTAATGCCAGCCTTAACACTAAATCTAATGCTAACCCGAGCCCTAAACCTAACTCTAACCCAAACCCTAACTGTAACTTGAACCCTAAGCCTATCCGTAACTCTAACCCAAACCCTAAACCTCACCCTAACTCTAATACGAACCCTAACCTAACCCTAACCCTATCCTTAACTTTAACCAGATTGCTATCCCCAACCCTAGCCCTATCCTTTGCCCTAACACGAACTGTAACCCTAACCCTAACCCTAACTGTAACACTAACCCTAATGCTAACCCAAGCCCTAACCCTAACCCTAACTCTAACGCAACCCTATCCGTAACTCTAACCCGAACCCTAAACCTAACCCCAACTCTAATGCTAACCCTTACATAACCCTAACCCTAACCCTATCCCTAACTCGAACCCTATCGCAATCCCGAACCCTAATCCTATCCCTAAACCTAACGCTAACTCTAACCCTAACCCTAACCCTAACTCAAACATGAACCCTAGTCCTAAACCAAACCCAAACTCTAACCCTAATCTAAACCCGAATCCAAACTCGAAACCAAACCCGAAACCGAACACGAAGACTAACCCTAACCCTAACTCTAATCCTAACCCGAACACTAACTCGAATGCAAACCCTAAACCAAACCCTAACCCTATCCGTAACTCAAACCCTAACCCTAACCCTAATCCTAACTCTACCCCTAAACCTAACGCTGACTCTAACGCTAATCCTAACCCTAACCTAACTTGAACCCTAACTGTAATCCTAATCCTAACCCTAACGCTAACCCTAGCCCTAAACCTAACCCTAACTCTAACCCTAATCTAAACCCTAACCCAAACTCAAACCCAAACCCTAAACCTAAAACTAGAATAATCCTAAACCTAACTCTAATCCTAACCCTAAACCTAACCCGAATTCTAACGCTAACCCTAATCCTAACCCTAACCTTAAATGTAACCCAAACACGAACCCTCACCCTAACTCGAATCCTAACCCTAAACTTAACCCTAACATAACACTAACTCTAATCCTAACTCGAACCTGAACACTAACCATAAATCTAACCTTAACCCTAATCCTAACCCTAACTCCAACCTGAACCCTAACCCTAACCATATTCCAAACACCTAACCCGAACCCTAACCTAAGCACGATCCCGAACCCTCGCCCTAACCCTAAATCTAACGCTAAACCGAACACTAACCTAAATCTAACCTGAACTGTAATCTTAACCCGAACCCTAACTCCAACCCTAAGCCTATCCCTAACTCTAATCCTAACCCTATCCTGAACTCCAATCCTAACCCTAACTCTAACTGTAATCCTAACCTTAACACAAATCTGAACCCGAACACTAACCCTAACTCTAATCCCAACCCTAACTCTAACCCTAACACCAACCCGAAGTCTATCCCTCACCCGAACCCATCCCCATCCCTAACCCTAACCCTATCCCAAAACCAAACGCTAACTCCAACGCCAACCCTAACCTAACTCTAATCCGAAATGTAATCCAAACCCAAACACTAACTCTAACACTTATACAATCCCTAAATCTAATCCTAATTCTATCCCTCACTCTAACCCTAACCCTAACCCAAACTCTCAACCTAACTCGAACCCTAACCCTAACCCTAACCCGAACCCAAACCCTAACCCTAACCCAAACCTAACTCGAACTGTAACCCGAACCCGAAACCTAACCCTAACTCTAACACTAACCCGATCCATAATTCTAACCCTAACCCTAAACCGAACCCTAACTCTAATGCAAACTCTAACCTAACCCTAACACTAACCCTATCCCTATCCCTAACTCTAACCCTATCCCGATCCCTAATTCACTTACGCAAGGATATTTTGGCCTTGGAGGGAGTGCAGAGGAGGTTTACTAGGCTGATACCGGAGTTGAGGGGATTGAGCTATGAGGAGAGGCTGAATAAACGAGGCTTGTACTCGTTAGAATTTAGAAGAATGAGGGGAGATCTCATTGAGACGTATAAGATGATGAATCTCGGTGAGTCTCAGAGCCTCTGTGTCTCTGCGTCTCGGAGTCTCTGGGTCTCTGAGTCTCTGTGTCTCTGCATCTCTGCATCTCTGAGCCTCTGTGTCTCGGCATCTCTGAGTCCCTGAGTCTCTGAGCATCTGTGTCTCTGAGTCTCTGTGTCGCTCAGTCTCTGAGACACTGAGCCTCTGGGTCTCTGCGTCTCTGAGTCTCTGTGTCTCTGCGTCTCTGAGTCCCTGAGTCTCAGAGCATCTGTGTCTCTGAGTCTCTGTGTCGCTGAGTCTCTGAGACACTGAGCCTCTGGGTCTCTGCGTCTCTGAGTCTCTGTGTTTCCGGGCCGCTGAGCCTCTGAGCCTTGATGTCTCTGAGTCCCTGAGTCTCTGTGTCTCTGAGTCTCTGAGCCTCGATGTCTCTGAGTCTCTGAGCCTCGATGTCTCTGAGTCTCAAGTCTCTGAGTCTCTGTTTCTCTGAGTCTCTGAGCCTCTGTGTCTCTCCGTCTCTGTGTTTCTGAGTCTCTGTGTCTCTGGGTCTCTGAGCCTCTGTGTCTCTGCCTCTCTGTGCCTCTGAGTCTCTGTGTCGCTGAGTCTCTGAGTCTCTGGGTCACTGAGTCTCTGAGCATCTGAGCATCGGTGTCTCAGTGTCTGTAAGTCTCTGAGCCTCTGTGTCTCTGAGTCTCTGCGTCTCTGGGTCTTTGAGCCTCTGAGCCTCGATGTCTCTGAGTCTCTGAGCGTCTGTATCTCTGTGTCTCTGAGTCTCTGTGTCTCTGTGTCTCTGGGTCTCTTTGTCTCTGCGTCTCTGAACCTCTGTGTGTCTTTGAGCCTCTGAGCCTCGATGTCTCTGAGTCTCTGAGCGTCTGAGTCTCTGAGTTTCTGTGCCTCTGTGTCTCCTCGTCTCTGAGTCACAGAGTCTCAGTGTGTCTGAGTAGCTGTGCCTCTGCGTCTCTGTGTCTCTGAGCCTCTGTGTCTCTGCATCTCTGAGCCTCTGTTTGTCTGCGTCTCTGTGTCTTTGCGTCTCTGGGTCTCTGTGTCTCTGAGCCTCTGAGTCTCTGTGTTACTCAGTCTCTGTGTCTCTGTGTCTCTGGGTCTCTGTGTCTCTGCGTCTCTGTGTCTCTGGGTCGCTGAGCCTCTGAGCCTCGATGTCTCTGAGTCTCTGAGTCTCTGTGTCTCTGAGTCTCTGAGTCTCTGAACCTCTGTGTCTCTGTGTCTCTGTGTTTCTGAGTCTCTGTGTCTCTGGGTCTCAGTGTCTCTGAGTCTCCGAACCTCTGTGTGTCTGCGTCTCTGAGCCTCTGTGTCTCTGCGTCTCTGAGTCTCTGGGTTACTGAGCCTCTGAGCCTCTCTGTCTCTGAGTCTCTGTGTCTCTGGGTCTCTGTATCTCTGAGTCTCTGGGTCTCTGTGTCTCTGCGTCTCTGAACCTCTGTGTGTCTGCCTCTCTGAGCTTCTGTGTCTCTGCGTCTCCGTGTCGCTGAGTCTCTGAGCCACTGTGTCTCTGAGTCTCTGTGTCTTTGTGTCGCTGGGTCTCTGTGTCTCTGAGTGTCTGAGCCTCTGTGTCTCTGCGTCTCTGAGTCTCTGGGTCTCTGAGATTCTGAGCCTCGATGTCTCTGAGTCTCTGTGTCTCTGTGTCTCTGAGCCTCTGACTCTCTGTGTCTCTGAGTCTCTCAGCCTTTGCTTCTCTTTGTCTCTTAGCCTCTGAGACTCTGAGCATCTGTGTCTCTGCAACTCTGAGTCTCTGGGTCTCTGAGCATCTGAGCCTCGATGTCTCTGAGTCTCTGTGTCTCTGCGTCTCTGAGTTTCTGAGTCTCTGTGTCTCTGTGTCTCTGTGTCTCTGAGTCTCTGGGTCTCTGTGCCTCTGCGTTTTTGAGCCTCTGTGTCTCTGCGTCTCTGTGTTTCTGAGTCTCTGTGTCTCTGGGTCTCTGTGTCTCTGGGTCTCTGCATCTCTGAGTCTCTGATCCACTGAGCCTCTATGTCTCTGAGTTTCTGAATCTCTGTGTCTCTGTGTCTCTTAGTGTCTGAGTCTCTGAGCCTCTGTGTCTCTATGTCTCTGAGTCTCTGAGTCTCTGAGCCTCTGTGTCTCTGTGTCTCTGTGCATCTGAGTCTCTGAGTCTGTGAGTCTCTGTGTCTCTGGGTCTCTGTGTCTCTGTGTCTCTGAGTCTCCGTGTCGGTGAGTCTCGGAGCCTCTGGGTCTCTGAGTCTCTGAGCCTCTGTGTCTCTGAGTCTCTGTGTCTCTGAGTCTCTGAGTCACTTTTCTCTAGGTCTCTGTGTCTCTGAGTCTCTATGTCTCTGGGTCTCTGGGTCTCTGAGTCCCTGGGTCTCTGTGTCTCTGCGTCTCTGAATCTCTGTGTCTCTGCGTCTCTGAGTCTCTGTGTCTCTGAGTCTCTGAGCCTCTGTGTCTCTGCGTCTCTGAGTCTCTGAGTCTCTGAGCATCTGTGTCTCTGAGTCTCCGTGACGCTGAGTCTCTGAGTGTCTGAGTCTCTGTGTCTCTGCGTCTCAGAGTCTCTGGGTCTCTGAGCCTCTGAGCCTCGATGTCTCTGAGTCTGTGAGTCTCTGTGTCTCTGTGTCTCTGAGTCTCTGAGCCTCTATGTCTCTGAGGCTCTGACTCTCTGTGTCTTTGAGTCTCTCAGCCTTTGCGTCTCTTTGTCTCTTAGTCTCTGAGTCACTGAGCCGCTGTGTCTCTGCGTCTCTGAGTTTATGAGTCTCTGTGTCTCTGCCTCTCTGTGCCTCTGAGTCTCTGTGTCGCTGAGTCTCTGAGTCTCTGGGTCTCTGAGCCTCTGAGCGTCTATTTCTCTGAGTCTCTGAGTCACTGTGTCTCTGTGTCTCTGGGTCTCCGTGTCTCTGTGTCTCTGAGCATCTGTGTCTCAGTGTCGGTAAGTCTCTAAGTCCCTGTGTCTCTAGGTCTCTGTGACTCGGAGCCTCTGTGCCTCTGCGTCTCTGATTCTCTGAGTCTCTGTGTCAATGGGTCGATGTGTCTGTGAGTCTCTGCGTCTCTGGTTCTCTGAGTCTGAGTCTCTGTCTCTCTGCGTCTCTGGGTCACTGTGTCTCTGAGTCTCTGGTCTCTGTGCCTCTGCGTTTTTGAGCTTCTGTGTCTCTGCGTCTCTGTGGTTCTGATTCTCTGTGTCTCTGGGTCTCTGTGTCTCTGGGTCTCTGCATCTCTGAGTCTCTGGGACTCTGAGACACTGAGCCTCTATGTCTCTGAGTTTCTGAGTCTCTGTGTCTCTGTGTCTCTTAGTGTCTGAGTCTCTGAGCCTCTGTGTCTCTGAGTCTCTGAGTCTCTGAGCCTCTGTGTCTCTATGTCTCTGAGTCTCTGTGTCTCTGGGTCTCTGTGTCTCTGTGCATCTGAGTCTCTGAGTCTATGAGTCTCTGTGTCTCTGGGTCTCTGTGTCTCTGTGTCTCTGAGTCTTCGTGTCGGTGAGTCTCGGAGCCTCTGGGACTCTGAGTCTCCGTGTCTCTGAGTCTCTGAGTCACTTTTCTCTAGATCTCTGTGTCTCTGAGTCTCTGTGTCTCTGGGTCTCTGGGTCTCTGAGTCTCTGGGTCTCTGTGTCTCTGCGTCTCTGAATCTCTGTGTCTCTGCGTCTCTGAGCCTCTGTGTCTCTGCGTCTCTGAGCCTCTGTGTCTCTGCGTCTCTGAGTCTCTGAGTCTCTGAGCATCTGTGTCTCTGCGTCTCTGAGCCTCTGTGTCTCTGCGTCTCTGAGTCTCTGAGTCTCTGAGCATCTGTGTCTCTGAGTCTCCGTGACGCTGAGTCTCTGAGTGTCTGAGCCTCTGTGTCTCTGGGTCTCTGAGCCTCTGAGCCTCGATGTCTCTGAGTCTGTGAGTCTCTGTGTCTCTGTGTCTCTGAGTCTCTGAGCCTCTATGTCTCTGAGGCTCTGACTCTCTGTGTCTTTGAGTCTCTCAGCCTTTGCGTCTCTTTGTCTCTTAGTCTCTGAGTCACTGAGCCGCTGTGTCTCTGCGTCTCTGAGTTTATGAGTCTCTGTGTCTCTGCCTCTCTGTGCCTCTGAGTCTCTGTGTCGCTGAGTCTCTGAGTCTCTGGGTCTCTGAGCCTCTGAGCGTCTATTTCTCTGAGTCTCTGAGTCTCTGTGTCTCTGTGTCTCTGGGTCTCTGTGTCTCTGTGTCTCTGAGCATCTGTGTCTCAGTGTCGGTAAGTCTCTGAGTCCCTGTGTCTCTAGGTCTCTGTGACTCGGAGCCTCTGTGTCTCTGCGTCTCTGATTCTCTGAGTCTCTGTGTCAATGGGTCGATGTGTCTGTGAGTCTCTGCGTCTCTGGTTCTCTGAGTCTGAGTCTCTGTGTCTCTGCGTCTCTGGGTCACTGTGTCTCTGAGTCTCTGGGTCTCTGTGCCTCTGCGTTTTTGAGCCTCTGTGTCTCTGCGTCCCTGAGTATCTGAGCCTCTGTGTCTCTGCGTCTCTGAGTCTCTGATTCTCTGAGCATCTGTGTCTCTGCGTCTCTGAGTCTCTGGGTCTCTGAGCCTATGAGCCTCGATGTCTCTGATTCTCTGAGTCTCTGCGTCTCTGAGTCTCTGAGTCTCTGAGCATCTGTGTCTCTGCGTCTCTGGGTCTTTGAGCCTCTGAGCCTCGATGTCTCTGAGTCTCTGTGTTTCTGAGTCTCTGTGTCTCTGTGTCTCTGGGTCTCTGTGACTCTGTGTCTCTGTGCCTCTGCGTCTCTGTGTCTCTGAGTCTCTGTGTCTCTGAGTCTCCGTGTCGGTGAGTCTCGGAGCCTCTGTGTCTCTGCGTCTCTGAGCCTATGAGCCTCGATATCTCTGATTCTCTGAGTCTCTGGGTCTCTGGGTCTCTGTGTCTCCGTCTCTGAGTCTCTGAGCTCCGTGTCTCTGAGTCTCTGAGCATCTGTGTCTCTGAGTCTCCGTGTCTCTGTGTTTCTGAGTCTCTGTGTCTCTGGGTCTCTGTGTCTCTGAGTCTCCGTGTCGGTGAGTCTCGGAGCCTCTGTGTCTCTGCGTCTCTGAGTCTCTGGCTCTCTGAGCCTCTGAGCCTCGATGTCTCTGATTCTCTGAGTCTCTGCGTCTCTGAGTCTCTGTGCCTCTGGGTCTCTGTGTCTCTGAGCCTCTGTGTCTCTGTGTCTCCTTGTCTCTGAGTCTCTGAGCATCTGTGTCTCTGAGCCTCCGTGTCGCTGAGTCTCTGAGTCACTGAGCCTCTGTGTCTCTGCATCTCCCCGTCTCTGTGCCTCTGAGCCCATGTGTCTCTGAGTCTCAGTGACTCTGAGTCTCTGAGCCTCTCTGTCTCTGAGCCTCTGCGTCTCTGCATCTCTGAGTCTCTGAGTCTCTGTGTCTCTGAGTCTCTGGGTCTCTGTGTCTCTACGTCTCTGAGCCTCTGTGTGTCTGCGTCTCTGAGCCTCTGTGTCTCTGCGTCTCTGAGTCTCTGGCTCTCTGAGCCTCGATGTCTCTGATTCTCTGAGTCTCTGCGTCTCTGAGTCTCTGTGCCTCTGGGTCTCTGTGTCTCTGAGCCTCTGTGTCTCTGTGTCTCCTTGTCTCTGAGTCTCTGAGCATCTGTGTCTCTGAGCCTCCGTGTCGCTGAGTCTCTGAGTCACTGAGCCTCTGTGTCTCTGCATCTCCCCGTCTCTGTGTCTCTGAGCCCATGTGTCTCTGAGTCTCAGTGACTCTGAGTCTCTGAGCCTCTCTGTCTCTGAGCCTCTGCGTCTCTGCATCTCTGAGTCTCTGAGTCTCTGAGTCTCTGTGTCTCTGAGTCTCTGGGTCTCTGTGTCTCTACGTCTCTGAGCCTCTGTGTGTCTGCGTCTCTGAGCCTCTGTGTCTCTGCGTCTCTGAGTCCCTGAGTCTCTGAGCCTCTGTGTCTCTGCGTCTCTGCGTTTCTGAGTCTCTGGGTCTCTGTGTCTCTGTGTCTCTGGGTCCATGTGTCTCTGAGTCTCAGTGACTCTGAATCTCTGAGCCTCTCTGTCTCTGAGCCTCTGCGTCTCTGCATCTCTGAGTCTCTGAACCACTGAGCATCTGTGTCTCTGCGTCTCTGAGTCTCTGAGCCTCTGAGACTCTGTGTCTCTGTGTCTCTGAGTCTCTGTGCCTCTGGGTCTCTGTGATTCTGCGTCTCTGAGCCTCTTTGTCTATTAGCCTCTGAGCCTCGATGTCTCTGAGTCTCTGAGTCTCTGAGTCTCTGTGTCTCTGTGTCTCAGAGTCTCTGATCCTCTATGTCTCTGAGTCTATGACTCTCTGCGTCTCTGAGTCTCACAGCCTTTGCGTCTCTTTGTCTCTTAGTCTCTGAGACTATGAGCCTCTGTGTCTCTGTGTCTCTGAGTCTATGAGTCTCTGTGTGTCTGGGTCTCTGTGTCTCTGGGCTCTGTGTCTCTGAGTCTCTGAGCCTCTGTGTCTCTACATCCCCGAGCCTCTGTGTCTCTGCGTCTCTGAGTCTCTGAGTCTCTGAGCATCTGTGTCTCTGAGTCACCGTGTCGCTGAGTCTCTTAGACACTGAGCCTCTGTGTCTCTGCGTCTCTGAGTCTCTGAGCCTCTATGTGTCTGAGTCTCTGAGTCTATGAATCTCTGTGTCTCTGGGTCTCTGTTCTCTGAGTCTCTGTGTCTCTGCGTCTCTGTTTCTCTGGGTCTCTGAGCCTCTGTGTGTCTGCATCTCTGAGCCTCTGTGTCGCTGCGTCTTTCGTCTCTGAGTCACTGAGCCTCTGTGTATCTGCGTCTCTAAATCTCTGAGTCTCTGGGTCTCTGGGTCTCTGTGTCTCTGAGTCTCTGTGTCTCTGGGTCTCTGTGTTTCTGAGTCTCTGAGGCTCTGTGTCTCCGCATCTCCGAGCCTCTGTTTCTCTGCGTCTCTGTGTTACTCAGTCTCTGTGTCTCTGTGTCTCTGGGTCTCTGTGTCTCTGTGTCTCTGCATCTCTGACCCTCTGTGTCTCTGCGTCTCTGTGTCTCTGGGTCGCTGAGCCTCTGAGCCTCGATGTCTCTGCGTCTCTGAGTCTCTGTGTCTCTGAGTCTCTGAGCCTCTGTGTTTCTGAGTCTCTGTGTCTCTGTGCCTCTGAGTCTCTGAACCCCAGTGTGTCTGCGTCTCTGTGTCTCTGCGTCTCTGAGTCTCTGAGCATCTGTGTCTCTGAGTCTCTGTGTCTCTGAGTCTCCGTGTCACTGAGTCTCTGGGTCTCTGAGTCTCTGAGCCTCTGTGTCTTGCGTCTCTGAGTCTCTGGGTCTCTGAGCATCTGAGCCTCGATGTCTCTGAGTCTCTGTGTCTCTGAGTCTCTGAGTCTCTGTGTCTCTGAGTCTCTGAGCGTCTGTGTCTCTGCGTCTCTGTGTTTCTGAGTCTCTGTGTCTCTGGGTCGCAGTGTCTCTGGGTCTCTGTGTCTCTGGGTCTCTGTGTCTCTGAGTCTCTGGGTCTCTGTGTCTCTGCATCTCTGAACCTTTGTGTGTCAACGTCTCTGAGTCCCTGAGTCTCTGAGCCTCTGTCTCTCTGTGTCTCTGAGTCTCTGAGTCTCTATGCCTCTGAGCCTCTGTGTCTCTGCATCTCTGAGCCTCTGTGTCTCTGCGTCTCTGAGCCTCTGAGTCTCTGCGTCTCTGTGTGTCTGAGTCTCGGCGTCTCTGAGTCTCTGAGTCTCTGTGTCTCTGGGTCTCTGTGTCTCTGAGTCTCTGAGCCTCTGTGTCTCTGCATCTCTGAGCCTCAGTGTCTCTGCGTCTCTGAGTCTCTGAGCATCTGTGTCTCTGCGTCTTTGTGTTTCTGAGTCTCTGTGTTTTTGGGTCGCAGTGTCTCTGCGTCTCTGAACCTTTGTGTGTCAACGTCTCTGAGTCCCTGAGTCTCTGAGCCTCTGTCTCTCTGTGTCTCTGAGTCTCTGAGTCTCTATGCCTCTGAGCCTCTGCATCTCAGAGTCTCTGAGCATCTGAGCCTCGATGTCTCTGAGTGTCTCAGTCTCTGTGTCTCTGAGTCTCTGAGCGTCTGTGTCTCTGCGTCTCTGTGTCTCTGTGTCTCTGAGTCTCTGTGTCTCTGAGTCTCAGTGTGTCTGAGTCTCTATGCCTCTGACCCTCTGTGTCTCTGCATCTCAGAGTCTCTGAGCATCTGCGTCTCTGAGTCTCTCAGTATCTGTGTCTCTGGGTCTCTGTGTCTCTAAGTCTCTGAGCCTCTGTGTGTCTGCGTCTCTGATCCTCTGTGTCTCTACGTCTCTGAGTCCCTCCGTCTCTGAGCCTCTGTGTCTCTGCGTCTCTGTGTTTCTGAGTCTCTGTGTCTCTGAGACTCGGAGCCACTGTGTCTCTGCATCTCTGAGTCTCTTCGTCTCTGATCCACTGAGCCTCTATGTCTCTGAGTTTCTGAGTCTCTGTGTCTCTGTGTCTCTTAGTGCCTGAGTCTCTGAGCCTCTGTGTCTCTGCGTCTCGGAGTCTATGAGTCTCTGTGTCTCTGAGCCTTCATGTCTCTGAGTCTCTATGTCTCTGAGTTTCTGAGTCTCTGTGTCTCTGTGTCTCTTAGTGCCTGAGTCTCTGAGCCTCTTTGTCTCTGCGTCTCTGAGTTTCTGGGTCTCTGGGCCTCTGAGCCTTCATGTCTCTGAGTCTCTGAGCATCTGTGTCTATGCGTCTCTGAACCTCTGTGTCTCTGCGTCTCTTAGCCTCCGTGTCTCTGCCTCTCTGAGTCTCTGAGTGTCTGTCTCTCTGAGTCTCTGAGCCTCTGTGTCTCTGTGTCTCTGAGACTCGGAGCCACTGTGTCTCTGCATCTCTGAGTCTCTCCGTCTCTGATCCACTGAGCCTCTATGTCTCTGAGTTTCTGAGTCTCTGTGTCTCTTAGTGTCTGAGTCTCTGAGCCTCTGTGTCTCTGCGTCTTGGAGTCTATGAGTCTCTGTGTCTCTGTGTCTCTGGGGCTCTGTGTCTCTGAGTCTCTGAGCATCTGTGTCCCTGAGTCTCCGTGTCGCTGAGTCTCTGAGACACTGATACTCCATGTCTCTGCTTCTCTGAGTCTCTGTGTCTCTGCATCTCTGTGTTCCTGAGTCTCGGTGTCTCTGTGTCTCTGGGTCTCTGTGTCTCTGCATCTCTGAGCCTCTGTGTCTCTGCGTCTCTGAGTCTCTGAGTCTCTGTGTCTCTGAGTCTCTGAGCCTCTGTGTCTCTGCGTCTCTGAGTCTCTGTGTCTCTGAGTCTCTGAGTCTCTGAGCCTCTGTGTCTCTGTGTTTATGAATCTCTGTGTCTCTGGGTCTCTGTGTGTCTGAGTCTCTGTGTCTCTGAGTCTCTGCGTCTCTGTGTGTCAGCATTTCTGAGCCTCTGTCTCGATGCGTCTTGCGTCTCTGAGTCACTGAGTCTCTGTGTATCTGCGTCTCTAAATCTCTGAGTCTCTGAGCATCTGTGTCTCTGAGTCTCTGTGTCTCTGAGTCTCCGTGTCACTGAGTCTCTGGGTCTCTGAGTCTCTGAGCCTCTGTGTCTTGCGTCTCTGAGTCTCTGGGTCTCTGAGCATCTGAGCCTCGATGTCTCTGAGTCTCTGTGTCTCTGAGTCTCTGTGTCTCTGTGTTTATGAATCTCTGTGTCTCTGGGTCTCTGTGTGTCTGAGTCTCTGTGTCTCTGAGTCTCTGCGTCTCTGTGTGTCAGCATTTCTGAGCCTCTGTCTCGATGCGTCTTGCGTCTCTGAGTCACTGAGTCTCTGTGTATCTGCGTCTCTAAATCTCTGAGTCACTGGGTCTCTTTGTCTCTGAGTCTCTGAGCCTCTGTGTCTCTGCGTCTCTGAGTCTCTGAGTCTCTGAGCATCTGTGTCTCTGAGTCTCTGTGTCTCTGAGTCTCCGTGTCACTGAGACTCTGGGTCTCTGAGTCTCTGAGCCTCTGTGTCTCTGCGTCTCTGAGTCTCTGGGTCTCTGAGCATCTGAGCCTCGATGTCTCTGTGTCTCTGTGTCTCTGAGTCTCTGAGTCTCTGTGTCTCTGTGTCTCTGAGCGTCTTTGTCTCTGCGTCTCTGTGTTTCTGAGTCTCTGTGTCTCTGGGTCGCAGTGTCTCTGGGTCTCTGTGTCTCTGGGCCTCTGTGTCTCTGAGTCTCTGGGTATCTGTGTCTCTGCATCTCTGAACCTTTGTGTGTCAACGTCTCTGAGTCCCTGAGTCTCTGAGCCTCTGTCTCTCTGTGTCTCTGAGTCTCTGAGTCTCTATGCCTCTGACCCTCTGTGTCTCTGCATCTCAGAGTCTCTGAGCATCTGTGTCTCTGCGTCTCTGAGTCTCTCAGTATCTGTGTCTCTGGGTCTCTGTGTCTCTAAGTCTCTGAGCCTCTGTGTGTCTGCGTCTCTGATCCTCAGTGTCTCTACGTCTCTGAGTCCCTCCGTCTCTGAGCCTCTGTGTCTCTGCGTCTCTGTGTTTCTGAGTCTCTGTGTCTCTGAGACTCGGAGCCACTGTGTCTCTGCATCTCTGAGTCTCTTCGTCTCTGATCCACTGAGCCTCTATGTCTCTGAGTTTCTGAGTCTCTGTGTCTCTGTGTCTCTTAGTGTCTGAGTCTCTGAGCCTCTGTGTCTCTGCGTCTCGGAGGCTATGAGTCTCTGTGTCTCTGTGTCTCTGGGTCTCTGTGTCTCTGAGTCTCTGAGCCTCTGTGTCTCTGCATCTCTGAGCCTCAGTGTCTCTGCGTCTCTGAGTCTCTGAGTCTCTGAGCATCTGTGTCTCTGCGTCTCTGTGTTTCTGAGTCTCTGTGTCTCTGGGTCGCAGCGTCTCTGCGTCTCTGAACCTTTGTGTGTCAAAGTCTCTGAGTCCCTGAGTCTCTGAGCCTCTGTCTCTCTGTGTCTCTGAGTCTCTGAGTCTCTATGCCTCTGAGCCTCTGCATCTCAGAGTCTCTGAGCATCTGAGCCTCGATGTCTCTGAGTGTCTCAGTCTCTGTGTCTCTGAGTCTCTGAGCGTCTGTGTCTCTGCGTCTCTGTGTCTCTGTGTCTCTGAGTCTCTGTGTCTCTGAGTCTCAGTGTGTCTGAGTCTCTATGCCTCTGACCCTCTGTGTCTCTGCATCTCAGAGTCTCTGAGCATCTGTGTCTCTGCGTCTCTGAGTCTCTCAGTATCTGTGTCTCTGGGTCTCTGTGTCTCTAAGTCTCTGAGCCTCTGTGTGTCTGCGTCTCTGATCCTCTGTGTCTCTACGTCTCTGAGTCCCTCCGTCTCTGAGCCTCTGTGTCTCTGCGTCTCTGTGTTTCTGAGTCTCTGTGTCTCTGAGACTCGGAGCCACTGTGTCTCTGCATCTCTGAGTCTCTTCGTCTCTGATCCACTGAGCCTCTATGTCTCTGAGTTTCTGAGTCTCTGTGTCTCTGTGTCTCTTAGTGTCTGAGTCTCTGAGCCTCTGTGTCTCTGCGTCTCGGAGTCCATGAGTCTCTGTGTCTCTGGGGCTCTGTGCCTCTGAGTCCCTGAGCATCTGTGTCTCTGAGTCTCCGTGTCGCTGAGTCTCTGGGTCTCTGAGCATCTGTGTCTCTGCGTCTCTAGGTCTTTGAGCCTCTGAGCCTCGATATCTCTGAGTCTCTGCGTCTCTGAGTCTCTGAGTCTCTGAGCCTCTGTGTCTCTGCGTCTCTGTGTTGCTGAGTCTCTGTGTCTCTGTGTCTCTGTGTCTCTGGGTCTCTGAGTCTCTGAGTCTCTGCGTCTCTGAGTCTCTGGGTCTCTGAGCCTCGATGTCTCTGATTCTCTTAGTCTATGTGTCTCTGTGTCTCTGAGTCTCTGGGTCTCTGAGCCTCTGTGTCCCTGGGTTTCTCTGTCTCTGTGTCTCCTGGTCTCTGTGTCTCTGAGTCTCTGAGCCTCTTTGTCTCTGCGTCTCTGAGTTTCTGGGTCTCTGGGCCTCTGAGCCATCATGTCTCTGAGTCTCTGAGCATCTGTGTCTCTGCGTCTCTGAACCTCTGTGTCTCTGCGTCTCTTAGCCTCCGTGTCTCTGCCTCTCTGAGTCTCTGAGTGTCTGTCTCTCTGAGTCTCTGAGCCTCTGTGTCTCTGTGTCTCTGAGACTCGGAGCCACTGTGTCTCTGCATCTCTGAGTCTCTCCGTCTCTGATCCACTGAGCATCTATGTCTCTGAGTTTCTGAGTCTCTGTGTCTCTTAGTGTCTGAGTCTCTGAGCCTCGGTGTCTCTGCTTCTTGGAGTCTATGAGTCTCTGTGTCTCTGGGGCTCTGTGTTTCTGAGTCTCTGAGCATCTGTGTCCCTGAGTCTCCGTGTCGCTGAGTCTCTGAGACACTGATACTCCATGTCTCTGCTTCTCTGAGTCTCTGTGTCTCTGCATCTCTGTGTTCCTGAGTCTCGGTGTCTCTGTGTCTCTGTGTCTCTGTGTCTCTGCATCTCTGAGCCTCTGTGTCTCTGCGTCTCTGAGTCTCTGAGTCTCTGTGTCTCTGAGTCTCTGAGCCTCTGTGTCTCTGCGTCTCTGAGTCTCTGTGTCTCTGAGTCTCTGAGTCTCTGAGCCTCTGTGTCTCTGTGTTTATGAATCTCTGTGTCTCTGGGTCTCTGTGTGTCTGAGTCTCTGTGTCTCTGAGTCTCTGCGTCTCTGTGTGTCAGCATTTCTGAGCCTCTGTCTCGATGCGTCTTGCGTCTCTGAGTCACTGAGTCTCTGTGTATCTGCGTCTCTAAATCTCTGAGTCACTGGGTCTCTTTGTCTCTGAGTCTCTGAGCCTCTGTGTCTCTGCGTCTATGAGTCTCTGAGTCTCTGAGCATCTGTGTCTCTGAGTCTCTGTGTCTCTGAGTCTCCGTGTCACTGAGTCTCTGGGTCTCTGAGTCTCTGAGCCTCTGTGTCTCTGCGTCTCTGAGTCTCTGGGTCTCTGAGCATCTGAGCCTCGATGTCTCTGAGTCTCTGTGTCTCTGAGTCTCTGAGTCTCTGTGTCTCTGAGTCTCTGAGCGTCTTTGTCTCTGCGTCTCTGTGTTTCTGAGTCTCTGTGTCTCTGGGTCGCAGTGTCTCTGGGTCTCTGTGTCTCTGGGCCTCTGTGTCTCTGAGTCTCTGGGCATCTCTGAACCTTTGTGTGTCAACGTCTCTGAGTCCCTGAGTCTCTGAGCCTCTGTCTCTCTGTGTCTCTGAGTCTCTGAGTCTCTATGCCTCTGAGCCTCTGTGTCTCTGCATCTCAGAGTCTCTGAGCATCTGAGCCTCGATGTCTCTGTGTCTCATGGTCTCTGTGTCTCTGAGACTCTGAGCATCTGTGTCTCTGCGTCTCTGTGTCTCTGGGTCGCAGTGTCTCTGCGTCTCGGAGTCTCTGTGTCTCTGAGTCTCAGTGTGTCTGAGTCTCTATGCCTCTGACCCTCTGTGTCTCTGCATCTCAGAGTCTCTGAGCATCTGTGTCTCTGTGTCTCTGATTCTCTCAGTATCTGTGTCTCTGGGTCTCTGTGTCTCTAAGTCTCTGAGCCTCTGTGTGTCTGCGTCTCTGATCCTCTGTGTCTCTGCGTCTCTGAGTCCCTCCGTCTCTGAGCCTCTGTGTCTCTGTGTCTTTGTGTTTCTGAGTCTCTGTGTCTCTGAGACTCGGAGCCACTGTGTCTCTGCATCTCTGAGTCTCTTCGTCTCTGATCCACTGAGCCTCTATGTCTCTGAGTTTCTGAGTCTCTGTGTCTCTGTGTCTCTTAGTGTCTGAGTCTCTGAGCCTCTGTGTCTCTGCGTCTCGGAGTCTATGAGTCTCTGTGTCTCTGAGTCTCTGAGCCTCTGTGTCTCCTCGTCTCTGAGTCACTGAGTCTCAGTGTGCCTGAGTCTCTATGTCTCTGAGTCTCTGAGTCTCTGTGTCTCTGAGTCTCTGACCCTCTGTGTCTCTGTGTCTCTGCGTCTCCGTGTCGCTGAGTCTCTGAGTCTCAGAGCCACTGTGACTCTGAGCCTCTGTGTCTCTGAGTCTCTGAGCCTCTGAGTCTCTGAGTCTCTGAGCCTCTGTGTCTCTGCGTCTCTGAGTCTCTGAGTCTCTGTGTCTCTGAGTCTCTGAGCCTCTGTGTCTCTGCGTCTCTGAGTCTCTGTGTGTCTGAGTCTCTGAGTCTCTGAGCCTCTGTGTCTCTGAGTTTATGAATCTCTGTGTCTCTGGGTCTCTGTGTGTCTGAGTCTCTGTGTCTCTGAGTCTCTGCGTCTCTGTGTGTCTGCATCTCTGAGCCTCTGTCTCGATGCGTCTTGCGTCTCTGAGTCACTGAGCTTCTGTGTATCTGCGTCTCTAAATCTCTGAGTCACTGGGTCTCTTTGTCTCTGAGTCTCTGAGCCTCTGTGTCTCTGCGTCTCTGAGTCTCTGAGTCTCTGAGCATCTGTGTCTCTGAGCCTCTGTGTCTCTGAGTCTCTGTGTCTCTGAGTCTCTGAGCCTCGATGTCTCTGAGTCTCTGTGTCTCTGAGTCTCTGAGCCTCTGTGTCTCTGAGTCTCTGAGCGTCTGTGTCTCTGCGTCTCTGTGTTTCTGAGTCTCTGTGTCTCTGGGTCGCAGTGTCTCTGGGTCTCTGTGTCTCTGGGTCTCTGTGTCTCTGAGTCTCTGGGTCTCTGCATCTCTGAACCTTTGTGTGTCAACGTCTCTGAGTCCCTGAGTCTCTGAGCCTCTGTCTCTCTGTGTCTCTGAGTCTCTGAGTCTCTATGCCTCTGAGCCTCTGTGTCTCTGCATCTCAGAGTCTCTGAGCATCTGAGCCTCGATGTCTCTGAGTGTCTCAGTCTCTGTGTCTCTGAGTCTCTGAGCATCTGTGTCTCTGCGTCTCTGAGTCTCAGTGTGTCTGAGTCTCTATGCCTCTGACCCTCTGTGTCTCTGCATCTCAGAGTCTCTGAGCATCTGTGTCTCTGCGTCTCTGAGTCTCTCAGTAACTGTGTCTCTGGGTCTCTGTGTCTCTAAGTCTCTGAGCCTCTGTGTGTCTGCGTCTCTGATCCTCTGTGTCTCTGCATCTCTGAGTCCCTCCGTCTCTGAGCCTCTGTGTCTCTGCGTCTCTGTGTTTCTGAGTCTCTGTGTCTCTGAGACTCGGAGCCACTGTGTCTCTGCATCTCTGAGTCTCTTCGTCTCTGATCCACTGAGCCTCTATGTCCCTGAGTTTCTGAGTCTCTGTGTCTCTGTGTCTCTTAGTGTCTGAGTCTCTGAGCCTCTGTGTCTCTGCGTCTCGGAGTCTATGAGTCTCTGTGTCTCTGTGTCTCTGGGGCTCTGTGTCTCTGAGTCCCTGAGCATCTGTGTCTCTGAGTCTCCGTGTCGCTGAGTCTCTGGGTCTCTGAGTCTCTGAGTCTCTGCGTCTCTGAGTCTCTGGGTCTCTGAGCCTCTGAGCCTCGATGTCTCCGAGTCTCTGAGACTCTGTGTCTCTGTGTCTCTGAGTCTCTGTGTCTCTATGTCTCTGTGTCTCTGTGTCTCTGGGTCTCTGAGCCTCTGTGTCTCTGTGTCTCTGAGTCTCTGGGTCTCTGAGCCTCTGTGTCTCTGGGTTTCTGTGTTTCTGAGTCTCTGTGTCTCTGTGTGTCTGTGTCTCTGTGTCTCTGTGTCTCTGAGCCTCTGTGTCTCTGTGTCTCTGAGTCTCTGAGCCTCTGTGTCTCTGGGTTTCTGTGTTTCTGAGTCTCTGTGTCTCTGGGTTTCTCTGTCTCTGTGTCTCTTGGTCTCTGTGTCTCTGAGTCTCTGTGCCTCTGTGTCTCTGCGTCTCTGAGTCTCTGGGTCTCTGAGCCTCTGAGCCTCTATGTCTCTGTGTCTCTGAGTCTATGAGCCTCTGTGTCTCTGGGTCTCTGTGTCTCTGGGCTCTGAGTCTCTGAGTCTCTGAGCATCTGTGTCTCTGAGCCTCTGCGCATCTGTGTCTCTGAGTCTCCATGTCGCTGAGTCTCCGAGACACTGAGCCTCTGTGTCTCTGCGTCTCTGAGTCTATGAGTTTTTGTGTCTCTGGGTCTCTGTGTCTCTGGGCTCTGTGTCTCTGAGTCTCTGAGCATCTGTGTCTCTGCGTCTCTGAGTCTATGAGTCTCTGTGTCTCTGGGTCTCTGTGTCTCTGTGCTCTTTGTCTCTGAGTCTCTGAGCCTCTGTGTCTCTGTGTCTCTGAGTCTCTGAGCGTCTGTGTCTCTGCGACTCTGTGTTTCTGAGTCTCTGTGTCTCTGGGTCGCAGTGTCTCTGGGTCTCTGTGTCTCTGGGTCTCTGTGTCTCTGAGTCTCTGGGTCTCTGTGTCTCTGCATCTCTGAACCTTTGTGTGTCAACGTCTCTGAGTCCCGGAGTCTCTGAGCCTCTGTGTCTCTGCGTCTCTGTGTCTCTGGGTCGCAGTGTCTCTGCGTCTCGGAGTCTCTGTGTCTCTGAGTCTCAGTGTGTCTGAGTCTCTATGCCTCTGACCCTCTGTGTCTCTGCATCTCAGAGTCTCTGAGCATCTGTGTCTCTGCTTCTCTGAGTCTCTCAGTATCTGCGTCTCTGGGTCTCTGTGTCTCTAAGTCTCTGAGCCTCTGTGTGTCTGCGTCTCTGATCCTCTGTGTCTCTGCATCTCTGAGTCCCTCCGTCTCTGAGCCTCTGGGTCTCTGGGCCTCTGGGCCTCTGAGCCTCTATGTCTCTTAGTCTCTGAGTCTCTGAGCATCTGTGTCTCTACGTCTCTGAACCTCTGTGTCTCTGCGTCTCTGAGCCTCCGTGTCTCTGCGTCTCTGAGTCTCTGAGTGTCTGTCTCTCTGAGTCTCTCAGCCTCTGTGTCTCTGCGTCTCTGAGTCTCTGGGTCTCTGAGCCTCTGAGCCTCTATGTCTCTGAGTCTCTGAGTCTCTGTGTCTCTGTGTCTCTGACCCTCTGTGTCTCTGTGTCTCTGTGTCTCTGAGCCTCTGTGTCTCTGGGTTTCTGTGTTTCTGAGTCTCTGTGTCTCTGGGTTTCTCTGTCTCTGTGTCTCTTGGTCTCGGTGTCTCTGAGTCTCTGAGCGTCTGTGTCCCTGCGTCTCTGAGTCTCTGGGTCTCTGAGCCTCTGAGCCTCTATGTCTCTGAGTCTCTGAGTCTCTGTGTCTCTGAGTCTCTGAGCCTCTGAGCCTCTGTGTCTCTGTGTCTCTGAGTCTATGAGCCTCTGTGTCTCTGGGTCTCTGTGTCTCTGGGCTCTGAGTCTCTGAGTCTCTGAGCATCTGTGTCTCTGAGCCTCTGAGTCTCTGCGCATCTGTGTCTCTGAGTCTCCGTGTCGCTGAGTCTCCGAGACACTGAGCCTCTGTGTCTCTGCGTCTCTGAGTCTATGAGTCTCTGTGTCTCTGGGTCTCTGTGTCTCTGGGCTCTGTGTCTCTGAGTCTCTGAGCATCTGTGTCTCTGCGTCTCTGAGTCTATGAGTCTATGTGTCTCTGGGTCTCTGTGTCACTGGGCTCTGTGTCTCTGAGTCTCTGAGCCTCTGTCTCTCTGTGTCTCTGAGTCTCTGAGCCTCTGTGCCTCTGCGTCTCTGAGTCTCTGGGTCTTGAGCCTCTGAGCCTCCGTGTCTCTCCATCTCTGTGTTCCTGAGTCTCTGTGTCTCTGAGTCTCTGAGCGTCTGTGTCTCTGCGTCTCTGTGTTTCTGAGTCTCTGTGTCTCTGGGTCGCTGTGTCTCTGGGTCTCTGTGTCTCTGGGTCTCTGTGTCTCTGAGTCTCTGGGTCTATGTGTCTCTGCTTCTCTGAACCTTTGTGTGTCAACGTCTCTGAGTCCCTGAGTCTCTGAGCCTCTGTGTCACTGAGTCTCTGAGTCTCTATGCCTCTGAGCCTCTGTGTCTCTGCATCTCAGAGTCTCTGATCATCTGAGCCTCGATGTCTCTGTGTCTCATGGTCTCTGTGTCTCTGAGTCTCTGAGCATCTGTGTCTCTGCGTCTCTGTGTCTCTGGGTCGCAGTGTCTCTGCGTCTCGGAGTCTCTGTGTCTCTGAGTCTCAGTGTGTCTGAGTCTCTATGCCTCTGACCCTCTGTGTCTCTGCATCTCAGAGTCTCTGAGCATCTGTGTCTCTGCGTCTCTGAGTCTCTGAGTCTCTCAGTATCTGTGTCTCTGGGTCTCTGTGTCTCTAAGTCTCTGAGCCTCTGTGTGTCTGCGTCTCTGATCCTCTGTGTCTCTGCGTCTCTGAGTCCCTCCGTCTCTGAGCCTCTGTGTCTCTGCGTCTCTGTGTTTCTGAGTCTCTGTGTCTCTGAGACTCGGAGCCACTGTGTCTCTGCATCTCTCAGTCTCTTCGTCTCTGATCCACTGAGCCTCTATGTCTCTGAGTTTCTGAGTCTCTGTGTCTCTGTGTCTCTTAGTGTCTGAGTCTCTGAGCCTCTGTGTCTCTGCGTCTCGGAGTCTATGAGTCTCTGTGTCTCTGTGTCTCTGCGTCTCTGAGTCTCTTAGTCTCTGAGCATTTGTGTCTCTGCGTCTCTGAGTCTTTATGTCTCTGTTTCTCTGAGTCTCTGAGCCTCCGTGTCTCTCCATCACCGTCTTCCTGAGACTCTGTGTCTCTGTATCTCTGAGACTCTGAGTCTCTGGGTCTCTGTCTCTGTGTCTCAGCATCTCTGAGCCTTTGTGTCTCTGCGTCTCTGTGTCTCTGGGTCGCTGAGCCTCTGAGCCTTGATGCCTCTGAGTCTCAGGGTCTCTGAGTCTCTGAGCCTCTGTGTCTCTGTGTCTCTGAGTCTCTGAGCATCTGTGTCCCTGAGTCTCCGTGTCGCTGAGTCTCTGAGACACTGA
Organism: Carcharhinus amblyrhynchos; assembly: GCF_965287045.1. Classification (NCBI taxonomy): domain Eukaryota; kingdom Metazoa; phylum Chordata; class Chondrichthyes; order Carcharhiniformes; family Carcharhinidae; genus Carcharhinus; species Carcharhinus amblyrhynchos. The sequence goes on from NC_137360.1 coordinate 317,705, forward strand.
TACTCCATGTCTCTGCTTCTCTGAGTCTCTGTGTCACTGCATCTCTGTGTTCCTGAGTCTCTGTGTCTCTGTGTCTCTGGGTCTCTGTGTCTCTGAGTCTCTGAGCCTCTGTGTCTCTGCGTCTCTGAGTCTCTGTGTGTCTGAGTCTCTGAGTCTCTGAGCCTCTGTGTCTCTGAGTTTATGAATCTCTGTGTCTCTGTGTGTCTGAGTCACTGTGTCTCTGAGTCTCTGCGTCTCTGTGTGTCTGCATCTCTGAGCCTCTGTCTCGATGCGTCTTGCGTCTCTGAGTCACTCTGAGTCTCTGTGTATCTGCGTCTCTAAATCTCTGAGTCACTGGGTCTCTTTGTCTCTGAGTCTCTGAGCCTCTGTGTCTCTGCGTCTCTGAGTCTCTGAGTCTCTGAGCATCTGTGTCTCTGAGCCTCTGTGTCTCTGAGTCTCTGTGTCTCTGAGTCTCCATGTCACTGAGTCTCTGGGTCTCTGAGTCTCTGAGCCTCGATGTCTCTGAGTCTCTGTGTCTCTGAGTCTCTGAGCGTCTGTGTCTCTGAGTCTCTGAGCGTCTGTGTCTCTGCGTCTCTGTGTTTCTGAGTCTCTGTGTCTCTGGGTCGCAGTGTCTCTGGGTCTCTGTGTCTCTGGGTCTCTGTGTCTCTGAGTCTCTGGGTCTCTGTGTCTCTGCATCTCTGAACCTTTGTGTGTCAACGTCTCTGAGTCCCTGAGTCTCTGAGCCTCTGTCTCTCTGTGTCTCTGAGTCTCTGAGTCTCTATGCCTCTGAGCCTCTGTGTCTCTGCATCTCAGAGTCTCTGAGCATCTGAGCCTCGATGTCTCTGAGTGTCTCAGTCTCTGTGTCTCTGAGTCTCTGAGCATCTGTGTCTCTGCGTCTCTGTGTCTCTGGGTCGCAGTGTCTCTGCGTCTCGGAGTCTCTGTGTCTCTGAGTCTCAGTGTGTCTGAGTCTCTATGCCTCTGACCCTCTGTGTCTCTGCATCTCAGAGTCTCTGAGCATCTGTGTCTCTGCGTCTCTGAGTCTCTCAGTATCTGTGTCTCTGGGTCTCTGTGTCTCTAAGTCTCTGAGCCTCTGTGTGTCTGCGTCTCTGATCCTCTGTGTCTCTGCATCTCTGAGTCCCTCCGTCTCTGAGCCTCTGTGTCTCTGCGTCTCTGTGTTTCTGAGTCTCTGTGTCTCTGAGACTCGGAGCCACTGTGTCTCTGCATCTCTGAGTCTCTTCGTCTCTGATCCACTGAGCCTCTATGTCTCTGAGTTTCTGAGTCTCTGTGTCTCTGTGTCTCTTAGTGTCTGAGTCTCTGAGCCTCTGTGTCTCTGCGTCTCGGAGTCTATGAGTCTCTGTGTCTCTGTGTCTCTGGGGCTCTGTGTCTCTGAGTCCCTGAGCATCTGTGTCTCTGAGTCTCCGTGTCGCTGAGTCTCTGGGTCTCTGAGCATCTGTGTCTCTGCGTCTCTAGGTCTTTGAGCCTCAGAGCCTCGATATCTCTGAGTCTCTGTGTCTCTGGGTCTCTGAGTCTCTGAGTCTCTGCGTCTCTGAGTCTCTGGGTCTCTGAGCCTCTGAGCCTCGATGTCTCCGAGTCTCTGAGTCTCTGTGTCTCTGTGTCTCTGAGTCTCTGTGTCTCTGTGTCTCTGAGTCTCTGAGCCTCTGTGTCTCTGTGTCTCTGAGTCTCTGGGTCTCTGAGCCTCTGTGTCTCTGGGTTTCTGTGTTTCTGAGTCTCTGTGTCTCTGGGTTTCTCTGTCTCTGTGTCTCTTGGTCTCTGTGTCTCTGAGTCTCTGAGCCCCTGTGTCTCTGTGTCTCTGAGTCTCTGGGTCACAGAGCCTCTGAGCCTCTATGTCTCTGAGTCTCTGAGCCTCTGTGTCTCTGTGTCTCTGTGTCTATGAGCCTGTGTGTCTCTGGGTCTCTGTGTCTCTGGGCTCTGAGTCTCTGAGTCTCTGAGTCTCTGCGCATCTGTGTCTCTGAGTCTCCGTGTCGCTGAGTCTCCGAGACACTGAGCCTCTGTGTCTCTGCGTCTCTGAGTCTATGAGTCTCTGTGTCTCTGGGTCTCTGTCTCTCTGGGCTCTGTGTCTCTGAGTCTCTGAGCATCTGTGTCTCTGCGTCTCTGAGTCTATGAGTCTATGTGTCTCTGGGTCTCTGTGTCTCTGGGCTCTGTGTCTCTGAGTCTCTGAGCCTCTGTGTCTCTGAGTCTCTGGGTATCTGAGCCTCTGTGTCTCTGGGCTCTGTGTCTCTGAGTCTCTGAGCCTCTGTGTCTCTGAGTCTCTGGTTTTCTGTGTCTCTGTGTCTCTGGGTTTCTCTGTCTCTGTGTCTCTTGGTCTCTGTGTCTCTGAGCCTCTGTGTCTCCGCGTCGCTGATTCTCTGGGTCTCTGGGCCTCTGGGCCTCTGAGCCTCTATGTCTCTCAGTCTCTGTGTCTCTGTGTCTCTGCGTCTCTTAGACTCTGAGTCTCTGAGCATCTGTGTCTCTGCGTCTCTGAACCTCTGTGTCTCTGCGTCTCTGAGTCTCTGGGTCTCTGAGCCTCTGAGCCTCTATGTCTCTGAGTCTCTGAGTCTCTGTGTCTCTGTGTCTCTGAGTCTCTGACCCTCTGTGTCTCTGTGTCTCTGAGTCTCTGTGTCTCTGAGCCTCTGTGTCTCTGGGTTTCTGTGTTTCTGAGTCTCTGTGTCTCTGGGTTTCTCTGTCTCTGTGTCTCTTGGTCTCGGTGTCTCTGAGTCTCTGAGCCTCTGTGTCCCTGCGTCTCTGAGTCTCTGGGTCTCTGAGCCTCTGAGCCTCTATGTCTCTGAGTCTCTGAGTCTCTGTGTCTCTGAGTCTCTGAGCCTCTGAGCCTCTGTGTCTCTGTGTCTCTGAGTCTATGAGCCTCTGTGTCTCTGGGTCTCTGTGTCTCTGGGCTCTGAGTCTCTGAGTCTCTGAGTCTCTGCGCATCTGTGTCTCTGAGTCTCCGTGTCGCTGAGTCTCCGAGACACTGAGCCTCTGTGTCTCTGCGTCTCTGAGTCCATGAGTCTCTGTGTCTCTGGGTCTCTGTGTCTCTGGGCTCTGTGTCTCTGAGTCTCTGAGCATCTGTGTCTCTGAGTCGATGAGTCTATGTGTCTCTGGGTCTCTGTGTCTCTGGGCTCTGTGTCTCTGAGTCTCTGAGCCTCTGTGTCTCTGTGTCTCTGAGTCTCTGAGCCTCTGTGCCTCTGCGTCTCTGAGTCTCTGGGTCTTGAGCCTCTGAGCCTCCGTGTCTCTCCATCTCTGTGTTCCTTGTCTCTGTGTCTCTGTGTCTCTGCGTCTCTGAGTCTCTGAGTCTCTGAGCATTTGTGTCTCTGCGTCTCTGAGTCTTTATGTCTCTGGTTCTCTGAGTCTCTGAGCCTCCGTGTCTCTCCATCTCTGTATTCCTGAGACTCTGTGTCTCTGAGTCTCTGGGTCTCTGGGTCTCTGTCTCTGTGTCGCAGCATCTCTGAGCCTTTGTGTCTCTGTGTCTCTGTGTCTCTGAGTCTCTGTGTCTCTGTGTCTCTGTGTCTCTGTGTCTCTGAGTCTCTGAGCCTCTGGGTCTCTGAGCCTCTGTGTCTCTGGGTTTCTGTGTTTCTGAGTCTCTGTGTCTCTGGGTTTCTCTGTCTCTGTGTCTCTTGGTCTCTGTGTCTCTGAGTCTCTGAGCCTCTGTGTCTCTATGTCTCTGAGTCTCTGGGTCTCTGAGCCGCTGGGCCTCTATGTCTCTGAGTCTCTGAGCCTCTGTGTCTCTGTGTCTCTGAGTCTATGAGCCTCTGTGTCTCTGGGTCTCTGTGTCTCTGGGCTCTGAGTCTCTGAGTCTCTGAGCATCTGTGTCTCTGAGTCTCTGAGTCTCTGCGCATCTGTGTCTCTGAGTCTCCGTGTCGCTGAGTCTCCGAGACACTGAGCCTCTGTGTCTCTGCGTCTCTGAGTCTATGAGTCTCTGTGTCTCTGGGTCTCTGTGTCTCTGGGCTCTGTGTCTCTGAGTCTTTGAGCATCTGTGTCTCTGCGTCTCTGAGTCTATGAGTCTATGTGTCTCTGGGTCCCTGTGTCTCTGGGCTCTGTGTCTCTGTGTCTCTGAGCCTCTGTGTCTCTGAGTCTCTGGGTCTCTGAGCCTCTGTGTCTCTTAGACTCTGAGTCTCTGAGCATCTGTGTCTCTGCGTCTCTGAACCTCTGTGTCTCTGCGTCTCTGAGTCTCTGGGTCTCTGAGCCTCTGAGCCTCTATGTCTCTGAGTCTCTGAGTCTCTGTGTCTCTGTGTCTCTGAGTCTCTGACCCTCTGTGTCTCTGTGTCTCTGAGTCTCTGTGTCTCTGAGCCTCTGTGTCTCTGGGTTTCTGTGTTTCTGAGTCTCTGTGTCTCTGGGTTTCTCTGTCTCTGTGTCTCTTGGTCTCGGTGTCTCTGAGTCTCTGAGCCTCTGTGTCCCTGCGTCTCTGAGTCTCTGGGTCTCTGAGCCTCTGAGCCTCTATGTCTCTGAGTCTCTGAGTCTCTGTGTCTCTGAGTCTCTGAGCCTCTGAGCCTCTGTGTCTCTGTGTCTCTGAGTCTATGAGCCTCTGGGTCTCTGGGTCTCTGTGTCTCTGGGCTCTGAGTCTCTGAGTCTCTGAGCATCTGTGTCTCTGAGTCTCTGAGTCTCTGCGCATCTGTGTCTCTGAGTCTCCGTGTCGCTGAGTCTCCGAGACACTGAGCCTCTGTGTCTCTGCGTCTCTGAGTCCATGAGTCTCTGTGTCTCTGGGTCTCTGTGTCTCTGGGCTCTGTGTCTCTGAGTCTCTGAGCATCTGTGTCTCTGCGTCTCTGAGTCGATGAGTCTATGTGTCTCTGGGTCTCTGTGTCTCTGGGCTCTGTGTCTCTGAGTCTCTGAGCCTCTGTGTCTCTGTGTCTCTGAGTCTCTGAGCCTCTGTGCCTCTGCGTCTCTGAGTCTCTGGGTCTTGAGCCTCTGAGCCTCCGTGTCTCTCCATCTCTGTGTTCCTTGTCTCTGTGTCTCTGTGTCTCTGCGTCTCTGAGTCTCTGAGTCTCTGAGCATTTGTGTCTCTGCGTCTCTGAGTCTTTATGTCTCTGTTTCTCTGAGTCTCTGAGCCTCCGTGTCTCTCCATCACCGTCTTCCTGAGACTCTGTGTCTCTGTATCTCTGAGACTCTGAGTCTCTGGGTCTCTGTCTCTGTGTCTCAGCATCTCTGAGCCTTTGTGTCTCTGCGTCTCTGTGTCTCTGGGTCGCTGAGCCTCTGAGCCTTGATGCCTCTGAGTCTCAGGGTCTCTGAGTCTCTGAGCCTCTGTGTCTCTGTGTCTCTGAGTCTCTGAGCATCTGTGTCCCTGAGTCTCCGTGTCGCTGAGTCTCTGAGACACTGATACTCCATGTCTCTGCTTCTCTGAGTCTCTGTGTCACTGCATCTCTGTGTTCCTGAGTCTCTGTGTCTCTGTGTCTCTGGGTCTCTGTGTCTCTGAGTCTCTGAGCCTCTGTGTCTCTGCGTCTCTGAGTCTCTGTGTGTCTGAGTCTCTGAGTCTCTGAGCCTCTGTGTCTCTGAGTTTATGAATCTCTGTGTCTCTGTGTGTCTGAGTCACTGTGTCTCTGAGTCTCTGCGTCTCTGTGTGTCTGCATCTCTGAGCCTCTGTCTCGATGCGTCTTGCGTCTCTGAGTCACTCTGAGTCTCTGTGTATCTGCGTCTCTAAATCTCTGAGTCACTGGGTCTCTTTGTCTCTGAGTCTCTGAGCCTCTGTGTCTCTGCGTCTCTGAGTCTCTGAGTCTCTGAGCATCTGTGTCTCTGAGCCTCTGTGTCTCTGAGTCTCTGTGTCTCTGAGTCTCCATGTCACTGAGTCTCTGGGTCTCTGAGTCTCTGAGCCTCGATGTCTCTGAGTCTCTGTGTCTCTGAGTCTCTGAGCGTCTGTGTCTCTGAGTCTCTGAGCGTCTGTGTCTCTGCGTCTCTGTGTTTCTGAGTCTCTGTGTCTCTGGGTCGCAGTGTCTCTGGGTCTCTGTGTCTCTGGGTCTCTGTGTCTCTGAGTCTCTGGGTCTCTGTGTCTCTGCATCTCTGAACCTTTGTGTGTCAACGTCTCTGAGTCCCTGAGTCTCTGAGCCTCTGTCTCTCTGTGTCTCTGAGTCTCTGAGTCTCTATGCCTCTGAGCCTCTGTGTCTCTGCATCTCAGAGTCTCTGAGCATCTGAGCCTCGATGTCTCTGAGTGTCTCAGTCTCTGTGTCTCTGAGTCTCTGAGCATCTGTGTCTCTGCGTCTCTGTGTCTCTGGGTCGCAGTGTCTCTGCGTCTCGGAGTCTCTGTGTCTCTGAGTCTCAGTGTGTCTGAGTCTCTATGCCTCTGACCCTCTGTGTCTCTGCATCTCAGAGTCTCTGAGCATCTGTGTCTCTGCGTCTCTGAGTCTCTCAGTATCTGTGTCTCTGGGTCTCTGTGTCTCTAAGTCTCTGAGCCTCTGTGTGTCTGCGTCTCTGATCCTCTGTGTCTCTGCATCTCTGAGTCCCTCCGTCTCTGAGCCTCTGTGTCTCTGCGTCTCTGTGTTTCTGAGTCTCTGTGTCTCTGAGACTCGGAGCCACTGTGTCTCTGCATCTCTGAGTCTCTTCGTCTCTGATCCACTGAGCCTCTATGTCTCTGAGTTTCTGAGTCTCTGTGTCTCTGTGTCTCTTAGTGTCTGAGTCTCTGAGCCTCTGTGTCTCTGCGTCTCGGAGTCTATGAGTCTCTGTGTCTCTGTGTCTCTGGGGCTCTGTGTCTCTGAGTCCCTGAGCATCTGTGTCTCTGAGTCTCCGTGTCGCTGAGTCTCTGGGTCTCTGAGCATCTGTGTCTCTGCGTCTCTAGGTCTTTGAGCCTCAGAGCCTCGATATCTCTGAGTCTCTGTGTCTCTGGGTCTCTGAGTCTCTGAGTCTCTGCGTCTCTGAGTCTCTGGGTCTCTGAGCCTCTGAGCCTCGATGTCTCCGAGTCTCTGAGTCTCTGTGTCTCTGTGTCTCTGAGTCTCTGTGTGTCTGTGTCTCTGAGTCTCTGAGCCTCTGTGTCTCTGTGTCTCTGAGTCTCTGGGTCTCTGAGCCTCTGTGTCTCTGGGTTTCTGTGTTTCTGAGTCTCTGTGTCTCTGGGTTTCTCTGTCTCTGTGTCTCTTGGTCTCTGTGTCTCTGAGTCTCTGAGCCCCTGTGTCTCTGTGTCTCTGAGTCTCTGGGTCACAGAGCCTCTGAGCCTCTATGTCTCTGAGTCTCTGAGCCTCTGTGTCTCTGTGTCTCTGTGTCTATGAGCCTGTGTGTCTCTGGGTCTCTGTGTCTCTGGGCTCTGAGTCTCTGAGTCTCTGAGTCTCTGCGCATCTGTGTCTCTGAGTCTCCGTGTCGCTGAGTCTCCGAGACACTGAGCCTCTGTGTCTCTGCGTCTCTGAGTCTATGAGTCTCTGTGTCTCTGGGTCTCTGTCTCTCTGGGCTCTGTGTCTCTGAGTCTCTGAGCATCTGTGTCTCTGCGTCTCTGAGTCTATGAGTCTATGTGTCTCTGGGTCTCTGTGTCTCTGGGCTCTGTGTCTCTGAGTCTCTGAGCCTCTGTGTCTCTGAGTCTCTGGGTATCTGAGCCTCTGTGTCTCTGGGCTCTGTGTCTCTGAGTCTCTGAGCCTCTGTGTCTCTGAGTCTCTGGTTTTCTGTGTCTCTGTGTCTCTGGGTTTCTCTGTCTCTGTGTCTCTTGGTCTCTGTGTCTCTGAGCCTCTGTGTCTCCGCGTCGCTGATTCTCTGGGTCTCTGGGCCTCTGGGCCTCTGAGCCTCTATGTCTCTGAGTCTCTGTGTCTCTGTGTCTCTGCGTCTCTTAGACTCTGAGTCTCTGAGCATCTGTGTCTCTGCGTCTCTGAACCTCTGTGTCTCTGCGTCTCTGAGTCTCTGGGTCTCTGAGCCTCTGAGCCTCTATGTCTCTGAGTCTCTGAGTCTCTGTGTCTCTGTGTCTCTGAGTCTCTGACCCTCTGTGTCTCTGTGTCTCTGAGTCTCTGTGTCTCTGAGCCTCTGTGTCTCTGGGTTTCTGTGTTTCTGAGTCTCTGTGTCTCTGGGTTTCTCTGTCTCTGTGTCTCTTGGTCTCGGTGTCTCTGAGTCTCTGAGCCTCTGTGTCCCTGCGTCTCTGAGTCTCTGGGTCTCTGAGCCTCTGAGCCTCTATGTCTCTGAGTCTCTGAGTCTCTGTGTCTCTGAGTCTCTGAGCCTCTGAGCCTCTGTGTCTCTGTGTCTCTGAGTCTATGAGCCTCTGTGTCTCTGGGTCTCTGTGTCTCTGGGCTCTGAGTCTCTGAGTCTCTGAGCATCTGTGTCTCTGAGTCTCTGAGTCTCTGCGCATCTGTGTCTCTGAGTCTCCGTGTCGCTGAGTCTCCGAGACACTGAGCCTCTGTGTCTCTGCGTCTCTGAGTCCATGAGTCTCTGTGTCTCTGGGTCACTGTGTCTCTGGGCTCTGTGTCTCTGAGTCTCTGAGCATCTGTGTCTCTGCGTCTCTGAGTCGATGAGTCTATGTGTCTCTGGGTCTCTGTGTCTCTGGGCTCTGTGTCTCTGAGTCTCTGAGCCTCTGTGTCTCTGTGTCTCTGAGTCTCTGAGCCTCTGTGCCTCTGCGTCTCTGAGTCTCTGGGTCTTGAGCCTCTGAGCCTCCGTGTCTCTCCATCTCTGTGTTCCTTGTCTCTGTGTCTCTGTGTCTCTGCGTCTCTGAGTCTCTGAGTCTCTGAGCATTTGTGTCTCTGCGTCTCTGAGTCTTTATGTCTCTGGTTCTCTGAGTCTCTGAGCCTCCGTGTCTCTCCATCTCTGTATTCCTGAGACTCTGTGTCTCTGAGTCTCTGGGTCTCTGGGTCTCTGTCTCTGTGTCGCAGCATCTCTGAGCCTTTGTGTCTCTGTGTCTCTGTGTCTCTGAGTCTCTGTGTCTCTGTGTCTCTGTGTCTCTGTGTCTCTGAGTCTCTGAGCCTCTGGGTCTCTGAGCCTCTGTGTCTCTGGGTTTCTGTGTTTCTGAGTCTCTGTGTCTCTGGGTTTCTCTGTCTCTGTGTCTCTTGGTCTCTGTGTCTCTGAGTCTCTGAGCCTCTGTGTCTCTATGTCTCTGAGTCTCTGGGTCTCTGAGCCGCTGGGCCTCTATGTCTCTGAGTCTCTGAGCCTCTGTGTCTCTGTGTCTCTGAGTCTATGAGCCTCTGTGTCTCTGGGTCTCTGTGTCTCTGGGCTCTGAGTCTCTGAGTCTCTGAGCATCTGTGTCTCTGAGTCTCTGAGTCTCTGCGCATCTGTGTCTCTGAGTCTCCGTGTCGCTGAGTCTCCGAGACACTGAGCCTCTGTGTCTCTGCGTCTCTGAGTCTATGAGTCTCTGTGTCTCTGGGTCTCTGTGTCTCTGGGCTCTGTGTCTCTGAGTCTTTGAGCATCTGTGTCTCTGCGTCTCTGAGTCTATGAGTCTATGTGTCTCTGGGTCTCTGTGTCTCTGGGCTCTGTGTCTCTGTGTCTCTGAGCCTCTGTGTCTCTGAGTCTCTGGGTCTCTGAGCCTCTGTGTCTCTTAGACTCTGAGTCTCTGAGCATCTGTGTCTCTGCGTCTCTGAACCTCTGTGTCTCTGCGTCTCTGAGTCTCTGGGTCTCTGAGCCTCTGAGCCTCTATGTCTCTGAGTCTCTGAGTCTCTGTGTCTCTGTGTCTCTGAGTCTCTGACCCTCTGTGTCTCTGTGTCTCTGAGTCTCTGTGTCTCTGAGCCTCTGTGTCTCTGGGTTTCTGTGTTTCTGAGTCTCTGTGTCTCTGGGTTTCTCTGTCTCTGTGTCTCTTGGTCTCGGTGTCTCTGAGTCTCTGAGCCTCTGTGTCCCTGCGTCTCTGAGTCTCTGGGTCTCCGAGCCTCTGAGCCTCTATGTCTCTGAGTCTCTGAGTCTCTGTGTCTCTGAGTCTCTGAGCCTCTGAGCCTCTGTGTCTCTGTGTCTCTGAGTCTATGAGCCTCTGTGTCTCTGGGTCTCTGTGTCTCTGGGCTCTGAGTCTCTGAGTCTCTGAGCATCTGTGTCTCTGAGTCTCTGAGTCTCTGCGCATCTGTGTCTCTGAGTCTCCGTGTCGCTGAGTCTCCGAGACACTGAGCCTCTGTGTCTCTGCGTCTCTGAGTCCATGAGTCTCTGTGTCTCTGGGTCTCTGTGTCTCTGGGCTCTGTGTCTCTGAGTCTCTGAGCATCTGTGTCTCTGCGTCTCTGAGTCGATGAGTCTATGTGTCTCTGGGTCTCTGTGTCTCTGGGCTCTGTGTCTCTGAGTCTCTGAGCCTCTGTGTCTCTGTGTCTCTGAGTCTCTGAGCCTCTGTGCCTCTGCGTCTCTGAGTCTCTGGGTCTTGAGCCTCTGAGCCTCCGTGTCTCTCCATCTCTGTGTTCCTTGTCTCTGTGTCTCTGTGTCTCTGCGTCTCTGAGTCTCTGAGTCTCTGAGCATTTGTGTCTCTGCGTCTCTGAGTCTTTATGTCTCTGGTTCTCTGAGTCTCTGAGCCTCCGTGTCTCTCCATCTCTGTATTCCTGAGACTCTGTGTCTCTGAGTCTCTGGGTCTCTGGGTCTCTGTCTCTGTGTCGCAGCATCTCTGAGCCTTTGTGTCTCTGTGTCTCTGTGTCTCTGAGTCTCTGTGTCTCTGTGTCTCTGTGTCTCTGAGTCTCTGAGCCTCTGGGTCTCTGAGCCTCTGTGTCTCTGGGTTTCTGTGTTTCTGAGTCTCTGTGTCTCTGGGTTTCTCTGTCTCTGTGTCTCTTGTTCTCTGTGTCTCTGAGTCTCTGAGCCTCTGTGTCTCTATGTCTCTGAGTCTCTGGGTCTCTGAGCCGCTGGGCCTCTATGTCTCTGAGTCTCTGAGCCTCTGTGTCTCTGTGTCTCTGAGTCTATGAGCCTCTGTGTCTCTGGGTCTCTGTGTCTCTGGGCTCTGAGTCTCTGAATCTCTGAGCATCTGTGTCTCTGAGTCTCTGAGTCTCTGCGCATCTGTGTCTCTGAGTCTCCGTGTCGCTGAGTCTCCGAGACACTGAGCCTCTGTGTCTCTGCGTCTCTGAGTCTATGAGTCTCTGTGTCTCTGGGTCTCTGTGTCTCTGGGCTCTGTGTCTCTGAGTCTTTGAGCATCTGTGTCACTGCGTCTCTGATTCTATGAGTCTATGTGTCTCTGGGTCTCTGTGTCTCTGGGCTCTGTGTCTCTGAGTCTCTGAGCCTCTGTGTCTCTGAGTCTCTGGGTCTCTGAGCCTCTGTGTCTCTGGGTTTCTGTGTTTCTGAGTCTCTGTGTCTCTGGCATCCTCTGTCTCTGTGTCTCTTGGTCTCTGTGTCTCTGAGCCTCTGTGTCTCTGCGTCGCTGAGTCTCTGGGTCTCTGGGCCTCTGAGGCTCTGAGCCTCTATGTCTCTGAGTCTCTGAGTCTCTGTGTCTCTTTGTCTCTTAGTCTCTGAGTCTCTGAGCATCTGTGTCTCTGCGTCTCTGAACCTCTGTGTCTCTGCGTCTCTGAGCCTCCGTGTCTCAACGTCTCTGAGTCTCTGAGTGTCTGTCTCTCTGAGTCTCTGAGCCTCTGTGTCTCTGCGTCTCTGAGTCTCTGGGTCTCTGAGCCTCTGAGCCTCTATGTCTCTGAGTCTCTGTGTCTCTGTGTCTCTGTGTCTCTGAGTCTCTGACCCTCTGTGTCTCTGTGACTCTGAGTCTCTGTGTCTCTGAGCCTCTGTGTCTCTGGGTTTCTGTGCTTCTGAGTCTCTGTGTCTCTGGGTTTCTCTGTCTCTGTGTCTCTTGGTCTCTGTGTCTCTGAGTCTCTGAGCCTCTGTGTCTCTGCGTCTCTGAGTCTCTGGGTCTCTGAGCCTCTGAGCCTCTATGTCTCTGAGTCTCTGAGTCTCTGTGTCTCTGTGTCTCTGAGTCTCTGAGCCTCTGCGTCTCTGAGTCTCTGGGTCTTGAGCCTCTGAGCCTCCGTGTCTCTCCATCTCTGTGTTCCTGAGTCTCTGTGTCTCTGTGTCTCTGAGTCTCTGAGTCTCTGAGCATTTCTGTCTCTGCGTCTCTGAGTCTTTATGTCTCTGTTTCTCTGAGTCTCTGAGCCTCCGTGTCTCTCCATCTCTGTGTTCCTGAGACTCTGTGTCTCTGAGTCTCTGGGTCTCTGGGTCTCTGTCTCTGTGTCTCAGCATCTCTGAGCCTTTGTGTCTCTGCGTCTCTGTGTCTCTGGGTCGCTGAGCCTCTGAGCCTCGAAGTCTCTGAGTCTCTGTGTCTCTGTGTCTATGAGTCTCTGAGCCTCTGTGTCTCTGTGTCTCTGAGTCTCTGGGTCTCTGAGCCTCTGTGTCTCTGGGTTTCTGTGTTTCTGAGTCTCTGTGTCTCTGGGTTTCTCTGTCTCTGTGTCTCTTGGTCTCGGTGTCTCTGAGTCTCTGAGCCTCTGTGTCCCTGCGTCTCTGAGTCTCTGGGTCTCTGAGCCTCTGAGCCTCTATGTCTCTGAGTCTCTGAGTCTCTGTGTCTCTGAGTCTCTGAGCCTCTGAGCCTCTGTGTCTCTGTGTCTCTGAGTCTATGAGCCTCTGTGTCTCTGGGTCTCTGTGTCTCTGGGCTCTGAGTCTCTGAGTCTCTGAGCATCTGTGTCTCTGAGTCTCTGAGTCTCTGCGCATCTGTGTCTCTGAGTCTCCGTGTCGCTGAGTCTCCGAGACACTGAGCCTCTGTGTCTCTGCGTCTCTGAGTCCATGAGTCTCTGTGTCTCTGGGTCTCTGTGTCTCTGGGCTCTGTGTCTCTGAGTCTCTGAGCATCTGTGTCTCTGCGTCTCTGAGTCTATGAGTCTATGTGTCTCTGGGTCTCTATGTCTCTGGGCTCTGTGTCTCTGAGTCACTGAGCCTCTGTGTCTCTGTGTCTCTGAGTCTCTGAGCCTCTGTGCCTCTGCGTCTCTGAGTCTCTGGGTCTTGAGCCTCTGAGCCTCCGTGTCTCTCCATCTCTGTGTTCCTGAGTCTCTGTGTCTCTGTGTCTCTGCGTCTCTGAGTCTCTGAGTCTCTGAGCATTTGTGTCTCTGCGTCTCTGAGTCTTTATGTCTCTGTTTCTCTGAGTCTCTGAGCCTCCGTGTCTCTCCATCTCTGTATTCCTGAGACTCTGTGTCTCTGAGTCTCTGGGTCTCTGGGTCTCTGTCTCTGTGTCTCAGCATCTCTGAGCCTTTGTGTCTCTGTGTCTCTGTGTCTCTGAGTCTCTGTGTCTCTGTGTCTCTGTGTCTCTGAGTCTCTGAGCCTCTGGGTCTCTGAGCCTCTGTGTCTCTGGGTTTCTGTGTTTCTGAGTCTCTGTGTCTCTGGGTTTCTCTGTCTCTGTGTCTCTTGGTCTCTGTGTCTCTGAGTCTCTGAGCCTCTGTGTCTCTATGTCTCTGAGTCTCTGGGTCTCTGAGCCGCTGGGCCTCTATGTCTCTGAGTCTCTGAGCCTCTGTGTCTCTGTGTCTCTGAGTCTATGAGCCTCTGTGTCTCTGGGTCTCTGTGTCTCTGGGCTCTGAGTCTCTGAGTCTCTGAGCATCTGTGTCTCTGAGTCTCTGAGTCTCTGCGCATCTGTGTCTCTGAGTCTCCGTGTCGCTGAGTCTCCGAGACACTGAGCCTCTGTGTCTCTGCGTCTCTGAGTCTATGAGTCTCTGTGTCTCTGGGTCTCTGTGTCTCTGGGCTCTGTGTCTCTGAGTCTTTGAGCATCTGCGTCTCTGCGTCTCTGAGTCTATGAGTCTATGTGTCTCTGGGTCTCTGTGTATCTGGGCTCTGTGTCTCTGAGTCTCTGAGCCTCTGTGTCTCTGAGTCTCTGGGTCTCTGAGCCTCTGTGTCTCTGGGTTTCTGTGTTTCTGAGTCTCTGTGTCTCTGGCATCCTCTGTCTCTGTGTCTCTTGGTCTCTGTGTCTCTGAGCCTCTGTGTCTCTGCGTCGCTGAGTCTCTGGGTCTCTGGGCCTCTGAGCCTCTGAGCCTCTATGTCTCTGAGTCTCTGAGTCTCTGTGTCTCTTTGTCTCTTAGTCTCTGAGTCTCTGAGCATCTGTGTCTCTGCGTCTCTGAACCTCTGTGTCTCTGCGTCTCTGAACCTCTGTGTCTCTGCGTCTCTGAGCCTCCGTGTCTCTGCGTCTCTGAGTCTCTGAGTGTCTGTCTCTCTGAGTCTCTGTGCCTCTGTGTCTCTGCGTCTCTGAGTCTCTGGGTCTCTGAGCCTCTGAGCCTCTATGTCTCTGAGTCTCTGTGTCTCTGTGTCTCTGAGTCTCTGACCCTCTGTGTCTCTGTGACTCTGAGTCTCTGTGTCTCTGAGCCTCTGTGTCTCTGGGTTTCTGTGTTTCTGAGTCTCTGTGTCTCTGGGTTTCTCTGTCTCTGTGTCTCTTGGTCTCTGTGTCTCTGAGTCTCTGAGCCTCTGTGTCTCTGCGTCTCTGAGTCTCTGGGTCTCTGAGCCTCTGAGCCTCCATGTCTCTGAGTCTCTGAGTCTCTGTGTCTCTGTGTCTCTGAGTCTCTGAGCCTCTGCGTCTCTGAGTCTCAGGGTCTTGAGCCTCTGAGCCTCCGTGTCTCTCCATCTCTGTGTTCCTGAGTCTCTGTGTCTCTGTGTCTCTGAGTCTCTGAGTCTCTGAGCATTTCTGTCTCTGCGTCTCTGAGTCTTTATGTCTCTGTTTCTCTGAGTCTCTGAGCCTCCGTGTCTCTCCATCTCTGTGTTCCAGAGACTCTGTGTCTCTGAGTCTCTGGGTCTCTGGGTCTCTGTCTCTGTGTCTCAGCATCTCTGAGCCTTTGTGTCTCTGCGTCTCTGTGTCTCTGGGTCGCTGAGCCTCTGAGCCTCGATGTCTCTGAGTCTCAGAGTCTCTGTGCCTCTGAGTCTCTGAGCTTCTGTGTCTCTGCGTCTCTGAGTCTCTGTCTCTGAGCATCTGTGCCTCTGAGTCTTTGTGTCGCTGAGTCTCTGAGTCACTGAGCCTCTGTGTCTCTGAGTCTCTGGGTCTCTGAGCCTCTGTGTCTCTGGGTTTCTGTGTTTCTGCGTCTCTGAGTCTATGAGTCTATGTGTCTCTGGGTCTCTGGGCTCTGTGTCTTTGTGTCTCTGAGCCTCTGTGTCTCTGAGTCTCTGAGCCTCTGTGCCTCTGCGTCTCTGAGTCTCTGGGTCTTGAGCCTCTGAGCCTCCGTGTCTCTCCATCTCTGTGTTCCTGAGTCTCTGTGTCTCTGAGTTTCTGAGCGTCTGTGTCTCTGCGTCTCTGTGTTTCTGAGTCTCTGTGTCTCTGGGTCTCTGGGTCTCTGTGTCTCCGAGTCTCTGGGTCTCTGTGTCTCTGCATCTCTGAACCTTTGTGTGTCAACGTCTCTGAGTCCCTGAGACTCTGAGCCTCTGTCTCTCTGTGTCTCTGAGTCTCTGAGTCTCTATGCCTCTGAGCCTCTGTGTCTCTGCATCTCAGAGTCTCTGAGCATCTGAGCCTCGATGTCTCTGAGTGTCTCAGTCTCTGTGTCTCTGAGTCTCTGAGCATCTGTGTCTCTGCGTCTCTGTGTCTCTGGGTCGCAGTGTCTCTGCGTCTCGGAGTCTCTGTGTCTCTGAGTCTCAGTGTGTCTGAGTCTCTATGCCTCTGACCCTCTGTGTCTCTGCATCTCAGAGTCTCTGAGCATCTGTGTCTCTGCGTCTCTGAGTCTCTCAGTATCTGTGTCTCTGGGTCTCTGTGTCTCTAAGTCTCTGAGCCTCTGTGTGTCTGCGTCTCTGATCCTCTGTGTCTCTGCATCTCCGAGTCCCTCCGTCTCTGAGCCTCTGTGTCTCTGCGTCTCTAGGTCTTTTAGCCTCTGAGCCTCGATATCTCTGAGTCTCTGCGTCTCTGGGTCTCTGAGTCTCTGAGTCTCTGCGTCTCTGAGTCTCTGGGTCTCTGAGCCTGTGAGCCTCGATGTCTCTGAGTCTCTGAGTCTCTGTGTCTCTGTGTCTCTGAGTCTCTGTGTCTCTGTGTCTCTGAGTCTCTGGGTCTCTGAGCCTCCGTGTCTCTGGGTTTCTGTGTTTCTGAGTCTCTGTGTCTCTGGGTTTCTCTGTCTCTGTGTCTCTTAGTCTCTGTGTCTCTGAATCTCTGAGCCTCTGTGTCTCTGCGTCTCTGAACCTCTGTGTCTCTGCGTCTCTGAGCCAACGTGTCTCTGCGTCTCTGAGTCTCTGAGTGTCTGTCTCTCTGAGTCTCTGAGCCTCTGTGTCTCTGCGTCTCTGAGTCTCTGGGTCTCTGAGCCTCTGAGCCTCTATGTCTCTCAGTCTCTGAGTCTCTGTGTCTCTGTGTCTCTGAGTCTCTGAGCCTCTGTGTCTCTGTGTCTCTGAGTCTATGGGTCTCTGAGCCTCTGAGCCTCAATGTCCCTGAGTCTCTGAGTCTATGTGTCTCTGTGTCTGAGTCTGTGAGCCTCTATGTCTCTGAGTCTCTGAGTCTCTGAGCCTCTATGTCTCTGAGTCTCTGAGCCTCTGTGTCTCTGCGTCTCTGAGTCTGTGAGTCTCTGAGTCTATGATTCTCTATGTCTCTGGGTCTCTGTGTCTCTGTGCATCTGAGTCTATGAGTCTCTGTGTCTCTGGGTCTCTGTGTCTCTGAGTCTAGGAGTCTCTGTGTCTCTGGTTCTCTGTGTCTCTGGGCTCTGTGTCTCTGAGTCTCTGAGCCTCTGTGTCTCTGCATCTCTGAGCCTCTGTGTCTCTGCGTCTCTGAGTCTCTGAGCATCTGTGTCCCTGAGTCTCCGTGTCGCTGAGTCTCTGAGACACTGAGACTCCATGTCTCTGCTTCTCTGAGTCTCTGAGTCTCTGAGCTTCTGTGTCTGTGCATCTCTGTGTTCCTGAGTCTCTGTGTCTCTGTGTCTCTGGGTCTCTGTGTCTCTGCATCTCTGAGCCTCTGTGTCTCTGCGTCTCTGAGTCTCTGAGTCTCTGAGCCTCTGAGTCTCTGAGTCTATGAATCTCTGTGTCTCTGGGTCTCTGTGTGTCTGAGTCTCTGTGTCTCTGAGTCTCTGCGTCTCTGTGTGTCTGCATCTCTGAGCCTCTGTGTCGATGCGTCTTGCGTCTCTGAGTCACTGAGCCTCTGTGTATCTGCGTCTCTAAATCTCTGAGTCTCTATGTCTCTGTGTCTCTGAGTCTCTGTGTCTCTGGGTCTCTGTGTCTCTGAGTCTCTGTGTCTCTGAGTCTCTGTGTCTCTGCGTCTCTGAGTCTCTGAGTCTCTGAGCCTCTGTTTCTCTGCGTCTCTGAGTCTCTGAGTCTCTGAGCCTCTGTGTCTCTGCGTCTCTGAGTCTCTGACTCTCTGAGTCTATGATTCTCTATGTCTCTGGGTCTCTGTGTCTCTGTGTCTCTGAGTCTCCGTGTCGGTGAGTCTCGGAGCCTCTGTGTCTCTGAGTCTCTGAGTCACTTTTCTCTAGGTCTGTGTGTCTCTGAGTCTCTGGGTCTCTGCGTCTCTGAGTCTCTGGGTCTCTGAAGCACTGAGCCTCTGTGTGTCTGAGTCTCTGTGTCTCTGTGTGTCTGAGTCTCTGTGTCTCTGAGTCTCTGCGTCTCTGAGCCTCTGTGTCTCTGCATCTCTGAGCCTCTGTCTCGATGCGTCTCTGAGTCACTGAGCCTCTGTGTCTCTGTGTCTTTGAGTCTCTGTGTTTCTGGGTCTCTGTGTCTCTGAGTCTCAGCCTCTGTGTCTCTGCATCTCTGAGCCTCTGTGTCTCTGCGTCTCTGAGTCTCTGAGCATCTGTGTCTCTGAGCCTCTGTGTCTCTGAGTCTCCGTGTCACTGAGTCTCTGAGTCACTAAGCCTCTGTGTCTCTGCGTCTCTGTGTTTCTGAGTCTCTGTGTCTCTGAGTCTCTGGGTCTCTTTGTCTCTGCGTCTCTGAACCTTTGTGTGTCAATGTCTCTGAGTCCCTGAGTCTCTGAGCCTGTGTCTCTCTGCGTCTCTGAGTCTCTGAGTCTCTGTGTCTCTGTGTCTCTGGGTCTCTGTGTCTCTGAGTCTCTGAGTCTCTGAGTTTCTGAGCCTCTGTGTCTCCTCGTCTCTGTGTCTCTGAGTCTCAGTGTGTCTGAGTCTCTATGCCTCTGACCCTCTGTGTCTCTGCATCTCAGAGTCTCTGAGCATCTGTGTCTCTGCTTCTCTGAGTCTCTCAGTATCTGTGTCTCTGGGTCTCTGTGTCTCTAAGTCTCTGAGCCTCTGTGTGTCTGCGTCTCTGAGCCTCTGTGTCTCTGCGTCTCTGTGTTTCTGAGTCAATGAGTCTCTGTGTCTCTGGGTCCCTGTGTCTCTGGGCTCTGCGTCTCTGAGTGTCTGAGCATCTGTGTCTCTGTGTCTCTGAGTCTCTGTGTCTCTGGTCCCCTGTGTCTCTGAGTCTCTGGGTCTCTGTGTCTCTGCGTCTCTGAACCTTTGTGTGTCAATATCTCTGAGTCCCTGAGACTCTGAGCCTCTGTCTCTCTGCGTCTCTGAGTCTCTGAGTCTCTGTGTCTCTGGTTCCCTGTGTCTCTGAGACTCTGAGTCTCTGAGTTTCTGAGGCTCTGTGTCTCCTCGTCTCTGAGTCATTGAGTCTCAGTGTGTCTGAGTCTCTATGACTCTGAGCCACTGTGTCTCTGCATCTCAGAGTCTCTGAGCATCTGAGTCTCTGCGTCTCTGAGTCTCTCAGTATCTGTGTCTCTGGGTCTCTGTGTCTCTAAGTCTCTGAGCCTCTGTGTCTCTGCGTCTCTGATTCCCTCCGTCTCTGAGCTCTTTGACTCTGCGTCGCTGTGTTTCTGAGTCTCTGTGTCTCTGAGTCTCTGAGCCACTGTGTCTCTGCATCTCTGAGTCACTGGGTCTCTGAGCCACTGAGCCTCTATGTCTCTGAGTTTCTGAGTCTCTGTGTCTCTTAGTGTCTGAGTCTCTGAGCCTCTGTGTCACTGCGTCTCTGAGTCTATGAGTCTCTGTGTCTCTGTGTCTCTGGGTCTCTGAGTCTCTGAGTCTCTGCGTCTCTGAGTTTCTGGGTCTCTGAGCCTCTGAGTCTCAGCGTCTCTAGGTCTCAGTGTGTCTGAGCCTCGATATCTCTGAGTCTCTGTGTCTCTGAGTCTCTGAGTCTCTGAACCTCTGTCTCTCTGCGTCTTTGTGTTTCTGAGTCTCTGTGTCTCAGTGTCTCTGGGTCTCTGAGTCTCTGAGTCTCTGCGTCTCTGAGTTTCTGGGTCTCTGAGCCTCTGAGCCTCGATGTCTCTGAGTCTCTGAGTCTCTGTGTCTCTGTGTGTCTGAGCCTCCGTGACTCTGTGTCTCTGAGTCTCTGGGTCTCTGAGTCTCTGTGTCTCTGGGTTTCTCTGTCTCTGTGTCTCTTGGTCTCTGTGTCTCTGAGTCTCTGAACCTCTGTGTCCCTGCGTCTCTGAGTCTCTGAGTCTCTGGGTTTCTGTGTCTCTGGGCTCTGTGTCTCCTAGTCTCTGAGCCTCTGTGTCTCTTTGTCTCTTAGTCTCTGAGTCTCTGAGCCTCTGTGTCTCTGCGTCTCTGAGTCTATAAGTCTCTGTGTCTCTGGGTCTCTGTGTCTCTGGGCTCTGTGTCTCTGGGACTCTGAGCCTCTATGTCTCTGTGTCTCTGAGTCTCTGCGTCACTTTTCTCTGTGTCTCTGTGTCTCTGTGTCCCTGTGTCTCTGAGTCTCTGGGTCTCTGTGTCTCTGCGTCTTTGAACCTCTGAGTCCCTGAGACTCTGAGCCTCTGTCTCTCTGTGTCTCTGCGTCTCTGAGTCTCTGTGTCTCTGGGTCTCTGTGTCTCTGCGTCTCTGAGCCTCTGAGTCTCTGAGTTTCTGAGTCTCTGAGTTTCTGAGCCTCTGTGTCTCCTCGTTTTGGAGTCACTGAGTGTCAGTGTGTCTGAGTCTCTGTGTCTCTGAGCCTCTGTATCTCTGGGTCTCTGTGTCTCTGAGTCTCTATGTCGCTGTGTCTCAACGTCTCTGAGCCTCTGTGTGTCTGCGTGTCTGAGCCTCTGTGTCTCTGCGTCTCTGTGTTTCTGAGCCTCTGTGTCTCTTTGTCTCTTAGTCTCTGAGTCTCTGAGCCTCTGTGTCTCTGCGTCTCTGAGTCTCTGGGTCGCTGAGCCTCTGAGCCTCTATGTCTCTGCGTCTCTGAGTCTCTGTGTCTCTGAGCCTCTGTGTCTGTGCGTCTCTGTGTTCCTGAGTCTCTGAGCCTCTGTGTCTCTGAGTCTCTGAGTCTCTGTGTCTAGAGACACAGAGACCCAGAGACACAGATACTGAGAGACTCAGAGAAGCAGAGACACAGATGTTCAGAGACTCTGAGATGCAGAGACACAGAGGGTCAGAGGCATAGAGACTCAGACACACTGACGCTCAGTGACTCAGAGACGAGGAGACACAGAGGCTCAGAAACTCAGAGACGCAGAGACACAGAGACCCAGAGACACAGAGACACAGAGACTCAGAGACTCAGAGACGCAGAGAGACACAGGCTCAGAGACTCAGGGACTCAGAGACGTTGACACACAAAGGTTCAGAGACGCAGAGACACAGAGACCCAGAGACTCAGAGACACAGAGACTCAGAGGCCCAGAGACACAGAGACACAAAGACTCAGAGACACAGAGACACTGCGACCCAGAGACACAGAGACTCAGAAACACAGAGACGCAGAAACACAGATGCTCAGAGACTCAGAGACGCAGAGACACAGAGGCTCAGAGATGCAGAGACACAGAGGCTCAGAGACTCAGAGACACAGAGACCCAGAGACACAGAGGCTCAAAGACACAGAGACACAGAGGCTCAGTGACTCAGAGACGCATCGAGACAGAGGCTCAGAGATGCAGAGACACAGAGGCTCAGAGACGCAGAGACTCAGAGACACAGAGACACAGAGACTCAGACACACAGAGACACAGAGACTCAGACACACAGAGGCTCAGAGGTTCAGAGACCCAGAGACTCAGAGACGCAGAGACCCAGAGACTCAGAGACACACAGACCTAGAGAAAAGTGACTCAGAGACTCAGAGACACAGAGGCTCCGAGACTCACCGACACGGAGACTCAGAGACTCAGAGACACAGAGACCCAGCGACACAGAGACTCATAGACTCAGATGCACAGAGACACAGAGACCCAGAGACATAGAGAATCATAGACTCAGAGACGCAGAGACACAGAGGCTCAGAGACTCAGAGACTCAGAGACGCAGAAAAACAGAGGCTCAGAGACTCAGAGACTCAGAGACGCAGAGACACAGAGACTCAGAGACACAGAGACTCAGAGACACCGAGACTCAGATACACAGAGGCTCAGTGACTCAGAGACGCAAGACGCATCGAGACAGAGGCTCAGAGATGCAGACACACAGAGACGCAGAGACTAAGAGACACAGAGACACAGTGACTCAGACACACAGAGACACAGAGACACAGAGATTCAGAGACTCAGAGGCTCAGAGACTCAGAGACGCAGAGACACAAAGGCTCAGAGATGCAGAGACACAGAGACCCAGAGACACAGAGACACAGAGACTCAGGAACACAGAGATGCACAGACACAGAGGCTCAGAGACTCAGAGAAGCAGAGACATGGAGTCTCAGTGTCTCAGAGACTCAGCGACACGGAGACTCAGGGACACAGATGCTCAGAGACTCAGAGACACAGAGCCCAGAGACACAGAGAACCAGAGACACAGAGACTCCTAGACTCAGAGACTCAGGGACACAGATGCTCAGAGACTCAGAGACACAGAGCCCAGAGACACAGAGAGCCAGAGACACAGAGACTCCTAGACTCAGAGACCCAGAGACACAGAGACTCAGAGACGCTGAGACACAGAGAGACAGAGGCTCAGAGTCTCAGGGACTCAGAGACGCAGACACACAGAGGTTCAAAGACGCAGAGACACAGAGACCCAGAGACTCAGAGACACAGGGACACAGAGACACAGAGACACAGAGAAAAGTGACGCAGAGACTCAGAGACACAGAGACTCAGAGACACAGAGACATAGAGGCTCAGAGGCGCAGAGTCCCAGAGACACAGAGCCCAGAGACACAGAGATCCAGAGACACAGAGACTCATAGACTCAGAGACGCAGAGACACAGAGGCTCAGAGATTCAGAGACTAAGAGACAAAGAGACACAGAGGCTCAGAGACTAGGAGACACAGAGCCCAGAGACACAGAAACCAAGAGACTCAGAGACTCAGAGACTGAGAGACGCAGTGACACAGAGGCTCAGAGACTCAGAGACACAGAGACTCATAGACTCAGAGACGCAGAGACACAGAGGCTCAGAGACTCAGAGACATAGAGACCAAGAGACATAGAGACAGAGAAACCCAGAGACACAGAGACTCAGAGACCCAGAGACTCAGAGACACAGAGTCACGGAGGCTCAGACACTCAGAGACACAGAGACACAGAGACTCAGAGACATCGAGGCTCAGAGGCTCAGAGACCCAGAGACTCAGAGACGCAGAGACTCAGAGACTCAGAGACCCAGAGACACTGAGACACAGAGACTCAGAAACACAGAGACGCAGAGACACAGAGGCTCAGAGACTCAGAGACTCAGAGACACAGAGACTCAGAGATATCGAGGCTCAGAGGCTCAAAGACCTAGAGACGCTGAGACTCAGATGCTCAGAGACTCAGAGACTCAGCGACACGGAGACTCAGAGACACAGATGCTCAGGGACTTAGAGACACAGAGCCCCAGAGACACAGAGACTCATAGACTCAGAGACGCAGTTACACAGAGGCTCAGAGACTCAGACACTAAGAGACACAGAGACACAGAGACTCAGAAACTCAGAGACATAGAGGCTCAGTGGCTCAGAGACCCAGTGACTCAGAGATGCAGAGACACAGTGGCTCCGAGTCTCAGAGACACAGAGACTCAGAAACACAGAGACGCAGAGTCACAGAGGCTCAGAGACGGAGGGACTCAGAGACGCAGAGACACAGAGGCTCAAAGACTTAGAGACACAGAGACCCAGAGACACAGATACTGAGAGACTCAGAGACGCAGAGACACAGATGCTCAGAGACTCTGTGATGCAGAGACACAGAGGCTCAGAGTCATAGAGACACAGACACACTGAGACTCAGTGACTCAGAGACGAGGAGACACAGAGGCTCAGAAACTCAGAGACTCAGAGACACAGGGACCCAGAGACACAGAGACTCAGAGACTCAGAGACGCAGAGAGACAGAAGCTCAGAGTCTCAGGGACTCAGAGATGTTGACACACAAAGGTTCAGAGACGCAGAGACACAGAGACCCAGAGATTCAGAGACACAGGGGCCCAGAGACACAGAGACTCAGAGACACAGAGACACAGATGCTCAGACACTCAGAGACGCAGAGCCCAGAGACACAGGGACCCAGAGACACAGAGACTCATTGACTCAGAAACACAGAGACGCAGAGACACAGAGGCTCAGAGACGCAGACACACAGAGGCTCAGAGACTTAGAGACACAGAGACCCAGAGACACAGATACTGAGAGACTCAGAGAAGCAGAGACACAGATGCTCAGAGACTCTGAGATGCAGAGACACAGAGGGTCAGAGGCATAGAGACTCAGACACACTGACGCTCAGTGACTCAGAGACGAGGAGACACAGAGGCTCAGAAACTCAGAGACTCAGAGACTCAGAGACTCAGAGACGCAGAGAGACACAGGCTCAGAGACTCAGGGACTCAGAGACGTTGACACACAAAGGTTCAGAGACGCAGAGACACAGAGACCCAGAGACTCAGAGACACAGAGACTCAGAGGCCCAGAGACACAGAGACACAGAGACACAAAGACTCAGACACAGAGACACTGCGACCCAGAGACACAGAGACTCAGAAACACAGAGACGCAGAGACACAGAGGCTTTGTGACTCAGAGACTCAGTGACACGGAGACTCAGAGACACAGATGCTCAGAGACTCAGAGACGCAGAGACACAGAGGCTCAGAGATGCAGAGACACAGAGGGTCAGAGACTCAGAGACAAAGAGACCCAGAGACACAGAGACTCAAAGACACAGAGACACAGAGGCTCAGTGACTCAGAGACGCATCGAGACAGAGGCTCAGAGATGCAGAGACACAGAGGCTCAGAGACGCAGAGACTCAGAGACACAGAGACACAGAGACTCAGACACACAGAGACACAGAGACTCAGACACACAGAGGCTCAGAGGTTCAGAGACCCAGAGACGCAGAGACCCAGAGACTCAGAGACACACAGACCTAGAGAAAAGTGACTCAGAGACTCAGAGACACAGAGGCTCCGAGACTCACCGACACGGAGACTCAGAGACACAGAGACACAGAGACCCAGAGACACAGAGACTCATAGACTCAAATGCACAGAGACACAGAGACCCAGAGACATAGAGAATCATAGACTCAGAGACTCACAGACTCAGAGACGCAGAGACACAGAGGCTCAGAGACTCAGAGACTCAGAGACGCAGAAAAACAGAGGCTCAGAGACTCAGAGACTCAGAGACGCAGAGACACAGAGACTCAGAGACACAGAGACTCAGAGACACAGAGACCCAGAGACACAGAGACTCAGAGACACAGAGACACAGAGACTCAGAGATTTAGAGACGCAGATACACAGAGGCTCAGTGACTCAGAGACGCAAGACGCATCGAGACAGAGGCTCAGAGATGCAGACACACAGAGACGCAGAGACTAAGAGACACAGAGACACAGTGACTCAGACACACAGAGACACAGACACACAGAGATTCAGAGACTCAGAGGCTCAGAGACTCAGAGAGGCAGAGACACAAAGGCTCAGAGATGCAGAGACACAGAGACCCAGAGACACAGAGACACAGAGACTCAGGAACACAGAGATGCACAGACACAGAGGCTCAGAGACTCAGAGAAGCAGAGACATGGAGTCTCAGTGTCTCAGAGACTCAGCGACACGGAGACTCAGGGACACAGATGCTCAGAGACTCAGAGACACAGAGCACCAGAAACACAGAGATTCCTAGATCAGAGACGCAGAGACACAGAGGCTCAGTGCCTCAGAGACTAAGAGACAAAGAGACGCAAAGGCTGAGAGACTCAGAGACACAGAGAGTCAGAGACTCAGAGACATAGGGGCTCACAGACTCAGACACAGAGACACATAGACTCAGAGACTCAGGGACATTGAGGCTCAGAGGCTCAGAGACCCATAGACTCAGAGACACAGAGATACAGAGACTCAGAGACACAGAGACACAGAGACTCAGAGACATCGAGGCTCAGAATCTCAGAGACCCAGAGACTCAGAGACGCAGAGACACAGAGGCTCAGACACTCAGAGATTCAGCGACACGGAGAGTCAGAGACACAGATGCTCAGAGACTCAGAGACTCAGGGACGCAGAGACACATAGGCACAGAGACTCAGAGAGACAGACACTCAGAGACTCAGAAATGCAGAGACACGGGGGCACAGAGACACAGAGACCCAGAGACACAGAGACACAGAGACCCAGAGACACAGAGACTCAGAGACATAGAGACCTAGACAAAAGTGACTCAGAGACTCAGAGACACAGAGACTCAGAGACACAGAGACGCAGAGAATCAGAGACAGGGAGGCTCAGAGGCTCAGAGATCCAGAGACTCAGAATCATAGACTCAGAGACTCAGAGACATAGAGACACAGAGACTCAGCGTCCCAGAGACTCAGAGACGCAGAGACACAGAGGCTCAGTGACTCAGAGACTCAGCGACACAAAGACTCAAACGCACAGATGCTCAGAGACAGAGACTCAGAGGCACAGAGACTCTGAGACTCAGAGACATAGAGGCTCAGAGGCTCAGAGACCCAGAGACTCAGAGACGCAGAGACACAGAGGCTCAGAGACTCAGAGAGACAGACACTCTGAGACTCAGAGACGCAGAGACACGGAGGCTCAGAGACGCAGAGACACAGAGGTTCAGAGACGCAGAGACACAGATGCTCAGAGACTCAGAGGCTAAGAGACAAAGAGACACAGAGACTCAGAGACTCAGAGACATAGAGGTTCAGAGGCCCAGAGACCCAGAGACTCAGCGACGCAGAGACACAGAGGCTCAGAGACACAGAGACACAGAGACCAAGAGACACAGAGACAGAGAAACCCAGAGATACAGAGACTCAGAAACACAGAAACCCAGAGACACAGAGGCTCAGAGACTCAGAGACACAGAGACACAGAGACACAGAGACTCAGAGACTCAGAGACATCGAGGCTCAGAGGCTCAGAGACCCAGAAACTCAGAGACGCAGAGACTCAGAGACTCAGAGACCCAGAGACACAGACACTCAGAGATATCGAGGCTCAGAGGCTAAAAGACCTAGAGACGCAGAGACACAGATGCTCAGAGACCCAGAGACTCAGCGACACGGAGACTCAGAGACACAGATGCTCAGGGACTCAGAGACACAGAGCCCCAGAGACACAGAGACACAGAGACTCATAGACTCCGAGACGCAGAGACACAGAGGCTCAGAGACTCAGACACTAAGAGACACAGAGACTCAGAAACTCAGAGACATAGAGGCTCAGTGGATCAGAGACGGAGAGACTCAGAGATGCAGAGACACAGTGGCTCCGAGTCTCAGAGACACAGAGACTCAGAAACACAGAGACGCAGAGACACAGAGGCTCAGAGACGGAGGGACTCAGAGACGTAGAGACACAGAGGATCAGAGACGCAGACACACAGAGGCTCAGAGACTTAGAGACACAGAGACCCAGAGACACAGATACTGAGAGACTCAGAGACGCAGAGACACAGATGCTCAGAGACTCTGAGATGCAGAGACACAGAGGGTCAGAGGCATAGAGACTCAGACACACTGAGACTCAAAGACTCCGAGACGCAGAGACACTGCGACCCAGAGACACAGAGACGCAGAGACACAGATGCTCAGAGACTCAGAGACACAGAGACTGAGACACTCAGAGACATCGAGGCTCAGATGCTCAGAGACTCTGAGATGCAGAGACACAGAGGCTCAGAGGCATGGAGACTCAGAGACTCAGAGACACAGAAAGACAGAGGCTCAGAGACTCAGGGACTCAGAGACGTTGACACACAAAGGTTCAGAGATGCAGAGACACAGAGACCCAGAGACTCAGAGAAACAGAGACCCAGAGACACAGTGGCACAGAGACACAGAGACTCAGGAACACAGAGATGGAGAGACACGGAGGCTCAGAGGCTCAGAGACCCAGAGACACAGAGACGCAGAGACACAGAGGCTCAGTGTCTCGTAGGCTCAGCGACACTGAGACTCAGAGACATAGATGCTCAGAGACTCAGAGACACAGAGACACAGAGCCACAGAGGCTCAGAGACTCAGAGACACAGAGCCCAGAGACACAGAGACCCAGAGACACAGAGACTCAGAGACACAGAGACACAGATGCTCAGAGACTCAGAGACACAGAGCCCAGACACACAGAGACCCAGAGAAACTGAGACTCATAGATTCAGCGAAGCAGAGACACAGAGGCTCAGAGACTCAGAGACTAAGAGACTCAGAGACGCAGAGACACAGAGACACAGAGACTCAGGAACACAGAGATGGAGAGACACGGAGGCTCAGAGGCTCAGAGACCCAGAGACTCAGAGACGCAGAGGCACAGAGGCTCAGTGTCTCGGAGTATCAGCGACACGGAGACTCAGAGACACAGATGCTCAGAGACTCAGAGACACAGAGACACAGATGCTCAGAGACTCAGAGACACAGAGCCTCAGAGACGTAGAGACACAGAGAACCAGAGACTCAGAGACTCAGAGACGCAGAGACACAGAGACCCAGAGACACAGAGACTCAGAGACACAGAGACACAGATGCTCAGAGACTCAGAGACACAGAGCCCAGAGACACAGAGACCCAGAGACACAGAGACTCAGAGACACAGAGACACAGATGCTCAGAGACTCAGAGACACAGAGCCCAGAGACACAGAGACCCAGAGACACAGAGACTCAGAGACACAGAGACACAGATGCTCAGAGACTCAGAGACACAGAGCCCAGACACACAGAGACCCAGAGACACAGAGACTCAGAGACACAGAGACACAGATGCTCAGAGACTCAGAGACACAGAGCCCAGAGACACCGAGACCCAGAGACGCAGAGACTCAGAGACACAGAGACACAGATGCTCAGAGACTCAGAGACACAGATCCCAGACACACAGAGACCCAGAGACACAGAGACTCATAGATTCAGCGAAGCAGAGACACAGAGGCTCAGAGACTCAGAGACTAAGAGACTCAGAGACGCAGAGACACAGAGACACAGAGACTCAGGAACACAGAGATGGAGAGACACGGAGGCTCAGAGGCTCAGAGACCCAGAGACTCAGAGACGCAGAGGCACAGAGGCTCAGTGTCTCGGAGTATCAGCGACATGGAGACTCAGAGACACAGATGCTCAGAGACACAGAGGCTCAGAGACGCAGACATACAGAGGTTCAGAGATGCAGAGACACAGAGACCCAGAGACTCAAAGACACAGAGACCCAGAGACACAGAGACTCATAGACTCAGAGACTCAGAGGCACAGAGACACAGAGAATCATAGACTCAGAGACTCAGTGACTCAGAGACACAGAGACTCAGAGACATAGAGGCTCAGAGACCCAGAGACTCAGAGACGCAGAGACACAGAGGCTCAGTGACTCAGCGACACAGAGACACAGAGACTCAGAGACTCAGAGACATCGAGGCTCAGAGTCTCAGCGACCCAGAGACACAGAGACGCAGAGACACAGAGGCTCAGAGACGCAGAGACACAGGGACCCAGAGACCCAGAGACCCAGAGACTCAGGAACACAGAGATGGAGAGACACGGAGACTCAGAGGCACAGAGACACAGAGACCCAGAGACACAGAGAATCCTAGACTCAGAGACTCAGAGACTCAGAGACACAGATGCTCAGAGACTCAGAGACTCAGAGACACAGAGACACAGAGGCTCAGAGACTCAGAGACACAGAGACTCTGAGATTCAGAAAGATCGAGGCTCAGAGGCTCAGCGACCCAGAGACACAGAGACACAGAGACACAGAGGCTCAGAGATGCTGAGACACAGAGACAGAGACCCAGAGACTCAGAGACACAGAGTCTCAGGAACACAGAGATGGAGAGACACGGAGGCTCAGAGACTCAGAGAAACAGAGACATAAAGATTCAGAGACGCGGAGACACAAATGCTCAGAGACTCAGAGACTCAGAGACACAGAGACGCAGAGACACAGAGACTTAGGAACACAGAGATGGAGAGACACGGAGGCTCAGATGCTCAGAGACCCAGAGACTCAGAGACACAGAGGCTCAGTGTCTCGGAGACTCAGCGACACGGAGACTCAGAGACACAGATGCTCAGAGACTCAGAGAGTCAGAGACACAGAGACACAGAGGCTAAGAGACTCAGAGACACAGAGCCCAGAGACACAGAGACCCAGAGACACAGAGACTCAGAGACGCAGAGACACAGATGCTCAGAGACTCAGAGACTCAGAGACACAGAGACCCAGAGACTCAGAGACACAGAGAGACAGAGGCTCAGAGACTCGGAGACACAGAGACACAGAGACTCAGAGACTCAGAGACATCGAGGCTCAGAGGCTCAGAGACCCAGAGACACAGAGACTCAGGAACACAGAGACACAGAGACACAGAGGCTCACAGACTCAGAGACACAGAGACTCTGAGACTCAGAGACATCGAGGCTCAGAGGCTCAGCGACCCAGAGACACAGAGACGCAGAGACACAAAGGCTCAGAGATGCTGAGACACAGAGACAGAGACCCAGAGACCCAGAGACTCAGAGACACAGAGTCTCAGGAACATAGAGATGGAGAGACACGGAGGCTCAGAGACTCAGAGAAACAGAGACATAAAGACTCAGAGACGCAGAGACACAAATGCTCAGAGATTCAGAGACTCAGAGACTCAGAGAAGCAGAGACACAGATGCTCAGAGACTCAGAGACACAGAGCCCAGAGACACGGAGACCCAGAGACACAGAGACTCATAGACACAGAGACGCAGAGACACAGAGGCTCAGAGACTCAGAGACTAAGAGACTCAGAGACGCAGAGACACAGAGACACAGATACTCAGGAACACAGAGATGGAGAGACACTGAGGCTCAGAGGCTCAGAGACCCAAAGACTCAGAGACGCAGAGGCACAGAGGCTCAGTGTCTCGGAGACTCAGCGACACGGAGACTCAGAGACACAGATGCGCAGAGACTCAGAGACTCGGAGACACAGATGCTCAGAGACTCAGAGACACAGAGCCCAGAGACACAGAGACCCAGAGACACAGAGACTCATAGACTCAGAGACGCAGAGACACAGAGGCTCAGAGACTCAGAGACTAAGAGACTCAGAGACGCAGAGACACAGAGACACAGATACTCAGGAACACAGAGATGGAGAGACACTGAGGCTCAGAGGCTCAGAGACCCAAAGACTCAGAGACGCAGAGGCACAGAGGCTCAGTGTCTCGGAGACTCAGCGACACGGAGACTCAGAGACACAGATGCGCAGAGACTCAGAGACTCGGAGACACAGATGCTCAGAGACTCAGAGACACAGAGCCCAGAGACACAGAGACCCAGAGACACAGAGACTCATAGACTCAGAGACGCAGATACACAGAGGCTCAGATACAAAGAGACACAGAAACTCAGAGACTCAGAGACATAGAGGCTCAGAGGATCAGAGACCCAGGGACTCAGAGACACAGAGACACAGAGGCTCAGAGACTCAGAGAGACAGACACACAGAGACTCAGAGACGCAGAGACACGGAGGCTCAGAGACTCAGAGACACAGAGGCTCAGAGATGCAGAGACACAGAGGCTCAGAGACTCAGAGACACAGAGCCCAGAGACACAGAGACCCAGAGACACAGAGACTCATAGACTCAGAGACTAAGAGACAAAGAGACACAAAGGCTGAGAGACTCAGAGACATAGAGAGTCAGAGACTCAGAGACATAGAGGCTCATAGGCTCAGAGACACAGAGACTCAGAGACTCAGGGATATCGAGGCTCAGAGGCTCAGAGACCCAGAGACACAGAGACTCAGACACACGGAGACTCAGAGACACAGAGACACAGAGACCCAGAGACACAGAGACTCATAGACTCAGAGACTCAGAGGCACAGAGACCCAGAGACACAGAGAATCATAGACTCAGAGGCTCAGAGGCTCAGAGACACAGAGACTCAGAGACGCAGAGATACAGGAGTCAGTGATTCAGAGACTCAGCGACACAGAGACTCAGAGGCACAGAGACTCTGAGACTCACAGACATCGAGCCTCAGAGACTCAGAGAGACAGGCACTCAGAGACTCAGAGACGCAGAGACACGGAGGCTCAGAGACTCAGAGACCCAGAGGTTCAGAGACGCAGAGACACAGATGCTCAGAGACTCAGAGACTAAGAGACAAAGAGACACAGAGACTCAGAGACTCAGAGACATAGAGGCTCAGAGGCTCAGAGACCCAGAGACACAGAGACTCAGGAACACAGAAACCCAGAGACACAGAGGCTCAGAGACCCAGAGACTCAGAGACACAGAGACACAGAGGCTCAGAGACTCAGAGACACAGAGAAACAGAGGCTCAGAGACTCAGAGACATAGAGGCTCAGAGGCTCAGAGACCCAGAGACACAGAGACTCAGGAACACAGCTACACAGAGACACAGAGGCTCAGAGACTCAGAGACACAGAGACTCTGAGATTCAGAGACATCGAGTCTCAGAGGCTCAGCGACCCAGAGACACAGAGACGCAGAGACACAAAGGCTCAGAGATGCTGAGACACAGAGACAGAGACCCAGAGACCCAGAGACTCAGAGACACAGAGTCTCAGGAACACAGAGATGGAGAGACACAAATGCTCAGAGACTCAGAGACTCAGAGACTCAGAGACGCAGAGACACAGAGACACAGAGACTCGGGAACATGGAGATGGAGAGACACGGAGGCTCAGAGACCCAGAGACTCAGAGACGCAGAGACACAGAGGCTCAGTGTCTCGGAGACTCAGCGACACGGAGACTCAGAGACATAGATGCTCAGATAGTCAGAGACTCAGAGACACAGAGACACAGATGCTCAGAGACTCAGAGACCCAGAGACACAGAGACACAGAGGCTCAGAGACTCAGAGTCACAGAGCCCAGAGACACAGAGACCCAGAGACACAGAGGCTCAGAGACTCAGAGACACAGAGACTCAGAGACACAGAGCCCAGAGACACAGAGACTCAGTGACTCAGAGACGCAGAGACACAGATGCTCAGAGACAAGGTGACTCAGAGACTCAGAGAATCAGCGACTCGGAGATGCAGAGATGCAGAGACACAGAGGCTCAGATACAAAGAAACACAGAGACTCAGAGACTAAGAGACGCAGAGACACAGAGGGTCAGAGACGCAGACACACAGAGGTTCAGAGACACAGAGACACAGAGACTCAGAGACTCAGAGACTCAGAGACATCGAGGCTCAGAGGCCCAGAGACCCAGAGACTCCGAGACACAGAGACACAGAGGCTCAGAGACACAGAGACACAGAGACTCAGAGACCTAGAGACATCGAGGCTCATAGGTTCAGAGACCCAGAGACTCCGAGACGCAGAGACACAGAGGCTCCGAGATTCACCGACACGGACACTCAGGGACACAGAGTCACAGAGACTCAGAGACACAGAGACTCATAGGCCCAGAGACTCAGAGACACAGAGAATCATAGACTCAGAGACTCAGAGACGCAGAGACACAGAGGCTCAGAGACGCAGACACACAGAGGCTCAGAGATACAGAGACACAGTGACTCAGAGACGAGGAGACACAGAGACCCAGAGATACAGAGACTCAGTGACTCAGAGACGAGGAGACAAAGAGACCCAGAGACTCAGAGACACAGAGACCCAGAGACACAGAGACTCAGAGACTCAGAGACACAGAGAGACAGAGGCTTAGAGTCTCAGAGACTCAGAGACGCAGACACACAGAGGTTCAGAGACACAGAGACACAGAGACCCAGAGACTCAAAGACACAGGGACCCAGAGACACAGGGACTCAGAGACTCAGAGACACAGAGACTCAGAGGCAGAGAGGCTCAGAGGCTCAGAGACCCAGAGACTCAGAGACGCAGAGACACAGAGGCTCAGAGACTCAGAGACACAGAGACCCAAAGACACAGAGACACAGAGACCCAGGGACACAGAGACTCATAGACTCAGAAACACAGAGACGCAGAGACACAGAGGCTCAAAGACTCAGGGACTGAGAGACGCAGAGAAACAGAGGCTCAAAAACGCAGGGACACAGAGACCCAGAGACTAAGAGACACAGAGACCCAGAGACACCAAGACACAGAGACACAGAGACCCAGAGACACAGAGACTCAGAGACACAGAGACTCAGAGACTCAGAGACACTGAGACTCAAAGACTCAGAGGCAGAGAGGCTCAGAGGCTCAGAGGCAGAGAGGCTCAGAGGCTCAGAGACCCAGAGGCTCCGAGACTCTCCGACACGGAGACTCAGAGACACAGAGACCCAGAGACTCATAGACTCAGAGACTCAGAGGCACAGAGACACAGAGACCCAGAGATACAGAGACTCAGAGATGCAGAGACACAGATGCTCAGAGACTCTGAGATGCAGAGACACAGAGGCTCAGAGACACAGAGACTCAGACACACTGAGACTCAGTGACTCAGAGACGAGGAGACACAGAGGCTCAGAGACTCAGAGACGCAGAGACACAGAGACCCAGAGACACAGAGACTCAGAGACTCAGAGACGCAGAGACACAGAGGTTCAGAGACGCAGAGACACAGAGACCCAGAGACACAGAGACACAGAGACCCAGAGACACAGAGACCCAGAGACTCAAAGACTCAGAGACATAGAGGCTCAGAGGCCCAGAGACCCAGAGACTCAGAGACGCAGAGACACTGCGACCCAGAGACACAGAGACTCAGAAACACAGAGACGCAGAGACACAGACGCTCAGAGACTCAGGCACAGAGACTCAGAGACTCAAAGACATCGAGGCTCAGATGCTCAGAGACCCAGAGACTCAGAGACGCACAGACTCAGGGACACAGAGGCTCAGAGACACAGAGGCTCAGAGATGCAGAGACACAGAGGCTCAGAGTCTCTGAGACACAGAGACCCAGAGACCCAGAGACACAGAGACAAAGAGATTTAGAGACGCAGATACACAGAGGCTCAGTGACTCAGAGACGCAGAGATCCAGAGACATAGAGATTCATAGGCTCAGAGACAGAGAGTCTCAGAGGCCCAGAGACCCAGAGACACAAAGACTCAGAAACACAGAGACGGAGAGACACAGAGGCTCAGAGACTCAGAGACACAGAGACTCAGAGACTCAGAGACTCAGAGACACAGAGGCTCAGAGACTCAGGAACACAGAGACGCACAGACACAGAGGCTCAGAGACACAGAGACTCAGAGACGCAGAGACATAGAGGCTCAGAGGCTCAGCGACACAGAGCCTCAGAGACGTAGAGACACAGAGACCCAGAGACTCAGAGACTCAGAGACGCAGAGACACAGAGACCCAGAGACACAGAGACTCAGAGACTCAGAGACGCAGAGAGACAGAGGCTCAGAGACTCAGGGACTCAGAGACGTTGACACACAAAGGTTCAGAGAAGCGGAGACACAGAGACCCAGAGACTCTGAGACACAGAGGCTCAAAAAT
Source organism: Carcharhinus amblyrhynchos (assembly GCF_965287045.1). Taxonomy (NCBI): domain Eukaryota; kingdom Metazoa; phylum Chordata; class Chondrichthyes; order Carcharhiniformes; family Carcharhinidae; genus Carcharhinus; species Carcharhinus amblyrhynchos. Next base: position 352,110 of record NC_137360.1, read on the forward strand.
GCAGAGACACAGAGACCCAGAGACTCAGAGACACAGAGACCCAGAGACCCAGAGACACAGAGACTCAGAGACTCAGAGACACAGATGCTCAGAGACCCAGAGACTCAGAGACGCAGAGACACAGAGGCTCAGTGATTCAGAGACTCAGTGACACGGAGACTCAGAGACGCAGATGCTCATAGACTCAGAGACGCAGAGACACATAGGGTCAGAGATGCAGGGACTCAGAGACTCAGAGACTCAGAGACGCAGAGACACAGAGGCTCAGAGACTCAGAGACACAGAGACGCAGAAACTCGAAGACACACAGACAAAGAGACCCAGTGACTCAGAGATTTAGAGACGCAGATACACAGAGGCTCAGTGACTCAGAGACGCAAGAAGCATCGAGACAGAGGCTCAGAGATGCAGACACACAGAGACTCAGAGACACAGAGACACAGAGACTCAGACACACAGAGACACAGAGATTCATAGACTCAGAGACACAGAGGCTCAGAGACTCAGAGACTCAGAGATGCTGAGACACAGAGACCCAGAGACGCAGAGACTCAGGAACACAGAGACGCACAGACACAGAGGCTCAGAGACGCAGACACACAAGTTCAGAGACGCAGAGACACAGAGCCCCAGAGACTCAGAGACACTGAGACTCAGAGACACAGAGGCTCAGAGACGCAGACATACAGAGGTTCAGAGACGCAGAGACACAGAGACCCAGAGACTCAAAGACACAGAGACCCAGAGACACAGAGACTCATAGACTCAGAGACTCAGAGGCACAGAGACACAGAGAATCATAGACTCAGAGACTCAGTGACTCAGAGACACAGAGACTCAGAGACTCAGAGACATAGAGACACAGAGGCTCAGAGACCCAGAGACTCAGAGACGCAGAGACACAGAGGCTCAGTGACTCAGCGACACCGAGACACAGAGACTCAGAGACTCAGAGACATCGAGGCTCAGAGTCTCAGCGACCCAGAGACACAGAGACGCAGAGACACAGAGGCTCAGAGATGCAGAGACCCAGAGAAAAGTGACTCAGAGACTCAGAGACACAGAGACTCAGAGGCAGAGAGGCTCAGAGGCTCAGAGATGCAGAGACCCAGAGAAAAGTGACTCAGAGACTCAGAGACACAGAGACTCAGAGGCAGAGAGGCTCAGAGGCTCAGAGACCCAGAGACTCAGAGACGCAGAGACACAGAGGCTCAGAGACTCAGAGACACAGAGACCCAAAGACACAGAGACACAGAGACCCAGGGGCACAGAGACTCATAGACTCAGAAACACAGAGACGCAGAGACACAGAGGCTCAAAGACTCAGGGACTGAGAGACGCAGAGAAACAGAGGCTCAAAAACGCAGGGACACAGAGACCCAGAGACTAAGAGACACAGAGACCCAGAGACACCAAGACACAGAGACACAGAGACCCAGAAACACTGAGACTCAAAGACTCAGAGGCAGAGAGGCTCAGAGGCTCAGAGACCCAGAGGCTCCGAGACTCACCGACACGGAGACTCAGAGACACAGAGACCCAGAGACTCATAGACTCAGAGACGCAGAGACACAGAGACCCAGAGACACAGAGACTCAGAGACTCAGAGACGCAGAGACACAGAGGTTCAGAGACGCAGAGACTCAGGAACACAGAGACGCACAGACACAGAGGCTCAGAGACGCAGACACACAGAGGTTCAGAGACGCAGAGACACAGAGCCCCAGGGACTCAGAGACACAGAGAGTCAGAGACACAGAGGCTCAGAGACGCAGACATACAGAGGTTCAGAGATGCAGAGACACAGAGACCCAGAGACTCAAAGACACAGAGACCCAGAGACACAGAGACTCATAGACTCAGAGACTCAGAGGCACAGAGACACAGAGAATCATAGACTCAGAGACACAGTGACTCAGAGACACAGAGACTCAGAGACTCAGAAACATAGAGACACAGAGGCTCAGAGACCCAGAGACTCAGAGACGCAGAGACACAGAGGCTCAGTGACTCAGCGACACAGAGACACAGAGCCACAGAGACTCAGAGACATCGAGGCTCAGAGTCTCAGCGACCCAGAGACACAGAGACGCAGAGACACAGAGGCTCAGAGATGCAGAGACACAGGGACCCAGAGACCCAGAGACCCAGAGACTCAGGAACACAGAGATGGAGAGACACGGAGACTCAGAGACACAGAGACACAGAGACCCAGAGACACAGAGACTCATAGTCTCAGAGACTCAGAGGCACAGAGACACAGAGACCCAGAGACACAGAGAATCCTAGACTCAGAGACTCAGAGACACAGATGCTCAGAGACTCAGAGACTCAGAGACACAGAGACACAGAGGCTCAGAGACTCAGAGACACAGAGACTCTGAGATTCAGAAAGATCGAGGCTCAGAGGCTCAGCGACCCAGAGACACAGAGACACAGAGACACAGAGGCTCAGAGATACTGAGACACAGAGACAGAGACCCAGAGACCCAGAGACTCAGAGACACAGAGTCTCAGGAACACAGAGATGGAGAGACACGGAGGCTCAGAGACTCAGAGAAACAGAGACATAAAACTCAGAGACGCAGAGACACAAACGCTCAGAGACTCAGAGACTCAGAGAAGCAGAGGCACAGAGACTTAGGAACACAGAGATGGAGAGACACGGAGGCTCAGAGGCTCAGAGACCCAGAGACTCAGAGACGCAGAGAAACAGAGGCTCAGTGTCTCGGAGACTCAGCAACACGGAGACTCAGAGACACAGATGCTCAGAGACTCAGAGAGTCAGAGACACAGAGACACAGAGGCTCAGAGACTCAGAGACACAGAGCCCAGAGACACAGAGACCCAGAGACACAGAGACTCAGAGACTCAGAGACGCAGAGACACAGATGCTCAGAGATTCAGAGACACAGAGCCCAGAGACACAGAGACCCAGAGACACAGAGACTCATAGACTCAGAGACGCAGAGACACAGAGGCTCAGAGACTCAGAGACTAAGAGACAAAGAGACACAGAGACTCAGAGACTCAGAGACATAGAGGCTCAGAGGCTCAAAGACCCAGAGACTCAGAGACGCAGAGACACAGAGACACAAATGCTCAGAGACTCAGAGACTCAGAGACTCAGAGAAGCAGAGACACAGAGACTTAGGAACACAGAGATGGAGAGACACGGAGGCTCAGAGGCTCAGAGACCCAGAGACTCAGAGGCTCAGTGTCTCGGAGACTAAGAGACAAAGAGACACAGAGACTCAGAGACTCAGAGACATAGAGATTCAGAGACTCAGCGACGCAGAGACACAGAGGCTCAGAGACTCAGAGACTCAGAGATGCAGACACACAGAGACGCAGAAATTCAGAGACACAGAGACTTAGACTCACAGAGACCCAGAGACACAGAGATTCATAGGCTCAGAGACACAGAGGCTCAGAGACTCAGAGACGCAGAGACACAGAGACACAGAGACTCAGGAACACAGAGATGGCGAGACACGGAGGCTCAGAGGCTCAGAGACCCAGAGACTCAGAGACGCAGAGACACAGAGGCTCAGTGTCTCGTAGGCTCAGCGACACGGAGACTCAGAGACATAGATGCTCAGAGACTCAGAGACACAGAGGCACAGAGGCTCAGAGACTCAGAGACACAGAGCCCAGAGACACAGAGACCCAGAGACACAGAGACTCAGAGACTCAGAGACGCAGAGACACAGATGCTCATTAGACTCAGAGACACAGAGACACAGAGACACAGAGGCTCAGAGACTCAGAGACACAGAGCCCAGAGACACAGTGACCCAGAAACACAGAGACTCAGAGACTCAGAGACGCATAGACACAGAGGCTCAGAGACTCAGAGACTAAGAGACTCAGCGAGACAGAGACTCAGAGACACAGAGACTCAGGAACACAGAGATGGAGAGACACGGAGGCTCAGATACTCAGAGACTCAGAGACTCAGAGACATAGAGACACAGAGGCTCAGAGACCCAGAGACTCAGAGACACAGAGACCCAGAGACTCAGAGACACAGAGACACAGAGGTTGATTGACTCAGAGACTCAGCGACACGGAGACTCAGAGACACAGATGCTCAGAGACTCAGAGACTCAGAGACGCAGAGACACAGAGGCTCAGAGACTCAGAGGCACAGAGACTCAGGAACACAGAGATGGAGAGACACGGAGGCTCAGAGGCTCAGAGACCCAGAGACACAGAGACGCAGAGACACAGAGGCTCAGTGTCTCGTAGGCTCAGCGACACGGAGACTCAGAGACATAGATGCTCAGAGACTCAGAGACACAGAGACATAGAGGCTCAGAGACTCAGAGACACAGAGACATAGAGGCTCAGAGACTCAGAGACACAGAGCCCAGAGACACAGAGACCCAGAGACACAGAGACTCAGAAACACAGAGACGCAGAGACACAGACGCTCAGAGAATCAGGCACAGAGACTCAGAGACTCAAAGACATCGAGGCTCAGATGCTCAGAGACCCAGAGACTCAGAGACGCACAGACTCAGGGACACAGAGGCTCAGAGACACAGAGGCTCAGAGATGCAGAGACACAGAGGCTCAGAGTCTCTGAGACACAGAGACCCAGAGACCCAGAGACACAGAGACAAAGAGACCCAGTGACTCAGAGATTTAGAGACGCAGATACACAGAGGCTCAGTGACTCAGAGACGCAGAGATCCAGAGACATAGAGATTCATAGGCTCAGAGACAGAGAGTCTCAGAGGCCCAGAGACCCAGAGACACAAAGACTCAGAAACACAGAGACGGAGAGACACAGAGGCTCAGAGACTCAGAGACACAGAGACTCAGAGACTCAGAGACTCAGAGACACAGAGGCTCAGAGACTCAGGAACACAGAGACGCACAGACACAGAGGCTCAGAGACACAGAGACTCAGAGACGCAGAGACATAGAGGCTCAGAGGCTCAGCGACACAGAGCCTCAGAGACGTAGAGACACAGAGACCCAGAGACTCAGAGACTCAGAGACGCAGAGACACAGAGACCCAGAGACACAGAGACTCAGAGACTCAGAGACGCAGAGAGACAGAGGCTCAGAGACTCAGGGACTCAGAGACGTTGACACACAAAGGTTCAGAGAAGCGGAGACACAGAGACCCAGAGACTCTGAGACACAGAGGCTCAAAAATGCAGAGACACAGAGACCCAGAGACTCAGAGACACAGAGACCCAGAGACCCAGAGACACAGAGACTCAGAGACTCAGAGACACAGATGCTCAGAGACCCAGAGACTCAGAGACGCAGAGACACAGAGGCTCAGTGATTCAGAGACTCAGTGACACGGAGACTCAGAGACGCAGATGCTCATAGACTCAGAGACGCAGAGACACATAGGGTCAGAGATGCAGGGACTCAGAGACTCAGAGACTCAGAGACGCAGAGACACAGAGGCTCAGAGACTCAGAGACACAGAGACGCAGAAACTCGAAGACACACAGACAAAGAGACCCAGTGACTCAGAGATTTAGAGACGCAGATACACAGAGGCTCAGTGACTCAGAGACGCAAGAAGCATCGAGACAGAGGCTCAGAGATGCAGACACACAGAGACTCAGAGACACAGAGACACAGAGACTCAGACACACAGAGACACAGAGATTCATAGACTCAGAGACACAGAGGCTCAGAGACTCAGAGACTCAGAGATGCTGAGACACAGAGACCCAGAGACGCAGAGACTCAGGAACACAGAGACGCACAGACACAGAGGCTCAGAGACGCAGACACACAAGTTCAGAGACGCAGAGACACAGAGCCCCAGAGACTCAGAGACACTGAGACTCAGAGACACAGAGGCTCAGAGACGCAGACATACAGAGGTTCAGAGACGCAGAGACACAGAGACCCAGAGACTCAAAGACACAGAGACCCAGAGACACAGAGACTCATAGACTCAGAGACTCAGAGGCACAGAGACACAGAGAATCATAGACTCAGAGACTCAGTGACTCAGAGACACAGAGACTCAGAGACTCAGAGACATAGAGACACAGAGGCTCAGAGACCCAGAGACTCAGAGACGCAGAGACACAGAGGCTCAGTGACTCAGCGACACCGAGACACAGAGACTCAGAGACTCAGAGACATCGAGGCTCAGAGTCTCAGCGACCCAGAGACACAGAGACGCAGAGACACAGAGGCTCAGAGATGCAGAGACCCAGAGAAAAGTGACTCAGAGACTCAGAGACACAGAGACTCAGAGGCAGAGAGGCTCAGAGGCTCAGAGATGCAGAGACCCAGAGAAAAGTGACTCAGAGACTCAGAGACACAGAGACTCAGAGGCAGAGAGGCTCAGAGGCTCAGAGACCCAGAGACTCAGAGACGCAGAGACACAGAGGCTCAGAGACTCAGAGACACAGAGACCCAAAGACACAGAGACACAGAGACCCAGGGGCACAGAGACTCATAGACTCAGAAACACAGAGACGCAGAGACACAGAGGCTCAAAGACTCAGGGACTGAGAGACGCAGAGAAACAGAGGCTCAAAAACGCAGGGACACAGAGACCCAGAGACTAAGAGACACAGAGACCCAGAGACACCAAGACACAGAGACACAGAGACCCAGAAACACTGAGACTCAAAGACTCAGAGGCAGAGAGGCTCAGAGGCTCAGAGACCCAGAGGCTCCGAGACTCACCGACACGGAGACTCAGAGACACAGAGACCCAGAGACTCATAGACTCAGAGACGCAGAGACACAGAGACCCAGAGACACAGAGACTCAGAGACTCAGAGACGCAGAGACACAGAGGTTCAGAGACGCAGAGACTCAGGAACACAGAGACGCACAGACACAGAGGCTCAGAGACGCAGACACACAGAGGTTCAGAGACGCAGAGACACAGAGCCCCAGAGACTCAGAGTCACAGAGAGTCAGAGACACAGATGCTCAGAGACGCAGACATACAGAGGTTCAGAGATGCAGAGACACAGAGACCCAGAGACTCAAAGACACAGAGACCCAGAGACACAGAGACTCATAGACTCAGAGACTCAGAGGCACAGAGACACAGAGAATCATAGACTCAGAGACACAGTGACTCAGAGACACAGAGACTCAGAGACTCAGAAACATAGAGACACAGAGGCTCAGAGACCCAGAGACTCAGAGACGCAGAGACACAGAGGCTCAGTGACTCAGCGACACAGAGACACAGAGCCACAGAGACTCAGAGACATCGAGGCTCAGAGTCTCAGCGACCCAGAGACACAGAGACGCAGAGACACAGAGGCTCAGAGATGCAGAGACACAGGGACCCAGAGACTCAGGAACACAGAGATGGAGAGACACGGAGACTCAGAGACACAGAGACACAGAGACCCAGAGACACAGAGACTCATAGTCTCAGAGACTCAGAGGCACAGAGACACAGAGACCCAGAGACACAGAGAATCCTAGACTCAGAGACTCAGAGACACAGATGCTCAGAGACTCAGAGACTCAGAGACACAGAGACACAGAGGCTCAGAGACTCAGAGACACAGAGACTCTGAGATTCAGAAAGATCGAGGCTCAGAGGCTCAGCGACCCAGAGACACAGAGACACAGAGACACAGAGGCTCAGAGATGCTGAGACACAGAGACAGAGACCCAGAGACCCAGAGACTCAGAGACACAGAGTCTCAGGAACACAGAGATGGAGAGACACGGAGGCTCAGAGACTCAGAGAAACAGAGACATAAAACGCAGAGACGCAGAGACACAAACGCTCAGAGACTCAGAGACTCAGAGACTCAGAGAAGCAGAGGCACAGAGACTTAGGAACACAGAGATGGAGAGACACGGAGGCTCAGAGGCTCAGAGACCCAGAGACTCAGAGACGCAGAGAAACAGAGGCTCAGTGTCTCGGAGACTCAGCAACACGGAGACTCAGAGACACAGATGCTCAGAGACTCAGAGAGTCAGAGACACAGAGACACAGAGGCTCAGAGAATCAGAGACACAGAGCCCAGAGACACAGAGACCCAGAGACACAGAGACTCAGAGACTCAGAGACTCAGAGACGCAGAGACACAGATGCTCAGAGATTCAGAGACACAGAGCCCAGAGACACAGAGACCCAGAGACACAGAGACTCATAGACTCAGAGACGCAGAGACACAGAGGCTCAGAGACTCAGAGACTAAGAGACAAAGAGACACAGAGACTCAGAGACTCAGAGACATAGAGGCTCAGAGGCTCAAAGACCCAGAGACTCAGAGACGCAGAGACACAGAGACACAAATGCTCAGAGACTCAGAGACTCAGAGACTCAGAGAAGCAGAGACACAGAGACTTAGGAACACAGAGATGGAGAGACACGGAGGCTCAGAGGCTCAGAGACCCAGAGACTCAGAGGCTCAGTGTCTCGGAGACTAAGAGACAAAGAGACACAGAGACTCAGAGACTCAGAGACATAGAGATTCAGAGACTCAGCGACGCAGAGACACAGAGGCTCAGAGACTCAGAGACTCAGAGATGCAGACACACAGAGACGCAGAAATTCAGAGACACAGAGACTTAGACTCACAGAGACCCAGAGACACAGAGATTCATAGACTCAGAGACACAGAGGCTCAGAGACTCAGAGACGCAGAGACACAGAGACACAGAGACTCAGGAACACAGAGATGCACAGACACAGAGGCTCAGAGACTCAGAGACGCAGAGACATAGAGGCTCAGAGACTCAGAGTCGCAGAGACACAGAGGCTCAGAGACTCAGAGACACAGAGGCTCAGAGATGCTGAGACACAGAGGCTCAGAGACTCAGAGACACAGAGCCCAGAGACACAGAGACCCAGAGACACAGAGACTCATAGACTCAGAGACTAAGAGACAAAGAGACACAAAGGCTGAGAGACTCAGAGACATAGAGAGTCAGAGACTCAGAGACATACAGGCTCATAGGCTCAGAGACACAGAGACTCAGAGACTCAGGGATATCGAGGCTCAGAGGCTCAGAGACCCAGAGACTCAGAGACGCAGAGACACAGAGGCTCAGACACTCAGAGACTCAGCGACACGGAGACTCAGAGACACAGATGCTCAGAGACTCAGAGACTCAGGGACGCAGAGACACAGAGGCTCAGAGACTCAGAGACACAGACACTCAGAGACTCAGAGACGCAGAGAATCATAGACTCAGAGACTCAGAGACACAGATACTCAGAGACTCAGAGATGCAGACACACAGAGACGCAGAAACTCAGAGACACAGAGACACAGAGACTTAGACACACAGAGACCCAGAGACACAGAGATTCATAGACTCAGAGACTCAGAGGCGCAGAGACACAGAGGCTCAGAGATGCAGAGACACAGAGACCCAGAGACACAGAGACACAGAGACTCAGGAACACAGAGATGCACAGACATAGAGGCTCAGAGGCTCAGAGACCCAGAGACACAGAGACGCAGAGACACAGAGGCTAAGTGTCTCGTAGACTCAGAGACATAGAGGCTCATAGATTCAGAGACACAGAGACACAGAGACTCAGAGACTCAGGGATATCGAGGCTCAGAGGCTCAGAGACCCAGAGACTCAGAGATGCAGAGACACAGAGACTCAGACACTCAGAGACTCAGCGACACGGAGACTCAGAGACACAGATGCTCAGAGACTCAGAGACTCAGGGACGCAGAGACACAGAGACTCAGAGACTCAGAGACACAGACACTCAGAGACTCAGAGACGCAGAGACACAGAGGTTCAGAGACGCAGAGACACAGAGACCCAGAGACTCAGAGACACAGAGACGCAGAGACACAGAGACTCAGAGGCATAGAGACCTAGAGAAAAGTGACTCAGAGACTCAGAGACACAGAGACTCAGAGACACAGAGACGCAGAGAATCAGAGACAGAGAGGCACAGAGGCTCAGAGACCCAGAGACTCAGAGACACAGAGACCCAGAGACACAGAGAATCATAGACTCAGAGACTCAGAGACACAGATACTCAGAGACTCAGAGACTCAGAGACATAGAGACACAGAGGCTCAGAGACCCAGAGACTCAGCGACACAAAGACTCAGAGGCACAGATGCTCAGAGACTCAGAGACTCAGAGACGCAGAGACACAGAGGCTCAGAGACTCAGAGGCACAGAGACACAGAGATGGAGAGACACGGAGGCTCAGAGGCTCAGAGACCCAGAGACACAGAGACGCGGAGACACAGAGGCTCAGTGTCTCGTAGGCTCAGCGACACGGAGACTCAGAGACATAGATGCTCAGAGACTCAGAGACACAGAGAAACAGAGACACAGAGGCTCAGAGACTCAGAGACACAGAGCCCAGAGACACAGAGACCCAGAGACACAGAGACTCAGAGACTCAGAGACGCAGAGACACAGATGCTCAGAGACTCAGAGACACAGAGACACAGAGACACAGAGGCTCAGAGACTCAGAGACACAGAGTCCAGAGACACAGAGACCCAGAAACACAGAGACTCAGAGACTCAGAGACGCATAGACACAGAGGCTCAGAGACTCAGAGACTAAGAGACTCAGCGAGACAGAGACTCAGAGACAAGAGACTCAGGAACACAGAGATGGAGAAACATGGAGGCTCAGATGCTCAGAGACCCTGAGACTCAGAGATGCAGTGACACAGAGACTCAGACACTCAGAGACTCAGCGACACGGAGACTCAGAGACACAGATGCTCAGAGACTCAGGGACGCAGAGACACAGAGGCTCAGAGACTCAGAGACACAGACACTCAGAGACTCAGAGACGCAGAGACACGGAGGCTCAGAGACGCAGAGACACAGAGGTTCAAAGACGCAGAGACACAGAGACCCAGAGACTCAGAGACACAGAGACGCAGAGACACAGAGACTCAGAGGCATAGAGACCTAGAGAAAAGTGACTCAGAGACTCAGAGACACAGAGACTCAGGAACACAGAGATGGCGAGACACGGAGGCTCAGAGGCTCAGAGACCCAGAGACACAGAGACTCAGAGACTCAGAGACGCAGAGACACAGATGCTCATTAGACTCAGAGACACAGAGACACAGAGACACAGAGGCTCAGAGACTCAGAGACACAGAGCCCAGAGACACAGAGACCCAGAAACACAGAGACTCAGAGACTCAGAGACGCATAGACACAGAGGCTCAGAGGCTCAGAGACTAAGAGACTCAGCGAGACAGAGACTCAGAGACACAGAGACTCAGGAACACAGAGATGGAGAGACACGGAGGCTCAGATACTCAGAGACTCAGAGACATAGAGACACAGAGGCTCAGAGACCCAGAGACTCAGAGACACAGAGACCCAGAGACTCAGAGACACAGAGACACAGAGGTTGATTGACTCAGAGACTCAGCGACACGGAGACTCAGAGACACAGATGCTCAGAGACTCAGAGACTCAGAGACGCAGAGACACAGAGGCTCAGAGACTCAGAGGCACAGAGACTCAGGAACACAGAGATGGAGAGACACGGAGGATCAGAGGCTCAGAGACCCAGAGACACAGAGACGCAGAGACACAGAGGCTCAGTGTCTCGTAGGCTCAGCGACACGGAGACTCAGAGACATAGATGCTCAGAGACTCAGAGACACAGAGACATAGAGGCTCAGAGACTCAGAGACACAGAGACATAGAGGCTCAGAGACTCAGAGACACAGAGCCCAGAGACACAGAGACCCAGAGACACAGAGACTCAGAGACTCAGAGACGCAGAGACACAGATGCTCAGAGACTCAGAGACACAGAGGCTCAGAGACTCAGAGACACAGAGCCCAGAGACACAGAGACCCAGAGACACAGAGACTCAGAGACTCAGAGACTCAGAGACGCAGAGACACAGATGCTCAGAGACTCAGAGACACAGAGACACAGAGACACAGAGGCTCAGAGACTCAGAGACACAGAGTCCAGAGACACAGAGACCCAGAAACACAGAGACTCAGAGACTCAGAGACGCATAGACACAGAGGCTCAGAGACTCAGAGACTAAGAGACTCAGCGAGACAGAGACTCAGAGACAAGAGACTCAGGAACACAGAGATGGAGAAACATGGAGGCTCAGATGCTCAGAGACCCTGAGACTCAGAGATGCAGTGACACAGAGACTCAGACACTCAGAGACTCAGCGACACGGAGACTCAGAGACACAGAGGCTCAGAGACTCAGAGACACAGACACTCAGAGACTCAGAGACGCAGAGACACGGAGGCTCAGAGACGCAGAGACACAGAGGTTCAGAGACGCAGAGACACAGAGACCCAGAGACTCAGAGACACAGAGACGCAGAGACACAGAGACTCAGAGGCATAGAGACCTAGAGAAAAGTGACTCAGAGACTCAGAGACACAGAGACTCAGAGACACAGAGACGCAGAGAATCAGAGACAGAGAGGCACAGAGGCTCAGAGACCCAGAGACTCAGAGACACAGAGACACAGAGACCCAGAGACACAGAGAATCATAGAGACACAGAGGTTGATTGACTCAGAGACTCAGCGATACAAGACTCAGAGGCACAGAGTCCAGAGACACAGAGACCCAGAAACACAGAGACTCAGAGACTCAGAGACGCATAGACACAGAGGCTCAGAGACTCAGAGGCACAGAGTCCAGAGACACAGAGACCCAGAAACACAGAGACTCAGAGACGCATAGACACAGAGGCTCAGAGACTCAGAGACTCAGAGACTCAGAGACGCAGAGACACAGGCTCAGAGACTTAGAGGCACAGAGTCCAGAGACACAGAGACCCAGAAACACAGAGACTCAGAGACTCAGAGACGCATAGACACAGAGGCTCAGAGACTCAGAGACTAAGAGACTCAGCGAGACAGAGACTCAGAGACAAGAGACTCAGGAACACAGAGATGGAGAAACATGGAGGCTCAGATGCTCAGAGACCCTGAGACTCAGAGATGCAGTGACACAGAGACTCAGACACTCAGAGACTCAGCGACACGGAGACTCAGAGACACAGATGCTCAGAGACTCAGCGACACAGAGACTCAGAGGCACAGAGAGGCAGAGACACAGAGGTTCAGAGACTCAGACACACAGAGTCTCAGAGACTGAGACATAGAGGCTCAGAGGCTCAGAGACACAGAGACACAGAGACTCAGGAACACAGAGTCGGAGAGACACAGAGGCTCAGAGACTCAGAGACACAGAGACTCAGAGACTCAGAGACATCGAGGCTCAGAGACTCAGAGACACAGAGACTCAGAGACTCAGAGACATCGAGGCTCAGAGGCTCAGAAACCCGGAGACACAGAGACTCAGAGACGCAGAGACACAGAGGCTCAGGGACTCAGAGACACAGAGCCCCAGAGACACAGAGACACAGAGACTCATAGGCTCAGAGAATCAGACACTAAGAGACACAGAGATACAGAGACTCAGAAACTCAGAGACATAGAGGCTCAGTGGCTCAGAGACCCAGAGACTCAGAGATGCAGAGACACAGTGGCTCCGAGTCTCAGAGACACAGAGACTCAGAAACACAGAGACGCAGAGACTCAGAGGCTCAGAGACGGAGGGACTCAGAGACACAGAAGCTCAGAGACGCAGACACACAGAGCCTCAGAGACGTAGAGACACAGAGACCCAGAGACGTAGAGACACAGAGACCCAGAGACACAGATACTCAGAGACTCAGAGACGCAGAGACACAGATGCCCAGAGACTGTGAGATGCAGAGACACAGAGGCTCAGAGACATAGAGACTCAGACACACTGAGACTCAGTGACTCAGAGACGAGGAGACACAGAGGCTCAGAAACTCAGAGACTCAGAGACTCAGAGACTGAGAGACCCAGAGACACAGAGACTAAGAGACTCAGAGACGCAGAGAAACAGAGTCTCAGAGACACAGGGACTCAGAGACGTTGACACACAAAGGTTCAGAGAAGCAGAGACACAGAGACACAGAGACTCAGAGACTCAGAGACACAGAGGCTCAGAGACATCGAGGCTCAGATGCTCAGAGACCCAGAGACTCAGAGACGCAGAGACACAGAGACCAGAGACTCAGAGCATCAGAGACGCAGAGACACAGAGACTCAGAGACATAGAGACCTAGAGAAAAGTGACTCAGAGACTCAGAGACACAGAGAATCATAGACACAGAGACTCAGAGACACAGAGACGCAGAGAATCAGAGACAGAGAGGCTCAGAGGCTCAGAGACACAGAGACCCAGAGACACAGAGAATCATAGACACAGAGACTCAGAGACACAGATACTCAGAGACTCAGAGACATAGAGACACAGAGGCTCAGAGACCCAGAGACTCAGAGACATAGACCTAGAGAAAAGTGACTCAGAGACTCAGAGACACAGAGACTCAGAGACACAGAGACGCAGAGAATCAGAGACAGAGAGGCTCAGAGGCTCAGAGACACAGAGACCCAGAGAAACAGAGAATCATAGACACAGAGACTCAGAGACACAGATACTCAGAGACTCAGAGACATAGAGACACAGAGGCTCAGAGACCCAGAGACTCAGAGACATAGAGACCTAGAGAAAAGTGACTCAGAGACTCAGAGACACAGAGACGCAGAGAATCAGAGACAGAGAGGCTCAGAGGCTCAGAGACACAGAGACCCAGAGACACAGAGAATCATAGACACAGAGACTCAGAGACACAGATACTCAGAGACTCAGAGACATAGAGACAAAGAGGCTCAGAGACCCAGAGACTCAGAGACGTAGAGACACAGTGGCACAGAGACACAGAGACTCAGGAACACAGAGATGGAGAGACACGGAGGCTCAGAGGCTCAGAGACCCAGAGACACAGAGACGCAGAGACACAGAGGCTCAGTGTCTCTGAGTCTCTGAGCCACTGTGTCTCTGCATCTCTGAGTCACTGGGTCTCTGAGCCACTGAGCCTCTATGTCTCTGAGTTTCTGAGTCTCTGTGTCTCTGTGTCTCTTAGTGTCTGAGTCTCTGAGCCTCTGTGTCACTGCGTCTCTGAGTCTATGAGTCTCTGTGTCTCTGTGTCTCTGGGTCTCTGAGTCTCTGAGTCTCTGCGTCTCTGAGTCTCTGGGTCTCTGAGCCTCTGAGTCTCAGCGTCTCTAGGTCTCAGTGTGTCTGAGCCTCGATATCTCTGAGTCTCTGTGTCTCTGAGTCTCTGAGTCTCTGAACCTCTGTCTCTCTGCGTCTTTGTGATTCTGAGTCTCTGTGTCTCAGTGTCTCTGGGTCTCTGAGTCTCTGAGTCTCTGCGTCTCTGAGTCTCTGGGTCTCTGAGCCTCTGAGCCTCGATGTCTCTGAGTCTCTGAGCCTCCGTGACTCTGTGTCTCTGAGTCTCTGGGTCTCTGAGTCTCTGTGTCTCTGAGTCTCTGAGCCTCTGTGTCTCTGCGTCTCTGAGTCTCTGAGTCTCTGAGTTTCTGGGTTTCTGTGTCTCTGGGCTCTGTGTCTCCTAGTCTCTGAGCCTCTGTGTCTCTTTGTCTCTTAGTCTCTGAGTCTCTGAGCCTCTGTGTCTCTGCGTCTCTGTGTCTCTGGGCTCTGTGTCTCTGGGACTCTGAGCCTCTATGTCTCTGTGTCTCTGAGTCTCTGCGTCACTTTTCTCTGTGTCTCTGTGTCTCTGTGTCCCTTTGTCTCTGAGTCTCTGGGTCTCTGTGTCTCTGCGTCTTTGAACCTCTGAGTCCCTGAGACTCTGAGCCTCTGTCTCTCTGTGTCTCTGCGTCTCTGAGTCTCTGTGTCTCTGGGTCTCTGTGTCTCTGCGTCTCTGAGCCTCTGAGTCTCTGAGTTTCTGAGTCTCTGAGTTTCTGAGCCTCTGTGTCTCCTCGTTTTGGAGTCACTGAGTGTCAGTGTGTCTGAGTCTCTGTGTCTCTGAGCCTCTGTATCTCTGGGTCTCTGTGTCTCTGAGTCTCTATGTCGCTGTGTCTCAACGTCTCTGAGCCTCTGTGTGTCTGCGTGTCTGAGCCTCTGTGTCTCTTTGTCTCTTAGTCTCTGAGTCTCTGAGCCTCTGTGTCTCTGCGTCTCTGAGTCTCTGGGTCGCTGAGCCTCTGAGCCTCTATGTCTCTGCGTCTCTGAGTCTCTGTGTCTCTGAGCCTCTGTGTCTGTGCGTCTCTGTGTTCCTGAGTCTCTGAGCCTCTGTGTCTCTGAGTCTCTGAGTCTCTGTGTCTAGAGACACAGAGACCCAGAGACACAGATACTGAGAGACTCAGAGAAGCAGAGACACAGATGCTCAGAGACTCTGAGATGCAGAGACACAGAGGGTCAGAGGCATAGAGACTCAGACACACTGACGCTCAGTGACTCAGAGACGAGGAGACACAGAGGCTCAGAAACTCAGAGACTCAGAGACGCAGAGACACAGAGACCCAGAGACACAGAGACACAGAGACTCAGAGACTCAGAGACGCAGAGAGACACAGGCTCAGAGACTCAGGGACTCAGAGACGTTGACACACAAAGGTTCAGAGACGCAGAGACACAGAGACCCAGAGACTCAGACACACAGAGACTCAGAGGCCCAGAGACACAGAGACACAAAGACTCAGAGACACAGAGACACTGCGACCCAGAGACACAGAGACTCAGAAACACAGAGACGCAGAGACACAGAGGCTTTGTGACTCAGAGACTCAGTGACACGGAGACTCAGAGACACAGATGCTCAGAGACTCAGAGACGCAGAGACACAGAGGCTCAGAGATGCAGAGACACAGAGGCTCAGAGACTCAGAGACACAGAGACCCAGAGACACAGAGGCTCAAAGACACAGAGACACAGAGGCTCAGTGACTCAGAGACGCATCGAGACAGAGGCTCAGAGATGCAGATACACAGAGGCTCAGAGACGCAGAGACTCAGAGACACAGAGACAAAGAGACTCAGACACACAGAGACACAGAGACTCAGACACACAGAGGCTCAGAGGTTCAGAGACACAGAGACTCAGAGACTCATAGACTCAGATGCACAGAGACACAGAGACCCAGAGACATAGAGAATCATAGACTCAGAGACGCAGAGACACAGAGGCTCAGAGACTCAGAGACTCAGAGACGCAGAAAAACAGAGGCTCAGAGACTCAGAGACTCAGAGACGCAGAGACACAGAGACTCAGAGACACAGAGACTCAGAGACACAGAGACTCAGAGACACAGAGACCCAGAGACACAGAGACTCAGAGACACAGAGATTTAGAGACGCAGATACACAGAGGCTCAGTGACTCAGAGACGCAAGACGCATCGAGACAGAGGCTCAGAGATGCAGACACACAGAGACGCAGAGACTAAGAGACACAGAGACACAGTGACTCAGACACACAGAGACACAGAGACTCAGACACACAGAGGCTCAGAGGTTCAGAGACCCAGAGACTCAGAGACGCAGAGACCCAGGGACTCAGAGACACACAGACCTAGAGAAAAGTGACTCAGAGACTCAGAGACACAAAGGCTCCGAGACTCACCGACACGGAGACTCAGAGACACAGAGACACAGAGACCCAGAGACACAGAGACTCATAGACTCAGATGCACAGAGACACAGAGACCCAGAGACATAGAGAATCATAGACTCAGAGACGCAGAGACACAGAGGCTCAGAGACTCAGAGACTCAGAGACGCAGAAAAACAGAGGCTCAGAGACTCAGAGACACAGAGACTCAGAGACACAGAGACTCAGAGACACAGAGACCCAGAGACACAGAGACTCAGAGACACAGAGACACAGAGACTCGGAGATTTAGAGACGCAGATACACAGAGGCTCAGTGACTCAGAGACGCAAGACGCATCGAGACAGAGGCTCAGAGACGCAGAGACTAAGAGACACAGAGACACAGTGACTCAGACACACAGAGACACAGAGACACAGAGATTCAGAGACTCAGAGGCTCAGAGACTCAGAGACGCAGAGACACAAAGGCTCAGAGATGCAGAGACACAGAGACCCAGAGACACAGAGACACAGAGACTCAGGAACACAGAGATGCACAGACACAGAGGCTCAGAGACTCAGAGAAGCAGAGACATGGAGTCTCAGTGTCTCAGAGACTCAGCGACACGGAGACTCAGGGACACAGATGCTCAGAGACTCAGAGACACAGAGCCCAGAGACACAGAGCCCAGAGACACAGAGATCCAGAGACACAGAGACTCATAGACTCAGAGACGCAGAGACACAGAGGCTCAGAGATTCAGAGACTAAGAGACAAAGAGACACAGAGGCTCAGAGACTAGGAGACACAGAGCCCAGAGACACAGAAACCAAGAGACTCAGAGACTCAGAGACTGAGAGACGCAGAGACACAGAGGCTCAGAGACTCAGAGACACAGAGACTCATAGACTCAGAGACGCAGAGACACAGAGGCTCAGAGACTCAGAGACATAGAGACCAAGAGACATAGAGACAGAGAAACCCAGAGACACAGAGACTCAGAGACCCAGAGACTCAGAGACACAGAGTCACGGAGGCTCAGACACTCAGAGACACAGAGACACAGAGACTCAGAGACATCGAGGCTCAGAGGCTCAGAGACCCAGAGACTCAGAGACGCAGAGACTCAGAGACTCAGAGACCCAGAGACACTGAGACACAGAGACTCAGAAACACAGAGACGCAGAGACACAGAGGCTCAGAGACTCAGAGACTCAGAGACACAGAGACTCAGAGATATCGAGGCTCAGAGGCTCAAAGACCTAGAGACGCTGAGACTCAGATGCTCAGAGACTCAGAGACTCAGCGACACGGAGACTCAGAGACACAGATGCTCAGGGACTTAGAGACACAGAGCCCCAGAGACACAGAGACTCACAGACTCAGAGACGCAGTGACACAGAGGCTCAGAGACTCAGACACTAAGAGACACAGAGACACAGAGACTCAGAAACTCAGAGACATAGAGGCTCAGTGGCTCAGAGACCCAGTGACTCAGAGATGCAGAGACACAGTGGCTCCGAGTCTCAGAGACACAGAGACTCAGAAACACAGAGACGCAGAGTCACAGAGGCTCAGAGACGGAGGGACTCAGAGACGCAGAGACACAGAGGCTCAGAGACTTAGAGACACAGAGACCCAGAGACACAGATACTGAGAGACTCAGAGACGCAGAGACACAGATGCTCAGAGACTCTGTGATGCAGAGACACAGAGGCTCAGAGTCATAGAGACTCAGACACACTGAGACTCAGTGACTCAGAGACGAGGAGACACAGAGGCTCAGAAACTCAGAGACTCAGAGACACAGGGACCCAGAGACACAGAGACTCAGAGACGCAGAGAGACAGAAGCTCAGAGTCTCAGGGACTCAGAGATGTTGACACACAAAGGTTCAGAGACGCAGAGACACAGAGACCCAGAGACTCAGAGACACAGGGGCCCAGAGACACAGAGACTCAGAGACACAGAGACACAGATGCTCAGACACTCAGAGACGCAGAGCCCAGAGACACAGGGACCCAGAGACACAGAGACTCATTGACTCAGAAACACAGAGACGCAGAGACACAGAGGCTCAGAGACGCAGACACACAGAGGCTCAGAGACTTAGAGACACAGAGACCCAGAGACACAGATACTGAGAGACTCAGAGAAGCAGAGACACAGATGCTCAGAGACTCTGAGATGCAGAGACACAGAGGGTCAGAGGCATAGAGACTCAGACACACTGACGCTCAGTGACTCAGAGACGAGGAGACACAGAGGCTCAGAAACGCAGAGACTCAGAGACGCAGAGACACAGAGACCCAGAGACACAGAGACACAGAGACTCAGAGACTCAGAGACTCAGAGACGCAGAGAGACACAGGCTCAGAGATGCAGAGACACAGAGGCTCAGAGACGCAGAGACTCAGAGACACAGAGACACAGAGACTCAGACACACAGAGACACAGAGACTCAGACACACAGAGGCTCAGAGGTTCAGAGACCCAGAGACTCAGAGACGCAGAGACCCAGAGACTCAGAGACACACAGACCTAGAGAAAAGTGACTCAGAGACACAGAGGCTCCGAGACTCACCGACACGGAGACTCAGAGACACAGAGACACAGAGACCCAGAGACACAGAGACTCATAGACTCAGATGCACAGAGACACAGAGACCCAGAGACATAGAGAATCATAGACTCAGAGACTCACAGACTCAGAGACGCAGAGACACAGAGGCTCAGAGACTCAGAGACTCAGAGACGCAGAAAAACAGAGGCTCAGAGACTCAGAGACGCAGAGACACAGAGACTCAGAGACACAGAGACTCAGAGACACAGAGACTCAGAGACACAGAGACACAGAGACTCAGAGATTTAGAGACGCAGATACACAGAGGCTCTTTGACTCAGAGACGCAAGACGCATCGAGACAGAGGCTCAGAGATGCAGACACACAGAGACGCAGAGACTAAGAGACACAGAGACACAGTGACTCAGACACACAGAGAGAGATTCAGAGACTCAGAGGCTCAGAGACTCAGAGACGCAGAGACACAAAGGCTCAGAGATGCAGAGACACAGAGACCCAGAGACACAGAGACACAGAGACTCAGGAACACAGAGATGCACAGACACAGAGACTCAGAGAAGCAGAGACATGGAGTCTCAGTGTCTCAGAGACTCAGCGACACGGAGACTCAGGGACACAGATGCTCAGAGACTCAGAGACACAGAGCCCAGAGACACAGAGAACCAGAGACACAGAGACTCCTAGACTCAGAGACGCAGAGACACAGAGGCTCAGTGCCTCAGAGACTAAGAGACAAAGAGACGCAAAGGCTGAGAGACTCAGAGACACAGAGAGTCAGAGACTCAGAGACATAGGGGCTCACAGACTCAGACACAGAGACACATAGACTCAGAGACTCAGGGACATTGAGGCTCAGAGGCTCAGAGACCCATAGACTCAGAGACACAGAGATACAGAGACTCAGAGACACAGAGACACAGAGACTCAGAGACATCGAGGCTCAGAATCTCAGAGACCCAGAGACTCAGAGACGCAGAGACACAGAGGCTCAGACACTCAGAGACTCAGCGACACGGAGAGTCAGAGACACAGA
Source organism: Carcharhinus amblyrhynchos (assembly GCF_965287045.1). NCBI lineage: Eukaryota > Metazoa > Chordata > Chondrichthyes > Carcharhiniformes > Carcharhinidae > Carcharhinus > Carcharhinus amblyrhynchos. The sequence goes on from NC_137360.1 coordinate 373,127, forward strand.
TGCTCAGAGACTCAGAGACTCAGGGACGCAGAGACACATAGGCACAGAGACTCAGAGAGACAGACACTCAGAGACTCAGAAACGCAGAGACACGGAGGCACAGAGACACAGAGACCCAGAGACACAGAGACACAGAGACCCAGAGACACAGAGACTCAGAGACATAGAGACCTAGACAAAAGTGACTCAGAGACTCAGAGACACAGAGACTCAGAGACACAGAGACGCAGAGAATCAGAGACAGGGAGGCTCAGAGGCTCAGAGATCCAGAGACTCAGAATCATAGACTCAGAGACTCAGAGACATAGAGACACAGAGACTCAGAGTCCCAGAGACTCAGAGACGCAGAGACACAGAGGCTCAGTGACTCAGAGACTCAGCGACACAAAGACTCAAACGCACAGATGCTCAGAGACAGAGACTCAGAGACGCAGAGACACAGAAGCTCAGAGACTCAGAGGCACAGAGACTCTGAGACTCAGAGACATCGAGGCTCAGAGGCTCAGCGACCCAGAGACAGAGACGCAGAGACACAAAGGCTCAGAGATGCTGAGACACAGAGACAGAGACCCAGAGACCCAGAGACCCAGAGACTCAGAGACACAGAGTCTCAGGAACACAGAGATGGAGAGACACGGAGGCTCAGAGACTCAGAGAAACAGAGACATAAAGACTCAGAGACGCAGAGACACAAATGCTCAGAGACTCAGAGACTCAGAGACGCAGAGACACAGAGACTCAGGAACACAGAGATGGAGAGACACGGAGGCTCTGAGGCTCAAGACCCAGAGACTCAGAGACGCAGAGGCACAGAGGCTCAGAGACTCAGAGACACAGAGACACAGAGGCTCAGAGACTCAGAGACACAGAGCCCAGAGACACTGAGACCCAGAGACACATAGACTCATAGACTCAGAGACGCAGAGACACAGATGCTCAGAGACTCAGAGACACAGAGCCCAGAGACACAGAGACCCAGAGACACAGAGACTCATAGACTCAGAGACGCAGAGACACAGAGGCTCAGTGTCTCGGAGACTCAGCGACACGGAGACTCAGAGACACAGATGCGCAGAGACTCAGAGACACAGATGCTCAGAGACTCAGAGACTCAGAGCCCAGAGACACAGAGACCCAGAGACACAGAGGCTCATAGACTCAGAGACACAGAGACACAGAGGCTCAGAGACTCAGAGACTAAGAGACACAGAGACTCAGAGACTCAGAGACATAGAGGCTCAGAGGCTCAGAGACCCAGAGACTCAGAGACGCACAGACACAGAGGCAAAGAGACTCAGAGAGACAGACACTCTGAGACTCAGAGACGCAGAGACACGGAGGCTCAGAGACGCAGAGACACAGAGGTTCAGAGACGCAGAGACACAGATGCTCAGAGACTCAGACTAAGAGACAAAGAGACACAGAGACTCAGAGACTAAGAGACACAGAGACTCAGAGACTCAGAGACATAGAGGCTCAGAGGCCCAGAGACCCAGAGACTCAGCGACGCAGACACAGAGGCTCAGAGACTCAGAGACACAGAGACCAAGAGACACAGAGACAGAGAAACCCAGAGACACAGAGACTCAGAAACACAGAAACCCAGAGACACAGAGGCTCAGAGACTCAGAGACACAGAGACACAGAGACACAGAGACACAGAGACTCAGAGACTCAGAGACATCGAGGCTCAGAGGCTCAGAGACCCAGAAACTCAGAGACGCAGAGACTCAGAGACTCAGAGACCCAGAGACACAGAGACTCAGAGATATCGAGGCTCAGAGGCTAAAAGACCTAGAGACGCAGAGACACAGATGCTCAGAGACCCAGAGACTCAGCGACACGGAGACTCAGAGACACAGATGCTCAGGGACTCAGAGACACAGAGCCCCAGAGACACAGAGACACAGAGACTCATAGACTCCGAGACGCAGAGACACAGAGGCTCAGAGACTCAGACACTAAGAGACACAGAGACTCAGAAACTCAGAGACATAGAGGCTCAGTGGATCAGAGACGGAGAGACTCAGAGATGCAGAGACACAGTGGCTCCGAGTCTCAGAGACACAGAGACTCAGAAACACAGAGACGCAGAGACACAGAGGCTCAGAGACGGAGGGACTCAGAGACGTAGAGACACAGAGGATCAGAGACGCAGACACACAGAGGCTCAGAGACTTAGAGACACAGAGACCCAGAGACACAGATACTGAGAGACTCAGAGACGCAGAGACACAGATGCTCAGAGACTCTGAGATGCAGAGACACAGAGGGTCAGAGGCATAGAGACTCAGACACACTGAGACTCAGAGACTCCGAGACGCAGAGACACTGCGACCCAGAGACACAGAGACGCAGAGACACAGATGCTCAGAGACTCAGAGACACAGAGACTGAGACACTCAGAGCCATCGAGGCTGAGATGCTCAGAGACTCTGAGATGCAGAGACACAGAGGCTCAGAGGCATAGAGACTCAGAGACTCAGAGACACAGAGAGACAGAGGCTCAGAGACTCAGGGACTCAGAGACGTTGACACAAAAGGTTCAGAGATGCAGAGACACAGAGACCCAGAGACTCAGAGAAACAGAGACCCAGAGACACAGTGGCACAGAGACACAGAGAGTCAGGAACACAGAGATGGAGAGACACGGAGGCTCAGAGGCTCAGAGACCCAGAGACACAGAGACGCAGAGACACAGAGGCTCAGTGTCTCGTAGGCTCAGCGACAATGAGACTCAGAGACATAGATGCTCAGAGACTCAGAGACACAGAGACACAGAGACACAGAGGCTCAGAGACTCAGAGACACAGAGCCCAGAGACACAGAGACCCAGAGACACAGAGACTCAGAGACACAGAGACACAGATGCTCAGAGACTCAGAGACTCAGAGCCCAGACACACAGAGACCCAGAGACACAGAGACTCATAGATTCAGCGAAGCAGAGACACAGAGGCTCAGAGACTCAGAGACTAAGAGACTCAGAGACGCAGAGACACAGAGACACAGAGACCCAGGAACACAGAGATAGAGAGACACGGAGGCTCAGAGGCTCAGAGACCCAGAGACTCAGAGACGCAGAGGCACAGAGGCTCAGTGTCTCGGAGTATCAGCGACATGGAGACTCAGAGACACAGATGCTCAGAGACACAGAGGCTCAGAGACGCAGACATACAGAGGTTCAGAGATGCAGAGACACAGAGACCCAGAGACTCAAAGACACAGAGACCCAGAGACACAGAGACTCATAGACTCAGAGACTCAGAGGCACAGAGACACAGAGAATCATAGACTCAGAGACTCAGTGACTCAGAGACACAGAGACTCAGAGACTCAGAGACATAGAGACACAGAGGCTCAGAGACCCAGAGACTCAGAGACGCAGAGACACAGAGGCTCAGTGACTCAGCGACACAGAGACACAGAGACTCAGGAACACAGAGATGGAGAGACACGGAGACTCAGAGACACAGAGACACAGAGACCCAGAGACACAGAGACTCATAGTCTCAGAGACTCAGAGGCACAGAGACACAGAGACCCAGAGACACAGAGAATCCTAGACTCAGAGACTCAGAGACTCAGAGACACAGATGCTCAGAGACTCAGAGACTCAGAGACACAGAGACACAGAGGCTCAGAGACACAGAGACTCTGAGATTCAGAAAGATCGAGGCTCAGAGGCTCAGCGACCCAGAGACACAGAGACACAGAGGCTCAGAGATGCTGAGACACAGAGACAGAGACCCAGAGACTCAGAGACACAGAGTCTCAGGAACACAGAGATGGAGAGACACGGAGGCTCAGAGACTCAGAGAAACAGAGACATAAAGATTCAGAGACGCGGAGACACAAATGCTCAGAGACTCAGAGACTCAGAGACACAGAGACGCAGAGACACAGAGACTTAGGAACACAGAGATGGAGAGACACGGAGGCTCAGATGCTCAGAGACCCAGAGACTCAGAGACGCAGAGACACAGAGGCTCAGTGTCTCGGAGACTCAGCGACACGGAGACTCAGAGACACAGATGCTCAGAGACTCAGAGAGTCAGAGACACAGAGACACAGAGACACAGAGGCTCACAGACTCAGAGACACAGAGCCCAGAGACACGGAGACCCAGAGACACAGAGACTCAGAGACTCAGAGACGCAGAGACACAGATGCTCAGAGACTCAGAGACACAGAGCCCAGAGACACAGAGACTCAGAGACACAGAGACTCATAGACTCAGAGACGCAGAGACACAGAGGCTCAGAGACTCAGAGACACAGAGACCAAGGGACACAGAGACAGAGACACCCAGAGACACAGAGGCTCAGAAACACAGAGACACAGAGGCTCAGAGACCCAGAGACTCAGAGACACAGAGACACAGAGGCTCAGAGACTCAGAGACACAGAGACACAGAGACTCAGAGACTCAGAGACATCGAGGCTCAGAGGCTCAGAGACTCAGAGACACAGAGACTCAGGAACACAGAGACACAGAGACACAGAGGCTCACAGACTCAGAGACACAGAGACTCTGAGACTCAGAGACATCGAGGCTCAGAGGCTCAGCGACCCAGAGACACAGAGACGCAGAGACACAAAGGCTCAGAGACACAGAGTCTCAGGAACATAGAGATGGAGAGACACGGAGGCTCAGAGACTCAGAGAAACAGAGACATAAAGACTCAGAGACGCAGAGACACAAATGCTCAGAGATTCAGAGACTCAGAGACTCAGAGAAGCAGAGACACAGATGCTCAGAGACTCAGAGACACAGAGCCCAGAGACACGGAGACCCAGAGACACAGAGACTCATAGACTCAGAGACGCAGAGACACAGAGGCTCAGAGACTCAGAGACTAAGAGACTCAGAGACGCAGAGACACAGAGACACAGATACTCAGGAACACAGAGATGGAGAGACACTGAGGCTCAGAGGCTCAGAGACCCAAAGACTCAGAGACGCAGAGGCACAGAGGCTCAGTGTCTCGGAGACTCAGCGACACGGAGACTCAGAGACACAGATGCGCAGAGACTCAGAGACTCGGAGACACAGATGCTCAGAGACTCAGAGACACAGAGCCCAGAGACACAGAGACCCAGAGACACAGAGACTCATAGACTCAGACAAGCAGAGACACAGAGGCTCAGAGACAAAGAGACACAGAAACTCAGAGACTCAGAGACATAGAGGCTCAGAGGATCAGAGACCCAGGGACTCAGAGACACAGAGACACAGAGGCTCAGAGACTCAGAGAGACAGACACACAGAGACTCAGAGACGCAGAGACACGGAGGCTCAGAGACGCAGAGACACAGAGGTTCAGAGACGCAGAGACTAAGAGACAAAGAGACACAGAGACTCAGAGACTCAGAGACACAGAGACACAGAGACTCAGAGACTAAGAGACTCAGAGACGCAGAGACACAGAGACACAGATACTCAGGAACACAGAGATGGAGAGACACTGAGGCTCAGAGGCTCAGAGACCCAAAGACTCAGAGACGCAGAGGCACAGAGGCTCAGTGTCTCGGAGACTCAGCGACACGGAGACTCAGAGACACAGATGCGCAGAGACTCAGAGACTCAGAGACATAGAGACACAGATGCTCAGAGACTCAGAGACTAAGAGACAAAGAGACTCAGAGACTCAGAGACTCAGAGACATAGAGGCTCAGAGGATCAGAGACCCAGGGACTCAGAGACACAGAGACACAAAGGCTCAGAGACTCAGAGAGACAGACACACAGAGACTCAGAGACGCAGAGACACGGAGGCTCAGAGGCGCAGAGACACAGAGGTTCAGAGACGCAGAGACTAAGAGACAAAGAGACACAGAGACTCAGAGACTCAGAGACACAGAGACTCAGAGGCTCAGAGACCCAGAGACTCAGAGACGCAGAGACACAGAGGCTCAGAGACTCAGAGACTCAGAGATGCAGTCACACAGAGACGCAGAAACTCAGAGACACAGAGACTTAGACACACAGAGAACCAGAGACACAGAGATTCATAGACTCAGAGACACAGTGGCTCAGAGACTCAGAGACTCAGAGACGCAGAGACACAGAGGCTCAGAGATGCAGAGACACAGAGACCCAGAGACACAGAGACTCAGGAACACAGAGATGCACAGACACAGAGGCTCAGAGACTCAGAGACTCAGAGACGCAGAGACATAGAGGCTCAGAGATGCAGAGACACAGAGACCCAGAGACACAGAGACTCAGGAACACAGAGATGCACAGACACAGAGGCTCAGAGACTCAGAGAAACAGAGACTCAGAGAAGCAGAGACATGGAGTCTCAGTATCTCAGAGACTCAGCGACACGGAGACTCAGGGACACAGATGCTCAGAGACTCAGAGACGCAGAGACACAGAGGCTCAGAGACTCAGAGACACAGAGATTCAGAGATGCAGAGACACAGAGGCTCAGAGACTCAGAGACACAGAGCCCAGAGACACAGAGACCCAGAGACACAGAGACTCATAGACTCAGAGAGTAAGAGACAAAGAGTCACAAAGGCTGAGAGACTCAGAGACATAGAGAGTCAGAGACTCAGAGACATAGAGGCTCATAGGCTCAGAGACACAGAGACTCAGAGACTCAGGGATATCGAGGCTCAGAGGCTCAGAGACCCAGAGACACAGAGACTCAGAGACACGGAGACTCAGAGACACAGAGACACAGAGACCCAGAGACACAGAGACTCATAGACTCAGAGACTCAGAGGCACAGAGACCCAGAGACACAGAGAATCATAGACTCAGAGACTCAGAGGCTCAGAGACACAGAGACTCAGAGACGCAGAGACACAGAGGCTCAGTGATTCAGAGACTCAGCGACACAGAGACTCAGAGGCACAGACACTCTGAGACTCACAGACATCGAGCCTCAGAGACTCAGAGAGACAGGCATTCAGAGACGCAGAGACACGGAGGCTCAGAGACTCAGAGAACCAGAGGTTCAGAGACGCAGAGACACAGATGCTCAGAGACTCAGAGACTAAGAGACAAAGAGACACAGAGACAGAGAAACCCAGAGACACAGAGACTCAGAAACACAGAAACCCAGAGACACAGAGGCTCAGAGACCCAGAGACTCAGAGACACAGAGACACAGAGGCTCAGAGACTCAGAGACACAGAGACACAGAGGCTCAGAGACTCAGAGACATAGAGGCTCAGAGGCTCAGAGACCCAGAGACACAGAGACTCAGGAACACAGCTACACAGAGACACAGAGGCTCAGAGACTCAGAGACACAGAGACTCTGAGATTCAGAGACATCGAGTCTCAGAGGCTCAGCGACCCAGAGACACAGAGACACAAAGGCTCAGAGATGCTGAGACACAGAGACAGAGACCCAGAGACCCAGAGACTCAGAGACACAGAGTCTCAGGAACACAGAGATGGAGAGACACGGAGGCTCAGAGACTCAGAGAAACAGAGACATAAAGACTCAGAGATGCAGAGACACAAATGCTCAGAGACTCAGAGACTCAGAGACGCAGAGACACAGAGACACAGAGACTCGGGAACATGGAGATGGAGAGACACGGAGGCTCAGAGACCCAGAGACTCAGAGACGCAGAGACACAGAGGCTCAGTGTCTCGGAGACTCAGCGACACGGAGACTCAGAGACATAGATGCTCAGATAGTCAGAGACTCAGAGTCACAGAGACACAGATGATCAGAGACTCAGAGACCCAGAGACACAGAGACACAGAGGCTCAGAGGCTCAGAGACAAAGAGCCCAGAGACACAGAGACCCAGAGACACAGAGACACAGAGGCTCAGTGACTCAGAGACACAGAGACTCAGAGACACAGAGCCCAGAGACACAGAGACTCAGTGACTCAGAGACGCAGAGACACAGATGCTCAGAGACAAGGTGACTCAGAGACTCAGAGAATCAGCGACTCGGAGATGCAGAGACGCAGAGACACAGAGGCTCAGAGACAAAGAAACACAGAGACTCAGAGACTAAGAGACGCAGAGACACAGAGGGTCACAGATGCAGACACACAGAGGTTCAGAGACACAGAGACACAGAGACTCAGAGACATCGAGGCTCAGAGGCCCAGAGACCCAGAGACTCCGAGACGCAGAGACACAGAGGCTCAGAGACACAGAGACACAGAGACTCAGAGACCTAGAGACATCGAGGCTCAGAGGCTCAGAGACCCAGAGACTCCGAGACGCAGAGACACAGAGGCTCCGAGATTCACCGACACGGACACTCAGGGACACAGAGTCACAGAGACCCAGAGACACAGAGACTCATAGGCTCAGAGACTCAGAGACACAGAGAATCATAGACTCAGAGACTCAGAGACGCAGAGACACAGAGGCTCAGAGACGCAGACACACAGAGGCTCAGAGATACAGAGACTCAGTGACTCAGAGACGAGGAGACACAGAGACCCAGAGATACAGAGACTCAGTGACTCAGAGACGAGGAGACACAGAGACCCAGAGACTCAGAGACACAGAGACCCAGAGACTCAGAGACACAGAGACCCAGAGGCACAGAGACTCAGAGACTCAGAGACACAGAGAGACAGAGGCTTAGAGTCTCAGGGACTCAGAGACGCAGACACACAGAGGTTCAGAGACACAGAGACACAGAGACTCAAAGACACAGGGACCCAGAGACACAGGGACTCAGAGACTCAGAGACACAGAGACTCAGAGGCAGAGAGGCTCAGAGGCTCAGAGACCCAGAGACTCAGAGACGCAGAGACACAGAGGCTCAGAGACTCAGAGACACAGAGACCCAAAGACACAGAGACACAGAGGCCCAGGGACACAGAGACTCATAGACTCAGAAACACAGAGACGCAGAGACACAGAGGCTCAAAGACTCAGGGACTGAGAGACGCAGAGAAACAGAGGCTCAAAAACGCAGGGACACAGAGACCCAGAGACTAAGAGACACAGAGACCCAGAGACACCAAGACACAGAGATACAGAGACCCAGAGACACAGAGACTCAGAGACACAGAAACTCAGAGACTCAGAGACACAGAGACTCAAAGACTCAGAGGCAGAGAGGCTCAGAGGCTCAGAGATCCAGAGGCTCCGAGACTCACCGACACGGAGACTCAGAGACACAGAGACCCAGAGACTCATAGACTCAGAGACTCAGAGGCACAGAGACACAGAGACCCAGAGATACAGAGACTCAGAGATGCAGAGACACAGAGGCTCAGAGACACAGAGACTCAGACACACTGAGACTCAGTGACTCAGAGACGAGGAGACACAGAGGCTCAGAGACTCAGAGACGCAGAGACACAGAGACCCAGAGACACAGAGACTCAGAGACTCAGAGACGCAGAGACACAGAGGTTCAGAGACGCAGAGACACAGGGACCCAGAGACACAGAGACACAGAGACCCAGAGACACAGAGACCCAGAGACTCAAAGACTCAGAGACATAGAGGCTCAGAGGCCCAGAGACCCAGAGACTCAGAGACGCAGAGACACTGCGACCCAGAGACACAGAGACTCAGAAACACAGAGACGCAGAGACACAGACGCTCAGAGACTCAGGCACAGAGACTCAGAGACTCAAAGACATCGAGGCTCAGATGCTCAGAGACCCAGAGACTCAGAGACGCACAGACTCAGGGACACAGAGGCTCAGGGACACAGAGGCTCAGAGATGCAGAGACACAGAGGCTCAGAGTCTCTGAGACACAGAGACCCAGAGACACAGAGACACAGAGACAAAGAGACCCAGTGACTCAGAGATTTAGAGACGCAGATACACAGAGGCTCAGTGACACAGAGACGCAGAGATCCAGAGACATAGAGATTCATAGGCTCAGAGACAGAGAGTCTCAGAGGCCCAGAGACCCAGAGACACAAAGACTCAGAAACACAGAGACGGAGAGACACAGAGGCTCAGAGACTCAGAGACACAGAGACTCAGAGACTCAGAGACACAGAGGCTCAGAGACTCAGGAACACAGAGACGCACAGACACAGAGGCTCAGAGACACAGAGACTCAGAGACGCAGAGACATAGAGGCTCAGAGGCTCAGCGACACAGAGCCTCAGAGACGTAGAGACACAGAGACCCAGAGACTCAGAGACTCAGAGACGCAGAGACACAGAGACCCAGAGACACAGAGACTCATAGACTCAGAGACGCAGAGAGACAGAGGCTCAGAGACTCAGGGACTCAGAGACGTTGACACACAAAGGTTCAGAGAAGCGGAGACACAGAGACCCAGAGACTCTGAGACACAGAGGCTCAAAAATGCAGAGACACAGAGACCCAGAGACTCAGAGACACAGAGACACAGAGACCCAGAGACACAGAGACTCAGAGACTCAGAGACTCAGAGACACAGATGCTCAGAGACTCAGAGTCATCGAGGCTCAGATGCTCAGAGACCCAGAGACTCAGAGACGCAGAGACACAGAGGCTCAGTGATTCAGAGACTCAGTGACACGGAGACTCAGAGACGCAGATGCTCATAGACTCAGAGACGCAGAGACACATAGGGTCAGAGATGCAGGGACTCAGAGACTCAGAGACTCAGGGACGCAGAGACACAGAGGCTCAGAGATGCAGAGACACAGAGGCTCAGAGACTCAGAGACACAGAGACGCAGAAACTCGGAGACACACAGACAAAGAGACCCAGTGACTCAGAGATTTAGAGACGCAGATACACAGAGGCTCAGTGACTCAGAGACGCAAGAAGCATCGAGACAGAGGCTCAGAGATGCAGACACACAGAGACGCAGAGACTCAGAGACACAGAGACACAGAGACTCAGACACACAGAGACACAGAGATTCATAGACTCAGAGACACAGAGGCTCAGAGACTCAGAGGCTCAGAGATGCAGAGACACAGAGACCCAGAGACGCAGAGACTCAGGAACACAGAGACGCACAGACACAGAGGCTCAGAGACGCAGACACACAAGTTCAGAGACGCAGAGACACAGAGCCCCAGAGACTCAGAGACACTGAGACTCAGAGACACAGAGGCTCAGAGACGCAGACATACAGAGGTTCAGAGACGCAGAGACACAGAGACCCAGAGACTCAAAGACACAGAGACCCAGAGACACAGAGACTCATAGACTCAGAGACTCAGAGGCACAGAGACACAGAGAATCATAGACTCAGAGACTCAGTGACTCAGAGACACAGAGACTCAGAGACTCAGAGACATAGAGACACAGAGGCTCAGAGACCCAGAGACTCAGAGACGCAGAGACACAGAGGCTCAGTGACTCAGCGACACCGAGACACAGAGACTCAGAGACTCAGAGACATCGAGGCTCAGAGTCTCAGCGACCCAGAGACACAGAGACGCAGAGACACAGAGGCTCAGAGATGCAGAGACCCAGAGAAAAGTGACTCAGAGACTCAGAGACACAGAGACTCAGAGGCAGAGAGGCTCAGAGGCTCAGAGATGCAGAGACCCAGAGAAAAGTGACTCAGAGACTCAGAGACACAGAGACTCAGAGGCAGAGAGGCTCAGAGGCTCAGAGGCTCAGAGACCCAGAGACTCAGAGACGCAGAGACACAGAGGCTCAGAGACTCAGAGACACAGAGACCCAAAGACACAGAGACACAGAGACCCAGGGACACAGAGACTCATAGACTCAGAAACACAGAGAAGCAGAGACACAGAGGCTCAAAGACTCAGGGACTGAGAGACGCAGAGAAACAGAGGCTCAAAAACGCAGGGACACAGAGACCCAGAGACTAAGAGACACAGAGACCCAGAGACACCAAGACACAGAGACACAGAGACCCAGAAACACTGAGACTCAAAGACTCAGAGGCAGAGAGGCTCAGAGGCTCAGAGACCCAGAGCTCCGAGACTCACCGACACGGAGACTCAGAGACACAGAGACCCAGAGACTCATAGACTCAGAGACGCAGAGACACAGAGACCCAGAGACACAGAGACTCAGAGACTCAGAGACGCAGAGACACAGAGGTTCAGAGACGCAGAGACTCAGGAACACAGAGACGCACAGACACAGAGGCTCAGAGACGCAGACACACAGAGGTTCAGAGACGCAGAGACACAGAGCCCCAGAGACTCAGAGACACAGAGAGTCAGAGACACAGAGGCTCAGAGACGCAGACATACAGAGGTTCAGAGATGCAGAGACACAGAGACCCAGAGACTCAAAGACACAGAGACCCAGAGACACAGAGACTCATAGACTCAGAGACTCAGAGGCACAGAGACACAGAGAATCATAGACTCAGAGACACAGTGACTCAGAGACACAGAGACTCAGAGACTCAGAAACATAGAGACACAGAGGCTCAGAGACCCAGAGACTCAGAGACGCAGAGACACAGAGGCTCAGTGACTCAGCGACACAGAGACACAGAGCCTCAGAGACTCAGAGACATCGAGGCTCAGAGTCTCAGCGACCCAGAGACACAGAGACGCAGAGACACAGAGGCTCAGAGATGCAGAGACACAGGGACCCAGAGACCCAGAGACCCAGAGACTCAGGAACACAGAGATGGAGAGACACGGAGACTCAGAGACACAGAGACACAGAGACCCAGAGACACAGAGACTCATAGTCTCAGAGACTCAGAGGCACAGAGACACAGAGACCCAGAGACACAGAGAATCCTAGACTCAGAGACTCAGAGACACAGATGCTCAGAGACTCAGAGACTCAGAGACACAGAGACACAGAGGCTCAGAGACTCAGAGACACAGAGACTCTGAGATTCAGAAAGATCGAGGCTCAGAGGCTCAGCGACCCAGAGACACAGAGACACAGAGACACAGAGGCTCAGAGATGCTGAGACACAGAGACAGAGACCCAGAGACCCAGAGACTCAGAGACACAGAGTCTCAGGAATACAGAGATGGAGAGACACGGAGGCTCAGAGACTCAGAGAAACAGAGACATAAAGACTCAGAGACGCAGTGTCTCTGAGTCTCTGAACCTCTGTGTGTCTGCGTCTCTGAGCCTCTGTGTCTCTGGGCCTCTGTGTCTCTGTGTCTCTGAGTCTCTGTGTCTCTGAGCCTCTGAGCCTCTCTGTCTCTGAGTCTCTGAGTCCCTGTGTCTCTGGGTCTCTGTATCTCTGAGTCTCTGGGTCTCTGTGTCTCTGCGTCTCTGAACCTCTGTGTGTCTGCGTCTCTGAGCTTCTGTGTCTCTGCGTCTCTGAGTCTCTGAGTCACTGTGTCTCTGAGCCTCTGTGTCTCTGCGTCTCTGCGTCTCCGTGTCGCTGAGCCTCTGAGTCTCTGAGCCACTGTGTCTCTGAGTCTCTCAGCATCTGTGTCTCTGCGTTTCTGAGTCTCTGAGTCTCTGTGTCTCTTTGTCTCTTAGTCTCTGAGTCTCTGAGCCTCTGTGTCTCTGAGTCTCTGAGTCGCTGAGTCTCTGAGTCTCTGTGTCTCTGCCTCTCTGTGTCTCTGAGTCTCTGTGTCGCTGAGTCTCTGTGTCTCTGAGTCTCTGAGCCTCTGTGTCTCTGCGTCTCTGAGTCTATGAGTCTGTGTGTCTCTGAGTCTCTGAGTCTCTGAGCCTCTTTGTCTCTGCGTCTCTGAGTCTATGAGTCTCTGTGTCTCTGAGTCTCTGTGTCTCTGGGCTCTGTGTCTCTGAGTCTCTGAGCATCTGTGTCTCTGAGTCTCCGAGTCACTGAGCCTTTGTGTCTCTGCGTCTCTGAGTCTCTGGGTCTCTGAGCCTCTGAGCCTCCGTGTCTCTCCATCTCTGTGTTCCTGAGTCTCTGTGTCTCTGCGTCTCTGAGTCTCTTAGTCTCTGAGTCTCTGAGCCTCTGTGTCTCTGCGTCTCTGAGTCTATGAATCTCTGTTTCTCTGGGTCTCTGTGTCTCTGGGCTCTGTGTCTCCGAGGCACTGAGCCTCTGTGTCTCTGCGTTTCTGAGTCTCTGGGTCTCTGAGCCTCTGAGCCTCCGTGTCTCTCCATCTCTGTGTTCCTGAGTCTCTGTGTCTCTGGGTCTCTGTGTCTCTGGGCTCTGAGTCTCTGGGTCTCTGAGCCTCTGTGTCTCTGTGTCTCTGAGTCTCTGAGCATCTGTGTCTCTTAGTCTCTGTTTCGATGAGCCTCCGAGACACTGAGCCTCTGTGTCTCTGAGTCTCTGAGCCTCTGCATCTCTGAGTCTCTGAGTCTCTGAGCATTTGTGTCTCTGCGTCTTTAAGTCTTTATGTCTCTGTTTCTCGGAGTCTCTGAGCCTCCGTGTCTCTCCATCTCCGTGTTCCTGAGACTCTGTGTCTCTATATCTCTGAGTCTCTGAGTCTCTGGGTCTCTGTCTCTGTGTCTCAGCATCTCTGAGCCTTTGTGTATCTGCGTCTCTGTGTCTCTGGGTCGCTGAGCCTCTGAGCCTCGATGTCTCTGAGTCTCAGAGTCTCTGAGTCTCTGAGCCTCTGTGTCTCTGCGTCTCTGTGTCTCTGAGTCTCTGAGCATCTGTGTCCCTGAGTCTCCATGTCGCTGAGCCTCTGAGACACTGATACCCCATGTCTCTGCGTCACTGAGTCTCTGTGTCTCTGAGTCTCTGAGCCTCTGTCTCTCTGCATCTCTGTGTCTCTGAGTCTCTGAGTCTCTGAGCATCTGTGTCCCTGAGTCTCCGTGTCGCTGAGTCTCTGAGACACTGATACTCCATGTCTCTGCTTCTCTGAGTCTCTGTGTCTCTGCATCTCTGTGTTCCTGAGTCTCTGTGTCTCTGGGTCTCTGTGTCTCTGCATCTCTGAGCCTCTGTGTCTCTGCGTCTCTGAGTCTCTGAGTCTCTGCGTCTCTGTGTGTCTGAGTCTCTGCGTCTCTGAGTCTCTGAGTCTCTGTGTCTCTGGGTTCTGTGTCTCTGAGTCTCTGAGCCTCTGTGTCTCTGCATCTCTGAGCCTCTGTGTCTCTGCGTCTCTGAGTCTCTGAGCATCTGTGTCTCTGAGCCTCTGTATCTCTGAGTCTCCGTGTCTCTGAGTCTCTGAGCCTCTGTGTCTCTGAGTCTCCGTGTCACTGAGTCTCTGAGTCTCTGGGTCTCTGAGCATCTGAGCCTCGATGTCTCTGAGTCTCTGAGCGTCTGTGTCTCTGCGTCTCTGTGTTTCTGAGTCTCTGTGTCTCTGGGTCGCAGTGTCTCTGCGTCTCTGAACCTTTGTGTGTCAACGTCTCTGAGTCCCTGAGTCTCTGAGCCTCTGTCTCTCTGTGTCTCTGATTCTCTAAGTCTCTATGCCTCTGAGCCTCTGTGTCTCTGCATCTCAGAGTCTCTGAGCATCTGAGCCTCAATGTCTCTGAGTGTCTCAGTCTCTGTGTCTCTGAGTCTCTGAGCGTCTGTGTCTCTGCGTCTCTTTGTCTCTGTGTCTCTGAGTCTCTGTGTCTCTGAGTATCAGTGTGTCTGAGTCTCTATGCCTCTGACCCTCTGTGTCTCTGCATCTCAGAGTCTCTGAGCATCTGTGTCTCTGCGTCTCTGAGTCTCTCAGTATCTGTGTCTCTGCGTCTCTGTGTCTCTAAGTCTCTGAGCCTCTGTGTGTCTGCGTCTCTGATCCTCTGTGTCTCTACGTCTCTGAGTCCCTCCGTCTCTGAGCCTCTGTGTCTCTGTGTTTCTGAGTCTCTGTGTCTCTGAGACTCGGAGCCACTGTGTCTCTGCATCTCTGAGTCTCTTCGTCTCTGATCCACTGAGCCTCTATGTCTCTGAGTTTCTGAGTCTCTGTGTCTCTGTGTCTCTTAGTGTCTGAGTCTCTGAGCCTCTGTGTCTCTGCGTCTCGGAGTCAATGAGTCTCTGTGTCTCTGTGTCTCTGGGTCTCTGTGTTTCTGAGTCTCTGTGTCTCTGTGTCTCTGAGTCTCTGAACCTCTGTGTGTCTGCGTCTCTGAGCCTCTGTGTCTCTGAGCCTCTGTGTCTCTGCGTCTCTGAGTCTCTGGGTTTCTGAGCCTCTGAGCCTCTCTGTCTCTGAGTCTCTGAGTCTCTGTGTCTCTGGGTCTCTGTATCTCTGAGTCTCTGGGTCTCTGTGTCTCTGCGTCTCTGAACCTCTGTGTGTCTGCGTCTCTGAGCTTCTGTGTCTCTGCGTCTCTGAGTCTCTGAGTCTCTGTGTCTCTGAGCCTCTGTGTCTCTGCGTCTCTGCGTCTCCGTGTCGCTGAGTCTCTGTGTCTCTGAGTCTCTGTGTCTTTGTGTCTCTGGGTCTCTGTGTCTCTGAGTCTCTGAGCCTCTGTGTCTCTGCGTCTCTGAGTCTCTGGGTCTCTGAGATTCTGAGCCTCGATGTCTCTGAGTCTCTGTGTCTCTGTGTCTCTGAGTCTCTGTATCTCTGTGTCTCTGAGTCTCTGAGCCTCTATGTCTCTGAGCCTCTGACTCTCTGTGTCTCTGAGTCTCTGAGCCTCTGTGTCTCTGCATCTCTGAGCGTCTGTGTCTCTGAGACACTGAGCCTCTGTGTCTGTGCGTCTCTGTGTTCCTGAGTGTCTGTGTCTCTGTGTCTCTGCGTCTCTGTGTCTCTGCGTCTCTGTGTCTCCGGGTCGCTTAGCCTCTGAGCCTCGATGTCTCTGAGTCTCTGAGCCTCTGTGTCTCTGTGTCTCTGAGTCTCTGAGTCTCTGTGTCTCTGAGTCTCTCAGCCTCTGTATCGCTGAGTCTCCGTGTCACTGAGTCGCTGAGTCACTGAGCCTCTGTGTCTCTGCAACTCTGAGTCTCTGGGTCTCTGAGCATCTGAGCCTCGATGTCTCTGAGTCTCTGTGTCTCTGCGTCTCTGAGTTTCTGAGTCTGTGTCTCTGTGTCTCTGGGTCTCTGTGTCTCTGAGTCTCTGGGTCTCTGTGCCTCTGCGTTTTTGAGCCTCTGTGTCTCTGCGTCTCTGTGTTTCTGAGTCTCTGTGTCTCTGGGTCTCTGTGTCTCTGGGTCTCTGCATCTCTGAGTCTCTGGGACTCTGAGACACTGAGCCTCTATGTCTCTGAGTTTCTGAGTCTCTGTGTCTCTGTGTCTCTTAGTGTCTGAGTCTCTGAGCCTCTGTGTCTCTATGTCTCTGAGTCTCTGAGTCTCTGAGCCTCTGTGTCTCTATGTCTCTGAGTCTCTGTGTCTCTGTGCATCTGAGTCTCTGAGTCTATGAGTCTCTGTGTCTCTGAGTCTCTGAGCCTCTGTGTCTCTGAGTCTCTGTGTCTCTGAGACTTTGAGTCACTTTTCTCTAGGTCTCTGTGTCTCTGAATCTCTGTGTCTCTGCGTCTCTGAGCCTCTGTGTCTCTGCGTCTCTGAGTCTCTGCGTCTCTGAGCCTCTGTGTCTCTGCGTCTCTGAGTCTCTGCGTCTCTGAGTCTCTGCGTCTCTGAGTCTCTGAGCCTCTGCGTCTCTGCGTCTCTGAGTCTCTGAGCATCTGTGTCTCTGAGTCTCCGTGACGCTGAGTCTCTGAGTGTCTGAGCCTCTGTGTCTCTGCGTCTCAGAGACTCTGTGTCTCTGGGTCTCTGTGTCTCCGTCTCTGAGTCTCTGAGCTCCGTGTCTCTGAGTCTCTGAGCATCTGTGTCTCTGAGCCTCTGTGTCGCTGAGTCTCTGAGTCACTGAGCCTCTGTGTCTCTGCATCCCCCCGTCTCTGTGTCTCTGAGCCCATGTGTCTCTGTGTCCATTTATGGGATTGTTCGGGATAAACTGTCCCTCTGTCCCATGATGTGTCCATTTATGGGATTGTGTGGGATAATCTGTCCCTCTGTCCCATGATGTGTCCTTTAGGGGGATTGTCCAGGATAAACCGTCCCTCTGTCCCATCATGTGTCCTTAAGGGGGATTGTCCAGGATAAACTGTCCCTCTGTCCCATGGTGTGTCCTTTAGGGGGATTGACCAGGATAAACTATCCCACGGTCCCATGATGTGTCCTTTAGGGGGATTGTCCTGGATAAACTGTCCCTCTGTCCCATGATGTGTCCTTTTATTGGAATGTCCAGGATAAACTGTCCCTCTGTCCATGATGTGTCCTTTTATGGGACTGTCCAGGTTAAATTCTCCCTCTTTCCCATGGTGTGTCCTTTAGGGGGATTGTCCAGGATAAACTGTCCCCATGTCCCATGATGTGTCCATTTATGGGATTGTCCGGGATACACTGTCCCTCTGTCCAATGATGTGTCCATTTATGGGATTGTGTGGGATAATCTGTCACTCTGTCCCATGATGTGTCCTTTTATGGAATTGTCCGGGATAAACTGTCCCTCTGTCCCATGATGTGTCCTTTTTTGGGATTGTCCAGGATAAACTGTCCCTCTGTCCCATGATGTGTCCTTTAGGGCGTTTGTCCGGGATAAACTGTCCCTCTGTCCCATGATGTGTCCTTTTATGGGAATGTCCGGGATAAGCTGTCCCTCTGTCCCATGGTGTGTCCTTTAGGGGTATTGTCCAGGATAAACTGTCCCTCTATCCCATGTTGTGTCCTTTTATGGGAATGTCCAGGATAAACTGTCCCTCTGTCCCATGGTGTGTCCCTTAGGGGAACTTTCGGGATAAACTGTTCCTCTGTCCCATGCTGTGTCCTTTAGTGCGATTGTCCAGGATAAACTGTCCCTCTGTCCATGGTGTGTCCTTTAGGGGGATTGTCCAGGATAAACTGTCCCTCTGTCCCATGATGTGTCCTTTTATGGGATTGTCCAGGATAAACTGTCTCTCTGTCCCGTGATCTGTCCTTTAAAGGGATTGTCCGGGATAAATTGTCCCTCTGTCCCATGGTATGTCCTTTAGGGGGATTGTCCAGGATAAACTGTCCCTCTGTCCCATGATGTGTCCTTTTATGGGATTGTCCGGGATAAACTGTCCCTCTGTCCCATGATGTGTCCTTTTTTGGAATTGTCCGGATAAACTGTCCCTCTGAGCCATGATGTGTCCTTTAGGGGGATTGTCCTGGATAAACTGTTCCCCTGTCCCATGATGTGTCCTTTAGGGGGATTTTCCGGGATAAACTGTCCCTCTGACCCATGATGTGTCTTTAGGGGGATTGTCCAGGATAAACTGTCCCACTGTCCCATGATGTGTCCTTCTGGGGGGATTGTCCATGATAAACTGTCCCTCTGTCCCATGGTGTGTCCTTTCGGGGGATTGTCCGGGATAAACTGTCCCTCTGTCCCATGGTGTGTCCTTTTATGGGATTGTCCGGGATAAACTGTCCCCTGTGTCCCATGATGTGTGCTTTTATGGGATTGTCCGGGATAAACTGTCCCTGTGACCCATGATGTGTCCATTTATGGGATTGTCCAGGATAAACTGTCCCTCTCCCCATGATGTGTCCTTTAGCGGGATTGTCCAGGATGAACTGTCCCTCTGTCCCATGGTGTGTCCTTTAGGGGGATTGTCCAGGATAAACTGTCCCTCTGTCCCATGATGTGTCCTTTAGGGGGATTGTCCAGGATAAACTTTTCCTCTGTCCCATGGTGTGTCCTGAAGGGGGATTGTCCAGGATAAAGTGTCCGTCTGTCCCATGATGTGTCCTTTAGGGGGATTATCCATGATAAAATGTCCGTCTGTCCCATGATGTGTCCTTTTATGGGAATGTCCGGGATAAGCTGTCCCTCTGTCCCATGGTGTGTCCTTTAGGGGGATTGTCCAGGATAAACTGTCCCTCTATCCCATGCTGTGTCCTTTTATGGGAATGTCCAGGATAAACTGTCCCTCTGTCCCATGGTGTGTCCCTTAGGGGAACTTTCGGGATAAACTGTTCCTCTGTCCCATGCTGTGTCCTTTAGTGCGATTGTCCAGGATAAACTGTCCCTCTGTCCCATGGTGTGTCCTTTAGGGGGATTGTCCAGGATAAACTGTCCCTCTGTCCCATGATGTGTCCTTTTATGGGATTGTCCAGGATAAACTGTCCCTCTGTCCCATGATGTGTCCTTTTAAGGGATTGTCCAGGATAAACTGTCCCTCTGTCCCGTGATCTGTCCTTTAATGGGATTGTCCTGGATAAATTGTCCCTCTGTCCCATGGTATGTCCATTAGGGGGATTGTCCAGGATAAACTGTCCCTCTGTCCCATGATGTGTCCTTTTATGGGATTGTCCGGGATAAACTGTCCCTCTGTCCATTATGTGTCCTTTTATGGGATTGTCCGGATAAACTGTCCCTCTGAGCCATGATGTGTCCTTTAGGGGGATTGTCCTGGATAAACTGACCCCCTGTCCCATGATGTGTCCTTTAGGGGGATTTTCCGGGATAAACTGTCCCTCTGTCCCATGATGTGTCTTTAAGGGGATTTTCCAGGATAAACTGTCCCACTGTCCGATGATGTGTCCTTCTGGGGGGATTGTCCTTGATAAACTGTCCCTCTGTCCCATGGTGTGTCCTTTCGGGGGATTGTCCGGGATAAACTGTCCCTCTGTCCCATGGTGTGTGCTTTTATGGGATTGTCCGGGATAAGCTGTCCCTGTGTCCCATGATGTGTCCATTTATGGGATTGTCCAGGATAAACTGTCCCTCTCCCCATGATGTGTCCTTTAGGGGGATTGTCCAGGATGAACTGTCCCTCTGTCCCATGGTGTGTCCTTTAGGGGTATTGTCCAGGATAAACTGTCCCTCTGTCCCATGATGTGTCCTTTAGGGGGATTGTCCAGGATAAACTTTTCCTCTGTCCCATGGTGTGTCCTGAAGGGGGATTGTCCAGGATAAAGTGTCCGTCTGTCCCATGATGTGTCCTTTAGGGGGATTAGAACATAGAACATAGAACATTACAGCGCGGAACAGGCCCTTCGGCCCACAATGTCGCGCCGACCAGCCTTATTTTAAAAAAAAAATTCTTCATGATAAACTGTCCGTCTTTCCCATGATGTGTCCTTTTATGGGATTGTCCAGGATAAACTCTCCCTCTGTCCCATGCTGTGTCCTTTAGGGGGATTGTCCAGGATAAACTTCCCTCTGTCCCATAATGTGTCCTTTTATGGGATTGTCCGGGATAAACTGTCACTCGATCCCATGATGTTTCCTTAAGGGGGATTGTCCGTGATAAACTGTCCCTCTGTCCCATGATGTGTCCTTTAGGGGGATTGTCCAGGATAAACTTCCCTCTGTCCCATAATGTGTCCTTTTATGGGATTGTCCAGGATGAACTGTCCCTCTGTCCCATGATGTGTCCTTTTATGGGATTGTCCGGGATAAACTGTCCCACTGTCCCATGGTGTGTCCTTTAAGGGGATTCTCCGGGATAAACTGTCGTTCTGTCCCATGCCGGGTCTTTTAGGAGGATTGTCCAGTATAAACTGTCCCTCTTTCCCATGGTCTGTCCTAAAGGGGGATTGTCCGGGATAAACTGTCCCTCTGTCCCATGATGTGTCCTTAGGGGGATTGTCCAGGATAAACTGTCCCTCTGTCCCACGATGCGTCCTTAGGGGGATTGTCCAGGATTAACTGTCCCTGTGTCCCATGATGTGTCCTTTTATGGGATTGTCCAGGATAAACTGTCCCTCTGTCCCATGACGTGTCCTTAGGGGGATTGTCCGGGATAAACTGTCCCTCTGCCCCGTGATGTGTCCTTTAAGAGGATTGTCCAGGATAAACTGTCCCTCTGTCCCATGATGTGTCCTTTAGGGGGACAGTCCGGGAAAAACTGTCCCTCTTTCCCATGATGTGTCCTTTTATGGGATTGTTTAGGACAAACTGTCCCTCTGTCCCATGATGTGTCCTTTTATGGGAATGTCCAGGATAAACTGTCCCTCTGTCCCATGGTGTG
This sequence comes from Carcharhinus amblyrhynchos, assembly GCF_965287045.1. Lineage (NCBI taxonomy): Eukaryota > Metazoa > Chordata > Chondrichthyes > Carcharhiniformes > Carcharhinidae > Carcharhinus > Carcharhinus amblyrhynchos. The sequence continues at coordinate 394,742 of NC_137360.1, forward strand.
GCCTTTTATGGGATTGTCCGGGATAAACTGTCCCTCTGTCCCATGATGTGTCCATTTATGGGATTGTCCAGGATAAACTGTTCCTCTGTCCCATGATGAGTCCTTTAGGGGGATTGTCCAGGATAAACTGTCCCTCTGACCCATGATATGTCCTTTAGTGGGATTGTCCGGGATAAACTGTCCCTCTATCCCATGATGTGTCCTTTAGGGGGATTGTCCGGGATAAACTGTCCCTCAGTCCCATGATGTGTCCTTAAGGGTGATTGTCCATGATAAACTGTCCCTCTGTCCCATGATGTGTCCTTTACGGGGATTGTCCCTGATAAACTGTCCCTTGGTCCCATGATGTGTCCTTTAGGGGGATTGTCCATGATAAACTGTCCCTCTGTCCCATGGTGTGTCCTGTAGGGGGATTGTCCGGTATAAACTGTCCCTCACTCCCATGGTGTGTCCTTTAGGGGGATTGACCAGGATAAACTATCCCCCGGTCCCATGATGTGTCCTTTAGTGGGATTGTCCAGGATAAACTGTCCCTCTGTCCCATGATATGTCCTTTAATGGGATTGTCCGGGATAAACTGTCCCTCTGTCCATGATGTGTCCATTTATGGGATTGTCCGGGATAAACTGTCCCTCTGTCCCATGATGTGTCCTTTAGGGGGATTGTCCGGGATAAACTGTCCCTCTGTCCCATGATGTGTCCTTTTATGGGATTGTCCGGGGTAAACTGTCCCTCTGTCCCATGATGTGTCCTTTTATGGGATTGTCCAGGATAAACTGTCCCTCTGTCCCACGATGTGTCCTTTAGGGGGATTGTCCTGGATAAACTGTCCCTGTGTCCCATGATGTGACCTTTAGGGCGATTATCCATGATAAACTGTCCGTCGGTCCATGATGTGTCCTTTCGTGTGATTGTCCTGGATAAACTATCCCTCTGTCTCATGATGTTTCCAATAATGGGATTGTCCAGGGTAAACTGTCCCTCTTTCCCATGATGTGTCCTTTTATGGGAATGTCTAGGATATACTGTCCCACTGTCCCATGGTGTGTCCTTTAGGGGAATTTCCGGGATAAATTGTCCCTCTGTCCCATGGTGTGTCCTTTAGGGGGATTGTCCGGGATAAATTGTCCCTCTGCCCCATGAGGTGTCTTTTAGTGGGATTGTACAGGATAAACTGTCCCTCTGTCCCTAGATGTGCCTTTTTATGGGAATGTCCAGGATAAGCTGTCCCTCTGTCCCATGGTGTGACCTTAGGGGGATTGTCCGGGATAAACTGTCCCTCTGTCCCATGGTGTGTCCTTTAGGGTGATTGTCCAGGATAAACTGTCCCTGTGTCCCATGGTTTGTCCTTAGGGGGATTGTCCAGGATAAACTGTCCCTCTTTCCCATGAAGTTTCCTTTTTTGGGATTGTCCAGGATAAACTGTCCCTCTGTCCCATGATGTGTCCTTTAGGGGGATTGTCCAGGATAAACTGTCCCTCTGTCCCATGGAGTGTCCTTTAGGGATTTTGTCCAGGATAAACTGTCCCTCTGTCCCATGATGTGTCCATTTATGGGATTGTCCTGGATAAACTGTCCCTCTGTCCCATGAAGTGTCCTTTTATGGGATTGTCCGGGATAAACTGTCCCTCTGTCCATGATGTGTCCATTTATGGGATTGTCCAGGATAAACTGTCTCTCTGTCCCATGGTGTGACCTTTAGGGGGATTGTCCGGGATGAACTGTCCCTCTGTCCCTAGATGTGCCCTTTTATGGGAATGTCCGGGATAAACTGTCCCTCTGTCCCGAGATGTGCCCTTTTATGGGAATGTCCGGGATAAACTGTCCCTCTGTCCCATGATGTGTCCTTTTATGGGAATGTCCAGGATAAACTGTCCCTCTGTCCCATGGTGTGTCCTTTTATGGGAATGTCCAGGATAAACTGTCCCTCTGTCCCATGGTGTGTCCATTAGGGGGATTGTCCGGGATAAACTGTCCCTCTGTCCATGATGTGTACTTTTATGGGAATGTCCAGGATAAACTGTCCCTCTGTCCCATGATGTGTACTTTTATGGGAATGTCCAGGATAAACTGTCCCTCTGTCCCATGATGTGTCCTTTTATGGGATTGTCCGGGATAAACTGTCCCTCTGTCCATGATGTGTCCATTTATGGGGTTGTCCAGGATAAACTGTCCCTCTGTCCCATGATGTGTCCTTTTATGGGATTGTCCAGGATAAACTGTCCCTCTGTCCCATGATGTGTCCTTTTATGGGATTGTCGAAGATAAACTGTCCCTCTGTCCCATGATGTGTCCATTTATGGGATTGTCCGGGATAAACTGTCCCTCTGTCCCATGATGTGTCCTTTCGGGGGATTGTCCTGGATTAACTGTCCCTCTGTCCCATGATGTGTCCTTTTGGGGGATTGTCCGGGATAAACTGTCCCTCTGTCCCATGAAGTTTCCTTTTTTTGGGATTGTCCTGGATAAACTGTCCCTCTGCCCCATGATGTGTCCTTTAGGGGGATTCTCCAGGATAAACTGTGCCTTTGTCCCATTTTGTATCCTTTTATGGGATTGTCCGGGATAAACTGTCCCTCTGTCCCATGATGTGTCCTTTTATGGGATTGTCCAGGAAAAACTGTCCCTCTGTCCCATTTTGTATTCTTTTATGGGATTGTCCAGGATAAACTGTCCCTCTGTCCCATGATGTGTCCATTTATGGGATTGTCCAGGATAAACTGTCCCTCTATCTCATGATGTGTCCATTTATGGGATTCTCCAGGATAAACTGTCCCTCTGTCCCATGATGTGTCCATTTATGGGATTGTCCAGGATAAACTGTCCCTCTGTCTCATGATGTGTCCTTTTATGGGATTGTCCAGGATAAACTGTCCCTCTGTCTCATGATGTGTCCATTTGTGGGATTGTCCAGGATTAACTGTCCCGCTGTCCCATGATGTGTCCTTTTTTGGGATTGTCCGGGATAAACTGTTCCTCTGTCCCATGATGTTTCCTTTTGGGGGATTGCCCGGGATAAACTGTCCCTCTGTCCCATGATGTGTCCTTTAGGGGGATTATCCGGGATAAACTGTCCCTCTGTCCCATTTTGTATCCTTTTATGGGATTATCCGGGATAAACTGTCCCTCTGTCCATGATGTGTCCATTTATGGGATTGTCCAGGATAAACTGTCCCTCTGTCCCATGATGTGTCCTTTAGAACGTAGAACATTACAGCACAGAACAGGCCCTTCGGTTAAATCTAACGCTAACCCGAACCCGAACCTTAATCTAAGCCTAACTGTAATCCTAATCCTAACGCTAACGCTAACCCTAGCCCTATCCGTAATTCTAACCCTAACTCTACTGCTAACCCTAACCCTAACGCTCACCCTAACCCAAACACCTAACCTCTTACCTGACCTTAACATTAACCCACACCCTATCTCTAACCCTAACCCTAACCCTAACATGACACTAACTCTCATCCTAAGACTAACCCTAACACTAACCATAAATCTAACCTTAACCCTAATCGTAACCCTAATCCTAACACGATACATAATCCAAACACCAAACCCTAACTCTAACCCAAACCGAAGAACTAGCCCTAACACTAAATCTAATGCTAAACAGAGCCCTAAACCTAACTCTAACCCGAACCCTAACCCTAACCCTAACCCGAACCCTAACATAACCCAAACTCTAATCCAAACCCTAACCCTAACACGAACCATAACTCTAACCGAAACCCTAACACTAACCCTAACACGAAGCATAATCCAAACACTTACCCTGAACTCTAACCCAAACTGAAGAACTAGCCCTAACGCTAGCCCTAACACTAAATCTAATGCAAACCCGAGCCCTAAACCTAACTCTAACCCTAACCCTAACTCGAACCCCATCCTTATCCATAACTCTAACCCGAACCCTAAACCTGATCCTAACTCTAATGCAAACCCTAACCCGAACCCTAACCCTAACCCTAACCCTAACCCTAACCCTATCCCTAACCCTAACCCTATCGCAATCCCGACCCCTAACCCGATCCCTAAACCTTACACTAACTCTAACCCGAACCCTAACCTTAACTCTAACACTAACCCTAGTCCTAAATCAAACCCAAACTCTAACCCTAATCGAAACTCTAACCCAAAATCGAACCCAAACCCTAAAATGAACACTAAGACTAACCCTAAACCTAACTCTAATCCTAACCCGAACAGAAACTCTAACGCAAACCATAAACCTGACCCGAACACTAATTCGAACCCTATCCGTAACTCGAACCCTAACCCTAACCCTAATCCTAACCTTACCCCGAAACCTAATGCTGACTCTAACGGTAATCCTAACCCTAACCTAAGTCTAACCCTAACTGTAATCCTAACCCTAACCCTAACGCTAATCGTAGCCCTAAACCTAACCCTAACTCTAACCCTAATCGAAACCTGAACCCAAACTCGAACCCAAACCCTAAACCTAACACGAAGAATAACCCTAACCCTAACTCTAATCCTAACCCGAAACCTAATGCTAATTCTAACCGTAAACCTAACCCGAACTCTAAATCTAACCCTATCCGTAACACTTACCCTAACCCTAAACCTAACCCTAAGTTGAGTGCTAAGCCTAACCCGAACCCCATTGCAAACCCCTAACCTTAAACGTAACCCGAACACTAACCCTAACCCTAACTCTAACCCTAAACCTAACCCTAACATAACACTAACTCTAATCCTAACTCGAACCTGAACACTAACCATAAATCTAACCTTAACCCTAATCCTAACCCTAACTCCAACCTGAACCCTAACCCTAACCATATTCCAAACACCTAACCCGAACCCTAACCTAAGCACGATCCCGAACCCTCGGCCTAACACTAAATCTAACACTAAATCGAACCCTAACCTAAATCTAACCTGAACTGTAATCTTAACCCTAACCCTAACTCCAACCCTAAGCCTATCCCAAACTCTAATCCTAACCCTTTCGCTAACTCCAATCCTAACCCTAACGCAAACCCAAAACCGAACCCTAACCTTAACTCTAATCCCAACCCTAACTCTAACCCTAACACCAGCCCGAAGCCTATCTCCCACCCTAACCCGATCCCCATCCCCATCCCCATCCCTAAACCTATCCCTAATCCAAACGCTAACTCTAACGCCTACACCAACCTAACTCTAACCCGAAATGTAATCCAAACCCAAACACCACCTCTAACGCTTATCCAATCCCGAAATCTAATCCTAATTCTATCCCTCACTCTAATCCTAACCCTAACCAAACTCTAAACCTAACTCGAACCCTAACCCTAACCCGAACCCAAACCCTAACCCTAACCCGAACCCTAACCCTAACCCTAACCTTAACCCTAACCTTAACCCTAACCCTAACTCTAACCCTAACCCTAACCCTAACCCGAACCAAAACTCTAACCCGAACCCAAACCTAACTCTAACCATAAACCTAACGCTAACCCGAACCAAAACCCTAAACCTAACCCAAACCTAACTCTAACCGTAAACCAAACCCTAACCCTAACCCTAACTCTCATACTAACCTTATCCATAATTCGAACACGAATCCTAAACCTAACCCGAACTCTAATGCTAACCTAAACCTAACCCTGACCCTAACCCTATCCCGATCCCTAATCCTAACCAATCCCTAACCCTACTCCTATCCCTAACCCTAATGATAACTCTAACGCTAACCCTAATCCTAATCTATCTCTAACCCGAACTGTAATTCTAAACCTAACCCTAACTCTAAGCCTGAGCCTATCCCTAACTCTAATCCTAACCCGATCCCTAACTCCAATCCTAAACCTAACCCTAACCCTAACACAGGCCGGAACCAAAATCGGAACACCAAACCTTAACCCGAATGCCTAACCCTAACCCTATCATTAACTCTAACCCCTAAACCTAACCCCAACCATATCCCTAACACGAACCCTAATCCCAAGTGTAACACTAACCCTAACCCTAACCTAACCCTAACTCCAACCCTAAAACTAACCCTAACCCTAATCCAAGCCCTGAACACTAACTGTAATCCTAATAGCGAACAATAACAGAAAAACTAACTCTAACCCTCACTCTAATCCCTAAAAATAACCCTAACACCTAATGCAAACTCTAACACCTGACCCTAACCCGAACCCTAACCCGAACCCTAATCCTAACCCTAACCCTAACCCTAACCTAACGCTGACTCTAACCCTAATCTAAACCATAACCCTAACTCGAACCCAAACCCTAATCCAAACACTAAGACTAACCCTAACCCTAACTCTAATCCTAACCCTAACACTACCTCTAATGCTAACTCTAACCCTAACCCTATCCGTAACTATAACTCTAACCCTGACTCTAATGCTAACCCTAACCTAACCCTAACCCTATCCCTAACCCTAACCCTACCCCTACCCTGAAACCTAACCCTATCCCTAACCCTAACACTAACTCGAACGCCAAGACTAACCCCAACCTAACTCTAACCCTAACCCTATCCCTAACTCCAATCCTAATCCAATCCCTAACTCTAACCCTAACCCTAACCCTAACCCTTAACCCGACCCCAAACCATAATCATAATGCTAACCCTAACCCTAACCGTAACACTAATCCGAACCCTAAACCTAGCTCTAACCCGAAGCCTAACCCTAACTGTAAACTGAATCCTAATGCTAACCCTAGCCCTAAACCTAACCCAAACTCTAACCCTCATCTAAAGCCTAACCCAAACTCGACCCCAAACCCGAATACTAAAACTAAGACTAACCCTAACCCCAACTCCAATCCTAACCCTAACTTTTTTCCTAACCTTAACCCTAACACAAACCATAACTCTAACCTTAACCCTAATCCTAACCCTAGCCCTAAAAAAGACCTAACCCGAACCCTAACCGAAGGTATAGCCCTCACACTTGGCCTAACACTAAATTTAAAGCTAACCCGAGCCCTAAGCCCAAGTGAGGCCTCAGTTGGAGAACTGCGCCCAGTTCTGGTCGCCGTACTACCGGAAGGATGTAGAGATCCTGGAGAGAGTGCAGAGGAGATTTACCAGGATGCTGCCTGGTATGGAAGGGCTGTCTTACGAGGAAAGATTGAACGAACTTGGGCTGTTTTCCCTTGAGAGACGTCGGCTGAGGGGGGATCTAATAGAGGTTTATAAGATTATGAAGGGGATAGATAGAGTAAATGGTGGTATGCTTTTTCCGCTATTAGAAATGGATAGAACGAGGGGTCACGGGCTTAGGGTGAGGGGGGCTGGGTATAAGACAAATATTAGAGGGCAGTTTTTCACGCAAAGGGTAGTGGGGGTGTGGAATGCACTGCCGAGTAAGGTGGTGGAAGCAGGCACGCTAGGGTTGTTTAAGAGTCACTTAGACAGCCACATGAGCGGCCTACATATAGGGGGATATAGCAGGCCTTACTAAACATTGTAGGCTTGGGAATACGTTTTTGCCTCAGGGATGTTACAGTCTTTGCCTGTTTAATAATGAATTTTTTGTCTCCACAGGCATTTAAGTCCACCTTGTTGACCAGCAAGGGGCATGCATGCGGCAGGTTGTAGTGGGCTGCTCTTGGATGTTGCATCGGGAGTTGCCTATTGCTTCATGTCGTTAGTGTGCTTAAACTGGACCATCTCCAGGGCAACATGACAGCTCAGAGACTATCTCTGTTGCTGTGCGGACACATGGATTTGGGCCTGTGTCTGTGGGAGTTTGCACGTTCTCCCCGTGGTTGCGTGGGTTTCCTCCGGGTGCTCCGGTTTCCTCCCACATCCCAAAGATGTGCTTTTAGGCTGATTGATTGGGTACTAAATTGTCCCTATATTGGACCTCCCTGATCCTCGCACATTAGGCGTAGACTAAAATCATGAATAGGTCACTGAGACAGTGGGACAGCGGCGCGGGCTCGTTGGGCCGAAGGGCCTGTTTCCCGTGCTGTGTTGTTCTTTGTTCTTTGTAACATGAAACATAATCCAAACACCTAACCCTAACTCTAACCCAAACCGAAGAACTAGCCCTAACATTAAAGCTAACGCTAAACTGAGCCCTAAACCTAACTCGAACCCTAACCCTAACCCTAACCCTAACCCTAACCCTAACCCGACCATAACCCTAACTCTAATCCAAACCCAAACCCTAACACGAACCATAAGTCTAACCTTAACCCTAACCCTAACACGAAACATAATCCAAACACCTAACCCTAACTCTATCCCAAACCGAAGAACTAGCCCTAATGCCAGCCTTAACACTAAATCTAATGCTAACCCGAGCCCTAAACCTAACTCTAACCCAAACCCTAACTGTAACTTGAACCCTAAGCCTATCCGTAACTCTAACCCGAACCCTAAACCTCACCCTAACTCTAATACGAACCCTAACCTAACCCTAACCCTATCCTTAACTTTAACCAGATTGCTATCCCCAACCCTAGCCCTATCCTTTGCCCTAACACGAACTGTAACCCTAACCCTAACCCTAACTGTAACCCTAACCCTAATGCTAACCCAAGCCCTAACCCTAACCCTAACTCTAACGCAACCCTATCCGTAACTCTAACCCGAACCCTAAACCTAACCCCAACTCTAATGCTAACCCTTACATAACCCTAACCCTAACCCTATCCCTAACTCGAACCCTATCGCAATCCCGAACCCTAATCCTATCCCTAAACCTAACGCTAACTCTAACCCTTACCATAACCCTAACTCGAACACGAACCCTAGTCCTAAACCAAACCCAAACTCTAACCCTAATCTAAACCCGAATCCAAACTCGAAACCAAACCCGAAACTGAACACGAAGACTAACCCTAACCCTAACTCTAATCCTAACCCGAACACTAACTCGAACGCTAACCCTAAACCAAACCCTAACCCTATCCGTAACTCAAACCCTAACCCTAACCCTAATCCTAACTCTACCCCTAAACCTAACGCTGACTCTAACGCTAATCCTAACCCTAACCTAACTCCAACCCTAACTGTAATCCTAACCCTAACCCTAACGCTAACCCTATCCCTAAACCTAACCCTAACTCTAACCCTAATCTAAACCCTAACCCAAACTCAAACCCAAACCCTAAACCTAAAACTAGAATAATCCTAAACCTAACTCTAATCCTAACCCTAAACCTAACCCGAATTCTAACCCTAACCCTAATCCTAACCCTAACCTTAAATGTAACCCAAACACGAACCCTCACCCTAACTCGAATCCTAACCCTAAACTTAACCCTAACATAACACTAACTCTAATCCTAACTCGAACCTGAACACTAACCATAAATCTAACCTTAACCCTAATCCTAACTCTAACTCCAACCTGAACCCTAACCCTAACCATATTCCAAACACCTAACCCGAACCCTAACCTAAGCACGATCCCGAACCCTCGCCCTAACACTAAATCTAACGCTAAACCGAACCCTAACCTAAATCTAACCCTAACTGTAATCTTAACCCGAACCCTAACTCCAACCCTAAGCCTATCCCTAACTCTAATCCTAACCCTATCCTGAACTCCAATCCTAACCCTAACTCTAACTCTAATCCTAACCCTAACCCTAACACAAATCTGAACCCGAACACTAACCCTAACTCTAATCCCAACCCTAACTCTAACCCTAACACCAACCCGAAGTCTATCCCTCACCCGAACCCATCCCCATCCCTAACCCTAACCCTATCCCAAAACCAAACGCTAACTCCAACGCCAACCCTAACCTAACTCTAACCCGAAATGTAATCCGAACCCAAACACTAACTCTAACACTTATACAATCCCTAAATCTAATCCTAATTCTATCCCTCACTCTAACCCTAACCCTAACCCAAACTCTCAACCTAACTCGAACCCTAACCCTAACCCTAACCCGAACCCAAACCCTAACCCTAACCCAAACCTAACTCGAACTGTAACCCGAACCCGAAACCTAACCCTAACTCTAACACTAACCCGATCCATAATTCTAACCCTAACCCTAAACCGAACCCTATCTCTAATGCAAACTCTAACCTAACCCTAACACTATCCCTATCCCTATCCCTAACTCTAACCCTATCCCGATCCCTAATTCACTTACGCAAGGATATTTTTGCCTTGGAGGGAGTGCAGAGGAGGTTTACTAGGCTGATACCGGAGTTGAGGGGATTGAGCTATGAGGAGAGGCTGAATAAACGAGGCTTGTACTCGTTAGAATTTAGAAGAATGAGGGGAGATCTCATTGAGACGTATAAGATGATGAATCTCGGTGAGTCTCAGAGCCTCTGTGTCTCTGCGTCTCGGAGTCTCTGGGTCTCTGAGTCTCTGTGTCTCTGCATCTCTGAGTCTCTGTGTCTCTGCATCTCTGAGCCTCTGTGTCTCTGCGTCTCTGAGTCCCTGAGTCTCTGAGCATCTGTGTCTCTGAGTCTCCGTGTCGCTGAGTCTCTGAGACACTGAGCCTCTGGGTCTCTGCGTCTCTGAGTCTCTGTGTCTCCGGGTCGCTGAGCCTCTGAGCCTTGATGTCTCTGAGTCCCTGAGTCTCTGTGTCTCTGAGTCTCTGAGCCTCGATGTCTCCGAGTCTCTGAGCCTCGATGTCTCTGAGTCTCTGAGTCTCTGAGTCTCTGTTTCTCTGAGTCTCTGAGCCTCTGTGTCTCTCCGTCTCTGTGTTTCTGAGTCTCTGTGTCTCTGGGTCTCTGAGCCTCTGTGTCTCTGCCTCTCTGTGCCTCTGAGTCTCTGTGTCGCTGAGTCTCTGAGTCTCTGGGTCACTGAGTCTCTGAGCATCTGAGCATCTGTGTCTCAGTGTCTGTAAGTCTCTGAGCCTCTGTGTCTCTGAGTCTCCGTGTCTCTGTGTCTCTGAGCCTCTGTGTCTCTGAGTCTCTGCGTCTCTGGGTCTTTGAGCCTCTGAGCCTCGATGTCTCTGAGTCTCTGAGCGTCTGTGTCTCTGCGTCTCTGTGTTTCTGTGTCTCTGCGTCTCTGAGTCTCTGTGTCTCTGTGTCTCTGGGTCTCTTTGTCTCTGCGTCTCTGAACCTCTGTGTGTCTGCGTCTCTGAGTCTCTGAGTTTCTGAGCCTCTGTGTCTCCTCGTCTCTGAGTCACTGAGTCTCAGTGTGCCTGAGTAGCTGTGCCTCTGCGTCTCTGTGTCTCTGAGTCTCTGTGTCTCTGAGTCTCCGTGTCGGTGAGTCTCGGAGCCTCTGTGTCTCTGCGTCTCTGAGCCTCAGAGCCTCGATATCTCTGATTCTCTGAGTCTCTGCGTCTCTGAGTCTCTGTGTCTCTGGGTCTCTGTGTCTCTGAGCCTCTGTGTCTCAGTGTCTCTGAGTCTCTGAGTCTCTGTGTCTCTGTGTCTCTGGGTCTCTGAGTCTCTGTGTCTCTGAGTCTCTGAAGCATCAGTGTCTCTGAGTCTCCGTGTCGCTGATATCTGAGTCACTGAGCCTCTGTGTCTCTGCATCTCCCCGTCTCTGTGTCTCTGAGCCCATGTGTCTCTGAGTCTCAGTGACTCTGCATCTCTGAGTCTCTGAGTCTCTGTGTCTCTGGGTCTCTGTGCCTCTGAGTCTCTGGGTCTGGGTGTCTCTACGTCTCTGAGCCTCTGTGTGTCTGCGTCTCTGAGCCTCTGTGTCTCTGCGTCTCTGAGTCCCTGAGTCTCTGAGCCTCTGTGTCTCTGCATCTCTGTGTTTCTGAGTCTCTGTGTCTCTGGGTCTCTGGGTCCATGTGTCTCTGAGTCTCAGTGACTTTGAACCTTTGAGCCTCTCTGTCTCAGAGCCTCTGTGTCTCTGCGTCTCTGAGCCTCTGTGTGTCTGCATTTCTGAGTCTCTGAGCCACTGAGCATCTGTGTCTCTGCGTCTCTGAGTCTCTGAGCCTCTGAGACTCTGTGTCTGTGTGATTCTGCGTCTCTGAGCCTCTGGGTCTATTAGCCTCTGAGCCTCGATGTCTCTGAGTCTCTGTGTCTCTGTGTCTCTGTGTCGCTGCGTCTTTCGTCTCTGAGTCACTGAGCCTCTGTGTATCTGCGTCTCTAAATCTCTGAGTCTCTGGGTCTCTGTGTCTCTCAGTCTCTGAGCCTCTGTGTCTCTGCATCTCTGAGCCTCTGTTTCTCTGCGTCTCTGTGTTACTCAGTCTCTGTGTCTCTGTGTCTCTGGGTCTCTGTGTCTCTGCGTCTCTGTGTCTCTGGGTCGCTGAGCCTCTGAGCCTCGATGTCTCTGAGTCTCTGAGTCTCTGTGTCTCTGAGTCTCTGAGCCTCTGTGTCTCTGTGTTTCTGAGTCTCTGTGTCTCTGGGTCTCAGTGTCTCTGAGTCTCTGAACCTCTGTGTGTCTGCGTCTCTGAGCCTCTGTGTCTCTGAGCCTCTCTGTCTCTGAGTCTCTGAGTCCCTGTGTCTCTGAGTCCCTGTGTCTCTGGGTCTCTGTATCTCTGAGTCTCTGGGTCTCTGTGTCTCTGCGTCTCTGAACCTCTGTGTGTCTGCGTCTCTGAGCTTCTGTGTCTCTGCGTCTCTGAGTCTCTGAGTCTCTGTGTCTCTGCGTCTCTGAGTCTCTGAGTCTCTGAGCCACTGTGTCTCTGAGTCTCTGAGCATCTGTGTCTCTGCGTTTCTGAGTCTCTGAGTCTCTGTGTCTCTTTGTCTCTTAGTCTCTGAGTCTCTGAGCCACTGTGTCTCTGAGTCTCTGAGCATCTGTGTCTCTGCGTTTCTGAATCTCTGAGTCTCTGTGTCTCTTTGTCTCTTAGTCTCTGAGTCTCTGAGCCTCTGAGTCTCTGTGTCTCTGCCTCTCTGTGTCTCTGAGTCTCTGTGTCGCTGAGTCTCTGTGTCTCTGAGTCTCTGAGCCTCTGTGTCACTGCGTCTCTGAGTCTATGAGTCTCTGTTTCTCTGAGTCTCTGAGTCTCTGAGCCTCTTTGTCTCTGCGTCTCTGAGTCTATGAGTCTCTGTGTCTCTGAGTCTCTGTGTCTCTGGGCTCTGTGTCTCTGAGTCTCTGAGCATCTGTGTCTCTGAGTCTCCGAGTCACTGAGCCTTTGTGTCTCTGCGTCTCTGAGTCTCTGGGTCTCTGAGCCTCTGAGCCTCCGTGTCTCTCCATCTCTGTGTTCCTGAGTCTCTGTGTCTCTGCGTCTCTGAGTCTCTTAGTCTCTGAGTCTCTGAGCCTCTGTGTCTCTGCGTCTCTGAGTCTATGAATCTCTGTTTCTCTGGGTCTCTGTGTCTCTGGGCTCTGTGTCTCCGAGGCACTGAGCCTCTGTGTCTCTGCGTTTCTGAGTCTCTGGGTCTCTGAGCCTCTGAGCCTCCGTGTCTCTCCATCTCTGTGTTCCTGAGTCTCTGTGTCTCTGGGTCTCTGTGTCTCTGGGCTCTGAGTCTCTGGGTCTCTGAGCCTCTGTGTCTCTGTGTCTCTGAGTCTCTGAGCATCTGTGTCTCTTAGTCTCTGTTTCGATGAGCCTCCGAGACACTGAGCCTCTGTGTCTCTGAGTCTCTGAGCCTCTGCATCTCTGAGTCTCTGAGTCTCTGAGCATTTGTGTCTCTGCGTCTTTAAGTCTTTATGTCTCTGTTTCTCGGAGTCTCTGAGCCTCCGTGTCTCTCCATCTCCGTGTTCCTGAGACTCTGTGTCTCTATATCTCTGAGTCTCTGAGTCTCTGGGTCTCTGTCTCTGTGTCTCAGCATCTCTGAGCCTTTGTGTATCTGCGTCTCTGTGTCTCTGGGTCGCTGAGCCTCTGAGCCTCGATGTCTCTGAGTCTCAGAGTCTCTGAGTCTCTGAGCCTCTGTGTCTCTGCGTCTCTGTGTCTCTGAGTCTCTGAGCATCTGTGTCCCTGAGTCTCCATGTCGCTGAGCCTCTGAGACACTGATACCCCATGTCTCTGCGTCTCTGAGTCTCTGTGTCTCTGAGTCTCTGAGCCTCTGTGTCTCTGCATCTCTGTGTCTCTGAGTCTCTGAGTCTCTGAGCATCTGTGTCCCTGAGTCTCCGTGTCGCTGAGTCTCTGAGACACTGATACTCCATGTCTCTGCTTCTCTGAGTCTCTGTGTCTCTGCATCTCTGTGTTCCTGAGTCTCTGTGTCTCTGGGTCTCTGTGTCTCTGCATCTCTGAGACTCTGTGTCTCTGCGTCTCTGAGTCTCTGAGTCTCTGCGTCTCTGTGTGTCTGAGTCTCTGCGTCTCTGAGTCTCTGAGTCTCTGGGTTCTGTGTCTCTGAGTCTCTGAGCCTCTGTGTCTCTGCATCTCTGAGCCTCTGTGTCTCTGCGTCTCTGAGTCTCTGAGCATCTGTGTCTCTGAGTCTCCGTGTCACTGAGTCTCTGAGTCTCTGGGTCTCTGAGCATCTGAGCCTCGATGTCTCTGAGTCTCTGAGCGTCTGTGTCTCTGCGTCTCTGTGTTTCTGAGTCTCTGTGTCTCTGGGTCTTTGTGTCTCTGCGTCTCTGAGCCTTTGTGTGTCACCGTCTCTGAGTCCCTGAGTCTCTGAGCCTCTGTCTCTCGGTGTCTCTGAGTCTCTAAGTCTCTATGCCTCTGAGCCTCTGTGTCTCTGCATCTCAGAGTCTCTGAGCATCTGAGCCTCGATGTCTCTGAGTGTCTCAGTCTCTGTGTCTCTGAGTCTCTGAGCGTCTGTGTCTCTGCGTCTCTGTGTCTCTGTGTCTCTGAGTCTCTGTGTCTCTGAGTATCAGTGTGTCTGAGTCTCTATGCCTCTGACCCTCTGTGTCTCTGCATCTCAGAGTCTCTGAGCATCTGTGTCTCTGCGTCTCTGAGTCTCTCAGTATCTGTGTCTCTGGGTCTCTGTGTCTCTAAGTCTCTGAGCCTCTGTGTGTCTGCGTCTCTGATCCTCTGTGTCTCTACATCTCTGAGTCCCTCCGTCTCTGAGCCTCTGTGTCTCTGTGTTTCTGAGTCTCTGTGTCTCTGAGACTCGGAGCCACTGTGTCTCTGCATCTCTGAGTCTCTTCGTCTCTGATCCACTGAGCCTCTATGTCTCTGAGTTTCTGAGTCTCTGTGTCTCTGTGTCTCTTAGTGTCTGAGTCTCTGAGCCTCTGTGTCTCTGCGTCTCGGAGTCTATGAGTCTCTGTGTCTCTGGGTCTCTGGGTCTCTGTGTTTCTGAGTCTCTGTGTCTCTGTGTGTCTGAGTCTCTGAACCTCTGTGTGTCTGCGTCTCTGAGCCTCTGTGTCTCTGAGCCTCTGTGTCTCTGCGTCTCTGAATCTCTGGGTTTCTGAGCCTCTGAGCCTCTCTGTCTCTGAGTCTCTGAGTCTCTGTGTCTCTGGGTCTCTGTATCTCTGAGTCTCTGGGTCTCTGTGTCTCTGCGTCTCTGAACCTCTGTGTGTCTGCGTCTCTGAGCTTCTGTGTCTCTGCGTCTCTGAGTCTCTGAGTCTCTGAGTCTCTGTGTCTCTGAGCCTCTGTGTCTCTGCGTCTCTGCGTCTCCATGTCGCTGAGTCTCTGTGTCTCTGAGTCTCTGTGTCTTTGTGTCTCTGGGTCTCTGTGTCTCTGAGTCTCTGAGTCTCTGGGTCTCTGAGATTCTGAGCCTCGATGTCTCTGAGTCTCTGTGTCTCTGTTTCTCTGAGTCTCTGTATCTCTGTGTCTCTGAGTCTCTGAGCCTCTATGTCTCTGAGCCTCTGACTCTCTGTGTCTCTGAGTCTCTGAGCCTCTGTGTCTCTGCATCTCTGAGCGTCTGTGTCTCTGAGACACTGAGCCTCTGTGTCTGTGCGTCTCTGTGTTCCTGAGTGTCTGTGTCTCTGTGTCTCTGGGTCTCTGTGTCTCTGCGTCACTGTGTCTCCGGGTCGCTTAGCCTCTGAGCCTCGATGTCTCTGAGTCTCTGAGTCTCTGTGTCTCTGAGTCTCTGAGTCTCTGTGTCTCTGAGTCTTTGAGCCTCTGTATCGCTGAGTATCCGTCTCACTGAGTCGCTGAGTCACTGAGCCTCTGTGTCTCTGCAACTCTGAGTCTCTGGGTCTCTGAGCATCTGAGCCTTGATGTCTCTGAGTCTCTGTGTCTCTGCGTCTCTGAGTTTCTGAGTCTGTGTCTCTGTGTCTCTGGGTCTCTGTGTCTCTGAGTCTCTGGGTCTCTGTGCCTCTGCGGTTTTGAGCCTCTGTGTCTCTGTGTCTCTGTGTTTCTGAGTCTCTGTGTCTCTGGGTCTCTGTGTCTCTGGGTCTCTGCATCTCTGAGTCTCTGGGACTCTGAGACACTGAGCCTCTATGTCTCTGAGTTTCTGAGTCTCTGTGTCTCTGTGTCTCTTAGTGTCTGAGTCTCTGAGCCTCTGTGTCTCTATGTCTCTGAGTCTCTGAGTCTCTGAGCCTCTGTGTCTCTATGTCTCTGAGTCTCTGTGTCTCTGTGCCTCTCTGTCTCTGAGTCTCTGTGTCTCTGAGTCTCTGTGTCTCTGAGTCTCTGAGTCACTTTTCTCTAGGTCTCTGTGTCTCTGAATCTCTGTGTCTCTGCGTCTCTGAGCCTCTGTGTCTCTGCGTCTCTGAGTCTCTGCGTCTCTGAGTCTCTGAGCCTCTGTGTCTCTGCGTCTCTGAGTCTCTGAGTCTCTGAGCATCTGTGTCTCTGAGTCTCCGTGTCGCTGAGTCTCTGAGTCACTGAGCCTCTGTGTCTCTGCATCTCCCCGTCTCTTTGTCTCTGAGCCCATGTGTCTCTGTGTCCATTTATGGGATTGTCCGGGATAAACTGTCCCTCTGTCCCATGATGTGCCCATTTATGGGATTGTGTGGGATAATCTGTCCCTCTGTCCCATGATGTGTCCTTTAGGTGGATTGTCCAGGATAAACTTTCCCTCTGTCCCATCATGTGTCCTTAAGGGGGATTGTCCAGGATAAACTGTCCCTCTGTCCCATGGTGTGTCCTTTAGGGGGATTGACCAGGATAAACTATGCCCCGGTCCCATGAAGTGTCCTTTAGGGGGATTGTCCTGGATAAACTGTCCCTCTGTCCCATGATGTGTCCTTTTATGGGAATGTCCAGGATAAACTGTCCCTCTGTCCATGATGTGTCCTTTTATGGGATTGTTTAGGACAAACTGTCCCTCTGTCCCATGATGTGTGCTTTTATGGGACTGTCCAGGTTATATTCTCCCTCTTTCCCATGGTGTGTCCTTTAGGGGGATTGTCCAGGATAAACTGTCCCCATGTCCCATGATGTGTCCATTTATGGGATTGTCCGGGATAAACTGTCCCTCTGTCCAATGATGTGTCCATTTATGGGATTGTGTGGGATAATCTGTCACTCTGTCCCATGATGTGTCCTTTTATGGAATTGTCCGGGATAAACTGTCCCTCTGTCCCATGATGTGTCCTTTTTTGGGATTGTCCAGGATAAACTGTCCCTCTGTCCAATGATGTGTCCTTTAGGGTGTTTGTCCGGGATAAACTGTCCCTCTGTCCCATGATGTGACCTTTTATGGGAATGTCCGGGATAAGCTGTCCCTCTGTCCCATGGTGTGTCCTTTTATGGGAATGTCCAGGATAAACTGTCCCTCTGTCCCATGGTGTGTCCCTTAGGGGAACTTTCGGGATAAACTGTTCCTCTGTCCCACGCTGTGTCCTTTAGTGCGATTGTCCAGGATAAACTGTCCCTCTGTCCCATGATGTGTCCTTTCATGGGATTGTCCAGGATAAACTGTCCCTCTGTCCCGTGATCTGTCCTTTAATGGGATTGTCCGGGATAAATTGTCCCTCTGTCCCATGGTATGTCCTTCAGGGGGATTGTCCAGGATAAACTGTCCCTCTGTCCCATGATGTGTCCTTTTATGGGATTGTCCGGATAAACTGTCCCTCTGAGCCATGATGTGTCCTTTAGGGGGATTGTCCTGGATAAACTGTCCCCCTGTCCCATGATGTGTCCTTTAGGGGGATTTTCCGGGATAAACTGTCCCTCTGTCCCATGATGTGTCCTTTTATGGGATTGTCCGGATAAACTGTCCCTCTGAGCCATGATGTGTCCTTTAGGGGGATTGTCCTGGATAAACTGTCCCCCTGTCCCATGATGTGTCTTTAGGGGGATTGTCCAGGATAAACTGTCCCACTGTCCCATGATGTGTCCTTCTGGGGGGATTGTCCATGATTAACTGTCCCACTGTGCCATGATGTGTCCTTTCGGGGGATTGTCCGGGATAAACTGTCCCTCTGTCCCATGGTGTGTCCTTTTATGGGATTGTCCGGGATAAACTGTCCCTGTGTCCCATGATGTGTGCTTTTATGGGATTGTCCGGGATAAACTGTCCCTGTGTCCCATGATGTGTCCATTTATGGGATTGTCCAGGATAAACTGTCCCTCTCCCCATGATGTGTCGTTTAGGGGGATTGTCCAGGATGAACTGTCCCTCTGTCCCATGGTGTGTCCTTTAGGGGGATTGTCCTTGATAAACTGTCCCTCTGTCCCATGGTGTGTCCTTTTATGGGATTGTCCGGGATAAACTGTCCCTGAGTCCCATGATGTGTGCTTTAATGGGATTGTCCGGGATAAATTGTCCCTCTGTCCCATGGTATGTCCTTCAGGGGGATTGTCCAGGATAAACTGTCCCTCTGTCCCATGATGTGTCCTTTTATGGGATTGTCCGGATAAACTGTCCCTCTGAGCCATGATGTGTCCTTTAGGGGGATTGTCCTGGATAAACTGTCCCCCTGTCCCATGATGTGTCCTTTAGGGGGATTTTCCGGGATAAACTGTCCCTCTGTCCCATGATGTGTCTTTAGGGGGATTGTCCAGGATAAACTGTCCCACTGTCCCATGATGTGTCCTTTCGGGGGATTGTCCGGGATAAATTGTCCCTCTGTCCCATGGTGTGTCCTTTTATGGGATTGTCCGGGATAAACTGTCCCTGTGTCCCATGATGTGTGCTTTTATGGGATTGTCCGGGATAAACTGTCCCTGTGTCCCATGATGTGTCCATTTATGGGATTGTCCAGGATAAACTGTCCCTCTCCCCATGATGTGTCGTTTAGGGGGATTGTCCAGGATGAACTGTCCCTCTGTCCCATGGTGTGTCCTTTAGGAGGATTGTCCTTGATAAACTGTCCCTCTGTCCCATGGTGTGTCCTTTTATGGGATTGTCCGTGATAAACTGTCCCTGAGTCCCATGATGTGTGCTTTTATGGGATTTTCCGGGATAAACTGTCCCTGTGTCCCATGATGTGTCCATTTATGGGATTGTCCAGGATAAACTGTCCCTCTCCCCATGATGTGTCCTTTAGGGGGATTGTCCAGGATGAACTGTCCCTCTGTCCCATGGTGTGTCCTTTAGGGGGATTGTCCAGGATAAACTGTCCCTCTGTCCCATGATGTGTCCTTTAGGGGGATTGTCCAGGATAAAGTGTCCGTCTGTCCCATGATGTGTCCTTTAGGGGGATTATCCATGATAAACTGTCCGTCTTTCCCATGATGTGTCCTTTTATGGGAATGTCCAGGATAAACTCTCCCTCTGTCCCATGGTGTGTCCTTTAGGGGGATTGTCCAGGTTAAACTTTTCTCTGTCCCATAATGTGTCGTTTTATGGGATTGTCCGGGATAAACTGTCCCTCTATCCCATGATGTGTCCTTAAGGGGGATTGTCCGTGATAAACTGTCCCTCTGTCCCATGATGTGTCCTTTAGGGGGATTGTCCAGGATAAACTTCCCTCTGTCCCATAATGTGTCCTTTTATGGGATTGTCCAGGATGAACTGTCCCTCTGTCCCATGATGTGTCCTTTTATGGGATTGTCCGGGATAAACTTTCCCTCTGTCCATGATGTGTCCATTTATGGGATTGTCCTGGATAAACTGTCCCACTGTCCCACGGTGTGTCCTTTAAGGGGATTCTACGGGATAAACTGTCGTTCTGTCCCATGCCGTGTCTTTTAGGAGGATTGTCCAGGATAAACTGTCCCTCTTTCCCATGGTCTGTCCTAAAGGGGGATTGTCCGGGATAAACTGTCCCTCTGTCCCACGATGCGTCCTTAGGGGGATTGTCCAGGATTAACTGTCCCTGTGTCCCATGATGTGTCCTTTTTTGTGATTGTCCAGGATTAACTGTCCCTGTGTCCCATGATGTGTCCTTTTATGGGATTGTCCAGGATAAACTGTCCCTCTGTCCCATGATGTGTCCTTAGGGGGATTGTCCGGGATAAACTGTCCCTCTGCCCCATGATGTGTCCTTTTATGGGATTGTTTAGGACAAACTGTCCCTCTGTCCCATGATGTGTCCTTTTATGGGAAGGTCCAGGATAAACTGTCCCTCTGTCCCATGGTGTGTCCTTTAGGATCATTGTCCGGGATAAACTGTCCCTCTGGCTCATGGTGTGTCCTTTTATGGGATTGTCCGGGATAAACTGTCCCTCTGTGCCATGATGTGTCCATTTATGGGATTGTCCAGGATAAACTGTCCCTCTGTCCCATGATGAGTCCTTTCGGGGGATTGTCCAGGATAAACTGTCCCTCTGACCCATGATGGGTACTTTAGTGGGATTGTCCAGGATAAACTGTCCCTCTGTCCCATGATGTGTCCTTAAGGGTGATTGTCCATGATA
Organism: Carcharhinus amblyrhynchos; assembly: GCF_965287045.1. Classification (NCBI taxonomy): domain Eukaryota; kingdom Metazoa; phylum Chordata; class Chondrichthyes; order Carcharhiniformes; family Carcharhinidae; genus Carcharhinus; species Carcharhinus amblyrhynchos. The sequence goes on from NC_137360.1 coordinate 415,157, forward strand.
AACTGTCCCTCTGTCCCTTGATGTGTCCATTTATGGGATTGTCCGGGATAAACTGTCCCTCTATCCAATGATGTGTCCTTAAGGGTGATTGTCCATGATAAACTGTCCCTCTGTCCCATGATGTGTCCTTTACGGGGATTGTCCCTGATAAACTGTCCCTTGGTCCCATGATGTGTCCTTTAGGGGGATTGTCCATGATAAACTGTCCCTCACTCCCATGGTGTGTCCTTTAGGGGGATTGTCCAGGATAAACTGTCCCTCTGTCCCATGATGTGTCCATTTAATGGATTGTCCAGGATAAACTGTCCCTCTGTCCCATGATGTGTCCTTTAGGGTGATTGTCCAGGATGAACTGTCCCTCTGTCCCATGATGTGTCCATTTATGGGATTGTCCAGGATAAACTGTCCCTCTATCCCACGCTGTGTCCTTTAGGGGGATTGTCCGGGATAAACTGTCCCTGTGTCCATGATGTGTCCATTTATGTGATAGTCCAGGATAAACTGTCCCTCTGTCCATGATGAGTCCGTTTAAGGGATTGTCCAGGATAAACTGTCCCTCTGTCCCATGATGTGTCCTTTAGGGGGATTGTCCAGGATAAACTGTCCCTCTGTCCCATGATGTGTCCTTTAGGGGATTGTCCAGGATAAACTGTCCCTCTGTCCCATGATGTGTCCTTTAGGGGATTGTCCAGGATAAACTGTCCCTCTGTCCCATGATGTGTCCTTTAGCGGGATTGTCCAGGATAAACTGTCCCTCTGTCCGATGGTGTGTCCTTTTGGGGGATTGTCCACGAGAAACTGTTCCTCTGTCCCATGATGTGTCCCTTAGGGGGATTGTCCTGGATAAACTGACCCTCTCTCCCATGATGTCTCCTTTTATGGGATTGTCCAGGATAAACTGTCCCTCTGTCCCATGATGCGTCCGTATATGGGATTGTCCGGGATAAACTGTCCCTCTGTCCCATGATGTGTCCTTTAGGGGGATTGCCCGGGATAAACTGTCCCTCTGTCCCATGATGTGTCCTTTTATGGGATTGTCCGGGGTAAACTGTCCCTCTGTCCCATGATGTGTCCTTTTATGGGATTGTCCAGGATAAACTGTCCCTCTGTCCCACGATGTGTCCTTTAGGGGGATTGTCCAGGATAAACTGTCCCTGTGTCCCATGATGTGTCCTTTAGGGCGATTATCCATGATAAACTGTCCGTCGGTCCATGATGTGTCCTTTCTGGTGATTGCCCAGGATAAACTATCCCTCTGTCTCATGATGTTTCCAATAATGGGATTGTCCAGGATAAACTGTCCCTGTGTCCCATGATGTGTGCTTTTATGGGATTTTCCGGGATAAACTGTCCCTGTGTCCCATGATGTGTCCATTTATGGGATTGTCCAGGATAAACTGTCCCTCTCCCCATGATGTGTCCTTTAGGGGGATTGTCCAGGATGAACTGTCCCTCTGTCCCATGGTGTGTCCTTTAGGGGGATTGTCCAGGATAAACTGTCCCTCTGTCCCATGATGTGTCCTTTAGGGGGATTGTCCAGGATAAAGTGTCCGTCTGTCCCATGATGTGTCCTTTAGGGGGATTATCCATGATAAACTGTCCGTCTTTCCCATGATGTGTCCTTTTATGGGAATGTCCAGGATAAACTCTCCCTCTGTCCCATGGTGTGTCCTTTAGGGGGATTGTCCAGGATAAACTTTTCTCTGTCCCATAATGTGTCGTTTTATGGGATTGTCCGGGATAAACTGTCCCTCTATCCCATGATGTGTCCTTAAGGGGGATTGTCTGTGATAAACTGTCCCTCTGTCCCATGATGTGTCCTTTAGGGGGATTGTCCAGGATAAACTTCCCTCTGTCCCATAATGTGTCCTTTTATGGGATTGTCCAGGATGAACTGTCCCTCTGTTCCATGATGTGTCCTTTTATGGGATTGTCCGGGATAAACTTTCCCCCTGTCCATGATGTGTCCATTTATGGGATTGTCCGGGATAAACTGTCCCACTGTCCCACGGTGTGTCCTTTAAGGGGATTCTCCGGGATAAACTGTCGTTCTGTCCCATGCCGTGTCTTTTAGGAGGATTGTCCAGGATAAACTGTCCCTCTTTCCCATGGTCTGTCCTAAAGGGGGATTGTCCGGGATAAACTGTCCCTCTGTCCCACGATGCGTCCTTAGGGGGATTGTCCAGGATTAACTGTCCCTGTGTCCCATGATGTGTCCTTTTATGGGATTGTCCAGGATAAACTGTCCCTCTGTCCCATGATGTGTCCTTTAGGGGGATTGTCCAGGATAAACTGTCCCTCTGTCCCATGGTGTGTCCTTTTGGGGGATTGTCCACGAGAAACTGTTCCTCTGTCCCATGGTGTGTCCCATAGAGGGATTGTCCTGGATAAACTGACCCTCTCTCCCATGATGTGTCCTTTTATGGGATTGTCCAGGATAAACTGTCCCTCTGTCCCATGATGCGTCCGTATATGGGATTGTCCGGGATAAACTGTCCCTCTGTCCCATGATGTGTCCTTTAGGGGGATTGTCCGGGATAAACTGTCCCTCTGTCCCATGATGTGTCCTTTTATGGGATTGTCCGGGGTAAACTGTCCCTCTGTCCCATGATGTGTCCTTTTATGGGATTGTCCAGGATAAACTGTCCCTCTTTCCCACGATGTGTACTTTAGGGGGATTGTCCAGGATAAACTGTCCCTGTGTCCCATGATGTGTCCTTTAGGGCGATTATCCATGATAAACTGTCCGTTGGTCCATGATGTGTCCTTTCTGGTGATTGTCCAGGATAAACTATCCCTCTGTCTCATGATGTTTCCAATAATGGGATTGTCCAGGATAAACTGTCCCTCTGTCTCATGATGTTTCCAATAATGGGATTGTCCAGGATAAACTGTCCCTCTTTCCCATGATGTGTCCTTTTATGGGAATGTCTAGGAAATACTGTCCCACTGTCCCATGTTGTGTCCTTTAGAGGAATTTCCGGGATAAATTGTCCCTCTGTCCCATGGTGTGTCCTTTAGGGGGATTGTCCGGGATAAATTGTCCCTCTGCCCCATGAGGTGTCTTTTAGTGGGATTGTACAGGATAAACTGTCCCTCTGTCCCTAGATGTGCCCTTTTATGGGAATGTCCAGGATAAGCTGTCCCTCTGTCCCATGGTGTGACCTTAGGGGGATTGTCCGGGATAAACTGTCCCTCTGTCCCATGGTGTGTCCTTTAGGGTGATTGTCCAGGATAAACTGTCCCTGTGTCCCATGGTTTGTCCTTAGGGGGATTGTCCAGGATAAACTGTCCCTCTTTCCCATGAAGTTTCCTTTTTTGGGATTGTCCAGGATAAACTGTCCCTCTGTCCCATGATGTGTCCTTTAGGGGGATTGTCCAGGATAAACTGTCCCTCTGTCCCATGGTGTGTCCTTTAGGGATTTTGTCCAGGATAAACTGTCCCTCTGTCCCATGATGTGTCCATTTATGTGATTGTCCTGGATAAACTGTCCCTCTGTCCCATGAAGTGTCCTTTTATGGGATTGTCCGGGATAAACTGTCCCTCTGTCCATGATGTGTCCATTTATGGGATTGTCCAGGATAAACTGTCTCTCTGTCCCATGGTCTGACCATTAAGGGCATTGTCCGTGATAAACTGTCCCTCTGTCCCTAGATGTGCCCTTTTATGGGAATGTCCGGGATAAACTGTCCCACTGTCCCTAGATGTGCCCTTTTATGGGAATGTCCTGGATAAACTGTCCCTCCGTCCCATGATGTGTCCTTTTATGGGAATGTCCAGGATAAACTGTCCCTCTGTCCCATGGTGTGTCCTTTTATGGGATTGTCCGGGATAAACTGTCCCTCTGTCCCATGATGTGTCCTTTTATGGGAATGTCCAGGATAAACTGTCCCTCTGTCCCATGATGTGTCCTTTTATGGGAATGTCCAGGATAAACTGTCCCTCTGTCCCATGGTGTGTCCATTAGGGGGACTGTCCGGGATAAACTGTCCCTCTGTCCATGATGTGTACTTTTATGGGAATGTCCAGGATAAACTGTCCCTCTGTCCCATGATGTGTACTTTTATGGGAATGTCCAGGATAAACTGTCCCTCTGTCCCATGATGTGTCCTTTTATGGGATTGTCCGGGATAAACTGTCCCTCTGTCCATGATGTGTCCATTTATGGGATTGTCCAGGATAAACTGTCCCTCTGTCCCATGATGTGTCCTTTTATTGGATTGTCCCGGATAAACTGTCCCTCTGTACCATGCTGTGTCCTTTTATGGGATTGTCCGGGATAAACTGTCCCTCTGTCCATGATGTGTCCATTTATGGGATTGTCCAGGATAAACTGTCCCTCTGTCCCATGAAGTGTCCTTTTATGGGATTGTCCAGGATAAACTGTCCCTCTGTCCCATGATGTGTCCTTTTATGGGATTGTCTGGGATAAACTGTCCCTCTGTCCATGATGTGTCCATTTATGGGATTGTCCAGGATAAACTGTCCCTCTGTCCCATGATGTGTCCTTTTATGGGATTGTCCGGGATAAACTTTCCCTCTGTCCCTAGATGTGCCCTTTTATGGGAATGTCCGGGATAAACTGTCCCTCTGTCCCTAGATGTGCCCTTTTATGGGAATGTCCGGGATAAACTGTCCCTCTGTCCCATGATGTGTCCTTTTATGGAAATGTCCTGGATAAACTGTCCCTCTGTCCCATGGTGTGTCCTTATATGGGATTGTCCGGGATAAACTGTCCCTCTGTCCCATGATGTGTCCTTTTATGGGAATGTCCAGGATAAACTGTCCCTCTGTCCCATGATGTGTCTTTTTATGGGAATGTCCAGGATAAACTGTCCCTCTGTCCCATGGAGTGTCCATTAGGGGGATTGTCCGGGATAAACTGTCCCTCTGTCCATGATGTGTACTTTTATGGGAATGTCCAGGATAAACTGTCCCTCTGTCCCATGATGTGTACTTTTATGGGAATGTCCAGGATAAACTGTCCCTCTGTCCCATGATGTGTCCTTTTATGGGATTGTCCGGGATAAACTATCCCTCTGTCCATGATGTGTCCATTTATGGGATTGTCCAGGATAAACTGTCCCTCTGTCCCATGATGTGTCCTTTTATGGGATTGTCCAGGATAAACTGTCCCTCTGTCCCATGCTGTGTCCTTTTATGGGATTGTCCGGGATAAACTGTCCCTCTGTCCATGATGTGTCCATTTATGGGATTGTCCAGGATAAACTGTCCCTCTGTCCCATGATGTGTCCTTTTATGGGATTGTCCAGGATAAACTGTCCCTCTGTCCCATGATGTGTCCTTTTATGGGATTGTCCGGGTTTTACTGTCCCTCTGTCCATGATGTGTCCATTTATGGGATTGTCCAGGATAAACTGTCCCTCTGTCCCATGATGTGTCCATTTATGGGATTGTCCGGGATAAACTGTCCCAATGTCCATGATGTGTCCTTTTATGGGATTGTCCGGGATAAACTGTCCCTCTGTCCCATGATGTGTCCATTTTTGGGATTGTCCAGGATAAACTGTCCCTTCTCCCATGATGTGTCCTTTAGGGGGATTGTCCAGGATAAACTGTCCCTCTGTCCCATGATGTGTCCTTTAGGGGGATTGTCCAGGATAAACTGTGCCTTTGTCCCATGATGTGTCCTAAGGTGGGATTGCACGGGATAAACTGTCCCTCTGTCCCATGATTTGTCCATTTATGGGATTGTCCAGGATAAATTGTCCCTCTCTCACATGTTGTGTCCTTTTATGGGATTGTCCATGATAAACTGTCCCTCTGTCCCATGGTGTGTGCTTTCGGGGGATTGTCCAGGATGAACTGTCCCTCTGTCCCATGGTGTGTCCTTTAGGGGGATTGTCCACGATAAACTGTCCCTCTTTCCCATGGTGTGTCCTTTAGGGGGATTGTCCAGGATAAACTGTCCCTCCTTCCCATGGTGTATCCTTTATGGGGATTGTCCAGGATAAACTGTCCCTCTGACCCATGATGTGTCCTTTAGGGGGATTGTCCAGGATAAACTGTCCCTCTATCCCATGATGGGTCCTAAAGTGGGATTGCCCGGGATAAACTGTCCCTCTGTCCCATGATGTGTCCTTTTATGGGATTGTCCAGGATAAACTGTCCCTCTGTCCCATGATGTGTCCTTTAGGTATTTTGTCCGGGATAATCTGTCCCTCTGTCCCATGATGTGTCCTTTAGGTGCATTGACCGAGATAAACTGTCCCTCTGTCCCATGGTGTGTCCATTTATGGGATTATCCAGGATAAACTGTCCCTCTATCCCACGCTGTGTCCTTTAGGGGTATTGTCCGGGATAAACTGTCCCTCTGTCCATGATGTGTACTTTTATGGGATTGTCCAGGATAAACTGTCCCTCTGTCCCATGGTGTGTCCTTTAGGGGGATTGTCCAGGATAAACTGTCCCACTGTCCATGATGTGTATGGGATTGTCCAGGATAAACTGTCCCTCTGTCCCATGATGTGTACTTTTATGGGATTGTCCAGGTTAAACTCTCCCACGTTCCCATGGTGTGTCCTTTAGGGTGACTGTCCAGGATAAACTGTCCCTCTGTCCCATGATGCGTCCATTTATGGGATTGTCCTGCATAAACTGTCCCTCTGTCCCATGGTGTGTCCTTCTGGGAGATTGTCAGGGATAAACTGTCCCTCTGTCCCATGATGTGTCCTAAAGTGGGATTGCCCAGGATAAACTGTCCCTCTGTCCCATGGTGTGTCCTTTAGGGTAATTGTCCGGGATAAACTGTCCCTCTGTCCCATGAAGTGGAGTTTAGGGGGATTGTCCAGGATAAACTGTCCCTCTGTCCCATGATGTGTCCTAAAGTGGGATTGCCCAGCATAAACTGTCCCTCTGTCCCATGATGTGTCCTTTAGGGGATTGTCCATGATAAACTATCCCTCTGTCCCATGATGTGTCCTATAGCGGGATTGTCCATGATAAACTGTCCCGCTGTCCCATGGTGTGTCCTTTTGGGGGATTGTCCACGAGAAACTGTTCCTCTGTCCCATGGTGTGTCCCTTAGGGAGATTGTCCTGTATAAACTGACCTCTCTCCCATGATGTGTCCTTTTATGGGATTGTCCAGGATAAACTGTCCCTCTGTCCCATGATGCGTCCATATATGGGATTGTCCGGGATAAACTGTCCCTCTGTCCCATGATGTGTCCTTTAGGGGGATTGTCCGGGATAAACTGTCCCTCTGTCCCATGATGTGTCCTTTTATGGGATTGTCCAGGATAAACTGTCCCTCTGTCCCACGATGTGTCCTTTAGGGGGATTGTCCAGGATAAACTGTCCCTGTGTCCCATGATGTGTCCTTTAGGGCGATTATCCATGATAAACTGTCCGTCGGTCCATGATGTGTCCTTTCGGGTGATTGTCCAGGATAAACTATCCCTCTGTCTCATGATGTTTCCAATAATGGGATTGTCCAGGATAAACTATCCCTCTTTCCCATGATGTGTCCTTTTATGGGAATGTCTAGGATATACTGTCCCACTGTCCCATGGTGTGTCCTTTAGGGGAATTTCCGGGATAAATTGTCCCTCTGTCCCATGGTGTGTCCTTTAGGGGGATTGTCCGGGATAAATTGTCCCTCTGCCCCATGAGGTGTCTTTTAGTGGGATTGTACAGGATAAACTGTCCCTCTGTCCCTAGATGTGCCCTTTTATGGGAATGTCCAGGATAAGCTGTCCCTCTGTCCAATGGTGTGACCTTAGGGGGATTCTCCGGGATAAACTGTCCCTCTGTCCCATGATGTGTCCTTTTATGGGATTGTCCGGGATAAACTGTCCCTCTGTCCATGATGTGTCCATTTATGGGATTGTCCAGGATAAACTGTCCCTCTGTCCATGATGTGCCCATTTATGGGATTGTCCTGGATAAACTGTCCCTCTGTCCCATGCTGTGTCCTTTTATGGGATTGTCCAGGATAAACTGTCCCTCTGTCCATGATGTGCCCATTTATGGGATTGTCCTGGATAAACTGTCCCTCTGTCCCATGATGTGTCCTTTAGTGGGATTGTCCGGGATAAACAGTTCCTCTGTCCCATGGTGTGTCCTTTTATGGGATTGTCCAGGATAAACTGTCCCTCTATCCCACGCTGTGTCCTTTAGGGGGATTGTTCGGGATAAACTGTCCCTCTGTCCCATGATGTGTCCTTTATGGGATTGTCCAGGATAAACTGTCCCTCTGTCCCATGATGTGTCCTTTAAGAGGATTGTCCATGATAAACTGTCCATCTGTCCCATGATGTGTCCTTTTATGGGAATGTCCAGGATAAACTGTCCCTGTGTCCCATGATGTGTCCATTTAATGGATTGTCCAGCATAAACTGTCCCTCTGACCCATGATGTGTCCTTTAGGGTGATTGTCCAGGATGAACTGTCCCTCTGTCCCATGATGTGTCCATTTATGGGATTGTCCAGGATAAACTGTCCCTCTATCCCACGCTGTGTCCTTTAGGGGGATTGTCCGGGATAAACTGTCCCTGTGTCCATGATGTGTCCATTTATGGGATAGTCCAGGATAAACTGTCCCTCTATCCCATGATGTGTCCTTTAGGGGGATTGTCCAGGATAAACTGTCCCTCTGTCCCATGATGTGTCCTTTAGGGGATTGTCCATGATAAACTGTCCCTCTGTCCCATGATGTGTCCTTTAGCGGGATTGTGCAGGATAAACTGTCCCTCTGTCCCATGGTGAGTCCTTTTGGTGGATTGTCCACGAGAAACTGTTCCTCTGTCCCATGGTGTGTCCCTTAGGGGGATTGTCCTGGATAAACTGACCCTCTCTCCCATGATGTGTCCTTTTATGGGATTGTCCAGGATAAACTGTCCCTCTGTCCCATGATGCGTCCGTATATGGGATTGTCCGGGATAAACTGTCCCTCTGTCCCATGATGTGTCCTTTAGGGGGATTGTCCGGGATAAACTGTCCCTCTGTCCCATGATGTGTCCTTTTATGGGATTGTCCGGGGTAAACTGTCCCTCTGTCCCATGATGTGTCCTTTTATGGGATTGTCCAGGATAAACTGTCCCTCTGTCCCACGATGTGTCCTTTAGGGGGATTGTCCAGGATAAACTGTCCCAGTGTCCCATGAAGTGTCCTTTAGGGCGATTATCCATGATAAACTGTCCGTCGGTCCATGATGTGTCCTTTCGGGTGATTCTCCAGGATAAACTATCCCTCTGTCTCATGATGTTTCCAATAATGGGATTGTCCATGGTAAACTGTCCCTCTTTCCCATGATGTGTCCTTTTATGGGAATGTCTAGGATATACTGTCCCACTGTCCCATTGTGTGTCCTTTAGGGGAATTTCCGGGATAAATTGTCCCTCTGTCCCATGGTGTGTCCTTTAGGGGGATTGTCCGGGATAAATTGTCCCTCTGCCCCATGAGGTGTCTTTTAGTGGGATTGTACAGGATAAACTGTCCCTCTGTCCCTAGATGTGCCCTTTTATGGGAATGTCCAGGATAAGCTGTCCCTCTGTCCCATGGTGTGACCTTAGGGGGATTGTCCGGGATAAACTGTCCCTGTGTCCCATGGTTTGTCCTTAGGGGGATTGTCCAGGATAAACTGTCCCTCTTTCCCATGAAGTTTCCTTTTTTGGGATTGTCCAGGATAAACTGTCCCTCTGTCCCATGATGTGTCCTTTAGGGGGATTGTCCAGGATAAACTGTCCCTCTGTCCCATGGTGTGTCCTTTAGGGATTTAGTCCAGGATAAACTGTCCCTCTGTCCCATGATGTTTCCATTTATGGGATTGTCCTGGATAAACTGTCCGTCTGTCCCATGAAGTGTCCTTTTATGGGATTGTCCGGGATAAACTGTCCCTCTGTCCATTATGTGTCCATTTATGCGATTGTCCAGGATAAACTGTCTCTCTGTCCCATGGTGTGACCTTTAGGGGGATTGTCCGGGATAAACTGTCCCTCTGTCCCTAGATGTGCCCTTTTATGGGAATGTCCGGGATAAACTGTCCCTCTGTCCCTAGATGTGCCCTTTTATGGGAATGCCCGGGATAAGATGTCCCTCTGTCCCATGATGTGTCCTTTTATGGGAATGTCCAGGATAAACTGTCCCTCTGTCCCATGGTGGGTCCTTTTATGGGATTGTCCGGGATAAACTGTCCCTCTGTCCATGATGTGTCCATTTATGGGATTTTCCAGGATAAACTGTCCCTCTGTCCCATGCTGTGTCCTTTTGTGGGATTGTCCAGGATAAACTGTCCCTCTGTCCATGATGTGCCCATTTATGGGATTGTCCTGGATAAACTGTCCCTCTGTCCCAATATGTGTCCTTTAGTGGGATTGTCCGGGATAAACAGTTCCTCTGTCCCATGGTGTGTCCTTTAGGGGGATTGTCCGGGATAAACAGTTCCTCTGTCCCATGATGTGTCCTTTAGGGGGATTGTCCAGGATAAACTGTCCCTGTGTCCCATGGTGTGTCCTTTTATGGGATTGTCCTGGATAAACTGTCCCTCTATCCCACGCTGTGTCCGTTAGGGGGATTGTTCGGGATAAACTGTCCCTCTGTCCCATGATGTGTCCTTTTATGGGATTGTCCAGGATAAACTGTCCCTCTGTCCATGATGTGTCCTTTTAAGGGAATGTCCAGGATAAACTGTCCCTCTGTCCCATGATGTGTCCTTTAAGAGGATTGTCCATGATAAACTGTCCATCTGTCCCATGATGTGTCCTTTTATGGGAATGTCCAGGATAAACTGTCCCTGTGTCCCTTGATGTGTCCATTTAATGGATTGTCCAGGATAAACTGTCCCTCTGTCCCATGATGTGTCCTTTAGGGTGATTGTCCAGGATGAACTGTCCCTCTGTCCCATGATGTGTCCATTTATGGGATTGTCCAGGATAAACTGTCCCTCTATCCCACGCTGTGTCCTTTAGGGGGATTGTCCGGGATAAACTGTCCATGTGTCCATGATGTGTCCATTTATGGGATAGTCCAGGATAAACTGTCCCTCTGTCCATGATGTGTCCGTTTAAGGGATTGTCCAGGATAAACTGTCCATCTGTCCCATGATGTGTCCTTTAGGGGGATTGTCCAGGATAAACTGTCCCTCTGTCCCATGATGTGTCCTTTAGGGGATTGTCCAGGATAAACTGTCCCTCTGTCCCATGATGTGTCCTTTAGGGGATTGTCCAGGATAAACTGTCCCTCTGTCCCATGATATGTCCTTTAGCGGGATTGTCCAGGATAAACTGTCCCTCTGTCCCATGGTGTGTCCTTTTGGGGGATTGTCCACGAGAAACTGTTCCTCTGTCCCATGGTGTGTCCCTTAGGGGGATTGTCCTGGATATACTGACCCTCTCTCCCATGATGTGTCCTTTTATGGGATTGCCCAGGATAAACTGTCCCTCTGTCCCATGATGCGTCCGTATATGGGATTGTCCGGGATAAACTGTCCCTCTGTCCCATGATGTGTCCTTTAGGGGGATTGTCCGGGATAAACTGTCCCTCTGTCCCATGATGTGTCCTTTTATGGGATTGTCCGGGGTAAACTGTCCCTCTGTCCCATGATGTGTCCTTTTATGCGATTGTCCAGGATAAACTGTCCCTCGGTCCCATGATGTGTCCTTTAGGGCGATTATCCATGATAAACTGTCCGTCGATCCATGATGTGTCCTTTCGGGTGATTGTCCAGGATAAACTATCCCTCTGTCTCATGATGTTTCCAATAATGGGATTGTCCAGGGTAAACTGTCCCTCTTTCCCATGATGTGTCCTTTTATGGGAATGTCTAGGATATACTGTCCCACTGTCCCATGGTGTGTCCTTTAGGGGGATTGTCCGGGATAAATTGTCCCTCTGTCCCATGGTGTGTCCTTTAGGGGGATTGTCCGGGATAAATTGTCCCTCTGCCCCATGAGGTGTCTTTTAGTGGGATTGTACAGGATAAACTGTCCCTCTGTCCCTAGATGTGCCCTTTTATGGGAATGTCCAGGATAAGCTGTCCCTCTGTCCCATGGTGTGACCTTAGGGGGATTGTCCGGGATAAACTGTCCCTCTGTCCCATGGTGTTTCCTTTAGGGTGATTGTCCAGGATAAACTGTCCCTGTGTCCCATGGTTTGTCCTTAGGGGGATTGTCCAGGATAAACTGTCCCTCTTTCCCATGAAGTTTCCTTTTTTGGGATTGTCCAGGATAAACTGTCCCTCTGTCCCATGATGTGTCCTTTAGGGGGATTGTCCAGGATAAACTGTCCCTCTGTCCCATGGTGTGTCCTTTAGGGATTTAGTCCAGGATAAACTGTCCCTCTGTCCCATGATGTGTCCATTTATGGGATTGTCCTGGATAAACTGTCCGTCTGACCCATGAAGTGTCCTTTTATGGGATTGTCCGGGATAAACTGTCCCACTGTCCATTATGTGTCCATTTATGGGATTGTCCAGGATAAACTGTCTCTCTGTCCCATGGTGTGACCTTTAGGGGGATTGTCCGGGATAAACTGTCCCTCTGTCCCTAGATGTGCCCTTTCATGGGAATGTCCGGGATAAACTGTCCCTCTGTCCCTAGATGTGCCCTTTTATGGGAATGCCCGGGATAAGCTGTCCCTCTGTCCCATGATGTGTCCTTTTATGGGAATGTCCAGGATAAACTGTCCCTCTGTCCCATGGTGGGTCCTTTTATGGGATTGACCGGGATAAACTGTCCCTCTGTCCATGATGTGTCCATTTATGGGATTGTCCAGGATAAACTGTCCCTCTGTCCCATGCTGTGTCCTTTTATGGGATTGTCCAGGATAAACTGTCCCTCTGTCCATGATGTGCCCATTTATGGGATTGTCCTGGATAAACTGTCCCTCTGTCCCAATATGTGTCCTTTAGCGGGATTGTCCGGGATAAACAGTTCCTCTGTCCCATGGTGTGTCCTTTAGGGGGATTGTCCGGGATAAACAGTTCCTCTGTCCCATGATGTGTCCTTTAGGGGGATTGTCCAGGATAAACTGTCCCTGTGTCCCATGGTGTGTCCTTTTATGGGATTGTCCAGGATAAACTGTCCCTCTATCCCACGCTGTGTCCGTTAGGGGGATTGTTCGGGATAAACTGTCCCTCTGTCCCATGATGTGTCCTTTTATGGGATTGTCCAGGATAAACTGTCCCTCTGTCCATGATGTGTCCTTTAAGAGGATTGTCCATGATAAACTGTCCATCTGTCCCATGATGTGTCCTTTTATGGGAATGTCCAGGATAAACTGTCCCTGTGTCCCATGATGTGTCCATTTAATGGATTGTCCAGGATAAACTGTCCCTCTGTCCCATGATCAGTCCTTTAGGGTGATTGTCCAGGATGAACTGCCCTTGGTCCCATGATGTGTCCATTTATGGGATTGTCCAGGATAAACTGTCCCTCTATCCCACGCTGTGTCCTTTAGGGGGATTGTCCGGGATAAACTGTCCCTGTGTCCATGATGTGTCCATTTATGGGATAGTCCAGGATAAACTGTCCCTCTGTCCATGATGTGTCCGTTTAAGGGATTGTCCAGGATAAACTGTCCCTCTGTCCCATGATGTGTCCTTTAGGGGATTGTCCAGGATAAACTGTCCCTCTGTCCCATGATATGTCCTTTAGCGGGATTGTCCAGGATAAACTGTCCCTCTGTCCCATGGTGTGTCCTTTTGGGGGATTGTCCACGAGAAACTGTTCCTCTGTCCCATGGTGTGTCCCTTAGGGGGATTGTGCTGGATATACTGACCCTCTCTCCCATGATGTGTCCTTTTATGGGATTGTCCAGGATAAACTGTCCCTCTGTCCCATGATGCGTCCGTATATGGGATTGTCCGGGATAAACTGTCCCTCTGTCCCATGATGTGTCCTTTAGGGGGATTGTCCGGGATAAACTGTCCCTCTGTCCCATGATGTGTCCTTTTATGGGATTGTCCGGGGTAAACTGTCCCTCTGTCCCATGATGTGTCCTTTTATGCGATTGTCCAGGATAAACTGTCCCTCTGTCCCATGATGTGTCCTTTAGGGCGATTATCCATGATAAACTGTCCGTCGGTCCATGATGTGTCCTTTCGGGTGATTGTCCAGGATAAACTATCCCTCTGTCTCATGATGTTTCCAATAATGGGATTGTCCAGGATAAACTGTCCCTCTTTCCCATGATGTGTCCTTTTATGGGAATGTCTAGGATATACTGTCCCACTGTCCCATGGTGTGTCCTTTAGGGGAATTTCCGGGATAAATTGTCCCTCTGTCCCATGGTGTGTCCTTTAGGGGGATTGTCCGGGATAAATTGTCCCTCTGCCCCATGAGGTGTCTTTTAGTGGGATTGTACAGGATAAACTGTCCCTCTGTCCCTAGATGTGCCCTTTTATGGGAATGTCCAGGATAAGCTGTCCCTCTGTCCCATGGTGTGACCTTAGGGGATTGTCCGGGATAAACTGTCCCTCTGTCCCATGGTGTGTCCTTTAGGGTGATTGTCCAGGATAAACTGTCCCTGTGTACCATGGTTTGTCTTTAGGGGGATTGTCCAGGATAAACTGTCCCTCTTTCCCATGAAGTTTCCTTTTTTGGGATTGTCCAGGATAAACTGTCCCTCTGTCCCATGATGTGTCCTTTAGGGGGATTGTCCAGGATAAACTGTCCCTCTGTCCCATGGTGTGTCCTTTAGGGATTTTGTCCAGGATAAACTGTCCCTCTGTCCCATGATGTGTCCATTTATGGGATTGTCCTTGATAAACTGTCCCTCTGTCCCATGAAGTGTCCTTTTATGGGATTGTCCGGGATAAACTGTCCCTCTGTCCATGATGTGTCCATTTATGGGATTGTGCAGGATAAACTGTCTCTCTGTCCCATGGTGTGACCTTTAGGGGGATTGTCCGGGATAAACTGTCCCTCTGTCCCTAGATGTGCCCTTTTATGGGAATGTCCGGGATAAACTGTCCCTCTGTCCCTAGATATGCCCTTTTATGGGAATGTCCGTGATAAACTGTCCCTCTGTCCCATGATGTGTCCTTTTATGGGAATGTCCAGGATAAACTGTCCCTCTGTCCCATGGTGTGTCCTTTTATGGGATTGTCCGGGATAAACTGTCCCTCTGTCCCATGCTGTGTCCTTTTATGGGAATGTCCAGGATAAACTGTCCCTCTGTCCCATGATGTGTCCTTTTATGGGAATGTCCAGGATAAACTGTCCCTCTGTACCATGGTGTGTCCATTAGGGGGATGGTCCGGGATAAACTGTCCCTCTGTCCATGATGTGTACATTTATGGGAATGTCCAGGATAAACTGTCCCTCTGTCCCATGATGCGTACTTTTATGGGAATGTCCAGGATAAACTGTCCCTCTGTCCCATGGTGTGTCCATTAGGGGGATTGTCCGGGATAAACTGTCCCTCTTTCCCTAGATGTGCCCTTTTATGGGAATGTCCGGGATAAACTGTCCCTCTGTCCCTAGATGTGCCCTTTTATGGGAATGTCCGTGATAAACTGTCCCTCTGTCCAATGATGTGTCCTTTTATGGGAATGTCCAGGATAAACTGTCCCTCTGTCCCATGGTGTGTCCTTTTATGGGATTGTCCGGGATAAACTGTCCCTCTGTCCCATGATGTGTCCTTTTATGGGAATGTCCAGGATAAACTGTCCCTCTGTCCCATGATGTGTCCTTTTATGGGAATGTCCAGGATAAACTGTCCCTCTGTCCCATGGTATGTCCATTAGGGGGATTGTCCAGGATAAACTGTCCCTCTGTCCCATGATGTGTCCTTTTATGGGATTGTCCAGGATAAACTGTCCCTCTGTCCCATGACGTGTCCTTTTATGGGATTGTCCGGGATAAACTGTCCCTCTGTCCATGATGTGTCCATTTATGGGATTGTCCAGGATAAACTGTCCCTCTGTCCCATGATGTGTCCTTTTATGGGATTGTCCGGGATAAACTGTCCCAATGTCCATGATGTGACCTTTTTGTGGGATTGTCCGGGATAAACTGTCCCTCTGCCCCATGATGCGTCCATTTTTGGGATTGTCCAGGATAAACTGTCCCTCTGCCTCATGATGTGTCCGTTGGGGGTTTTGTCCTGGATTAACTGTCCCTCTGTCCCATGATGTGTCCTTTTGGGGGATTGTCCGGGATAAACTGTCCCTCTGTCCCATGATGTGTCCTTAAGGGGCATTGTCCAGGATAAACTATCCCTTCTCCCATGATGTGTCCTTTAGGGGGATTGTCCAGGATAAACTGTCCCTCTGTCCCATGATGTGTCCTTTAGGGGCATTGTCCAGGATAAACTGTGCCTTTGTCCCATGATGTGTCCTAAGGTGGGATTGCACGGGATAAACTGTCCCTCTGTCCCATGATGTGTCCATTTATGGGATTGTCCAGGATAAATTGTCCCTCTCTCACATGTTGTGTCCTTTTATGGGATTGTCCATGATAAACTGTCCCTCTGTCCCATGGTGTGTGCTTTCGGGGGATTGTCCAGGATGAACTGTCCCTCTGTCCCATGGTGTGTCCTTTAGGGGGATTGTCCACGATAAACTGTCCCTCTTTCCCATGGTGTGTCCTTTAGGGGGATTGTCCAGGATAAACTGTCCCTCTTTCCCATGGTGTATCCTTTATTGGGATTGTCCAGGATAAACTGTCCCTCTGACCCATGATGTGTCCTTTAGGGGGATTGTCCAGGATAAACTTTCCCTCTATCCCATGATGGGTCCTAAAGTGGGATTGCCCGGGATAAACTGTCCCTCTGTCCCATGATGTGTCCTTTTATGGGATTGTCCAGGATAAACTGTCCCTCTGTCCCATGATGTGTCCTTTAGGGAGTTTGTCCGGGAAAATCTGTCCCTCTGTCCCATGATTTTTCTTTTAGGGGGATTGTCCGGTATAAACTGTCCCTGTGTCCCATGGTTTGGCCTTAGGGGGAATATCCAGGATAAACAGTCCCTCTTTCCCATGAAGTTTCCTTTTTTGGGATTGTCCAGGATAAACTGTCCCTCTGTCCCATGATGTGTCCTTTAGGGGGATTGTCCAGGATAAACTGTCCCTCTGTCCCATGGTGTGTCCTTTAGGGATTTTGCCAGGATAAACTGTCCCTCTGTCCCATGATGTGTCCATTTATGGGATTGTCCTGGATAAACTGTCCCTCTGTCCCATGAAGTGTCCTTTTATGGGATTGTCCGGGATAAACTGTCCCTCTGTCCATGATGTGTCCATTTATGGGATTGTCCAGGATAAACTGTCTCTCTGTCCCATGGTGTGACCTTTAGGAGGATTGTCCGGGATAAACTGTCCCTCTGTCCCTAGATGTGCCCTTTTATGGGAATGTCCGGGATAAACTGTCCCTCTGTCCCTAGATGTGCCCTTTTATGGGAATGTCCGGGATAAACTGTCCCTCTGTCCCATGATGAGTCCTTTTATGGGAATGTCCAGGATAAACTGTCCCTCTGTCCCATGGTGTGTCCTTTTATGGGATTGTCCGGGATAAACTGTCCCTCTGTCCCATGATGTGTCCTTTTATGGGAATGTCCAGGATAAACTGTCCCTCTGTCCCATGATGTGTCCTTTTATGGGAATGTCCAGGATAAACTGTCCCTCTGTCCCATGGTGTGTCCATTAGGGGGATTGTCCGGGATAAACTGTCCCTCTGTCCATGATGTGTACTTTTATGGGAATGCCCAGGATAAACTGTCCCTCTGTCCCATGATGTGTACTTTTATGGGAATGTCCAGGATAAACTGTCCCTCTGTCCCATGATGTGTCCTTTTATGGGATTGTCCGGGATAAACTATCCCTCTGTCCATGATGTGTCCATTTATGGGATTGTCCAGGATAAACTGTCCCTCTGTCCCATGATGTGTCCTTTTATGGGATTGTCCAGGATAAACTGTCCCTCTGTCCCATGCTGTGTCCTTTTATGGGATTGTCCGGGATAAACTGTCCCTCTGTCCATGATGTGTCCATTTATGGGATTGTCCAGGATAAACTGTCCCTCTGTCCCATGATGTGTCCTTTTATGGGATTGTCTAGGATAAACTGTCCCTCTGTCCCATGATGTGTCCTTTTATGGGATTGTCCGGGATAAACTGTCCCTCTGTCCATGATGTGTCCATTTATGGGATTGTCCAGGATAAACTGTCCCTCTGTCCCATGATGTGTCCTTTTATGGCATTGTCCGGGATAAACTGTCCCAATGTCCATGATGTGTCCTTTTATGGGATTGTCCGGGATAAACTGTCCCTCTGTCCCACGATGTGTCCATTTTTGGGATTGTCCAGGATAAACTGTCCCTCTGCCTCATGATGTGTCCTTTCGGGGGATAGTCCTGGATTAACTGTCCCTCTGTCCCATGATGTGTCCTTTTGGGGGATTGTCCGGGATAAACTGTCCCTCTGTCCCATGATGTGTCCTTAAGGGGCATTGTCCAGGATAAACTATCCCTTCTCCCATGATGTGTCCTTTAGGGGGATTGTCCAGGATAAACTGTCCCTCTGTCCCATGATGTGTCCTTTAGGGGGATTGTCCAGGATAAACTGTGCCTTTGTCCCATGATGTGTCCTAAGGTGGGATTGCACAGGATAAACTGTCCCTCTGTCCCATGATGTGTCCATTTATGGGATTGTCCAGGATAAATTGTCCCACTCTCACATGTTGTGTCCTTTTATGGGATTGTCCATGATAAACTGTCCCTCTGTCCCATGGTGTGTGCTTTCGGGGGATTGTCCAGGATCAACTGTCCCTCTGTCCCATGGTGTGTCCTTTAGGGGGATTGTCCACGATAAACTGTCCCTCTTTCCCATGGTGTGTCCTTTAGGGGGATTGTCCAGGATAAACTGTCCCTCTTTCCCATGGTGTATCCTTTATGGGGTTTGTCCAGGATAAACTGTCCCTCTGACCCATGATGTGTCCTTTAGGGGGATTGGCCAGGATAAACTGTCCCTCTATCCCATGATGGGTCCTAAAGTGGGATTGCCCGGGATAAACTGTCCCTCTGTCCCATGATGTGTCCTTTTATGGGATTGTCCAGGAAAAACTGTCCCTCTGTCCCATGATGTGTCCTTTAGGGAGTTTGTCCGGGATAATCTGTCCCTCTGTCCCATGATGTGTCCTTTAGGGGGATTGTCCGGGATAAACTGTCCCTCTGTCCCATGAAGTGTAGTTTAGGGGGATTGTCCAGGATGAACTGTCCCTCTGTCCCATGATGTGTCCATTTATGGGATTATCCAGGAAAAACTGTCCCTCTGTCCCATGATGTGTCCATTTATGGGATTATCCAGGATAAACTGTCCCTCTATCCCACGCTGTGTCCTTTAGGGGTATTGTCCGGGATAAACTTTCCCTCTGACCCATGATGTGTCCATTTATGGGATTATCCAGGATAAACTGTCCCTCTATCCCACGCTGTGTCCTTTAGGGGTATTGTCCGGGATAAACTGTCCCTCTGTCCATGATGTGTACTTTTATGGGATTGTCCAGGATAAACTGTCCCTCTGTCCCATGGTGTGTCCTTTAGGGGGATTGTCCAGGATAAACTGTCCCACTGTCCATGATGTGTATGGGATTGTCCAGGATAAACTGTCCCTCTGTCCCATGATGTGTACTTTTATGGGATTGTCCAGGTTAAACTCTCCCACTTTCCCATGGTGTGTCCTTTAGGGTGTGTCCAGGATAAACTGTCCCTCTGTCCCATGATGCGTCCATTTATGGGATTGTCCTGGATAAACTGTCCCTCTGTCCCATGGTGTGTCCTTCTGGGAGATTGTCAGGGATAAACTGTCCCTCTGTCCCATGATGTGTCCTAAAGTGGGATTGCCCAGGATAAACTGTCCCTCTGTCCCATGGTGTGTCCTTTAGGGGAATTGTCCGGGATAAACTGTCCCTCTGTCCCATGAAGTGGAGTTTAGGGGGATTGTCCAGGATGAACTGTCCCTCTGACCCATGATGTGTCCTTTAGGGGGATTGTCCAGGATAAATTGTCCCTCTGTCCCATGATGTGTCCTAAAGTGGGATTGCCCAGGATAAACTGTCCCTCTGTCCCATGATGTGTCCTTTAGGGGATTGTCCATGATAAACTGTCCCTCTGTCCCATGATGTGTCCTTTAGCGGGATTGTCCATGATAAACTGTCCCTCTGTCCCATGGTGTGTCCTTTTGGGGGATTGTCCACGAGAAACTGTTCCTCTGTCCCATGGTGTGTCCCTTAGGGAGATTGTCCTGGATAAACTGACCCTCTCTCCCATGATGTGTCCTTTTATGGGATTGTCCAGGATAAACTGTCCCTCTGTCCCATGATGCGTCCATATATGGGATTGTCCGGGATAAACTGTCCCTCTGTCCCATGTTGTGTCCTTTAGGGGGATTGTCCGGGATAAACTGTCCCTCTGTCCCATGATGTGTCCTTTTATGGGATTGTCCGGGGTAAACTGCCCCCCTGTCCCACGATGTGTCCTTTAGGGGGATTGTCCAGGATAAACTGTCCCTGTGTCCCATGATGTGTCCTTTAGGGCGATTATCCATGATAAACTGTCCGTCGGTCCACGATGTGTCCTTTCGGGTGATTGTCCAGGATAAACTATCCCTCTGTCTCATGATGTTTCCAATAATGGGATTGTCCAGGATAAACTGTCCCTCTTTCCCATGATGTGTCCTTTTATGGGAATGTCTAGGATATACTGTCCCACTGTCCCATGGTGTGTCCTTTAGGGGAATTTCCGGGATAAATTGTCCCTCTGTCCCATGGTGTGTCCTTTAGGGGGATTGTCCGGGATAAATTGTCCCTCTGCCCCATGAGGTGTCTTTTAGTGGGATTGTACGGGATAAACTGTCCCTCTGTCCCTAGATGTGCCCTTTTATGGGAATGTCCAGGATAAGCTGTCCCTCTGTCCCATGGTGTGACCTTGGGGGGATTCTCCGGGATAAACTGTCCCTCTGACCCATGATGTGTCCTTTTAGGGGATTGTCCGGGATAAACTGTCCCTCTGTCCATGATGTGTCCATTTATGGGATTGTCCAGGGTAAACTGTCCCTCTGTCCATGATGTGCCCATTTATGGGATTGTCCTGGATAAACTGTCCCTCTGTCCCATGATGTGTCCATTTATGGGATTGTCCAGGATAAACTGTCCCTCTGCCTCATGATGTGTCCTTTCGGGGGATTGTCCTGGATTAACTGTCCCTCTGTCCCATGATGTGTCCTTTTGGGGGATTGTCCGGGATAAACTGTCCCTCTGTCCCATGATGTGTCCTTAAGGGGCATTGTCCAGGATAAACTATCCCTTCTCCCATGATGTGTCCTTTTATGGGATTGTCCAGGATAAACTGTCCCTCTGCACCATGATATTTCCTTTCTGGGGATAGTCCGGCATAATCTGTCCCTCTGTCCCATGATGTGTCCTTTAGGGGGATTGTCCGGGATAAACTGTCCCTCTGTCCCATGAAGTGTAGTTTAGGGGGATTGTCCAGGGTGAACTGTCCCTCTGTCCCATGATGTGTCCTTTAGGGGGATTGTCCAGGGTAAACTGTCCCTGTGTCCCATGATGTGTCCATTTATGGGATTATCCAGGATAAACTGTCCCTCTATCCCACGCTGTGTCCTTTAGGGGGATTGTCCGGGATAAACTGTCCCTCTGTCCATGATGTGTACTTTTATGGGATTGTCCAGGATAAACTGTCCCTCTGTCCCATGGTGTGTCCTTTAGGGGGATTGTCCAGGATAATCTGTCCCACTGTCCATGATGTGTCCATTTATGGGATTGTCCAGGATAAACCTTCCCTCTGTCCCATGATGTGTACTTTTATGGGATTGTCCAGGTTAAACTCTCCCACTTTCCCATGGTGTGTCCTTTAGGGTGACTGTCCAGGATAAACTGTCCCTCTGTCCCATGATGTGTCCATTTATGGGATTGTCCTGGAAGAACTGTCCCTCTGTCCCATGGTGTGTCCGTCAGGGAGATTGTCAGGGATATACTGTCCCTCTGTCCCATGGTGTGTCCTTCAGGGAGATTGTCCGGGATAAACAGTCCCTCTGTCCCATGATGTGTCCTTTAGGGGGATTGTCCAGGATAAAGTGTCCCTCTGTCCCATGATGTGTCCATTTATGGGATTGTCCGGGATAAACTGTCCCTCTGTCCCATGGCGTGTCCTTTTATGGGATTGACCGGGATAAACTGTCCCTCTGTCCCATGGTGTGTCCCTTAGGGGAACTTTCGGGATAAACTGTTCCTCTGTCCCATGCTGTGTCCTTTAGTGCGATTGTCCGGGATAAACTGTCCCTCTGTCCCATGATGTGTCCTTCAGGGAGATTGTCAGGGATAAACTGTCCCTCTGTCCCATGATGTGTCCATTTATTGGATTGTCAAGGATAAACTGTCCCTCTGTCCCATGATGTGTCCATTTATTGGATTGTCCTGGATGAACTGTACCTCTGTCCCATGGTGTGTCCTTCAGGGAGATTGTCAGGGATAAACTGTCCCTCTGTCCCATGATGTGTCCATTTATTGGATTGTCCAGGATAAACTGTCCCTCTGCCTCATGATGTGTCCTTTAGGGGGATTGTACAGGATAAACAGTCCCTCTTTCCCATGAAGTTTCCTTTTTTGGGTTAGTCCAGGATAAACTGTCCCTCTGTCCCATGATGTGTCCTTTAGGGGGATTGTCCAGGATAAACTGTCCCTCTGTCCCATGGTGTGTCCATTAGGGATTTTGTCCAGGATAAACTGTCCCTCTGTCCCATGATGTGTCCATTTATGGGATTGTCCTGGATGGACTGTCCCTCTGTCCCATGGTGTGTCCTTCAGGGAGATTGTCAGTGATAAACTGTCCCTCTGTCCCATGGTGTGTCCTTCAGGGAGATTGTCCGGGATAAACTGTCCCTCTGTCCCATGGTGTATCCTTTAGGGGGATTGTCCAGGATAAACTGTCCCTCTGTCCCATGTTGTGTCCTTTAGGGGGATTGTCGGGGATAAACTGTCCCTCTGTCCCATGATGTGTCCTTTTATGGGATTGTCCGGGGTAAACTGTCCCCCTGTCCCACGATGTGTCCTTTAGGGGGATTGTCCAGGATAAACTGTCCCTGTGTCCCATGATGTGTCCTTTAGGGCGATTATCCATGATAAACTGTCCGTCGGTCCATGATGTGTCCTTTCGGGTGATTGTCCAGGATAAACTATCCCTCTGTCTCATGATGTTTCCAATAATGGGATTGTCCAGGATAAACTGTCCCTCTTTCCCATGATGTGTCCTTTTATGGGAATGTCTAGGATATACTGTCCCACTGTCCCATGGTGTGTCCTTTAGGGGAATTTCCGGGATAAATTGTCCCTCTGTCCCATGGTGTGTCCTTTAGGGGGATTGTCCGGGATAAATTGTCCCTCTGCCCCATGAGGTGTCTTTTAGTGGGATTGTACAGGATAAACTGTCCCTCTGTCCCTAGATGTGCCCTTTTATGGGAATGTCCAGGATAAGCTGTCCCTCTGTCCCATGGTGTGACCTTAGGGGGATTCTCCGGGATAAACTGTCCCTCTGACCCATGATGTGTCCTTTTAGGGGATTGTCCGGGATAAACTGTCCCTCTGTCCATGATGTGTCCATTTATGGGATTGTCCAGGGTAAACTGTCCCTCTGTCCATGATGTGCCCATTTATGGGATTGTCCTGGATAAACTGTCCCTCTGTCCCATGCTGAGTCCTTTTATGCGATTGTCCAGGATAAACTGTCCCTCTGTCCATGATGTGTCCATTTATGGGATTGTCCTGGATAAACTGTCCCTCTGTCCCATGATGTGTCCATTTATGGGATTGTCCAGGATAAACTGTCCCTCTGCCTCATGATGTGTCCTTTCGGGGGATTGTCCTGGATTAACTGTCCCTCTGTCCCATGATGTGTCCTTTTGGGGGATTGTCCGGGATAAACTGTCCCTCTGTCCCATGATGTGTCCTTAAGGGGCATTGTCCAGGATAAACTATCCCTTCTCCCATGATGTGTCCTTTTATGGGATTGTCCAGGATAAACTGTCCCTCTGCACCATGATATTTCCTTTATGGGGATAGTCCGGGATAATCTGTCCCTCTGTCCCATGATGTGTCCTTTAGGGGGATTGTCCGGGATAAACTGTCCCTCTGTCCCATGAAGTGTAGTTTAGGGGGATTGTCCAGGGTGAACTGTCCCTCTGTCCCATGATGTGTCCTTTAGGGGGATTGTCCAGGGTAAACTGTCCCTGTGTCCCATGATGTGTCCATTTATGGGATTATCCAGGATAAACTGTCCCTCTATCCCACGCTGTGTCCTTTAGGGGGATTGTCCGGGATAAACTGTCCCTCTGTCCATGATGTGTACTTTTATGGGATTGTCCAGGATAAACTGTCCCTCTGTCCCATGGTGTGTCCTTTAGGGGGATTGTCCAGGATAATCTGTCCCACTGTCCATGATGTGTCCATTTATGGGATTGTCCAGGATAAACCTTCCCTCTGTCCCATGATGTGTACTTTTATGGGATTGTCCAGGTTAAACTCTCCCACTTTCCCATGGTGTGTCCTTTAGGGTGACTGTCCAGGATAAACTGTCCCTCTGTCCCATGATGTGTCCATTTATGGGATTGTCCTGGAAGAACTGTCCCTCTGTCCCATGGTGTGTCCGTCAGGGAGATTGTCAGGGATATACTGTCCCTCTGTCCCATGGTGTGTCCTTCAGGGAGATTGTCCGGGATAAACTGTCCCTCTGTCCCATGATGTGTCCTTTAGGGGGATTGTCCAGGATAAAGTGTCCCTCTGTCCCATGATGTGTCCATTTATGGGATTGTCCGGGATAAACTGTCCCTCTGTCCCATGGCGTGTCCTTTTATGGGATTGTCCGGGATAAACTGTCCCTCTGTCCCATGATATGTCCTTTATGGGGATTGTCCGGGATAAACTGTCCCTCTGTCCCATGGTGTGTCCCTTAGGGGAACTTTCGGGATAAACTGTTCCTCTGTCCCATGCTGTGTCCTTTAGTGCGATTGTCCAGGATAAACTGTCCCTCTGTCCCATGATGTGTCCTTCAGGGAGATTGTCAGGGATAAACTGTCCCTCTGTCCCATGATGTGTCCATTTATTGGATTGTCAAGGATAAACTGTCCCTCTGTCCCATGATGTGTCCATTTATTGGATTGTCCTGGATGAACTGTCCCTCTGTCCCATGGTGTGTCCTTCAGGGAGATTGTCAGGGATAAACTGTCCCTCTGTCCCATGATGTGTCCATTTATTGGATTGTCCAGGATAAACTGTCCCTCTGCCTCATGATGTGTCCTTTAGGGGGATTGTACAGGATAAACAGTCCCTCTTTCCCATGAAGTTTCCTTTTTTGGGTTAGTCCAGGATAAACTGTCCCTCTGTCCCATGATGTGTCCTTTAGGGGGATTGTCCAGGATAAACTGTCCCTCTGTCCCATGGTGTGTCCATTAGGGATTTTGTCCAGGATAAACTGTCCCTCTGTCCCATGATGTGTCCATTTATGGGATTGTCCTGGATGGACTGTCCCTCTGTCCCATGGTGTGTCCTTCAGGGAGATTGTCAGTGATAAACTGTCCCTCTGTCCCATGGTGTGTCCTTCAGGGAGATTGTCCGGGATAAACTGTCCCTCTGTCCCATGGTGTATCCTTTAGGGGGATTGTCCAGGATAAACTGTCTCTCTGTCCCATGATGTGTCCTTTAGGGGGATTGTCCTGGATAAAGTGTCCCTCTGTCCCATGATGTGTCCATTTATGGGATTTTCCGGGATAAACTGTCCCTCTGTCCCATAATATGTCCTTTATGGGGATTGTCCGGGATAAACTGTCCCTCCGTCCCATGATGTGTCCATTTATGGGATTGTCCAGGATAAACTGTCCCTCTGTCCCATGATGTGTCCTTTGATGGGATTGTCCGGGATAAACTGTCCCTCTGTCCCATGATGTGTCCTTTAGGGGGATAGTCCGGGATAAACTGTCCCTCTGTCCCATGATGTGTCCTTTGATGGGATTGTCCGGGATAAACTGTCCCAATGTCCATGATGTGTCCATTTATGGGATTGTCCAGAATAAACTTTTCCTCTGACCCATGATGTTTCCTTTCATGGGATTGTCCGGGATAAACTGTCCCAATGTCCATGATGTGTCCATTTATGGGATTGTCCAGGATAAACTGTCCCTCTGTCCCATGATGTGTCCTTTAGATCATAGAACATTACAGCACAGAACAGGCCCTTCGGTTAACTCTAACGTTAACCCGAACCCGAACCTAACTCTAAGCCTAACTGTAATCCTAATCCTAACGCTAACGCTAACCCTAGCCATATCCGTAAATCTAACCCTAACTCTACTGCTAACCCTAACCCTAAAGCTCACCCTAACCCAAACACCTAACCTCTTACCTGACCTTAACACTAACCCACACCCTATCTCTAATCCTAACCCTAACCCTAACCCTAACATGACACTAACTCTCATCCTAAGACTAACCCTAACACTAACCATAAATCTAACCTTAACCCTAATCGTAACCCTAATCCTAACACGATACATAATCCAAACACCGAACCCTAACTCTAACCCAAACCGAAGAACTAGCCCTAACACTAAATCTAATGCTAAACAGAGCCCTAAACCTAACTCTAACCCGAACCCTAACCCTAACCCTAACCTGAACCCTAACATAACCCAAACTCTAATCCAAACCCTAACCCTAACACGAACCATAACTCTAACCGAAACCCTAACACTAACCCTAACATGAAGCATAATCCAAACACTTACCCTGAACTCTAACCCAAACTGAAGAACTAGCCCTAACGCTAGCCCTAACACTAAATCTAATGCAAACCCGAGCCCTAAACCTAACTCTAACCCTAACCCTAACTCGAACCCCATCCTTATCCATAACTCTAACCCGAACCCTAAACCTGATCCTAACTCTAATGCAAACCCTAACCCGAACCCTAACCCTAACCCTAACCCTAACCCTAACCCTAACCCTATCCCTAACCCTAACCCTATCGCAATCCCGACCCCTAACCCTATCCCTAAACCTTACACTAACTCTAACCCGAACCCTAACCTTAACTCTAACACTAACCCTAGTCCTAAACCAAACCCAAACTCTAACCCTAATCGAAACCCTAACCCAAACTCGAACCCAAACCCTAAAATGAACACTAAGACTAACCCTAAACCAAACTCTAATCCTAACCCGAACAGAAACTCTAACGCAAACCATAAACCTGACCCGAACACTAACTCGAACCCTAACCCTTACCCTAATCCTAACCCTACCCCGAAACCTAATGCTGACTCTAACGGTAATCCTAACCCTAACCTAAGTCTAACCCTAACTGTAATCCTAACCCTAACCCTAACGCTAACCGTAGCCCTAAACCTAACCCTAACTCTAACCCTAATCGAAACCTGAACCCAAACTCGAACCCAAACCCTAAACCTAACACGAAGAATAACCCTAACCCTAACTCTAATCCTAACCCGAAACCTAATGCTAATTCTAACCGTAAACCTAACCCGAACTCTAAATCTAACCCTATCCGTAACACTTACCCTAACCCTAAACCAAACCCTAAGTTGAGTGCTAAGCCTAACCCGAACCCCATTGCAAACCCCTAACCTTAAACGTAACCCGAACACTAACCCTAACCCTAACTCTAACCCTAAACCTATCCCTAACCCTTACATAGCACTAACTCTAATCCTAACTCGAACCTGAACACTAACCATAAATCTAACCTTAACCCTAATCCTAACCCTAACTCCAACCTGAACCCTAACCCTAACCATATTCCAAACACCTAACCCGAACCCTAACCTAAGCAGGATCCCGAACCCTCGCCCTAACACTAAATCTAACACTAAACCGAACCCTAACCTAAATCTAACCTGAACTGTAATCTTAACCCTAACCCTAACTCCAACCCTAAGCCTATCCCTAACTCTAATCCTAACCCTTTCGCTAACTCCAATCCTAACCCTAACGCAAACCCAAAACCGAACCCTAACCTTAACTCTAATCCCAACCCTAACTCTAACCCTAACACCAGCCCGAAGCCTATCTCCCACCCTAACCCGATCCCCATCCCCATCCCCATCCCTAAACCTATCCCTAATCCAAACGCTAACTCTAACGCCTACACTAACCTAACTCTAACCCGAAATGTAATCCAAACCCAAACACCACCTCTAACGCTTATCCAATCCCGAAATCTAATCCTAATTCTATCCCTCACTCTAACCCTAACCCTAACCAAACTCTAAACCTAACTCGAACCCTAACCCTAACCCGAACCCAAACCCTAACCCTAACCCGAACCCTAACCCTAACCCTAACCTTAACCCTAACCTTAACCCTAACCCTAACTCTAACCCTAACCCTAACCCTAACCCGAACCAAAACTCTAACCCGAACCCAAACCTAACTCTAACCATAAACCTAACGCTAACCCGAACCAAAACCCTAAACCTAACCCAAACCTAACTCTAACCGTAAACCAAACCCTAACCCTAACCCTAACTCTCATACTAACCTTATCCATAATTCGAACACGAATCCTAAACCTAACCCGAACTCTAATGCTAACCTAAACCTAACCCTGACCCTAACCCTATCCCGATCCCTAATCCTAACCAATCCCTAACCCTACTCCTATCCCTAACCCTAATGATAACTCTAACGCTAACCCTAATCCTAATCTATCTCTAACCCGAACTGTAATTCTAAACCTAACCCTAACTCTAAGCCTGAGCCTATCCCTAACTCTAATCCTAACCCGATCCCTAACTCCAATCCTAAACCTAACCCTAACCCTAACACAGGCCGGAACCAAAATCGGAACACCAAACCTTAACCCGAATGCCTAACCCTAACCCTATCATTAACTCTAACCCCTAAACCTAACCCCAACCATATCCCTAACACGAACCCTAATCCCAAGTGTAACACTAACCCTAACCCTAACCTAACCCTAACTCTAACCCTACAACTAACCCTAACCCTAATCCAAGCCCTGAACACTAACTGTAATCCTAATAGCGAACAATAACAGAAAAACTAACTCTAACCCTCACTCTAATCCCTAACCATAACCCTAACACCTAATGCAAACTCTAACACCTGACCCTAACCCGAACCCTAACCCGAACCCTAATCCTAACCCTAACCCTAACCCTAACCTAACGCTGACTCTAACCCTAATCTAAACCATAACCCTAACTCGAACCCAAACCCTAATCCAAACACTAAGACTAACCCTAACCCTAACTCTAATCCTAACCCTAACACTACCTCTAATGCTAACTCTAACCCTAACCCTATCCGTAACTATAACTCTAACCCTAACTCTAATGCTAACCCTAACCTAACCCTAACCCTATCCCTAACCCTAACCCTACCCCTATCCTGAAACCTAACCCTATCCCTAACCCTAACACTAACTCGAACGCCAAGACTAACCCCAACCTAACTCTAACCCTAACCCTATCCCTAACTCCCATCCTAATCCAATCCCTAACTCTAACCCTAACCCTAACCCTAACCCTTAACCCGACCCCAAACCATAATCATAATGCTAACCCTAACCCTAACCGTAACACTAATCCGAACCCTAAACCTAGCTCTAACCCGAAGCCTAACCCTAACTGTAAACTGAATCCTAATGCTAACCCTAGCCCTAAACCTAACCCAAACTCTAACCCTCATCTAAAGCCTAACCCAAACTCGACCCCAAACCCGAATACTAAAACTAAGACTAACCCTAACCCCAACTCCAATCCTAACCCTAACTTTTTTCCTAACCTTAACCCTAACACAAACCATAACTCTAACCTTAACCCTAATCCTAACCCTAGCCCTAAAAAAGACCTAACCCAAACCCTAACCGAAGATATAGCCCTCACACTTGCCCTAACACTAAATTTAAAGCTAACCCGAGCCCTAAGCCCAAGTGAGGCCTCACTTGGAGAACTGCGCCCAGTTCTGGTCGCCGTACTACCGGAAGGATGTAGAGATCCTGGAGAGAGTGCAGAGGAGATTTACCAGGATGCTGCCTGGTATGGAAGGGCTGTCTTACGAGGAAAGATTGAACGAACTTGGGCTGTTTTCCCTTGAGAGACGTCGGCTGAGGGGGGATCTAATAGAGGTTTATAAGATTATGAAGGGGATAGATAGAGTAAATGGTGGTATGCTTTTTCCGCTATTAGAAATGGATAGAACGAGGGGTCACGGGCTTAGGGTGAGGGGGGCTGGGTATAAGACAAATATTAGAGGGCAGTTTTTCACGCAAAGGGTAGTGGGGGTGTGGAATGCACTGCCGAGTAAGGTGGTGGAAGCAGGCACGCTAGGGTTGTTTAAGAGTCACTTAGACAGCCACATGAGCGGTCTACATATAGGGGGATATAGCAGGCCTTACTAAACATTGTAGGCTTGGGAATACGTTTTTGCCTCAGGGATGTTACAGTCTTTGCCTGTTTAATAATGAATTTTTTGTCTCCACAGGCATTTTAGTCCACCTTGTTGACCAGCAAGGGGCATGCACGCGGCAGGTTGTAGTGGGCTGCTCTTGGATGTTGCTTCGGGAGTTGCCTATTGCTTCATGTCGTTAGTGTGCTTAAACTGGACCATCTCCAGGGCAACATGACAGCTCAGAGACTATCTCTGTTGCTGTGCGGACACATGGATTTGGGCCTGTGTCTGTGGGAGTTTGCACGTTCTCCCCGTGGTTGCGTGGGTTTCCTCCGGGTGCTCCGGTTTCCTCCCACATCCCAAAGATGTGCTTTTAGGCTGATTGATTGGGTACTAAATTGTCCCTATATTGGACCTCCCTGATCCTCGCACATTAGGCGTAGACTAAAATCATGAATAGGTCACTGAGACAGTGGGACGGCGGCGCGGGCTCGTTGGGCCGAAGGACCTGTTTCCCGTGCTGTGTTGTTCTTTGTTCTTTGTAACATGAAACATAATCCAAACACCTAACCCTAACTCTAACCCAAACCGAAGAACTAGCCCTAACATTAAAGCTAACGCTAAACTGAGCCCTAAACCTAACTCGAACCCTAACCCTAACCCTAACCCTAACCCGACCATAACCCTAACTCTAATCCAAACCCAAACCCTAACACGAACCATAAGTCTAACCTTAACCCTAACCCTAACACGAAACATAATCCAAACACCTAACCCTAACTCTATCCCAAACCGAAGAACTAGCCCTAATGCCAGCCTTAACACTAATTCTAATGCTAACCCGAGCCCTAAACCTAACTCTAACCCAAACCCTAACTGTAACTTGAACCCTAAGCCTATCCGTAACTCTAACCCGAACCCTAAACCTCACCCTAACTCTAATACGAACCCTAACCTAACCCTAACCCTATCCTTAACTTTAACCAGATTGCTATCCCCAACCCTAGCCCTATCCTTTGCCCTAACACGAACTGTAACCCTAACCCTAACCCTAACTGTAACCCTAACCCTAATGCTAACCCATGCCCTAACCCTAAACCTAACTCTAACGCAACCCTATCCGTAACTCTAACCCGAACCCTAAACCTAACCCCAACTCTAATGCTAACCCTTACATAACCCTAACCCTAACCCTATCCCTAACTCGAACCCTATCGCAATCCCGAACCCTAATCCTATCCCTAAACCTAACGCTAACTCTAACCCTAACCCTAACCCTAACTCAAACATGAACCCTAGTCCTAAACCAAACCCAAACTCTAACCCTAATCTAAACCCGAATCCAAACTCGAAACCAAACCCGAAACCGAACACGAAGACTAACCCTAACCCTAACTCTAATCCTAACCCGAACACTAACTCGAACGCAAACCCTAAACCAAACCCTAACCCAATCCGTAACTCAAACCCTAACCCTAACCCTAATCCTAACTCTACCCCTAAACCTAACGCTGACTCTAACGCTAATCCTAACCCTAAACTAACGCTAACCCTAGCCCTAAACCTAACCCTAACTCTAACCCTAATCTAAACCCTAACCCAAACTCAAACCCAAACCCTAAACCTAAAACTAGAATAATCCTAAACCTAACTCTAATCCTAACCCTAAACCTAACCCGAATTCTAACCCTAACCCTAATCCTAACCCTAACCTTAAATGTAACCCAAACACGAACCCTCACCCTAACTCAAATCCTAACCCTAAACTTAACCCTAACATAACACTAACTCTAATCCTAACTCGAACCTGAACACTAACCATAAATCTAACCTTAACCCTAATCCTAACCCTAACTCCAACCTGAACCCTAACCCTAACCATATTCCAAACACCTAACCCGAACCCTAACCTAAGCACGATCCCGAACCCTCGCCCTAACACTAAATCTAACACTAAACCGAACCCTAACCTAAATCTAACCCTAACTGTAATCTTAACCCGAACCCTAACTCCAACCCTAAGCCTATCCCTAACTCTAATCCTAACCCTATCCTGAACTCCAATCCTAACCCTAACTTTAACTCTAACTCTAATCCTAACCCTAACCCTAACACAAATCTGAACCCGAACACTAACCCTAACTCTAATCCCAACCCTAACTCTAACCCTAACACCAACCCGAAGTCTATCCCTCACCCGAACCCATCCCCATCCCTAACCCTAACCCTATCCCAAAACCAAACGCTAACTCCAACGCCAACCCTAACCTAACTCTAACCCGAAATGTAATCCGAACCCAAACACTAACTCTAACACTTATACAATCCCTAAATCTAATCCTAATTCTATCCCTCACTCTAACCCTAACCCTAACCCAAACTCTCAACCTAACTCGAACCCTAACCCTAACCCTAACCCGAACCCAAACCCTAACCCTAACCCAAACCTAACTCGAACTGTAACCCGAACCCGAAACCTAACCCTAACTCTAACACTAACCCGATCCATAATTCTAACCCTAACCCTAAACCGAACCCTAACTCTAATGCAAACTCTAACCTAACCCTAACACTAACCCTATCCCTATCCCTAACTCTAACCCTATCCCGATCCCTAATTCACTTACGCAAGGATATTTTGGCCTTGGAGGGAGTGCAGAGGAGGTTTACTAGGCTGATACCGGAGTTGAGGGGATTGAGCTATGAGGAGAGGCTGAATAAACGAGGCTTGTACTCGTTAGAATTTAGAAGAATGAGGGGAGATCTCATTGAGACGTAAAAGATGATGAATCTCGGTGAGTCTCAGAGCCTCTGTGTCTCTGCGCCTCGGAGTCTCTGGGTCTCTGAGTCTCTGTGTCTCTGCATCTCTGAGTCTCTGAGTCCCTGTGTCTCTGCATCTCTGAGCCTCTGTATCTCTGCGTCTCTGAGTCCCTGAGTCTCTGAGCATCTGTGTCTCTGAGTCTCCGTGTCGCTGAGTCTCTGAGACACTGAGCCTCTGGGTCTCTGCGTCTCTGAGTCTCTGTGTCTCCGGGTCGCTGAGCCTCTGAGCCTTGATGTCTCTGAGTCCCTGAGTCTCTGTGTCTCTGAGTCTCTGAGCCTCGATGTCTCTGAGTCTCTGAGCCTCGATGTCTCTGAGTCTCTGAGTCTCTGTTTCTCTGAGTCTCTGAGCATCTGTGTCTCTCCGTCTCTGTGTTTCTGAGTCTCTGTGTCTCTGGGTCTCTGAGCCTCTGTGTCTCTGCCTCTCTGTGCCTCTGAGTCTCTGTGTCGCTGAGTCTCTGAGTCTCTGGGTCACTGAGTCTCTGAGCATCTGAGCATCTGTGTCTCAGTGTCTGTAAGTCTCTGCGCCTCTGTGTCTCTGAGTCTCTGAGTCTCCGTGTCTCTGTGTCTCTGAGCCTCTGTGTCTCTGAGTCTCTGCGTCTCTGGGTCTTTGAGCCTCTGAGCCTCGATGTCTCTGAGTCTCTGAGCGTCTGTGTCTCTGCGTCTCTGTGTTTCTGTGTCTCTGCGTCTCTGCGTCTCTGAGTCTCTGTGTCTCTGTGTCTCTGGGTCTCTTTGTCTCTGCGTCTCTGAACCTCTGTGTGTCTGCGTCTCTGAGTCTCTGAGTTTCTGAGCCTCTGTGTCTCCTCGTCTCTGAGTCACTGAGTCTCAGTGTGCCTGAGTAGCTGTGCCTCTGCGTCTCTGTGTCTCTGAGTCTCTGTGTCTCTGAGTCTCCGTGTCGGTGAGTCTCGGAGCCTCTGTGTCTCTGCGTCTCTGAGCCTCAGAGCCTCGATATCTCTGATTCTCTGAGTCTCTGCGTCTCTGAGTCTCTGTGTCTCTGGGTCTCTGTGTCTCTGAGCCTCTGTGTCTCTGTGTCTCTGAGTCTCTGTGTCTCTGTGTCTCTGGGTCTCTGAGTCTCTGTGTCTCTGAGTCTCTGAAGCATCAGTGTCTCTGAGTCTCCGTGTCGCTGAGTCTCTGAGTCACTGAGCCTCTGTGTCTCTGCATCTCCCCGTCTCTGTGTCTCTGAGCCCATGTGTCTCTGAGTCTCAGTGACTCTGCATCTCTGAGTCTCTGAGTCTCTGTGTCTCTGGGTCTCTGTGTCTCTGAGTCTCTGGGTCTGTGTGTCTCTACGTCTCTGAGCCTCTGTGTGTCTGCGTCTCTGAGCCTCTGTGTCTCTGCGTCTCTGAGTCCCTGAGTCTCTGAGCCTCTGTGTCTCTGCATCTCTGTGTTTCTGAGTCTCTGTGTCTCTGGGTCCATGTGTCTCTGAGTCTCAGTGACTTTGAACCTTTGAGCCTCTCTGTCTCTGAGCCTCTGTGTGTCTGCATTTCTGAGTCTCTGAGCCACTGAGCATCTGTGTCTCTGCGTCTCTGAGTCTCTGAGCCTGAGACTCTGTGTCTGTGTGATTCTGCGTCTCTGAGCCTCTGGGTCTATTAGCCTCTGAGCCTCGATGTCTCTGAGTCTCTGTGTCTCTGCGTCTCTGTGTCGCTGCGTCTTTCGTCTCTGAGTCACTGAGCCTCTGTGTATCTGCGTCTCTAAATCTCTGAGTCTCTGGGTCTCTGTGTCTCTCAGTCTCTGACCCTCTGTGTCTCTGCATCTCTGAGCCTCTGTTTCTCTGCGTCTCTGTGTTACTCAGTCTCTGTGTCTCTGTGTCTCTGGGTCTCTGTGTCTCTGCGTCTCT
The DNA here is from genome assembly GCF_965287045.1 of Carcharhinus amblyrhynchos. Taxonomy (NCBI): domain Eukaryota; kingdom Metazoa; phylum Chordata; class Chondrichthyes; order Carcharhiniformes; family Carcharhinidae; genus Carcharhinus; species Carcharhinus amblyrhynchos. The sequence continues at coordinate 450,200 of NC_137360.1, forward strand.
GTGTCTCTGGGTCGCTGAGCCTCTGAGCCTCGATGTCTCTGAGTCTCTGAGTCTCTGTGTCTCTGAGTCTCTGAGCATCTGTGTCTCTGTGTCTCTGTGTTTCTGAGTCTCTGTGTCTCTGGGTCTCAGTGTCTCTGAGTCTCTGAACCTCTGTGTGTCTGCGTCTCTGAGCCTCTGTGTCTCTGAGCCTCTGTGTCTCTGTGTCTCTGAGTCTCTGTGTCTCTGAGCCTCTGAGCCTCTCTGTCTCTGAGTCTCTGAGTCCCTGTGTCTCTGGGTCTCTGTATCTCTGAGTCTCTGGGTCTCTGTGTCTCTGCGTCTCTGAACCTCTGTGTGTCTGCGTCTCTGAGCTTCTGTGTCTCTGCGTCTCTGAGTCTCTGAGTCACTGTGTCTCTGAGCCTCTGTGTCTCTGCGTCTCTGCGTCTCCGTGTCGCTGAGCCTCTGAGTCTCTGAGCCACTGTGTCTCTGAGTCTCTGAGCATCTGTGTCTCTGCGTTTCTGAGTCTCTGAGTCTCTGTGTCTCTTTGTCTCTTAGTCTCTGAGTCTCTGAGCCTCTGTGTCTCTGAGTCTCTGAGTCGCTGAGTCTCTGAGTCTCTGTGTCTCTGCCTCTCTGTGTCTCTGAGTCTCTGTGTCGCTGAGTCTCTGTGTCTCTGAGTCTCTGAGCCTCTGTGTCTCTGCGTCTCTGAGTCTATGAGTCTCTGTGTCTCTGAGTCTCTGAGTCTCTGAGCCTCTTTGTCTCTGCGTCTCTGAGTCTATGAGTCTCTGTGTCTCTGAGTCTCTGTGTCTCTGGGCTCTGTGTCTCTGAGTCTCTGAGCATCTGTGTCTCTGAGTCTCCGAGTCACTGAGCCTTTGTGTCTCTGCGTCTCTGAGTCTCTGGGTCTCTGAGCCTCTGAGCCTCCGTGTCTCTCCATCTCTGTGTTCCTGAGTCTCTGTGTCTCTGCGTCTCTGAGTCTCTTAGTCTCTGAGTCTCTGAGCCTCTGTGTCTCTGCGTCTCTGAGTCTATGAATCTCTGTTTCTCTGGGTCTCTGTGTCTCTGGGCTCTGTGTCTCCGAGGCACTGAGCCTCTGTGTCTCTGCGTTTCTGAGTCTCTGGGTCTCTGAGCCTCTGAGCCTCCGTGTCTCTCCATCTCTGTGTTCCTGAGTCTCTGTGTCTCTGGGTCTCTGTGTCTCTGGGCTCTGAGTCTCTGGGTCTCTGAGCCTCTGTGTCTCTGTGTCTCTGAGTCTCTGAGCATCTGTGTCTCTTAGTCTCTGTTTCGATGAGCCTCCGAGACACTGAGCCTCTGTGTCTCTGAGTCTCTGAGCCTCTGCATCTCTGAGTCTCTGAGTCTCTGAGCATTTGTGTCTCTGCGTCTTTAAGTCTTTATGTCTCTGTTTCTCTGAGTCTCTGAGCCTCCGTGTCTCTCCATCTCCGTGTTCCTGAGACTCTGTGTCTCTATATCTCTGAGTCTCTGAGTCTCTGGGTCTCTGTCTCTGTGTCTCAGCATCTCTGAGCCTTTGTGTATCTGCGTCTCTGTGTCTCTGGGTCGCTGAGCCTCTGAGCCTCGATGTCTCTGAGTCTCAGAGTCTCTGAGTCTCTGAGCCTCTGTGTCTCTGCGTCTCTGTGTCTCTGAGTCTCTGAGCATCTGTGTCCCTGAGTCTCCATGTCGCTGAGCCTCTGAGACAATGATACCCCATGTCTCTGCGTCTCTGAGCCTCTGTGTCTCTGAGTCTCTGAGCCTCTGTGTCTCTGCATCTCTGTGTCTCTGAGTCTCTGAGTCTCTGAGCATCTGTGTCCCTGAGTCTCCGTGTCGCTGAGTCTCTGAGACACTGATACTCCATGTCTCTGCTTCTCTGAGTCTCTGTGTCTCTGCATCTCTGTGTTCCTGAGTCTCTGTGTCTCTGGGTCTCTGTGTCTCTGCATCTCTGAGCCTCTGTGTCTCTGCGTCTCTGAGCCTCTGTGTCTCTGAGCCTCTGTGTCTCTGCGTCTCTGAGTCTCTGGGTTTCTGAGCCTCTGAGCCTCTCTGTCTCTGAGTCTCTGAGTCTCTGTGTCTCTGGGTCTCTGTATCTCTGAGTCTCTGGGTCTCTGTGTCTCTGCGTCTCTGAACCTCTGTGTGTCTGCGTCTCTGAGCCTCTGTGTCTCTGAGCCTCTGTGTCTTTGTGTCTCTGTGTCTCTGAGTCTCTGAGTCTCTGTGTCTCTGAGTCTCTGAGTCTCTGTGTCTCTGAGTCTCTCAGCCTCTGTATCGCTGAGTCTCCGTGTCACTGAGTCGCTGAGTCACTGAGCCTCTGTGTCTCTGCAACTCTGAGTCTCTGTGTCTCTGAGCATCTGAGCCTCGATGTCTCTGAGTCTCTGTGTCTCTGCGTCTCTGAGTTTCTGAGTCTGTGTCTCTGTGTCTCTGGGTCTCTGTGTCTCTGAGTCTCTGGGTCTCTGTGCCTCTGTGTTTTTGAGCCTCTGTGTCTCTGCGTGTTTGTGTTTCTGAGTCTCTGTGTCTCTGGGTCTCTGTGTCTCTGGGTCTCTGCATCTCTGAGTCTCTGGGACTCTGAGACACTGAGCCTCTATGTCTCTGAGTTTCTGAGTCTCTGTGTCTCTCTGTCTCTTAGTGTCTGAGTCTCTGAGCCTCTGTGTCTCTATGTCTCTGAGTCTCTGAGTCTCTGAGCCTCTGTGTCTCTATGTCTCTGAGTCTCTGTGTCTCTGTGCATCTGAGTCTCTGAGTCTATGAGTCTCTGTGTCTCTGAGTCTCTGAGCCTCTGTGTCTCTGAGTCTCTGTGTCTCTGAGTCTTTGAGTCACTTTTCTCTAGGTCTCTGTGTCTCTGAATCTCTGTGTCTCTGCGTCTCTGAGCCTCTGTGTCTCTGCGTCTCTGAGTCTCTGCGTCTCTGAGTCTCTGTGTCTCTGCGTCTCTGAGTCTCTGCGTCTCTGAGTCTCTGTGTCTCTGAGTCTCTGAGCCTCTGCGTCTCTGCGTCTCTGAGTCTCTGAGTCTCTGAGCATCTGTGTCTCTGAGTCTCCGTGACGCTGAGTCTCTGAGTGTCTGAGCCTCTGTGTCTCTGCGTCTCAGAGTCTCTGTGTCTCTGGGTCTCTGTGTCTCCGTCTCTGAGTCTGTGAGCTCCGTGTCTCTGAGTCTCTGAGCATCTGTGTCTCTGAGCCTCTGTGTCGCTGAGTCTCTGAGTCACTGAGCCTCTGTGTCTCTGCATCTCCCCGTCTCTGTGTCTCTGAGCCCATGTGTCTCTGTGTCCATTTATGGAATTGTTCGGGATAAACTGTCCCTCTGTCCCATGATGTGTCCATTTATGGGATTGTGTGGGATAATCTGTCCCTCTGTCCCATGATGTGTCCTTTAGGGGGATTGTCCAGGATAAACCGTCCCTCTGTCCCATCATGTGTCCATAAGGGGGATTGTCCAGGATAAACTGTCCCTCTGTCCCATGGTGTGTCCATTAGGGGGATTGACCAGGATAAACTATCCCCCGGTCCCATGATGTGTCCTTTAGGGGGATTTTCCTGGATAAACTGTCCCTCTGTCCCATGATGTGTCCTTTTATTGGAATGTCCAGGATAAACTGTCCCTCTGTCCATGATGTGTCCTTTTATGGGACTGTCCAGGTTAAATTCTCCCTCTTTCCCATGGTGTGTCCTTTAGGGGGATTGTCCAGGATAAACTGTCCCCATGTCCCATGATGTGTCCATTTATGGGATTGTCCGGGATAAACTGTCCCTCTGTCCAATGATGTGTCCATTTATGGGATTGTGTGGGATAATCTGTCACTCTGTCCCATGATGTGTCCTTTTATGGAATTGTCCGGGATAAACTGTCCCTCTGTCCCATGATGTGTCCTTTTTTGGGATTGTCCAGGATAAACTGTCCCTCTGTCCCATGATGTGTCCTTTAGGGTGTTTGTCCGGGATAAACTGTCCCTCTGTCCCATGATGTGTCCTTTTATGGGAATGTCCGGGATAAGCTGTCCCTCTGTCCCATGGTGTGTCCTTTAGGGGGATTGTCCAGGATAAACTGTCCCTCTATCCCATGTTGTGTCCTTTTATGGGAATGTTCAGGATAAACTGTCCCTCTGTCCCATGGTGTGTCCCTTAGGGGATTGTCCAGGATAAACTGTCCCTATGTCCCATGATGTGTCCTTTAGCGGGATTGTCCTGGATAAACTGTCCCTCTGTCCCATGGTGTGTCCTTTTGGGGGATTGTCCAGGATAAACTGTCCCTCTGTCCCGTGATCTGTCCTTTAATGGGATTGTCCGGGATAAATTGTCCCTCTGTCCCATGGTATGTCCTTTAGGGGGATTGTCCAGGATAAACTGTCCCTCTGTCCCATGATGTGTCCTTTTATGGGATTGTCCGGGATAAACTGTCCCTCTGTCCCTTGATGTGTCCATTTATGGGATTGTTCAGGATAAACTGTCCCTCTATCTCATGATGTGTCCATTTATGGGATTCTCCAGGATAAACTGTCCCTCTGTCCCATGATGTGTCCATTTATGGGATTGTCCAGGATAAACTGTCCCTCTGTCTCATGATGTGTCCTTTTATGGGATTGTCCAGGATAAACTGTCCCTCTGTCTCATGATGTGTCCATTTGTGGGATTGTCCAGGATTAACTGTCCCGCTGTCCCATGATGTGTCCTTTTTTGGGATTGTCCAGGATAAACTGTTCCTCTGTCCCATGATGTTTCCTTTTGGGGGATTGCCCGGGATAAACTGTCCCTCTGTCCCATGATGTGTCCTTTAGGGGGATTGTCCGGGCTAAACTGTCCCTCTGTCCCATTTTGTATCCTTTTATGGGATTATCCGGGATAAACTGTCCCTCTGTCCATGATGTGTCCATTTATGGGATTGTCCAGGATAAACTGTCCCTCTCACCCATGATGTGTCCTTTTATGGGATTGTCCGGGATAAACTGTCCCTCTCTCCCATGGTGTGTCCATTAGGGGGATTGTCCAGGATATTTTGTCCCTCTGTCCCATGATGTGTCCTTTAGAACGTAGAACATTACAGCACAGAACAGGCCCTTCGGTTAACTCTAACGCTAACCCGAACCCGAACCTAACTCTAAGCCTAACTGTAATCCTAATCCTAACGCTAACGCTAACCCTAGCCCTATCCGTAATTCTAACGCTAACCCTACTGCTAACCCTAACCCTAACGCTCACCCTAACCCAAACACCTAACCTCTTACCTGACCTTAACGCTAACCCACACCCTATCTCTAATCCTAACCCTAACCCTAACCCTAACATGACACTAACTCTCATCCTAAGACTAACCCTAACACTAACCATAAATCTAACCTTAACCCTAATCGTAACCCTAATCCTAACACGATACATAATCCAAACACCGAACCCTAACTCTAACCCAAACCGAAGAACTAGCCCTAACACTAAATCTAATGCTAAACAGAGCCCTAAACCTAACTCTAACCCGAACCCTAACCCTAACCCTAACCCGAACCCTAACATAACCCAAACTCTAATCCAAACCCTAACCCTAACACGAACCATAACTCTAACCGAAACCCTAACTCTAACGCAAACCATAAACCTGACCTGAACACTAACTCGAACCCTATCCGTAACTCGAACCCTAACCCTTACCCTAATCCTAACCCTACCCCGAAACCTAATGCTGACTCTAACGGTAATCCTAACCCTAACCTAAGTCTAACCCTAACTGTAATCCTAACCCTAACCCTAACGCTAACCGTAGCCCTAAACCTAACCCTAACTCTAACCCTAATCGAAACCTGAACCCAAACTCGAACCCAAACCCTAAACCTAACATGAAGAATAACCCTAACCCTAACTCTAATCCTAACCCGAAACCTAATGCTAATTCTAACCGTAAACCTAACCCGAACTCTAAATCTAACCCTATCCGTAACACTTACCCTAACCCTAAACCAAACCCTAAGTTGAGTGCTAAGCCTAACCCGAACCCCATTGCAAACCCCTAACCTTAAACGTAACCCGAACACTAACCCTAACCCTAACTCTAACCCTAAACCTATCCCTAACCCTAACATAGCACTAACTCTAATCCTAACTCGAACCTGAACACTAACCATAAATCTAACCTTAACCCTAATCCTAACCCTAACTCCAACCTGAACCCTAACCCTAACCATATTCCAAACACCTAACCCGAACCCTAACCTAAGCAGGATCCCGAACCCTCGCCCTAACACTAAATCTAACACTAAACCGAACCCTAACCTAAATCTAACCTGAACTGTAATCTTAACCCTAACCCTAACTCCAACCCTAAGCCTATCCCTAACTCTAATCCTAACCCTTTCGCTAACTCCAATCCTAACCCTAACGCAAACCCAAAACCGAACCCTAACCTTAACTCTAATCCCAACCCTAAGTCTAACCCTAACACCAGCCCGAAGCCTATCTCCCACCCTAACCCGATCCCCATCCCCATCCCCATCCCTAAACCTATCCCTAATCCAAACGCTAACTCTAACGCCTACACTAACCTAACTCTAACCCGAAATGTAATCCAAACCCAAACACCACCTCTAACGCTTATCCAATCCCGAAATCTAATCCTAATTCTATCCCTCACTCTAACCCTAACCCTAACCAAACTCTAAACCTAACTCGAACCCTAACCCTAACCCGAACCCAAACCCTAACCCTAACCCGAACCCTAACCCTAACCCTAACCTTAACCCTAACCTTAACCCTAACCCTAACTCTACCCTAACCCTAACCCTAACCCGAACCAAAACTCTAACCCGAACCCAAACCTAACTCTAACCATAAACCTAACGCTAACCCGAACCAAAACCCTAAACCTAACCCAAACCTAACTCTAACCGTAAACCAAACCCTAACCCTAACCCTAACTCTCATACTAACCTTATCCATAATTCGAACACGAATCCTAAACCTAACCCGAACTCTAATGCTAACCTAAACCTAACCCTGACCCTAACCCTATCCCGATCCCTAATCCTAACCAATCCCTAACCCTACTCCTATCCCTAACCCTAATGATAACTCTAACGCTAACCCTAATCCTAATCTATCTCTAACCCGAACTGTAATTCTAAACCTAACCCTAACTCTAAGCCTGAGCCTATCCCTAACTCTAATCCTAACCCGATCCCTAACTCCAATCTAAACCTAACCCTAACCCTAACACAGGCCGGAACCAAAATCGGAACACCAAACCTTAACCCGAATGCCTAACCCTAACCCTATCATTAACTCTAACCCCTAAACCTAACCCCAACCATATCCCTAACACGAACCCTAATCCCAAGTGTAACACTAACCCTAACCCTAACCTAACCCTAACTCTAACCCTACAACTAACCCTAACCCTAATCCAAGCCCTGAACACTAACTGTAATCCTAATAGCGAACAATAACAGAAAAACTAACTCTAACCCTCACTCTAATCCCTAACCATAACCCTAACACCTAATGCAAACTCTAACACCTGACCCTAACCCGAACCCTAACCCGAACCCTAATCCTAACCCTAACCCTAACCCTAACCTAACGCTGACTCTAACCCTAATCTAAACCATAACCCTAACTCGAACCCAAACCCTAATCCAAACACTAAGACTAACCCTAACCCTAACTCTAATCCTAACCCTAACACTACCTCTAATGCTAACTCTAACCCTAACCCTATCCGTAACTATAACTCTAACCCTAACTCTAATGCTAACCCTAACCTAACCCTAACCCTATCCCTAACCCTAACCCTACCCCTATCCTGAAACCTAACCCTATCCCTAACCCTAACACTAACTCGAACGCCAAGACTAACCCCAACCTAACTCTAACCCTAACCCTATCCCTAACTCCCATCCTAATCCAATCCCTAACTCTAACCCTAACCCTAACCCTAACCCTTAACCCGACCCCAAACCATAATCATAATGCTAACCCTAACCCTAACCGTAACACTAATCCGAACCCTAAACCTAGCTCTAACCCGAAGCCTAACCCTAACTGTAAACTGAATCCTAATGCTAACCCTAGCCCTAAACCTAACCCAAACTCTAACCCTCATCTAAAGCCTAACCCAAACTCGACCCCAAACCCGAATACTAAAACTAAGACTAACCCTAACCCCAACTCCAATCCTAACCCTAACTTTTTTCCTAACCTTAACCCTAACACAAACCATAACTCTAACCTTAACCCTAATCCTAACCCTAGCCCTAAAAAAGACCTAACCCAAACCCTAACCGAAGATATAGCCCTCACACTTGCCCTAACACTAAATTTAAAGCTAACCCGAGCCCTAAGCCCAAGTGAGGCCTCACTTGGAGAACTGCGCCCAGTTCTGGTCGCCGTACTACCGGAAGGATGTAGAGATCCTGGAGAGAGTGCAGAGGAGATTTACCAGGATGCTGCCTGGTATGGAAGGGCTGTCTTACGAGGAAAGATTGAACGAACTTGGGCTGTTTTCCCTTGAGAGACGTCGGCTGAGGGGGGATCTAATAGAGGTTTATAAGATTATGAAGGGGATAGATAGAGTAAATGGTGGTATGCTTTTTCCGCTATTAGAAATGGATAGAACGAGGGGTCACGGGCTTAGGGTGAGGGGGCTGGGTATAAGACAAATATTAGAGGGGCAGTTTTTCACGCAAAGGGTAGTGGGGGTGTGGAATGCACTGCCGAGTAAGGTGGTGGAAGCAGGCACGCTAGGGTTGTTTAAGAGTCACTTAGACAGCCACATGAGCGGTCTACATATAGGGGGATATAGCAGGCCTTACTAAACATTGTAGGCTTGGGAATACGTTTTTGCCTCAGGGATGTTACAGTCTTTGCCTGTTTAATAATGAATTTTTTGTCTCCACAGGCATTTTAGTCCACCTTGTTGACCAGCAAGGGGCATGCACGCGGCAGGTTGTAGTGGGCTGCTCTTGGATGTTGCTTCGGGAGTTGCCTATTGCTTCATGTCGTTAGTGTGCTTAAACTGGACCATCTCCAGGGCAACATGACAGCTCAGAGACTATCTCTGTTGCTGTGCGGACACATGGATTTGGGCCTGTGTCTGTGGGAGTTTGCACGTTCTCCCCGTGGTTGCGTGGGTTTCCTCCGGGTGCTCCGGTTTCCTCCCACATCCCAAAGATGTGCTTTTAGGCTGATTGATTGGGTACTAAATTGTCCCTATATTGGACCTCCCTGATCCTCGCACATTAGGCGTAGACTAAAATCATGAATAGGTCACTGAGACAGTGGGACGGCGGCGCGGGCTCGTTGGGCCGAAGGGCCTGTTTCCCGTGCTGTGTTGTTCTTTGTTCTTTGTAACATGAAACATAATCCAAACACCTAACCCTAACTCTAACCCAAACCGAAGAACTAGCCCTAACATTAAAGCTAACGCTAAACTGAGCCCTAAACCTAACTCGAACCCTAACCCTAACCCTAACCCTAACCCTAACCCGACCATAACCCTAACTCTAATCCAAACCCAAACCCTAACACGAACCATAAGTCTAACCTTAACCCTAACCCTAACACGAAACATAATCCAAACACCTAACCCTAACTCTATCCCAAACCGAAGAACTAGCCCTAATGCCAGCCTTAACACTAATTCTAATGCTAACCCGAGCCCTAAACCTAACTCTAACCCAAACCCTAACTGTAACTTGAACCCTAAGCCTATCCGTAACTCTAACCCGAACCCTAAACCTCACCCTAACTCTAATACGAACCCTAACCTAACCCTAACCCTATCCTTAACTTTAACCAGATTGCTATCCCCAACCCTAGCCCTATCCTTTGCCCTAACACGAACTGTAACCCTAACCCTAACCCTAACTGTAACCCTAACCCTAATGCTAACCCATGCCCTAACCCTAACCCTAACTCTAACGCAACCCTATCCGTAACTCTAACCCGAACCCTAAACCTAACCCCAACTCTAATGCTAACCCTTACATAACCCTAACCCTAACCCTATCACTAACTCGAAACCTATCGCAATCCCGAACCCTAATCCTATCCCTAAACCTAACGCTAACTCTAACCCTAACCCTAACCCTAACTCGAACACGAACCCTAGTCCTAAACCAAACCCAAACTCTAACCCTAATCTAAACCCGAATCCAAACTCGAAACCAAACCCGAAACCGAACACGAAGACTAACCCTAACCCTAACTCTAATCCTAACCCGAACACTAACTCGAACGCAAACCCTAAACCAAACCCTAACCCTATCCGTAACTCAAACCCTAACCCTAACCCTAATCCTAACTCTACCCCTAAACCTAACGCTGACTCTAACGCTAATCCTAACCCTAACCTAACTCGAACCCTAACTGTAATCCTAACCCTAACCCTAACGCTAACCCTAGCCCTAAACCTAACCCTAACTCTAACCCTAATCTAAACCCTAACCCAAACTCAAACCCAAACCCTAAACCTAAAACTAGAATAATCCTAAACCTAACTCTAATCCTAACCCTAAACCTAACCCGAATTCTAACCCTAACCCTAATCCTAACCCTAACCTTAAATGTAACCCAAACACGAACCCTCACCCTAACTCGAATCCTAACCCTAAACTTAACCCTAACATAACACTAACTCTAATCCTAACTCGAACCTGAACACTAACCATAAATCTAACCTTAACCCTAATCCTAACCCTAACTCCAACCTGAACCCTAACCCTAACCATATTCCAAACACCTAACCCGAACCCTAACCTAAGCACGATCCCGAACCCTCGCCCTAACACTAAATCTAACACTAAACCGAACCCTAACCTAAATCTAACCCTAACTGTAATCTTAACCCGAACCCTAACTCCAACCCTAAGCCTATCCGTAACTCTAATCCTAACCCTATTCTGAACTCCAATCCTAACCCTAACTCTAACTCTAATCCTAACCCTAACCCTAACACAAATCTGAACCCGAACACTAACCCTAACTCTAATCCCAACCCTAACTCTAACCCTAACACCAACCCGAAGTCTATCCCTCACCCGAACCCATCCCCATCCCTAACCCTAACCCTATCCCAAAACCAAACGCTAACTCCAACGCCAACCCTAACCTAACTCTAACCCGAAATGTAATCCGAACCCAAACACTAACTCTAACACTTATACAATCCTTAAATCTAATCCTAATTCTATCCCTCACTCTAACCCTAACCCTAACCCAAACTCTCAACCTAACTCGAACCCTAACCCTAACCCGAACGCAAACCCTAACCCTAACCCAAACCTAACTCGAACTGTAACCCGAACCCGAAACCTAACCCTAACTCTAACACTAACCCGATCCATAATTCTAACCCTAACCCTAAACCGAACCCTAACTCTAATGCAAACTCTAACCTAACCCTAACACTAACCCTATCCCTATCCCTAACTCTAACCCTATCCCGATCCCTAATTCACTTACGCAATGATATTTTGGCCTTGGAGGGAGTGCAGAGGAGGTTTACTAGGCTGATACCGGAGTTGAGGGGATTGAGCTATGAGGAGAGGCTGAATAAACGAGGCTTGTACTCGTTAGAATTTAGAAGAATGAGGGGAGATCTCATTGAGACGTATAAGATGATGAATCTCGGTGAGTCTCAGAGCCTCTGTGTCTCTGCGTCTCGGAGTCTCTGGGTCTCTGAGTCTCTGTGTCTCTGCATCTCTGAGTCTCTGAGTCTCTGTGTCTCTGCATCTCTGAGCCTCTGTGTCTCTGCGTCTCTGAGTCCCTGAGTCTCTGAGCATCTGTGTCTCTGAGTCTCCGTGTCGCTGAGTCTCTGAGACACTGAGCCTCTGGGTCTCTGCGTCTCTGAGTCTCTGTGTCTCCGGGTCGCTGAGCCTCTGAGCCTTGATGTCTCTGAGTCCCTGAGTCTCTGTGTCTCTGAGTCTCTGAGCCTCGATGTCTCTGCGTCTCTGAGCCTCGATGTCTCTGAGTCTCTGAGTCTCTGAGTCTCTGTTTCTCTGAGTCTCTGAGCCTCTGTGTCTCTCCGTCTCTGTGTTTCTGAGTCTCTGTGTCTCTGGGTCTCTGAGCCTCTGTGTCTCTGCCTCTCTGTGCCTCTGAGTCTCTGTGTCGCTGAGTCTCTGAGTCTCTGGGTCACTGAGTCTCTGAGCATCTGAGCATCTGTGTCTCAGTGTCTGTAAGTCTCTGCGCCTCTGTGTCTCTGAGTCTCTGAGTCTCCGTGTCTCTGAGCCTCTGTGTCTCTGAGTCTCTGCGTCTCTGGGTCTTTGAGCCTCTGAGCCTCGATGTCTCTGAGTCTCTGAGCGTCTGTGTCTCTGCGTCTCTGTGTTTCTGTGTCTCTGCGTCTCTGCGTCTCTGAGTCTCTGTGTCTCTGTTTCTCTGGGTCTCTTTGTCTCTGCGTCTCTGAACCTCTGTGTGTCTCCGTCTCTGAGTCTCTGAGTTTCTGAGCCTCTGTGTCTCCTCGTCTCTGAGTCACTGAGTCTCAGTGTGCCTGAGTAGCTGTGCCTCTGCGGCTCTGTGTCTCTGAGTCTCTGTGTCTCCGAGTCTCCGTGTCGGTGAGTCTCGGAGCCTCTGTGTCTCTGCGTCTCTGAGCCTCAGAGCCTCGATATCTCTGATTCTCTGAGTCTCTGCGTCTCTGAGTCTCTGTGTCTCTGGGTCTCTGTGTCTCTGAGCCTCTGTGTCCCTGTGTCTCTGAGTCTCTGTGTCTCTGTGTCTCTGGGTCTCTGAGTCTCTGTGTCTCTGAGTCTCTGAAGCATCAGTGTATCTGAATCTCCGTGTCGCTGAGTCTCTGAGTCACTGAGCCTCTGTGTCTCTGCATCTCCCCGTCTCTGTGTCTCTGAGCCCATGTGTCTCTGAGTCTCAGTGACTCTGCATCTCTTAGTCTCTGAGTCTCTGTGTCTCTGGGTCTCTGTGTCTCTGAGTCTCTGGGTCTGTGTGTCTCTACGTCTCTGAGCCTCTGTGTGTCTGCGTCTCTGAGCCTCTGTGTCTCTGCGTCTCTGAGTCCCTGAGTCTCTGAGCCTCTGTGTCTCTGCATCTCTGTGTTTCTGAGTCTCTGTGTCTCTGGGTCTCTGGGTCCATGTGTCTCTGAGTCTCAGTGACTTTGAACCTTTGAGCCTCTCTGTCTCTGAGCCTCTGTGTCTCTGCGTCTCTGAGCCTCTGTGTGTCTGCATTTCTGAGTCTCTGAGCCACTGAGCATCTGTGTCTCTGCGTCTCTGAGTCTCTGAGCCTCTGAGACTCTGTGTCTGTGTGATTCTGCGTCTCTGAGCCTCTGGGTGTATTTGCCTCTGAGCCTCGATGTCTCTGAGTCTCTGTGTCTCTGCGTCTCTGTGTCGCTGCGTCTTTCGTCTCTGAGTCACTGAGCCTCTGTGTATCTGCGTCTCTAAATCTCTGAGTCTCTGGGTCTCTGTGTCTCTCAGTCTCTGAGCCTCTGTGTCTCTGCATCTCTGAGCCTCTGTTTCTCTGCGTCTCTGTGTTACTCAGTCTCTGTGTCTCTGTGTCTCTGGGTCTCTGTGTCTCTGCGTCTCTGTGTCTCTGGGTCGCTGAGCCTCTGAGCCTCGATGTCTCTGAGTCTCTGAGTCTCTGTGTCTCTGAGTCTCTGAGCCTCTGTGTCTCTGTGTTTCTGAGTCTCTGTGTCTCTGGGTCTCAGTGTCTCTGAGTCTCTGAACCTCTGTGTGTCTGCGTCTCTGAGCCTCTGTGTCTCTGAGCCTCTCTGTCTCTGAGTCTCTGAGTCCCTGTGTCTCTGAGTCCCTGTGTCTCTGGGTCTCTGTATCTCTGAGTCTCTGGGTCTCTGTGTCTCTGCGTCTCTGAACCTCTGTGTGTCTGCGTCTCTGAGCTTCTGTGTCTCTGCGTCTCTGAGTCTCTGAGTCTCTGTGTCTCTGCGTCTCTGAGTCTCTGAGTCTCTGAGTCACTGTGTCTCTGAGTCTCTGAGCATCTGTGTCTCTGCGTTTCTGAGTCTCTGAGTCTCTGTGTCTCTTTGTCTCTTAGTCTCTGAGTCTCTGAGCCACTGTGTCTCTGAGTCTCTGAGCATCTGTGTCTCTGCGTTTCTGAGTCTCTGAGTCTCTGTGTCTCTTTGTCTCTTAGTCTCTGAGTCTCTGAGCCTCTGAGTCTCTGTGTCTCTGCCTCTCTGTGTCTCTGAGTCTCTGTGTCGCTGAGTCTCTGTGTCTCTGAGTCTCTGAGCCTCTGTGTCTCTGCGTCTCTGAGTCTATGAGTCTCTGTGTCTCTGAGTCTCTGAGTCTCTGAGCCTCTTTGTCTCTGCGTCTCTGAGTCTATGAGTCTCTGTGTCTCTGAGTCTCTGTGTCTCTGGGCTCTGTGTCTCTGAGTCTCTGAGCATCTGTGTCTCTGAGTCTCCGAGTCACTGAGCCTTTGTGTCTCTGCGTCTCTGAGTCTCTGGGTCTCTGAGCCTCTGAGCCTCCGTGTCTCTCCATCTCTGTGTTCCTGAGTCTCTGTGTCTCTGCGTCTCTGAGCCTCTTAGTCTCTGAGCCTCTGAGCCTCTGTGTCTCTGCGTCTCTGAGTCTATGAATCTCTGTTTCTCTGGGTCTCTGTGTCTCTGGGCTCTGTGTCTCCGAGGCACTGAGCCTCTGTGTCTCTGCGTTTCTGAGTCTCTGGGTCTCTGAGCCTCTGAGCCTCCGTGTCTCTCCATCTCTGTGTTCCTGAGTCTCTGTGTCTCTGGGTCTCTGTGTCTCTGGGCTCTGAGTCTCTGGGTCTCTGAGCCTCTGTGTCTCTGTGTCTCTGAGTCTCTGAGCATCTGTGTCTCTTAGTCTCTGTTTCGATGAGCCTCCGAGACACTGAGCCTCTGTGTCTCTGAGTCTCTGAGCCTCTGCATCTCTGAGTCTCTGAGTCTCTGAGCATTTGTGTCTCTGCGTCTTTAAGTCTTTATGTCTCTGTTTCTCTGAGTCTCTGAGCCTCCGTGTCTCTCCATCTCCGTGTTCCTGAGACTCTGTGTCTCTATATCTCTGAGTCTCTGAGTCTCTGGGTCTCTGTCTCTGTGTCTCAGCATCTCTGAGGCTTTGTGTATCTGCGTCTCTGTGTCTCTGGGTCGCTGAGCCTCTGAGCCTCGATGTCTCTGAGTCTCAGAGTCTCTGAGTCTCTGAGCCTCTGTGTCTCTGCGTCTCTGTGTCTCTGAGTCTCTGAGCATCTGTGTCCCTGAGTCTCCATGTCGCTGAGCCTCTGAGACACTGATACCCCATGTCTCTGCGTCTCTGAGTCTCTGTGTCTCTGAGTCTCTGAGCCTCTGTGTCTCTGCATCTCTGTGTCTCTGAGTCTCTGAGTCTCTGAGCATCTGTGTCCCTGAGTCTCCGTGTCGCTGAGTCTCTGAGACACTGATACTCCATGTCTCTGCTTCTCTGAGTCTCTGTGTCTCTGCATCTCAGTGTTCCTGAGTCTCTGTGTCTCTGGGTCTCTGTGTCTCTGCATCTCTGAGCCTCTGTGTCTCTGCGTCTCTGAGTCTCTGAGTCTCTGCGTCTCTGTGTGTCTGAGTCTCTGCGTCTCTGAGTCTCTGAGTCTCTGTGTCTCTGGGTTCTGTGTCTCTGAGTCTCTGAGCCTCTGTGTCTCTGCATCTCTGAGCCTCTGTGTCTCTGCGTCTCTGAGTCTCTGAGCGTCTGTGTCTCTGAGTCTCCGTGTCACTGAGTCTCTGAGTCTCTGGGTCTCTGAGCATCTGAGCCTCGATGTCTCTGAGTCTCTGAGCGTCTGTGTCTCTGCGTCTCTGTGTTTCTGAGTCTCTGTGTCTCTGGGTCTCTGTGTCTCTGCGTCTCTGAACCTTTGTGTGTCAACGTCTCTGAGTCCCTGAGTCTCTGAGCCTCTGTCTCTCGGTGTCTCTGAGTCTCTAAGTCTCTATGCCTCTGAGCCTCTGTGTCTCTGCATCTCAGAGTCTCTGAGCATCTGAGCCTCGATGTCTCTGAGTGTCTCAGTCTCTGTGTCTCTGAGTCTCTGAGCGTCTGTGTCTCTGCGTCTCTGTGTCTCTGTGTCTCTGAGTCTCTGTGTCTCTGAGTATCAGTGTGTCTGAGTCTCTATGCCTCTGACCCTCTGTGTCTCTGCATCTCAGAGTCTCTGAGCATCTGTGTCTCTGCGTCTCTGAGTCTCTCAGTATCTGTGTCTCTGGGTCTCTGTGTCTCTAAGACTCTGAGCCTCTGTGTGTCTGCGTCTCTGATCCTCTGTGTCTCTACATCTCTGAGTCCCTCCGTCTCTGAGCCTCTGTGTCTCTGTGTTTCTGAGTCTCTGTGTCTCTGAGACTCGGAGCCACTGTGTCTCTGCATCTCTGAGTCTCTTCGTCTCTGATCCACTGAGCCTCTATGTCTCTGAGTTTCTGAGTCTCTGTGTCTCTGTGTCTCTTAGTGTCTGAGTCTCTGAGCCTCTGTGTCTCTGCGTCTCGGAGTCTATGAGTCTCTGTGACTCTGTGTCTCTGGGTCTCTGTGTTTCTGAGTCTCTGTGTCTCTGTGTCTCTGAGTCTCTGAACCTCTGTGTGTCTGCGTCTCTGAGCCTCTGTGTCTCTGAGCCTCTGTGTCTCTGCGTCTCTGAGTCTCTGGGTTTCTGAGCCTCTGAGCCTCTCTGTCTCTGAGTCTCTGAGTCTCTGTGTCTCTGGGTCTCTGTATCTCTGAGTCTCTGGGTCTCTGTGTCTCTGCGTCTCTGAACCTCTGTGTGTCTGCGTCTCTGAGCTTCTGTGTCTCTGCGTCTCTGAGTCTCTGAGTCTCTGTGTCTCTGAGCCTCTGTGTCTCTGCGTCTCTGCGTCTCCGTGTCGCTGAGTCTCTGTGTCTCTGAGTCTCTGTGTCTTTGTGTCTCTGGGTCTCTGTGTCTCTGAGTCTCTGAGCCTCTGTGTCTCTGCGTCTCTGAGTCTCTGGGTCTCTGAGATTCTGAGCCTCGATGTCTCTGAGTCTCTGTGTCTCTGTGTCTCTGAGTCTCTGTATCTCTGTGTCTCTGAGTCTCTGAGCCTCTATGTCTCTGAGCCTCTGACTCTCTGTGTCTCTGAGTCTCTGAGCCTCTGTGTCTCTGCATCTCTGAGCCTCTGTGTCTCTGAGACACTGAGCCTCTGTGTCTGTGCGTCTCTGTGTTCCTGAGTGTCTGTGTCTCTGTGTCTCTGGGTCTCTGTGTCTCTGCGTCTCTGTGTCTCCGGGTCGCTTAGCCTCTGAGCCTCGATGTCTCTGAGTCTCTGAGTCTCTGTGTCTCTGTGTCTCTGAGTCTCTGAGTCTCTGTGTCTCTGAGTCTCTGAGCCTCTGTATCGCTGAGTCTCCGTGTCACTGAGTCGCTGAGTCACTGAGCCTCTGTGTCTCTGCAACTCTGAGTCTCTGGGTCTCTGAGCATCTGAGCCTTGATGTCTCTGAGTCTCTGTGTCTCTGCGTCTCTGAGTTTCTGAGTCTGTGTCTCTGTGTCTCTGGGTCTCTGTGCCTCTGAGTCTCTGGGTCTCTGTGCCTCTGCGTTTTTGAGCCTCTGTGTCTCTGCGTCTCTGTGTTTCTGAGTCTATGTGTCTCTGGGTCTCTGTGTCTCTGGGTCTCTGCATCTCTGAGTCTCTGGGACTCTGAGACACTGAGCCTCTATGTCTCTGAGTTTCTGAGTCTCTGTGTCTCTGTGTCTCTTAGTGTCTGAGTCTCTGAGCCTCTGTGTCGCTATGTCTCTGAGTCTCTGAGTCTCTGAGCCTCTGTGTCTCTATGTCTCTGAGTCTCTGTGTCTCTGTGCATCTGAGTCTCTGAGTCTATGAGTCTCTGTGTCTCTGAGTCTCTGAGCCTCTGTGTCTCTGAGTCTCTGTGACTCTGAGTCTCTGAGTCACTTTTCTTCTAGGTCTCTGTGTCTCTGAATCTCTGTGTCTCTGCGTCTCTGAGCCTCTGTGTCTCTGCGTCTCTGAGTCTCTGAGTCTCTGAGCATCTGTGTCTCTGAGTCTCCGTGACGCTGAGTCTCTGAGTGTCTGAGCCTCTGTGTCTCTGCGTCTCAGAGTCTCTGTGTCTCTGGGTCTCTGTGTCTCCGTCTCTGAGTCTCTGAGCTCCGTGTCTCTGAGTCTCTGAGCATCTGTGTCTCTGAGCCTCCGTGTCGCTGAGTCTCTGAGTCACTGAGCCTCTGTGTCTCTGCATCTCCCCGTCTCTGTGTCTCTGAGCACATGTGTCTCTGTGTCCATTTATGGGATTGTCCGGGATAAACTGTCCCTCTGTCCCATGATGAGTCCATTTATGGGATTGTGTGGGATAATCTGTCCCTCTGTCCCATGATGTGTCCTTTAGGGGAATTGTCCAGGATAAACTGTCCCTCTGTCCCATCATGTGTCCTTAAGGGGGATTGTCCAGGATAAACTGTCCCTCTGTCCCATGGTGTGTCCTTTAGAGGGATTGACCAGGATAAACTATCCCCCGGTCCCATGATGTGTCCTTTAGGGGGATTGTCCTGGATAAACTGTCCCTCTGTCCCATGATGTGTCCTTTTATGGGAATGTCCAGAATAAACTGTCCCTCTGTCCATGATGTGTCCTTTTATGGGATTGTTTAGGACAAACTGTCCCTCTGTCCCATGATGTGTCCTTTTATGGGACTGTCCAGGTTAAATTCTCCCTCTTTCCCATGGTGTGTCCTTTAGGGGGATTGTCCAGGATAAACTGTCCCCATGTCCCATGATGTGTCCATTTATGGGATTGTCCGGGATAAACTGTCCCTCTGTCCAATGAGGTGTCCATTTATGGGATTGTGTGGGATAATCTGTCACTCTGTCCCATGATGTGTCCTTTTATGGAATTGTCCGGGATAAACTGTCCCTCTGTCCCATGATGTGTCCTTTTCTGGGATTGTCCAGGATAAACTGTCCCTCTGTCCCATGATGTATCCTTTAGGGTGTTTGTCCGGGATAAACTGTCCCTCTGTCCCATGATGTGTTCTTTTATGGGAATGTCCGGGATAAGCTGTCCCTCTGTCCCATGGTGTGTCCCTTAGGGGGATTGTCCAGGATAAACTGTCCCTCTATCCCATGTTGTGTCCTTTTATGGGAATGTCCAGGATAAACTGTCCCTCTGTCCCATGGTGTGTCCCTTAGGGGAACTTTCGGGATAAACTGTTCCTCTGTCCCATGCTGTGTCCTTTAGTGCGATTGTCCAGGATAAACTGTCCCTCTGTCCCATGATGTGTCCTTTTATGGGATTGTCCAGGATAAACTGTCCCTCTGTCCCGTGATCTGTCCTTTAATGGGATTGTCCGGGATAAATTGTCCCTCTGTCCCATGGTATGTCCTTTAGGGGGATTGTCCAGGATAAACTGTCCCTCTGTCCCATGATGTGTCCTTTTATGGGATTGTCCGGATAAACTGTCCCACTGAGCCATGATGTGTCCCTTAGGGGGATTGTCCTGGATAAACTGTCCCCCTGTCCCATGATGTGTCCTTTAGGGGGATTTTCCGGGATAAACTGTCCCTCTGTCCCATGATGTGTCTTTAGGGGGATTGTCCAGGATAAACTGTCCCACTGTCCCATGATGTGTCCTTCTGGGGGGATTGTCCATGATAAACTGTCCCACTGTCCCATGATGTGTCCTTTCGGGGGATTGTCCGGGATAAACTGTCCCTCTGTCCCATGGTGTGTCCTTTTATGGGATTGTCCGGGATAAACTGTCCCTGTGTCCCATGATGTGTGCTTTTATGGGATTGTCCGGGATAAACTGTCCCTGTGTCCCATGATGTGTCCATTTATGGGATTGTCCAGGATAAACTGTCCCTCTCCCCATGATGTGTCGTTTAGGGGGATTGTCCAGGATGAACTGTCCCTCTGTCCCATGGTGTGTCCTTTAGGGGGATTGTCCAGGATAAACTGTCCCTCTGTCCCATGATGTGTCCTTTAGGGGGATTGTCCAGGATAAACTTTTCCTCTGTCCCATGGTGTGTCCTGAAGGGGGATTGTCCAGGATAAAGTGTCCGTCTGTCCCATGATGTGTCCTTTAGGGGGATTATCCATGATAAACTGTCCGTCTTTCCCATGATGTGTCCTTTTATGGGAATGTCCGCGATAAGCTGTCCCTCTGTCCCATGGTGTGTTCTTTAGGGGGATTGTCCAGGATAAACTGTCCCTCTATCCCATGATGTGTCCTTTTATGGGAATGTCCAGGATAAACTGTCCCTCTGTCCCATGGTGTGTCCCTTAGGGGAACTTTCGGGATAAACTGTTCCTCTGTCCCATGCTGTGTCCTTTAGTGCGATTGTCCAGGATAAACTGTCCCTCTGTCCCATGGTGTGTCCTTTAGGGGGATTGTCCGGGATAAACTGTCCCTCTGTCCCATGATGTGTCCTTTTATGGGATTGTCCAGGATAAACTGTCCCTCTGTCCCGTGATCTGTCCTTTAAAGGGATTGTCTGGGATAAATTGTCCCTCTGTCCCATGGTATGTCCTTTAGGGGGATTGTCCAGGATAAACTGTCCCTCTGTCCCATGATGTGTCCTTTTATGGGATTGTCCGGGATAAACTGTCCCTCTGTCCATTATGTGTCCTTTTATGGGATTGTCCGGATAAACTGTCCCTCTGAGCCATGATGTGTCCTTTAGGGGGATTGTCCTGGATAAACTGTCCCCCTGTCCCATGATGTGTCCTTTAGGGGGATTTTCCGGGATAAACTGTCCCTCTGTCCCATGATGTGTCTTTAGGGGGATTTTCCAGGATAAACTGTCCCACTGTCCCATGATGTGTCCTTCTGGGGGGATTGTCCTTGATAAACTGTCCCTCTGTCCCATGGTGTGTCCTTTCGGGGTATTGTCCGGGATAAACTGTCCCTCTGTCCCATGGTGTGTCCTTTTATGGGATTGTCCGGAATAAACTGTCCCTGTGTCCCATGATGTGTGCTTTTATGGGATTTTCCGGGATAAACTGTCCCTGTGTCCCATGATGTGTCCATTTATGGGATTGTCCAGGATAAACTGTCCCTCTCCCCATGATGTGTCCTTTAGGGCGATTGTCCAGGATAAACTGTCCCTCTGTCCCATGATGTGTCCTTTAGGGGGATTGTCCAGGATGAAGTGTCCCTCTGTCCCATGATGTGTCCTTTAGGGGGATTATCCATGATAAACTGTCCGTCTTTCCCATGATGTGTCCTTTTATGGGAATGTCCAGGATAATCTCTCCCTCTGTCCCATGGTGTGTCCTTTAGGGGGATTGTCCAGGATAAACTTTTCTCTGTCCCATAATGTGTCCTTTTATGGGATTGTCCGGGATAAACTGTCCCTCTATCCCATGATGTGTCCTTTAGGGGGATTGTCCGTGATAAACTGTCCCTCTGTCCCATGATGTGTCCTTTAGGGGGATTGTCCAGGATAAACTTCCCTCTGTCCCATAATGTGTCCTTTTATGGGATTGTCCAGGATGAACTGTCCCTCTGTCCCATGATGTGTCCTTTTATGGGATTGTCCGGGATAAACTTTCCCTCTGTCCATGATGTGTCCATTTATGGGATTGTCCGGGATAAACTGTCCCACTGTCCCATGGTGTGTCCTTTAAGGGGATTCTCCGGGATAAACTGTCGTTCTGTCCCATGCCGTGTCTTTTAGGAGGATTGTCCAGGATAAACTGTCCCTCTTTCCCATGGTCTGTCCTAAAGGGGGATTGTCCAGGATTAACTGTCCCTGTGTCCCATGATGTGTCCTTTTATGGGATTGTCTAGGATAAACTGTCCCTCTGTCCCATGATGTGTCCTTTAGGGGGATTGTCCAGGATAAACTGTCCCTCTGTCCCATGATGTGTCCTTAGGGGGATTGTCCGGGATAAACTGTCCCTCTGCCTCATGATGTGTCCTTTTATGGGATTGTTTAGGACAAACTGTCCCTCTGTCCCATGATGTGTCCTTTTATGGGAAGGTCCAGGGTAAACTGACCCTCTGTCCCATGGTGTGTCCTTTAGGATCATTGTCCGGGATAAACTGTCCCTCTGGCTCATGTTGTGTCCTTTTATGGGATTGTCCGGGATAAACTGTCCCTCTGTCCCATGATGTGTCCATTTATGGGATTGTCCAGGATAAACTGTCCCTCTGTCCCTTGATGATTCCTTTCGGGGGATTGTCAGGATAAACTGTCCCTCTGACCCATGATGTGTCCTTTAGTGGGATTGTCCACGATAAACTGTCCCTCTGTCCCACGATGCGTCCTTAGGGGGATTGTCCAGGATTAACTGTCCCTGTGTCCCATGATGAGTCCTTTTATGGGATTGTCTAGGATAAACTGTCCCTCTGTCCCATGATGTGTCCTTTAGGGGGATTGTCCAGGATAAACTGTCCCTCTGTCCCATGATGTGTCCTAAGGGGGATTGTCCGGGATAAACTGTCCCTCTGCCCCATGATGTGTCCTTTTATGGGATTGTTTAGGACAAACTGTCCCTCTGTCCCATGATGTGTCCTTTTATGGGAAGGTCCAGGGTAAACTGACCCTCTGTCCCATGGTGTGTCCTTTAGGATCATTGTCCGGGATAAACTGTCCCTCTGGCTCATGTTGTGTCCTTTTATGGGATTGTCCGGGATAAACTGTCCCTCTGTCCCATGATGTGTCCATTTATGGGATTGTCCAGGATAAACTGTCCCTCTGTCCCTTGATGAGTCCTTTCGGGGGATTGTCCAGGATAAAATGTCCCTCTGACCCATGATGTGTCCTTTAGTGGGATTGTCCATGATAAACTGTCCCTCTGTCCCTTGATGTGTCCATTTATGGGATTGTCCGGGATAAACTGTCCCTCTATCCAATGATGTGTCCTTAAGGGTGATTGTCCATGATAAACTGTCCCTCTGTCCCATGATGTGTCCTTTACGGGGATTGTCCCTGATAAACTGTCCCTTGGTCCCATGATGTGTACTTTAGGGGGATTGTCCATGATAAACTGTCCCTCACTCCCATGGTGTGTCCTTTAGGGGGATTGTCCAGGATAAACTGTCCCTCTGTCCCATGATGTGTCCATTTAATGGATTGTCCAGGATAAACTGTCCCTCTGTCCCATGATGTGTCCTTTAGGGTGATTGTCCAGGATGAACTGTCCCTCTGTCCTATGATGTGTCCATTTATGGGATTGTCCAGGATAAACTGTCCCTCTATCCCACGCTGTGTCCTTTAGGGGGATTGTCCGGGATAAACTGTCCCTGTGTCCATGATGTGTCCATTTATGGGATAGTCCAGGATAAACTGTCCCTCTGTCCATGATGAGTCCGTTTAAGGGATTGTCCAGGATAAACTGTCCCTCTGTCCCATGATGTGTCCTTTAGGGGGATTGTCCAGGATAAACTGTCCCTCTGTCCCATGATGTGTCCTTTAGGGGATTGTCCAGGATAAACTGTCCCTCTGTCCCATGATGTGTCCTTTAGGGGATTGTCCAGGATAAACTGTCCCTCTGTCCCATGATGTGTCCTTTAGCGGGATTGTCCAGGATAAACTGTCCCTGTGTCCCATGGTGTGTCCTTTTGGGGGATTGTCCACGAGAAACTGTTCCTCTGTCCCATGGTGTGTCCCTTAGGGGGATTGTCCTGGATAAACTGACCCTCTCTCCCATGATGTGTCCTTTTATGGGATTGTCCAGGATAAACTGTCCCTCTGTCCCATGATGCGTCCGTATATGGGATTGTCCGGGATAAACTGTCCCTCTGTCCCATGATGTGTCCTTTAGGGGGATTGTCCGGGATAAACTGTCCCTCTGTCCCATGATGTGTCCTTTTATGGGATTGTCCGGGGTAAACTGTCCCTCTGTCCCATGATGTGTCCTTTTATGGGATTGTCCAGGATAAACTGTCCCTCTGTCCCACGATGTGTACTTTAGGGGGATTGTCAAGGATAAACTGTCCCTGTGTCCCATGATGTGTCCTTTAGGGCGATTATCCATGATAAACTGTCCGTCGGTCCATGATGTGTCCTTTCTGGTGATTGTCCAGGATAAACTATCCCTCTGTCTCATGATGTTTCCAATAATGGGATTGTCCAGGATAAACTGTCCCTCTTTCCCATGATGTGTCCTTTTATGGGAATGTCTAGGATATACTGTCCCACTGTCCCATGGTGTGTCCTTTAGGGGAATTTCCGGGATAAATTGTCCCTCTGTCCCATGGTGTGTCCTTTAGGGGGATTGTCCGGGATAAATTGTCCCTCTGCCCCATGAGGTGTCTTTTAGTGGGATTGTACAGGATAAACTGTCCCTCTGTCCCTAGATGTGCCCTTTTATGGGAATGTCCAGGATAAGCTGTCCCTCTGTCCCATGGTGTGACCTTAGGGGGATTGTCCGGGATAAACTGTCCCTCTGTCCCATGGTGTGTCCTTTAGGGTGATTGTCCAGGATAAACTGTCCCTGTGTCCCATGGTTTGTCCTTAGGGGGATTGTCCAGGATAAACTGTCCCTCTTTCCCATGAAGTTTCCTTTTTTGGGATTGTCGAGGATAAACTGTCCCTCTGTCCCATGATGTGTCCTTTAGGGGGATTGTCCAGGATAAACTGTCCCTCTGTCCCATGGTGTGTCCTTTAGGGATTTTGTCCAGGATAAACTGTCCCTCTGTCCCATGACGTGTCCATTTATGGGATTGTCCTGGATAAACTGTCCCTCTGTCCCATGGTCTGACCTTTAGGGGGATTGTCCGGGATAAACTGTCCCTCTGTCCCTAGATGTGCCCTTTTATGGGAATGTCCGGGATAAACTGTCCCTCTGTCCATGATGTGTCCATTTATGGGATTGTCCAGGATAAACTGTCTCTCTGTCCCATGGTCTGACCTTTAGGGGGATTGTCCGGGATAAACTGTCCCTCTGTCCCTAGATGTGCCCTTTTATGGGAATGTCCGGGATAAACTGTCCCTCTGTCCCTAGATGTGCCCTTTTATGGGAATGTCCGGGATAAACTGTCCCTCTGTCCCATGATGTGTCCTTTTATGGGAATGTCCAGGATAAACTGTCCCTCTGTCCCATGGTGTGTCCTTTTATGGGATTGTCCGGGATAAACTGTCCCTCTGTCCCATGATGTGTCCTTTTATGGGAATGTCCAGGATAAACTGTCCCTCTGTCCCATGATGTGTCCTTTTATGGGAATGTCCAGGATAAACTGTCCCTCTGTCCCATGGTGTGTCCATTAGGGGGATTGTCCGGGATAAACTGTCCCTCTGTCCATGATGTGTACTTTTATGGGAATGCCCAGGATAAACTGTCCCTCTGTCCCATGATGTGTCCTTTTATGGGATTGTCCGGGATAAACTATCCCTCTGGCCATGATGTGTCCATTTATGGGATTGTCCAGGATAAACTGTCCCTCTGTCCCATGATGTGTCCTTTTATGGGATTGTCCAGGATAAACTGTCCCTCTGTCCCATGCTGTGTCCTTTTATGGGATTGTCCGGGATAAACTGTCCCTCTGTCCATGATGTGTCCATTTATGGGATTGTCCAGGATAAACTGTCCCTCTGTCCCATGATGTGTCCTTTTATGGGATTGTCCAGGATAAACTGTCCCTCTGTCCCATGATGTGTCCTTTTATGGGATTGTCCGGGATAAACTGTCCCTCTGTCCATGATGTGTCCATTTATGGGATTGTCCAGGATAAACTGTCCCTCTGTCCCATGATGTGTCCTTTTATGTGATTGTCCGGGATAAACTGTCCCTCTGTCCCTAGATGTGCCCTTTTATGGGAATGTCCGGGATAAACTGTCCCTCTGTCCCATGATGTGTCCTTTTATGGGTATGTCCAGGATAAACTGTCCCTCTGTCCCATGGTGTGTCCTTTTATGGGATTGTCCGGGATAAACTGTCCCTCTGTCCCATGATGTGTCCTCTTATGGGAATGTCCAGGATAAACTGTCCCTCTGTCCCATGATGTGTCCTTTTATGGGAATGTCCAGGATAAACTGTCCCTCTGTCCCATGCAGTGTCCATTAGGGGGATTGTCCGGGATAAACTGTCCCTCTGTCCATGATGTGTACTTTTATGGGAATGTCCAGGATAAACTGTCCCTCTGTCCCATGATGTGTACTTTTATGGGAATGTCCAGGATAAACTGTCCCTCTGTCCCATGATGTGTCCTTTTATGGGATTGTCCGGGATAAACTATCCCACTGTCCATGATGTGTCCATTTATGGGATTGTCCAGGATAAACTGTCCCTCTGTCCCATGATGTGTCCTTTTATGGGATTGTCCAGGATAAACTGTCCCTCTGTCCCATGCTGTGTCCTTTTATGGGATTGTCCGGGATAAACTGTCCCTCTTTCCATGATGTGTCCATTTATGGGATTGTCCAGGATAAACTGTCCCTCTGTCCCATGATGTGTCCTTTTATGGGATTGTCCAGGATAAACTGTCCCTCTGTCCCTGATGTGTCCTTTTATGAGATTGTCCGGGATAAACTGTCCCTCTGTCCATGATGTGTCCATTTATGGGATTGTCCAGGATAAACTGTCCCTCTGTCCCATGATGTGTCCTTTTATGGCATTGTCCGGATAAACTGTCCCTCTGTCCCATGATGTGTCCTTTTATGGCATTGTCCGGGATAAACTGTCCCAATGTCCATGATGTGTCCTTTTATGGGATTGGCCGGGATAAACTGTCCCTCTGTCCCATGATGTGTCCATTTTTGGGATTGTCCAGGATAAACTGTCCCTCTGCCTCATGATGTGTCCTTTCGGGGGATTGTCCTGGATTAACTGTCCCTCTGTCCCATGATGTGTCCTTTTGGGGGATTGTCCGGGATAAACTGTCCCTCTGTCCCATGATGTGTCCTTAAGGGGCATTGTCCAGGATAAACTATCCCTTCTCCCATGATGTGAACTTTAGGGGGATTGTCCAGGATAAACTGTCCCTCTGTCCCATGATGTGTCCTTTAGGGGGATTGTCCAGGATAAACTGTGCCTTTCTCCCATGATGTGTCCTAAGGTGGGATTGCACGGGATAAACTGTCCCTCTGTCCCATGATGTGTCCATTTATGGGATAGTCCAGGATAAACTGTCCCTCTGTCCCATGATGGGTCCTTTTATGTGATTGTCCGGGATAAACTATCCCTCTGTCCCTAGATCTGCCCTTTTATGGGAATGTCCGGGATAAACTGTCCCTCTGTCCCTAGATGTGCCCTTTTATGGGAATGTCCGGGATAAACTGTCCCTCTGTCCCATGATGTGTCCTTTTATGGGTATGTCCAGGATAAACTGTCCCTCTGTCCCATGGTGTGTCCTTTTATGGGATTGTCCGGGATAAACTGTCCCTCTGTCCCATGATGTGTCCTCTTATGGGAATGTCCAGGATAAACTGTCCCTCTGTCCCATGATGTGTCCTTTTATGGGAATGTCCAGGATAAACTGTCCCTCTGTCCCATGCAGTGTCCATTAGGGGGATTGTCCGGGATAAACTGTCCCTCTGTCCATGATGTGTACTTTTATGGGAATGTCCAGGATAAACTGTCCCTCTGTCCCATGATGTGTACTTTTATGGGAATGTCCAGGATAAACTGTCCCTCTGTCCCATGATGTGTCCTTTTATGGGATTGTCCGGGATAAACTATCCCTCTGTCCATGATGTGTCCATTTATGGGATTGTCCAGGATAAACTGTCCCTCTGTCCCATGATGTGTCCTTTTATGGGATTGTCCAGGATAAACTGTCCCTCTGTCCCATGCTGTGTCCTTTTATGGGATTGTCCGGGATAAACTGTCCCTCTGTCCATGATGTGTCCATTTATGGGATTGTCCAGGATAAACTGTCCCTCTGTCCCATGATGTGTCCTTTTATGGGATTGTCCAGGATAAACTGTCCCTCTGTCCCTGATGTGTCCTTTTATGAGATTGTCCGGGATAAACTGTCCCTCTGTCCATGATGTGTCCATTTATGGGATTGTCCAGGATAAACTGTCCCTCTGTCCCATGATGTGTCCTTTTATGGGATTGTCCGGGATAAACTGTCCCAATGTCCATGATGTGTCCTTTTATGGGATTGGCCGGGATAAACTGTCCCTCTGTCCCATGATGTGTCCATTTTTGGGATTGTCCAGGATAAACTGTCCCTCTGCCTCATGATGTGTCCTTTCGGGGGATTGTCCTGGATTAACTGTCCCTCTGTCCCATGATGTGTCCTTTTGGGGGATTGTCCGGGATAAACTGTCCCTCTGTCCCATGATGTGTCCTTAAGGGGCATTGTCCAGGATAAACTATCCCTTCTCCCATGATGTGAACTTTAGGGGGATTGTCCAGGATAAACTGTCCCTCTGTCCCATGATGTGTCCTTTAGGGGGATTGTCCAGGATAAACTGTGCCTTTCTCCCATGATGTGTCCTAAGGTGGGATTGCACGGGATAAACTGTCCCTCTGTCCCATGATGTGTCCATTTATGGGATAGTCCAGGATAAATTGTCCCTCTCTCACATGTTGTGTCCTTTTATGGGATTGTCCATGACAAACTGTCCCTCTGTCCCATGGTGTGTGCTTTCGGGGGATTGTCCAGGATGAACTGTCCCTCTGTCCCATGGTGTGTCCTTTGGGGGATTGTCCACGATAAACTGTCCCTCTTTCCCATGGTGTGTCCTTTAGGGGGATTGTCCAGGATAAACTGTCCCTCCTTCCCATGGTGTATCATTTATGGGGATTGTCCAGGATAAACTGTCCCTCTGACCCATGATGTGTCCTTTTGGGGGATTGTCCAGGATAAACTGTCCCTCTATCCCATGATGGGTCCTAAAGTGAGATTGCCCGGGATAAACTGTCCCTCTGTCCCATGATGTGTCCTTTTATGGGATTGTCCAGGATAAACTGTCCCTCTGCCCCATGATGTGTCCTTTTATGGGATTGTTTAGGACAAACTGTCCCTCTGTCCCATGATGTGTCCTTTTATGGGAAGGTCCAGGGTAAACTGACCCTCTGTCCCATGGTGTGTCCTTTAGGATCATTGTCCGGGATAAACTGTCCCTCTGGCTCATGTTGTGTCCTTTTATGGGATTGTCCGGGATAAACTGTCCCTCTGTCCCATGATGTGTCCATTTATGGGATTGTCCAGGATAAACTGTCCCTCTGTCCCTTGATGAGTCCTTTCGGGGGATTGTCCAGGATAAAATGTCCCTCTGACCCATGATGTGTCCTTTAGTGGGATTGTCCATGATAAACTGTCCCTCTGTCCCTTGATGTGTCCATTTATGGGATTGTCCGGGATAAACTGTCCCTCTATCCAATGATGTGTCCTTAAGGGTGATTGTCCATGATAAACTGTCCCTCTGGCCCATGATGTGTCCTTTACGGGGATTGTCCCTGATAAACTGTCCCTTGGTCCCATGATGTGTCCTTTAGGTGGATTGTCCATGATAAACTGTCCCTCACTCCCATGGTGTGTCCTTTAGGGGGATTGTCCAGGATAAACTGTCCCTCTGTCCCATGATGTGTCCATTTAATGGATTGTCCAGGATAAACTGTCCCTCTGTCCCATGATGTGTCCTTTAGGGTGATTGTCCAGGATGAACTGTCCCTCTGTCCTATGATGTGTCCATTTATGGGATTGTCCAGGATAAACTGTCCCTCTATCCCACGCTGTGTCCTTTAGGGGGATTGTCCGGGATAAACTGTCCCTGTGTCCATGATGTGTCCATTTATGGGATAGTCCAGGATAAACTGTCCCTCTGTCCATGATGAGTCCGTTTAAGGGATTGTCCAGGATAAACTGTCCCTCTGTCCCATGATGTGTCCTTTAGGGGGATTGTCCAGGATAAACTGTCCCTCTGTCCCATGATGTGTCCTTTAGGGGATTGTCCAGGATAAACTGTCCCTCTGTCCCATGATGTGTCCTTTAGGGGATTGTCCAGGATAAACTGTCCCTCTGTCCCATGATGTGTCCTTTAGCGGGATTGTCCAGGATAAACTGTCCCTCTGTCCCATGGTGTGTCCTTTTGGGGGATTGTCCACGAGAAACTGTTCCTCTGTCCCATGGTGTGTCCCTTAGGGGGATTGTCCTGGATAAACTGACCCTCTCTCCCATGATGTGTCCTTTTATGGGATTGTCCAGGATAAACTGTCCCTCTGTCCCATGATGCGTCCGTATATGGGATTGTCCGGGATAAACTGTCCCTCTGTCCCATGATGTGTCCTTTAGGGGGATTGTCCGGGATAAACTGTCCCTCTGTCCCATGATGTGTCCTTTTATGGGATTGTCCGGGGTAAACTGTCCCTCTGTCCCATGATGTGTCCTTTTATGGGATTGTCCAGGATAAACTGTCCCTCTGTCCCACGATGTGTACTTTAGGGGGATTGTCAAGGATAAACTGTCCCTGTGTCCCATGATGTGTCCTTTAGGGCGATTATCCATGATAAACTGTCCGTCGGTCCATGATGTGTCCTTTCTGGTGATTGTCCAGGATAAACTATCCCTCTGTCTCATGATGTTTCCAATAATGGGATTGTCCAGGATAAACTGTCCCTCTTTCCCATGATGTGTCCTTTTATGGGAATGTCTAGGATATACTGTCCCACTGTCCCATGGTGTGTCCTTTAGGGGAATTTCCGGGATAAATTGTCCCTCTGTCCCATGGTGTGTCCTTTAGGGGGATTGTCCGGGATAAATTGTCCCTCTGCCCCATGAGGTGTCTTTTAGTGGGATTGTACAGGATAAACTGTCCCTCTGTCCCTAGATGTGCCCTTTTATGGGTATGTCCAGGATAAGCTGTCCCTCTGTCCCATGGTGTGACCTTAGGGGGATTGTCCGGGATAAACTGTCCCTCTGTCCCATGGTGTGTCCTTTAGGGTGATTGTCCAGGATAAACTGTCCCTGTGTCCCATGGTTTGTCCTTAGGGGGATTGTCCAGGATAAACTGTCCCTCTTTCCCATGAAGTTTCCTTTTTTGGGATTGTCGAGGATAAACTGTCCCTCTGTCCCATGATGTGTCCTTTAGGGGGATTGTCCAGGATAAACTGTCCCTCTGTCCCATGGTGTGTCCTTTAGGGATTTTGTCCAGGATAAACTGTCCCTCTGTCCCATGATGTGTCCATTTATGGGATTGTCCTGGATAAACTGTCCCTCTGTCCCATGAAGTGTCCTTTTACGGGATTATCCGGGATAAACTGTCCCTCTGTCCATGATGTGTCCATTTATGGGATTGTCCAGGATAAACTGTCTCTCTGTCCCATGGTCTGACCTTTAGGGGGATTGTCCGGGATAAACTGTCCCTCTGTCCCTAGATGTGCCCTTTTATGGGAATGTCCGGGATAAACTGTCCCTCTGTCCATGATGTGTCCATTTATGGGATTGTCCAGGATAAACTGTCTCTCTGTCCCATGGTCTGACCTTTAGGGGGATTGTCCGGGATAAACTGTCCCTCTGTCCCTAGATGTGCCCTTTTATGGGAATGTCCGGGATAAACTGTCCCTCTGTCCCTAGATGTGCCCTTTTATGGGAATGTCCGGGATAAACTGTCCCTCTGTCCCATGATGTGTCCTTTTATGGGAATGTCCAGGATAAACTGTCCCTCTGTCCCATGGTGTGTCCTTTTATGGGATTGTCCGGGATAAACTGTCCCTCTGTCCCATGATGTGTCCTTTTATGGGAATGTCCAGGATAAACTGTCCCTCTGTCCCATGATGTGTCCTTTTATGGGAATGTCCAGGATAAACTGTCCCTCTGTCCCATGGTGTGTCCATTAGGGGGATTGTCCGGGATAAACTGTCCCTCTGTCCATGATGTGTACTTTTATGGGAATGCCCAGGATAAACTGTCCCTCTGTCCCATGATGTGTCCTTTTATGGGATTGTCCGGGATAAACTATCCCTCTGGCCATGATGTGTCCATTTATGGGATTGTCCAGGATAAACTGTCCCTCTGTCCCATGATGTGTCCTTTTATGGGATTGTCCAGGATAAACTGTCCCTCTGTCCCTAGATGTGCCCTTTTATGGGAATGTCCGGGATAAACTGTCCCTCTGTCCCATGATGTGTCCTTTTATGGGTATGTCCAGGATAAACTGTCCCTCTGTCCCATGGTGTGTCCTTTTATGGGATTGTCCGGGATAAACTGTCCCTCTGTCCCATGATGTGTCCTCTTATGGGAATGTCCAGGATAAACTGTCCCTCTGTCCCATGATGTGTCCATTTATCGGAATGTCCAGGATAAACTGTCCCTCTGTCCCATGCAGTGTCCATTAGGGGGATTGTCCGGGATAAACTGTCCCTCTGTCCATGATGTGTACTTTTATGGGAATGTCCAGGATAAACTGTCCCTCTGTCCCATGATGTGTACTTTTATGGGAATGTCCAGGATAAACTGTCCCTCTGTCCCATGATGTGTCCTTTTATGGGATTGTCCGGGATAAACTATCCCACTGTCCATGATGTGTCCATTTATGGGATTGTCCAGGATAAACTGTCCCTCTGTCCCATGATGTGTCCTTTTATGGGATTGTCCAGGATAAACTGTCCCTCTGTCCCATGCTGTGTCCTTTTATGGGATTGTCCGGGATAAACTGTCCCTCTGTCCATGATGTGTCCATTTATGGGATTGTCCAGGATAAACTGTCCCTCTGTCCCATGATGTGTCCTTTTATGGGATTGTCCAGGATAAACTGTCCCTCTGTCCCTGATGTGTCCTTTTATGAGATTGTCCGGGATAAACTGTCCCTCTGTCCATGATGTGTCCATTTATGGGATTGTCCAGGATAAACTGTCCCTCTGTCCCATGATGTGTCCTTTTATGGGATTGTCCGGGATAAACTGTCCCAATGTCCATGATGTGTCCTTTTATGGGATTGGCCGGGATAAACTGTCCCTCTGTCCCATGATGTGTCCATTTTTGGGATTGTCCAGGATAAACTGTCCCTCTGCCTCATGATGTGTCCTTTCGGGGGATTGTCCTGGATTAACTGTCCCTCTGTCCCATGATGTGTCCTTTTGGGGGATTGTCCGGGATAAACTGTCCCTCTGTCCCATGATGTGTCCTTAAGGGGCATTGTCCAGGATAAACTATCCCTTCTCCCATGATGTGAACTTTAGGGGGATTGTCCAGGATAAACTGTCCCTCTGTCCCATGATGTGTCCTTTAGGGGGATTGTCCAGGATAAACTGTGCCTTTCTCCCATGATGTGTCCTAAGGTGGGATTGCACGGGATAAACTGTCCCTCTGTCCCATGATGTGTCCATTTATGGGATAGTCCAGGATAAATTGTCCCTCTCTCACATGTTGTGTCCTTTTATGGGATTGTCCATGACAAACTGTCCCTCTGTCCCATGGTGTGTGCTTTCGGGGGATTGTCCAGGATGAACTGTCCCTCTGTCCCATGGTGTGTCCTTTGGGGGATTGTCCACGATAAACTGTCCCTCTTTCCCATGGTGTGTCCTTTAGGGGGATTGTCCAGGATAAACTGTCCCTCCTTCCCATGGTGTATCATTTATGGGGATTGTCCAGGATAAACTGTCCCTCTGACCCATGATGTGTCCTTTAGGGGGATTGTCCAGGATAAACTGTCCCTCTATCCCATGATGGGTCCTAAAGTGAGATTGCCCGGGATAAACTGTCCCTCTGTCCCATGATGTGTACTTTTATGGGAATGCCCAGTATAAACTGTCCCTCTGTCCCATGATGTGTACTTTTATGGGAATGTCTAGGATAAACTGTCCCTCTGTCCCATGATGTGTCCTTTTATGGGATTGTCCGGGATAAACTATCCCTCTGTCCATGATGTGTCCATTTATGGGATTGTCCAGGATAAACTGTCCCTCTGTCCCATGATGTGTCCTTTTATGGGATTGTCCAGGATAAACTGTCCCTCTGTCCCATGCTGTGTCCTTTTATGGGATTGTCCGGGATAAACTGTCCCTCTGTCCATGATGTGTCCATTTATGGGATTGTCCAGGATAAACTGTCCCTCTGTCCCATGATGTGTCCTTTTATGGGATTGTCCAGGATAAACTGTCCCTCTGTCCCATGATGTGTCCTTTTACGGGATTGTCCGGGATAAACTGTCCCTCTGTCCATGATGTGTCCATTTATGGGATTGTCCAGGATAAACTGTCCCTCTGTCCCATGATGGGTCCTTTTATGTGATTGTCCGGGATAAACTATCCCTCTGTCCCTAGATGTGCCCTTTTATGGGAATGTCCGGGATAAACTGTCCCTCTGTCCCTAGATGTGCCCTTTTATGGGAATGTCCGGGATAAACTGTCCCTCTGTCCCATGATGTGTCCTTTTATGGGTATGTCCAGGATAAACTGTCCCTCTGTCCCATGGTGTGTCCTTTTATGGGATTGTCCGGGATAAACTGTCCCTCTGTCCCATGATGTGTCCTCTTATGGGAATGTCCAGGATAAACTGTCCCTCTGTCCCATGATGTGTCCTTTTATGGGAATGTCCAGGATAAACTGTCCCTCTGTCCCATGCAGTGTCCATTAGGGGGATTGTCCGGGATAAACTGTCCCTCTGTCCATGATGTGTACTTTTATGGGAATGTCCAGGATAAACTGTCCCTCTGTCCCATGATGTGTACTTTTATGGGAATGTCCAGGATAAACTGTCCCTCTGTCCCATGATGTGTCCTTTTATGGGATTGTCCGGGATAAACTATCCCTCTGTCCATGATGTGTCCATTTATGGGATTGTCCAGGATAAACTGTCCCTCTGTCCCATGATGTGTCCATTTATGGGATTGTCCAGGATAAACTGTCCCTCTGTCCCATGCTGTGTCCTTTTATGGGATTGTCCGGGATAAACTGTCCCTCTGTCCATGATGTGTCCATTTATGGGATTGTCCTGGATAAACTGTCCCTCTGTCCCATGATGTGTCCTTTTATGGGATTGTCCAGGATAAACTGTCCCTCTGTCCCATGATGTGTCCTTTTATGAGATTGTCCGGGATAAACTGTCCCTCTGTCCATGATGTGTCCATTTATGGGATTGTCCAGGATAAACTGTCCCTCTGTCCCATGATGTGTCCTTTTATGGGATTGTCCGGGATAAACTGTCCCAATGTCCATGATGTGTCCTTTTATGGGATTGGCCGGGATAAACTGTCCCTCTGTCCCATGATGTGTCCATTTTTGGGATTGTCCAGGATAAACTGTCCCTCTGCCTCATGATGTGTCCTTTCGGGGGATTGTCCTGGATTAACTGTCCCTCTGTCCCATGATGTGTCCTTTTGGGGGATTGTCCGGGATAAACTGTCCCTCTGTCCCATGATGTGTCCTTAAGGGGCATTGTCCAGGATAAACTATCCCTTCTCCCATGATGTGAACTTTAGGGGGATTGTCCAGGATAAACTGTCCCTCTGTCCCATGATGTGTCCTTTAGGGGGATTGTCCAGGATAAACTGTGCCTTTCTGCCATGATGTGTCCTAAGGTGGGATTGCACGGGATAAACTGTCCCTCTGTCCCATGATGTGTCCATTTATGGGATAGTCCAGGATAAATTGTCCCTCTCTCACATGTTGTGTCCTTTTATGGGATTGTCCATGATAAACTGTCCCTCTATCCCATGATGGGTCCTAAAGTGAGATTGCCCGGGATAAACTGTCCCTCTGTCCCATGATGTGTCCTTTTATGGGATTGTCCAGGATAAACTGTCCCTCTGTGCCATGATGTGTCCTTTACGGAGTTTGTCCGGGATAATCTGTCCCTCTGTCCCATGAAGTGTAGTTTAGGGGGATTGTCCAGGATGAACTGTCCCTCTGTCCCATGATGTGTCCATTTATGGGATTATCCAGGATAAACTTTCCCTCTATCCCACGCTGTGTCCTTTAGGGGTATTGTCCGGGATAAACTGTCCCTCTGTCCATGATGTGTACTTTTATGGGATTGTCCAGTATAAACTGTCCCTCTGTCCCATGTTGTGTCCTTTAGGGGGATTGTCCAGGATAAACTGTCCCACTGTCCATGATGTGTATGGGATTGTCCAGGATAAACTGTCCCTCTGTCCCATGATGTGTACTTTTATGGGATTGTCCAGGTTAAACTCTCCCACTTTCCCATGGTGTGTCCTTTAGGGGGATTGTCCAGGATAAACTGTCCCTCCTTCCCATGGTGTATCATTTATGGGGATTGTCCAGGATAAACTGTCCCTCTGACCCATGATGTGTCCTTTAGGGGGATTGTCCAGGATAAACTGTCCCTCTATCCCATGATGGGTCCTAAAGTGAGATTGCCCGGGATAAACTGTCCCTCTGTCCCATGATGTGTACTTTTATGGGTATGCCCAGGATAAACTGTCCCTCTGTCCCATGATGTGTACTTTTATGGGAATGTCCAGGATAAACTGTCCCTCTGTCCCATGATGTGTCCTTTTATGGGATTGTCCGGGATAAACTATCCCTCTGTCCATGATGTGTCCATTTATGGGATTGTCCAGGATAAACTGTCCCTCTGTCCCATGATGTGTCCTTTTATGGGATTGTCCAGGATAAACTGTCCCTCTGTCCCATGCTGTGTCCTTTTATGGGATTGTCCGGGATAAACTGTCCCTCTGTCCATGATGTGTCCATTTATGGGATTGTCCAGGATAAACTGTCCCTCTGTCCCATGATGTGTCCTTTTATGGGATTGTCCAGGATAAACTGTCCCTCTGTCCCATGATGTGTCCTTTTATGGGATTGTCCGGGATAAACTGTCCCTCTGTCCATGATGTGTCCATTTATGGGATTGTCCAGGATAAACTGTCCCTCTGTCCCATGATGTGTCCTTTTATGTGATTGTCCGGGATAAACTATCCCTCTGTCCCTAGATGTGCCCTTTTATGGGAATGTCCGGGATAAACTGTCCCTCTGTCCCTAGATGTGCCCTTTTATGGGAATGTCCGGGATAAACTGTCCCTCTGTCCCATGATGTGTCCTTTTATGGGTATGTCCAGGATAAACTGTCCCTCTGTCCCATGGTGTGTCCTTTTATGGGATTGTCCGGGATAAACTGTCCCTCTGTCCCATGATGTGTCCTCTTATGGGAATGTCCAGGATAAACTGTCCCTCTGTCCCATGATGTGTCCTTTTATGGGAATGTCCAGGATAAACTGTCCCTCTGTCCCATGCAGTATCCATTAGGGGGATTGTCCGGGATAAACTGTCCCTCTGTCTATGATGTGTACTTTTATGGGAATGTCCAGGATAAACTGTCCGTCTGTCCCATGATGTGTACTTTTATGGGAATGTCCAGGATAAACTGTCCCTCTGTCCCATGATGTGTCCTTTTATGGGATTGTCCGGGATAAACTATCCCTCTGTCCATGATGTGTCTATTTATGGGATTGTCCAGGATAAACTGTCCCTCTGTCCCATGATGTGTCCTTTTATGGGATTGTCCAGGATAAACTGTCCCTCTGTCCCTTGCTGTGTCCTTTTATGGGATTGTCCGGGATAAACTGTCCCTCTGTCCATGATGTGTCCATTTATGGGATTGTTTAGGATAAACTGTCCCTCTGTCCCATGATGTGTCCTTTTATGGGATTGTCCAGGATAAACTGTCCCTCTGTCCCATGATGTGTCCTTTTATGAGTATGTCCGGGATAAACTGTCCCTCTGTCCATGATGTGTCCATTTATGGGATTGTCCTGGATAAACTGTCCCTCTGTCCCATGATGTGTCCTTTTATGGGATTGTCCGGGATAAACTGTCCCAATGTCCATGATGTGTCCTTTTATGGGATTGGCCGGGATAAACTGTCCCTCTGTCCCATGATGTGTCCATTTTTGGGATTGTCCAGGATAAACTGTCCCTCTGCCTCATGATGTGTCCTTTCGGGGGATTGTCCTGGATTAACTGTCCCTCTGTCCCATGATGTGTCCTTTTGGGGGATTGTCCGGGATAAACTGTCCCTCTGTCCCATGATGTGCCCTTAAGGGGCATTGTCCAGGATAAACTATCCCTTCTCCCATGATGTGAACTTTAGGGGGATTGTCCAGGATAAACTGTCCCTCTGTCCCATGATGTGTCCTTTAGGGGGATTGTCCAGGATAAACTGTGCCTTTCTCCCATGATGTGTCCTAAGGTGGGATTGCACGGGATAAACTGTCCCTCTGTCCCATGATGTGTCCATTTATGGGATAGTCCAGGATAAATTGTCCCTCTCTCACATGTTGTGTC
Source organism: Carcharhinus amblyrhynchos (assembly GCF_965287045.1). Lineage (NCBI taxonomy): Eukaryota > Metazoa > Chordata > Chondrichthyes > Carcharhiniformes > Carcharhinidae > Carcharhinus > Carcharhinus amblyrhynchos. The sequence goes on from NC_137360.1 coordinate 488,061, forward strand.
CTTTTATGGGATTGTCCATGATAAACTGTCCCTCTGTCCCATGGTGTGTGCTTTCGGGGGATTGTCCAGGATGAACTGTCCCTCTGTCCCATGGTGTGTCCTTTGGGGGATTGTCCACGATAAACTGTCCCTCTTTCCCATGGTGTGTCCTTTAGGGGGATTGTCCAGGATAAACTGTCCCTCCTTCCCATGGTGTATCATTTATGGGGATTGTCCAGGATAAACTGTCCCTCTGACCCATGATGTGTCCTTTTGGGGGATTGTCCAGGATAAACTGTCCCTCTATCCCATGATGGGTCCTAAAGTGAGATTGCCCGGGATAAACTGTCCCTCTGTCCCATGATGTGTCCTTTTATGGGATTGTCCAGGATAAACTGTCCCTCTGTGCCATGATGTGTCCTTTACGGAGTTTGTCCGGGATAATCTGTCCCTCTGTCCCATGAAGTGTAGTTTAGGGGGATTGTCCAGGATGAACTGTCCCTCTGTCCCATGATGTGTCCATTTATGGGATTATCCAGGATAAACTTTCCCTCTATCCCACGCTGTGTCCTTTAGGGTTATTGTCCGGGATAAACTGTCCCTCTGTCCATGATGTGTACTTTTATGGGATTGTCCAGTATAAACTGTCCCTCTGTCCCATGTTGTGTCCTTTAGGGGGATTGTCCAGGATAAACTGTCCCACTGTCCATGATGTGTATGGGATTGTCCAGGATAAACTGTCCCTCTGTCCCATGATGTGTACTTTTATGGGATTGTCCAGGTTAAACTCTCCCACTTTCCCATGGTGTGTCCTTTAGGGGGATTGTCCAGGATAAACTGTCCCCATGTCCCATGATGTGTCCATTTATGGGATTGTCCGGGATAAACTGTCCCTCTGTCCAATGAGGTGTCCATTTATGGGATTGTGTGGGATAATCTGTCACTCTGTCCCATGATGTGTAATTTTATGGAATTGTCCGGGATAAACTGTCCCTCTGTCCCATGATGTGTCCTTTTCTGGGATTGTCCAGGATAAACTGTCCCTCTGTCCCATGATGTGTCCTTTAGGGTGTTTGTCCGGGATAAACTGTCCCTCTGTCCCATGATGTGTCCTTTTATGGGAATGTCCGGGATAAGCTGTCCCTCTGTCCCATGGTGTGTCCTTTAGGGGGATTGTCCAGGATAAACTGTCCCTCTATCCCATGTTGTGTCCTTTTATGGGAATGTCCAGGATAAACTGTCCCTCTGTCCCATGGTGTGTCCCTTAGGGGAACTTTCGGGATAAACTGTTCCTCTGTCCCATGCTGTGTCCTTTAGTGCGATTGTCCAGGATAAACTGTCCCTCTGTCCCATGATGTGTCCTTTTATGGGATTGCCCAGGATAAACTGTCCCTCTGTCCCGTGATCTGTCCTTTAATGGGATTGTCCGGGATAAATTGTCTCTCTGTCCCATGGTATGTCCTTTAGGGGGATTGTCCAGGATAAACTGTCCCTCTGTCCCATGATGTGTCCTTTTATGGGATTGTCCGGATAAACGGTCCCTCTGAGCCATGATGTGTCCCTTAGGGGGATTGTCCTGGATAAACTGTCCCCCTGTCCCATGATGTGTCCTTTAGGGGGATTTTCCGGGATAAACTGTCCCTCTGTCCCATGATGTGTCTTTAGGGGGATTGTCCAGGATAAACTGTCCCACTGTCCCATGATGTGTCCTTCTGGGGGGATTGTCCATGATAAACTGTCCCACTGTCCCATGATGTGTCCTTTCGGGGGATTGTCCGGGATAAACTGTCCCTCTATCCCATGATGGGTCCTAAAGTGAGATTGCCCGGGATAAACTGTCCCTCTGTCCCATGATGTGTACTTTTATGGGAATGCCCAGGATAAACTGTCCCTCTGTCCCATGATGTGTACTTTTATGGGAATGTCCAGGATAAACTGTCCCTCTGTCCCATGATGTGTCCTTTTATGGGATTGTCCGGGATAAACTATCCCTCTGTCCATGATGTGTCCATTTATGGGATTGTCCAGGATAAACTGTCCCTCTGTCCCATGATGTGTCCTTTTATGGGATTGTCCAGGATAAACTGTCCCTCTGTCCCATGCTGTGTCCTTTTATGGGATTGTCCGGGATAAACTGTCCCTCTGTCCATGATGTGTCCATTTATGGGATTGTCCAGGATAAACTGTCCCTCTGTCCCATGATGTGTCCTTTTATGGGATTGTCCAGGATAAACTGTCCCTCTGTCCCATGATGTGTCCTTTTATGGGATTGTCCGGGATAAACTGTCCCTCTGTCCATGATGTGTCCATTTATGGGATTGTCCAGGATAAACTGTCCCTCTGTCCCATGATGTGTCCTTTTATGTGATTGTCCGGGATAAACTATCCCTCTGTCCCTAGATGTGCCCTTTTATGGGAATGTCCGGGATAAACTGTCCCTCTGTCCCTAGATGTGCCCTTTTATGGGAATGTCCGGGATAAACTGTCCCTCTGTCCCATGATGTGTCCTTTTATGGGTATGTCCAGGATAAACTGTCCCTCTGTCCCATGGTGTGTCCTTTTATGGGATTGTCCGGGATAAACTGTCCCTCTGTCCCATGATGTGTCCTCTTATGGGATTGTCCAGGATAAACTGTCCCTCTGTCCCATGATGTGTCCTTTTATGGGAATGTCCAGGATAAACTGTCCCTCTGTCCCATGCAGTGTCCATTAGGGGGATTGTCCGGGATAAACTGTCCCTCTGTCCATGATGTGTACTTTTATGGGAATGTCCAGGATAAACTGTCCGTCTGTCCCATGATGTGTACTTATATGGGAATGTCCAGGATAAACTGTCCCTCTGTCCCATGATGTGTCCTTTTATGGGATTGTCCGGGATAAACTATCCCTCTGTCCATGATGTGTCCATTTATGGGATTGTCCAGGATAAACTGTCCCTCTGTCCCATGATGTGTCCTTTTATGGGATTGTCCAGGATAAACTGTCCCTCTGTCCCTTGCTGTGTCCTTTTATGGGATTGTCCGGGATAAACTGTCCCTCTGTCCATGATGTGTCCATTTATGGGATTGTCCTGGATAAACTGTCCCTCTGTCCCATGATGTGTCCTTTTATGGGATTGTCCAGGATAAACTGTCCCTCTGTCCCATGATGTGTCCTTTTATGAGTATGTCCGGGATAAACTGTCCCTCTGTCCATGATGTGTCCATTTATGGGATTGTCCTGGATAAACTGTCCCTCTGTCCCATGATGTGTCCTTTTATGGGATTGTCCGGGATAAACTGTCCCAATGTCCATGATGTGTCCTTTTATGGGATTGGCCGGGATAAACTGTCCCTCTGTCCCATGATGTGTCCATTTTTGGGATTGTCCAGGATAAACTGTCCCTCTGCCTCATGATGTGTCCTTTCGGGGGATTGTCCTGGATTAACTGTCCCTCTGTCCCATGATGTGTCCTTTTGGGGGATTGTCCGGGATAAACTGTCCCTCTGTCCCATGATGTGCCCTTAAGGGGCATTGTCCAGGATAAACTATCCCTTCTCCCATGATGTGAACTTTAGGGGGATTGTCCAGGATAAACTGTCCCTCTGTCCCATGATGTGTCCTTTAGGGGGATTGTCCAGGATAAACTGTGCCTTTCTCCCATGATGTGTCCTAAGGTGGGATTGCACGGGATAAACTGTCCCTCTGTCCCATGATGTGTCCATTTATGGGATAGTCCAGGATAAATTGTCCCTCTCTCACATGTTGTGTCCTTTTATGGGATTGTCCATGATAAACTGTCCCTCTGTCCCATGGTGTGTGCTTTCGGGGGATTGTCCAGGATGAACTGTCCCTCTGTCCCATGGTGTGTCCTTTGGGGGATTGTCCACGATAAACTGTCCCTCTTTCCCATGGTGTGTCCTTTAGGGGGATTGTCCAGGATAAACTGTCCCTCCTTCCCATGGTGTATCATTTATGGGGATTGTCCAGGATAAACTGTCCCTCTGACCCATGATGTGTCCTTTTGGGGGATTGTCCAGGATAAACTGTCCCTCTATCCCATGATGGGTCCTAAAGTGAGATTGCCCGGGATAAACTGTCCCTCTGTCCCATGATGTATCTTTTTATGGGATTGTCCAGGATAAACTGTCCCTCTGTGCCATGATGTGTCCTTTACGGAGTTTGTCCGGGATAATCTGTCCCTCTGTCCCATGAAGTGTAGTTTAGGGGGATTGTCCAGGATGAACTGTCCCTCTGTCCCATGATGTGTCCATTTATGGGATTATCCAGGATAAACTTTCCCTCTATCCCACGCTGTGTCCTTTAGGGTTATTGTCAGGGATAAACTGTCCCTCTGTCCATGATGTGTACTTTTATGGGATTGTCCAGTATAAACTGTCCCTCTGTCCCATGGTGTGTCCTTTAGGGGGATTGTCCAGGATAAACTGTCCCACTGTCCATGATGTGTATGGGATTGTCCAGGATAAACTGTCCCTCTGTCCCATGATGTGTACTTTTATGGGATTGTCCAGGTTAAACTCTCCCACTTTCCCATGGTGTGTCCTTTAGGGGGATTGTCCAGGATAAACTGTCCCCATGTCCCATGATGTGTCCATTTATGGGATTGTCCGGGATAAACTGTCCCTCTGTCCAATGAGGTGTCCATTTATGGGATTGTGTGGGATAATCTGTCACTCTGTCCCATGATGTGTAATTTTATGGAATTGTCCGGGATAAACTGTCCCTCTGTCCCATGATGTGTCCTTTTCTGGGATTGTCCAGGATAAACTGTCCCTCTGTCCCATGATGTGTCCTTTAGGGTGTTTGTCCGGGATAAACTTTCCCTCTGTCCCATGATGTGTCCTTTTATGGGAATGTCCGGGATAAGCTGTCCCTCTGTCCCATGGTGTGTCCTTTAGGGGGATTGTCCAGGATAAACTGTCCCTCTATCCCATGTTGTGTCCTTTTATGGGAATGTCCAGGATAAACTGTCCCTCTGTCCCATGGTGTGTCCCTTAGGGGAACTTTCGGGATAAACTGTTCCTCTGTCCCATGCTGTGTCCTTTAGTGCGATTGTCCAGGATAAACTGTCCCTCTGTCCCATGATGTGTCCTTTTATGGGATTGCCCAGGATAAACTGTCCCTCTGTCCCGTGATCTGTCCTTTAATGGGATTGTCCGGGATAAATTGTCCCTCTGTCCCATGGTATGTCCTTTAGGGGGATTGTCCAGGATAAACTGTCCCTCTGTCCCATGATGTGTCCTTTTATGGGATTGTCCGGATAAACTGTCCCTCTGAGCCATGATGTGTCCCTTAGGGGGATTGTCCTGGATAAACTGTCCCCCTGTCCCATGATGTGTCCTTTAGGGGGATTTTCCGGGATAAACTGTCCCTCTGTCCCATGATGTGTCTTTAGGGGGATTGTCCAGGATAAACTGTCCCACTGTCCCATGATGTGTCCTTCTGGGGGGATTGTCCATGATAAACTGTCCCACTGTCCCATGATGTGTCCTTTCGGGGGATTGTCCGGGATAAACTGTCCCTCTGTCCCATGGTGTGTCCTTTTATGGGATTGTCCGGGATAAACTGTCCCTGTGTCCCATGATGTGTGCTTTTATGGGATTGTCCGGGATAAACTGTCCCTGTGTCCCATGATGTGTCCATTTATGGGATTGTCCAGGATAAACTGTCCCTCTCCCCATGATGTGTCTTTTAGGGGGATTGTCCAGGATGAACTGTCCCTCTGTCCCATGGTGTGTCCTTTAGGGGGATTGTCCAGGATAAACTGTCCCTCTGTCCCATGATGTGTCCTTTAGGGGGATTGTCCAGGATAAACTTTTCCTCTGTCCCATGGTGTGTCCTGAAGGGGGATTGTCCAGGATAAAGTGTCCGTCTGTCCCATGATGTGTCCTTTAGGGGGATTATCCATGATAAACTGACCGTCTTTCCCATGATGTGTCCTTTTATGGGAATGTCCGGGATAAGCTGTCCCTCTGTCCCATGGTGTGTTCTTTAGGGGGATTGTCCAGGATAAACTGTCCCTCTATCCCATGATGTGTCCTTTTATGGGAATGTCCAGGATAAACTGTCCCTCTGTCCCATGGTGTGTCCCTTAGGGGAACTTTCGGGATAAACTGTTCCTCTGTCCCATGCTGTGTCCTTTAGTGCGATTGTCCAGGATAAACTGTCCCTCTGTCCCATGGTGTGTCCTTTAGGGGGATTGTCCGGGATAAACTGTCCCTCTGTCCCATGATGTGTCCTTTTATGGGATTGTCCAGGATAAACTGTCCCTCTGTCCCGTGATCTGTCTTTTAATGGGATTGTCCGGGATAAATTGTCCCTCTGTCCCATGGTATGTCCTTTAGGGGGATTGTCCAGGATAAACTGTCCCTCTGTCCCATGATGTGTCCTTTTATGGGATTGTCCGGGATAAACTGTCCCTCTGTCCATTATGTGTCCTTTTATGGGATTGTCCGGATAAACTGTCCCTCTGAGCCATGATGTGTCCTTTAGGGGGATTGTCCTGGATAAACTGTCCCCCTGTCCCATGATGTGTCCTTTAGGGGGATTTTCCGGGATAAACTGTCCCTCTGTCCCATGATGTGTCTTTAGGGGGATTTTCCAGGATAAACTGTCCCACTGTCCCATGATGTGTCCTTCTGGGGGGATTGTCCTTGATAAACTGTCCCTCTGTCCCATGGTGTGTCCTTTCGGGGGATTGTCCGGGATAAACAGTCCCTCTGTCCCATGGTGTGTCCTTTTATGGGATTGTCCGGAATAAACTGTCCCTGTGTCCCATGATGTGTGCTTTTATGGGATTTTCCGGGATAAACTGTCCCTGTGTCCCAAGATGTGTCCATTTATGGGATTGTCCAGGATAAACTGTCCCTCTCCCCATGATGTGTCCTTTAGGGGGATTGTCCAGGATGAACTGTCCCTCTGTCCCATGGTGTGTCCTTTAGGGGGATTGTCCAGGATAAACTGTCCCTCTGTCCCATGATGTGTCCTTTAGGGGGATTGTCCAGGATAAAGTGTCCCTCTGTCCCATGATGTGTCCTTTAGGGGGATTATCCATGATAAACTGTCCGTCTTTCCCATGATGTGTCCTTTTATGGGAATGTCCAGGATAAACTCTCCCTCTGTCCCATGGCGTGTCCTTTAGGGGGATTGTCCAGGATAAACTTTTCTCTGTCCCATAATGTGTCCTTTTATGGGATTGTCCGGGATAAACTGTCCCTCTATCCCATGATGTGTCCTTTAGGGGGATTGTCCGTGATAAACTGTCCCTCTCTCCCATGATGTGTCCTTTAGGGGGATTGTCCAGGATAAACTTCCCTCTGTCCCATAATGTGTCCTTTAATGGGATTCTCCAGGATGAACTGTCCCTCTGTCCCATGATGTGTCCTTTTATGGGATTGTCCGGGATAAACTTTCCCTCTGTCCATGATGTGTCCATTTATGGGATTGTCCGGGATAAACTGTCCCACTGTCCCATGGTGTGTCCTTTAAGGGGATTCTCCGGGATAAACTGTCGTTCTGCCCCATGCAGTGTCTTTTAGGAGGATTGTCCAGGATAAACTGTCCCTCTTTCCCATGGTCTGTCCTAAAGGGGGATTGTCCGGGATAAACTGTCCCTCTGTCCCACGATGCGTCCTTAGGGGGATTGTCCAGGATTAACTGTCCCTGTGTCCCATGATGTGTCCTTTTATGGGATTGTCTAGGATAAACTGTCCCTTCGTCCCATGATGTGTCCTTTAGGGGGATTGTCCAGGATAAACTGTCCCTCTGTCCCATGATGTGTCCTTAGGGGGATTGTCCGGGATAAACTGTCCCTCTGCCTCATGATGTGTCCTTTTATGGGATTGTTTAGGACAAACTGTCCCTCTGTCCCATGATGTGCCCTTTTATGGGAAGGTCCAGGGTAAACTGACCCTCTGTCCCATGGTGTGTCCTTTAGGATCATTGTCCGGGATAAACTGTCCCTCTGGCTCATGTTGTGTCCTTTTATGGGATTGTCCGGGATAAACTGTCCCTCTGTCCCATGATGTGTCCATTTATGGGATTGTCCAGGATAAACTGTCCCTCTGTCCCTTGATGAGTCCTTTCGGGGGATTGTCCAGGATAAACTGTCCCTCTGACCCATGATGTGTCCTTTAGTGGGATTGTCCACGATAAACTGTCCCTCTGTCCCACGATGCGTCCTTAGGGGGATTGTCCAGGATTAACTGTCCCTGTGTACCATGATGTGTCCTTTTATGGGATTGTCTAGGATAAACTGTCCCTCTGTCCCATGATGTGTCCTTTAGGGGGATTGTCCAGGATAAACTGTCCCTCTGTCCCATGATGTGTCCTTAGGGGGATTGTCCGGGATAAACTGTCCCTCTGCCCCGTGATGTGTCCTTTTATGGGATTGTTTAGGACAAACTGTCCCTCTGTCCCATGATGTGTCCTTTTATGGGAAGGTCCAGGGTAAACTGACCCTCTGTCCCATGGTGTGTCCTTTAGGATCATTGTCCGGGATAAACTGTCCCTCTGGCTCATGTTGTGTCCTTTTATGGGATTGTCCGGGATAAACTGTCCCTCTGTCCCATGATGTGTCCATTTATGGGATTGTCCAGGATAAACTGTCCCTCTGTCCCTTGATGAGTCCTATCGGGGGATTGTCCAGGATAAACTGTCCCTCTGACCCATGATGTGTCCTTTAGTGGGATTGTCCATGATAAACTGTCCCTCTGTCCCTTGATGTGTCCATTTATGGGATTGTCCGGGATAAACTGTCCCTCTATCCAATGATGTGTCCTTAAGGGTGATTGTCCATGATAAACTGTCCCTCTGTCCCATGATGTGTCCTTTACGGGGATTGTCCCTGATAAACTGTCCCTTGGTCCCATGATGTGTCCTTTAGGGGGATTGTCCATGATAAACTGTCCCTCACTCCCATGGTGTGTCCTTTAGGGGGATTGTCCAGGATAAACTGTCCCTCTGTCCCATGATGTGTCCATTTAATGGATTGTCCAGGATAAACTGTCCCTCTGTCCCATGATGTGTCCTTTAGGGTGATTGTCCAGGATGAACTGTCCCTCTGTCCCATGATGTGTCCATTTATGGGATTGTCCAGGATAAACTGTCCCTCTATCCCACGCTGTGTCCTTTAGGGGGATTGTCCGGGATAAACTGTCCCTGTGTCCATGATGTGTCCATTTATGGGATAGTCCAGGATAAACTGTCCCTCTGTCCATGATGAGTCCGTTTAAGGGATTGTCCAGGATAAACTGTCCCTCTGTCCCAAGATGTGTCCTTTAGGGGGATTGTCCAGGATAAACTGTCCCTCTGTCCCATGATGTGTCCTTTAGGGGATTGTCCAGGATAAACTGTCCCTCTGTCCCATGATGTGTCCTTTAGGGGATTGTCCAGGATAAACTGTCCCTCTGTCCCATGATGTGTCCTTTAGCGGGATTGTCCAGGATAAACTGTCCCTCTGTCCCATGGTGTGTCCTTTTGGGGGATTGTCCACGAGAAACTGTTCCTCTGTCCCATGGTGTGTCCCTTAGGGGGATTGTCCTGGATAAACTGACCCTCTCTCCCATGATGTGTCCTTTTATGGGATTGTCCAGGATAAACTGTCCCTCTGTCCCATGATGCGTCCGTATATGGGATTGTCCGGGATAAACTGTCCCTCTGTCCCATGATGTGTCCTTTAGGGGGATTGTCCGGGATAAACTGTCCCTCTGTCCCATGATGTGTCCTTTTATGGGATTGTCCGGGGTAAACTGTCCCTCTGTCCCATGATGTGTCCTTTTATGGGATTGTCCAGGATAAACTGTCCCTCTGTCCCACGATGTGTACTTTAGGGGGATTGTCAAGGATAAACTGTCTCTGTGTCCCATGATGTGTCCTTTAGGGCGATTATCCATGATAAACTGTCCGTCGGTCCATGATGTGTCCTTTCTGGTGATTGTCCTGGATAAACTATCCCTCTGTCTCATGATGTTTCCAATAATGGGATTGTCCAGGATAAACTGTCCCTCTTTCCCATGATGTGTCCTTTTATGGGAATGTCTAGGATATACTGTCCGACTGTCCCATGGTGTGTCCTTTAGGGGAATTTCCGGGATAAATTGTCCCTCTGTCCCATGGTGTGTCCTTTAGGGGGATTGTCCGGGATAAATTGTCCCTCTGCCCCATGAGGTGTCTTTTAGTGGGATTGTATAGGATAAACTGTCCCTCTGTCCCTAGATGTGCCCTTTTATGGGAATGTCCAGGATAAGCTGTCCCTCTGTCCCATGGTGTGACCTTAGGGGGATTGTCCGGGATAAACTGTCCCTCTGTCCCATGGTGTGTCCTTTAGGGTGATTGTCCAGGATAAACTGTCCCTGTGTCCCATGGTTTGTCCTTAGGGGGATTGTCCAGGATAAACTGTCCCTCTTTCCCATGAAGTTTCCTTTTTTGGGATTGTCGAGGATAAACTGTCCCTCTGTCCCATGATGTGTCCTTTTGGGGGATTGTCCAGGATAAACTGTCCCTCTGTCCCATGGTGTGTCCTTTAGGGATTTTGTCCAGGATAAACTGTCCCTCTGTCCCATGATGTGTCCATTTATGGGATTGTCCTGGATAAACTGTCCCTCTGTCCCATGAAGTGTCCTTTTACGGGATTATCCGGGATAAACTGTCCCTCTGTCCATGATGTGTCCATTTATGGGATTGTCCAGGATAAACTGTCTCTCTGTCCCATGGTCTGACCTTTAGGGGGATTGTCCGGGATAAACTGTCCCTCAGTACCTAGATGTGCCCTTTTATGGGAATGTCCGGGATAAACTGTCCCTCTGTCCATGATGTGTCCATTTATGGGATTGTCCAGGATAAACTGTCTCTCTGTCCCATGGTCTGACCTTTAGGGGGATTGTCCGGGATAAACTGTCCCTCTGTCCCTAGATGTGCCCTTTTATGGGAATGTCCGGGATATACTGTCCCACTGTCCCTAGATGTGCCCTTTTATGGGAATGTCCGGGATAAACTGTCCCTCTGTCCCATGATGTGTCCTTTTATGGGAATGTCCAGGATAAACTGTCCCTCTGTCCCATGGTGTGTCCTTTTATGGGATTGTCCGGGATAAACTGTCCCTCTGTCCCATGATGTGTCCTTTTATGGGAATGTCCAGGGTAAACTGTCCCTCTGTCCCATGATGTGTCCTTTTATGGGAATGTCCAGGATAAACTGTCCCTCTGTCCCATGGTGTGTCATTTAGGGGGATTGTCCGGGATAAACTGTCCCTCTGTCCATGATGTGTACTTTTATGGGAATGCCCAGGATAAACTGTCCCTCTGTCCCATGATGTGTACTTTTATGGGAATGTCCAGGATAAACTGTCCCTCTGTCCCATGATGTGTCCTTTTATGGGATTGTCCGGGATAAACTATCCCTCTGTCCATGATGTGTCCATTTATGGGATTGTCCAGGATAAACTGTCCCTCTGTCCCATGATGTGTCCTTTTATGGGATTGTCCAGGATAAACTGTCCCTCTGTCCCATGCTGTGTCCTTTTATGGGATTGTCCGGGATAAACTGTCCCTCTGTCCATGATGTGTCCATTTATGGGATTGTCCAGGATAAACTGTCCCTCTGTCCCATGATGTGTCCTTTTATGGGATTGTCCAGGATAAACTGTCCCTCTGTCCCATGATGTGTCCTTTTATGGGATTGTCCGGGATAAACTGTCCCTCTTCCATGATGTGTCCATTTATGGGATTGTCCAGGATAAACTGTCCCTCTGTCCCATGATGTGTCCTTTTATGTGATTGTCCGGGATAAACTATCCCTCTGTCCCTAGATGTGCCCTTTTATGGGAATGTCCGGGATAAACTGTCCCTCTGTCCCTAGATGTGCCCTTTTATGGGAATGTCCGGGCTAAACTGTCCCTCTGTCCCATGATGTGTCCTTTTATGGGTATGTCCAGGATAAACTGTCCCTCTGTCCCATGGTGTGTCCTTTTATGGGATTGTCCGGGATAAACTGTCCCTCTGTCCCATGATGTGTCCTCTTATGGGAATGTCCAGGATAAACTGTCCCTCTGTCCCATGATGTGTCCTTTTATGGGAATGTCCAGGATAAACTGTCCCTCTGTCCCATGCAGTGTCCATTAGGGGGATTGTCCGGGATAAACTGTCCCTCTGTCCATGATGTGTACTTTTATGGGAATGTCCAGGATAAACTGTCCCTCAGTCCCATGATTTGTCCTTTTATGGGATTGTCCGGGATAAAATATCCCTCTGTCCATGATGTGTCCATTTATGGGATTGTCCAGGATAAACTGTCCCTCTGTCCCATGATGTGTCCTTTTATGGGATTGTCCAGGATAAACTGTCCCTCTGTCCCATGCTGTGTCCTTTTATGGGATTGTCCGGGATAAACTGTCCCTCTGTCCATGATGTGTCCATTTATGGGATTGTCCAGGATAAACTGTCCCTCTGTCCCATGATGTGTCCTTTTATGGGATTGTCCAGGATAAACTGTCCCTCTGTCCCATGATGTGTCCTTTTATGAGATTGTCCGGGATAAACTGTCCCTCTGTCCATGATATGTCCATTTATGGGATTGTCCAGTATAAACTGTCCCTCTGTCCCATGATGTGTCCTTTTATGGGATTGTCCGGGATAAACTGTCCCAATGTCCATGATGTGTCCTTTTATGGGATTGGCCGGGATAAACTGTCCCTCTGTCCCATGATGTGTCCATTTTTGGGATTGTCCAGGATAAACTGTCCCTCTGCCTCATGATGTGTCCTTTCGGGGGATTGTCCTGGATTAACTGTCCCTCTGTCCCATGATGTGTCCTTTTGGGGGATTGTCCGGGATAAACTGTCCCTCTGTCCCATGATGTGTCCTTAAGGGGCATTGTCCAGGATAAACTATCCCTTCTCCCATGATGTGAACTTTAGGGGGATTGTCCAGGATAAACTGTCCCTCTGTCCCATGATGTGTCCTTTAGGGGGATTGTCCAGGATAAACTGTGCCTTTCTCCCATGATGTGTCCTAAGGTGGGATTGCACAGGATAAACTGTCCCTCTGTCCCATGATGTGTCCATTTATGGGATTGTCCAGGATAAATTGTCCCTCTCTCACATGTTGTGTCCTTTTATGGGATTGTCCATGATAAACTGTCCCTCTGTCCCATGGTGTGTGCTTTCGGGGGATTGTCCAGGATGAACTGTCCCTCTGTCCCATGGTGTGTCCTTTGGGGGATTGTCCACGATAAACTGTCCCTCTTTCCCATGGTGTGTCCTTTAGGGGGATTGTCCAGGATAAACTGTCCCTCCTTCCCATGGTGTATCATTTATGGGGATTGTCCAGGATAAACTGTCCCTCTGACCCATGATGTGTCCTTTAGGGGGATTGTCCAGGATAAACTGTCCCTCTATCCCATGATGGGTCCTAAAGTGAGATTGCCCGGGATAAACTGTCCCTCTGTCCCATGATGTGTCCTTTTATGGGATTGTCCAGGATAAACTGTCCCTCTGTGCCATGATGTGTCCTTTACGGAGTTTGTCCGGGATAATCTGTCCCTCTGTCCCATGAAGTGTAGTTTAGGGGGATTGTCCAGGATGAACTGTCCCTCTGTCCCATGATGTGTCCATTTATGGGATTATCCAGGATAAACTGTCCCTCTATCCCACGCTGTGTCCTTTAGGGGTATTGTCCGGGATAAACTGTCCCTCTGTCCATGATATGTACTTTTATGGGATTGTCCAGGATAAACTGTCCCTCTGTCCCATGGTGTGTCCTTTAGGGGGATTGTCCAGGATAAACTGTCCCACTGTCCATGATGTGTATGGGATTGTCCACGATAAACTGTCCCTCTGTCCCATGATGTGTACTTTTATGGGATTGTCCAGGTTAAACTCTCCCACTTTCCCATGGTGTGTCCTTTAGGGTGACTGTCCAGGATAAACTGTCCCTCTGTCCCATGATACGTCCATTTATGGGATTGTCCTGGATAAACTGTCCCTCTGTCCCATGATGTGTCCTTCTGGGAGATTGTCAGGGATAAACTGTCCCTCTGTCCCATGATGTGTCCTAAAGTGGGATTGCCCAGGATAAACTGTCCCTCTGTCCCATGGTGTGTCCTTTAGGGGAATTGTCCGGGATAAACTGTCCCTCTGTCCCATGAAGTGGAGTTTAGGGGGATTGTCCAGGATGAACTGTCCCTCTGACCCATGATGTGTCCTTTAGGGGGATTGTCCAGGATAAATTGTCCCTCTGTCCCATGATGTGTCCTAAAGTGGGATTGCCCAGGATAAACTGTCCCTCTGTCCCATGATGTGTCCTTTAGGGGATTGTCCAGGATAAACTGTCCCTCTGTCCCATGATGTGTCCTTTAGCGGGATTGTCCAGGATAAACTGTCCCTCTGTCCCATGATGTGTCCTTTAGGGGGATTGTCCAGGATAAACTTTTCCTCTGTCCCATGGTGTGTCCTGAAGGGGGATTGTCCAGGATAAAGTGTCCGTCTGTCCCATGATGTGTCCTTTAGGGGGATTATCCATGATAAACTGACCGTCTTTCCCATGATGTGTCCTTTTATGGGAATGTCCGGGATAAGCTGTCCCTCTGTCCCATGGTGTGTTCTTTAGGGGGATTGTCCAGGATAAACTGTCCCTCTATCCCATGATGTGTCCTTTTATGGGAATGTCCAGGATAAACTGTCCCTCTGTCCCATGGTGTGTCCCTTAGGGGAACTTTCGGGATAAACTGTTCCTCTGTCCCATGCTGTGTCCTTTAGTGCGATTGTCCAGGATAAACTGTCCCTCTGTCCCATGGTGTGTCCTTTAGGGGGATTGTCCGGGATAAACTGTCCCTCTGTCCCATGATGTGTCCTTTTATGGGATTGTCCAGGATAAACTGTCCCTCTGTCCCGTGATCTGTCTTTTAATGGGATTGTCCGGGATAAATTGTCCCTCTGTCCCATGGTATGTCCTTTAGGGGGATTGTCCAGGATAAACTGTCCCTCTGTCCCATGATGTGTCCTTTTATGGGATTGTCCGGGATAAACTGTCCCTCTGTCCATTATGTGTCCTTTTATGGGATTGTCCGGATAAACTGTCCCTCTGAGCCATGATGTGTCCTTTAGGGGGATTGTCCTGGATAAACTGTCCCCCTGTCCCATGATGTGTCCTTTAGGGGGATTTTCCGGGATAAACTGTCCCTCTGTCCCATGATGTGTCTTTAGGGGGATTTTCCAGGATAAACTGTCCCACTGTCCCATGATGTGTCCTTCTGGGGGGATTGTCCTTGATAAACTGTCCCTCTGTCCCATGGTGTGTCCTTTCGGGGGATTGTCCGGGATAAACAGTCCCTCTGTCCCATGGTGTGTCCTTTTATGGGATTGTCCGGAATAAACTTTCCCTGTGTCCCATGATGTGTGCTTTTATGGGATTTTCCGGGATAAACTGTCCCTGTGTCCCAAGATGTGTCCATTTATGGGATTGTCCAGGATAAACTGTCCCTCTCCCCATGATGTGTCCTTTAGGGGGATTGTCCAGGATGAACTGTCCCTCTGTCCCATGGTGTGTCCTTTAGGGGGATTGTCCAGGATAAACTGTCCCTCTGTCCCATGATGTGTCCTTTAGGGGGATTGTCCAGGATAAAGTGTCCCTCTGTCCCATGATGTGTCCTTTAGGGGGATTATCCATGATAAACTGTCCCTCTTTCCCATGATGTGTCCTTTTATGGGAATGTCCAGGATAAACTCTCCCTCTGTCCCATGGCGTGTCCTTTAGGGGGATTGTCCAGGATAAACTTTTCTCTGTCCCATAATGTGTCCTTTTATGGGATTGTCCGGGATAAACTGTCCCTCTCTCCCATGATGTGTCCTTTAGGGGGATTGTCCAGGATAAACTTCCCTCTGTCCCATAATGTGTCCTTTAATGGGATTCTCCAGGATGAACTGTCCCTCTGTCCCATGATGTGTCCTTTTATGGGATTGTCCGGGATAAACTTTCCCTCTGTCCATGATGTGTCCATTTATGGGATTGTCCGGGATAAACTGTCCCACTGTCCCATGGTGTGTCCTTTAAGGGGATTCTCCGGGATAAACTGTCGTTCTGCCCCATGCAGTGTCTTTTAGGAGGATTGTCCAGGATAAACTGTCCCTCTTTCCCATGGTCTGTCCTAAAGGGGGATTGTCCGGGATAAACTGTCCCTCTGTCCCACGATGCGTCCTTAGGGGGATTGTCCAGGATTAACTGTCCCTGTGTCCCATGATGTGTCCTTTTATGGGATTGTCTAGGATAAACTGTCCCTTCGTCCCATGATGTGTCCTTTAGGGGGATTGTCCAGGATAAACTGTCCCTCTGTCCCATGATGTGTCCTTAGGGGGATTGTCCGGGATAAACTGTCCCTCTGCCTCATGATGTGTCCTTTTATGGGATTGTTTAGGACAAACTGTCCCTCTGTCCCATGATGTGCCCTTTTATGGGAAGGTCCAGGGTAAACTGACCCTCTGTCCCATGGTGTGTCCTTTAGGATCATTGTCCGGGATAAACTGTCCCTCTGGCTCATGTTGTGTCCTTTTATGGGATTGTCCGGGATAAACTGTCCCTCTGTCCCATGATGTGTCCATTTATGGGATTGTCCAGGATAAACTGTCCCTCTGTCCCTTGATGAGTCCTTTCGGGGGATTGTCCAGGATAAACTGTCCCTCTGACCCATGATGTGTCCTTTAGTGGGATTGTCCACGATAAACTGTCCCTCTGTCCCACGATGCGTCCTTAGGGGGATTGTCCAGGATTAACTGTCCCTGTGTACCATGATGTGTCCTTTTATGGGATTGTCTAGGATAAACTGTCCCTCTGTCCCATGATGTGTCCTTTAGGGGGATTGTCCAGGATAAACTGTCCCTCTGTCCCATGATGTGTCCTTAGGGGGATTGTCCGGGATAAACTGTCCCTCTGCCCCGTGATGTGTCCTTTTATGGGATTGTTTAGGACAAACTGTCCCTCTGTCCCATGATGTGTCCTTTTATGGGAAGGTCCAGGGTAAACTGACCCTCTGTCCAATGGTGTGTCCTTTAGGATCATTGTCCGGGATAAACTGTCCCTCTGGCTCATGTTGTGTCCTTTTATGGGATTGTCCGGGATAAACTGTCCCTCTGTCCCATGATGTGTCCATTTATGGGATTGTCCAGGATAAACTGTCCCTCTGTCCCTTGATGAGTCCTTTCGGGGGATTGTCCAGGATAAACTGTCCCTCTGTCCCTTGATGTGTCCATTTATGGGATTGTCCGGGATAAACTGTCCCTCTATCCAATGATGTGTCCTTAAGGGTGATTGTCCATGATAAACTGTCCCTCTGTCCCATGATGTGTCCTTTACGGGGATTGTCCCTGATAAACTGTCCCTTGGTCCCATGATGTGTCCTTTAGGGGGATTGTCCATGATAAACTGTCCCTCACTCCCATGGTGTGTCCTTTAGGGGGATTGTCCAGGATAAACTGTCCCTCTGTCCCATGATGTGTCCATTTAATGGATTGTCCAGGATAAACTGTCCCTCTGTCCCATGATGTGTCCTTTAGGGTGATTGTCCAGGATGAACTGTCCCTCTGTCCCATGATGTGTCCATTTATGGGATTGTCCAGGATAAACTGTCCCTCTATCCCACGCTGTGTCCTTTAGGGGGATTGTCCGGGATAAACTGTCCCTGTGTCCATGATGTGTCCATTTATGGGATAGTCCAGGATAAACTGTCCCTCTGTCCATGATGAGTCCGTTTAAGGGATTGTCCAGGATAAACTGTCCCTCTGTCCCAAGATGTGTCCTTTAGGGGGATTGTCCAGGATAAACTGTCCCTCTGTCCCATGATGTGTCCTTTAGGGGATTGTCCAGGATAAACTGTCCCTCTGTCCCATGATGTGTCCTTTAGGGGATTGTCCAGGATAAACTGTCCCTCTGTCCCATGATGTGTCCTTTAGCGGGATTGTCCAGGATAAACTGTCCCTCTGTCCCATGGTGTGTCCTTTTGGGGGATTGTCCACGAGAAACTGTTCCTCTGTCCCATGGTGTGTCCCTTAGGGGGATTGTCCTGGATAAACTGACCCTCTCTCCCATGATGTGTCCTTTTATGGGATTGTCCAGGATAAACTGTCCCTCTGTCCCATGATGCGTCCGTATATGGGATTGTCCGGGATAAACTGTCCCTCTGTCCCATGATGTGTCCTTTAGGGGGATTGTCCGGGATAAACTGTCCCTCTGTCCCATGATGTGTCCTTTTATGGGATTGTCCGGGGTAAACTGTCCCTCTGTCCCATGATGTGTCCTTTTATGGGATTGTCCAGGATAAACTGTCCCTCTGTCCCACGATGTGTACTTTAGGGGGATTGTCAAGGATAAACTGTCCCTGTGTCCCATGATGTGTCCTTTAGGGCGATTATCCATGATAAACTGTCCGTCGGTCCATGATGTGTCCTTTCTGGTGATTGTCCTGGATAAACTATCCCTCTGTCTCATGATGTTTCCAATAATGGGATTGTCCAGGATAAACTGTCCCTCTTTCCCATGATGTGTCCTTTTATGGGAATGTCTAGGATATACTGTCCGACTGTCCCATGGTGTGTCCTTTAGGGGAATTTCCGGGATAAATTGTCCCTCTGTCCCATGGTGTGTCCTTTAGGGGGATTGTCCGGGATAAATTGTCCCTCTGCCCCATGAGGTGTCTTTTAGTGGGATTGTATAGGATAAACTGTCCCTCTGTCCCTAGATGTGCCCTTTTATGGGAATGTCCAGGATAAGCTGTCCCTCTGTCCCATGGTGTGACCTTAGGGGGATTGTCCGGGATAAACTGTCCCTCTGTCCCATGGTGTGTCCTTTAGGGTGATTGTCCAGGATAAACTGTCCCTGTGTCCCATGGTTTGTCCTTAGGGGGATTGTCCAGGATAAACTGTCCCTCTTTCCCATGAAGTTTCCTTTTTTGGGATTGTCGAGGATAAACTGTCCCTCTGTCCCATGATGTGTCCTTTTGGGGGATTGTCCAGGATAAACTGTCCCTCTGTCCCATGGTGTGTCCTTTAGGGATTTTGTCCAGGATAAACTGTCCCTCTGTCCCATGATGTGTCCATTTATGGGATTGTCCTGGATAAACTGTCCCTCTGTCCCATGAAGTGTCCTTTTACGGGATTATCCGGGTTAAACTGTCCCTCTGTCCATGATGTGTCCATTTAAGGGATTGTCCAGGATAAACTGTCTCTCTGTCCCATGGTCTGACCTTTAGGGGGATTGTCCGGGATAAACTGTCCCTCAGTACCTAGATGTGCCCTTTTATGGGAATGTCCGGGATAAACTGTCCCTCTGTCCATGATGTGTCCATTTATGGGATTGTCCAGGATAAACTGTCTCTCTGTCCCATGGTCTGACCTTTAGGGGGATTGTCCGGGATAAACTGTCCCTCTGTCCCTAGATGTGCCCTTTTATGGGAATGTCCGGGATATACTGTCCCACTGTCCCTAGATGTGCCCTTTTATGGGAATGTCCGGGATAAACTGTCCCTCTGTCCCATGATGTGTCCTTTTATGGGAATGTCCAGGATAAACTGTCCCTCTGTCCCATGGTGTGTCCTTTTATGGGATTGTCCGGGATAAACTGTCCCTCTGTCCCATGATGTGTCCTTTTATGGGAATGTCCAGGGTAAACTGTCCCTCTGTCCCATGATGTGTCCTTTTATGGGAATGTCCAGGATAAACTGTCCCTCTGTCCCATGGTGTGTCATTTAGGGGGATTGTCCGGGATAAACTGTCCCTCTGTCCATGATGTGTACTTTTATGGGAATGCCCAGGATAAACTGTCCCTCTGTCCCATGATGTGTACTTTTATGGGAATGTCCAGGATAAACTGTCCCTCTGTCCCATGATGTGTCCTTTTATGGGATTGTCCGGGATAAACTATCCCTCTGTCCATGATGTGTCCATTTATGGGATTGTCCAGGATAAACTGTCCCTCTGTCCCATGATGTGTCCTTTTATGGGATTGTCCAGGATAAACTGTCCCTCTGTCCCATGCTGTGTCCTTTTATGGGATTGTCCGGGATAAACTGTCCCTCTGTCCATGATGTGTCCATTTATGGGATTGTCCAGGATAAACTGTCCCTCTGTCCCATGATGTGTCCTTTTATGGGATTGTCCAGGATAAACTGTCCCTCTGTCCCATGATGTGTCCTTTTATGGGATTGTCCGGGATAAACTGTCCCTCTTCCATGATGTGTCCATTTATGGGATTGTCCAGGATAAACTGTCCCTCTGTCCCATGATGTGTCCTTTTATGTGATTGTCCGGGATAAACTATCCCTCTGTCCCTAGATGTGCCCTTTTATGGGAATGTCCGGGATAAACTGTCCCTCTGTCCCTAGATGTGCCCTTTTATGGGAATGTCCGGGATAAACTGTCCCTCTGTCCCATGATGTGTCCTTTTATGGGTATGTCCAGGATAAACTGTCCCTCTGTCCCATGGTGTGTCCTTTTATGGGATTGTCCGGGATAAACTGTCCCTCTGTCCCATGATGTGTCCTCTTATGGGAATGTCCAGGATAAACTGTCCCTCTGTCCCATGATGTGTCCTTTTATGGGAATGTCCAGGATAAACTGTCCCTCTGTCCCATGCAGTGTCCATTAGGGGGATTGTCCGGGATAAACTGTCCCTCTGTCCATGATGTGTACTTTTATGGGAATGTCCAGGATAAACTGTCCCTCAGTCCCATGATGTGTCCTTTTATGGGATTGTCCGGGATAAAATATCCCTCTGTCCATGATGTGTCCATTTATGGGATTGTCCAGGATAAACTGTCCCTCTGTCCCATGATGTGTCCTTTTATGGGATTGTCCAGGATAAACTGTCCCTCTGTCCCATGCTGTGTCCTTTTATGGGATTGTCCGGGATAAACTGTCCCTCTGTCCATGATGTGTCCATTTATGGGATTGTCCAGGATAAACTGTCCCTCTGTCCCATGATGTGACCTTTTATGGGATTGTCCAGGATAAACTGTCCCTCTGTCCCATGATGTGTCCTTTTATGAGATTGTCCGGGATAAACTGTCCCTCTGTCCATGATATGTCCATTTATGGGATTGTCCAGTATAAACTGTCCCTCTGTCCCATGATGTGTCCTTTTATGGGATTGTCCGGGATAAACTGTCCCAATGTCCATGATGTGTCCTTTTATGGGATTGGCCGGGATAAACTGTCCCTCTGTCCCATGATGTGTCCATTTTTGGGATTGTCCAGGATAAACTGTCCCTCTGCCTCATGATGTGTCCTTTCGGGGGATTGTCCTGGATTAACTGTCCCTCTGTCCCATGATGTGTCCTTTTGGGGGATTGTCCGGGATAAACTGTCCCTCTGTCCCATGATGTGTCCTTAAGGGGCATTGTCCAGGATAAACTATCCCTTCTCCCATGATGTGAACTTTAGGGGGATTGTCCAGGATAAACTGTCCCTCTGTCCCATGATGTGTCCTTTAGGGGGATTGTCCAGGATAAACTGTGCCTTTCTCCCATGATGTGTCCTAAGGTGGGATTGCACAGGATAAACTGTCCCTCTGTCCCATGATGTGTCCATTTATGGGATTGTCCAGGATAAATTGTCCCTCTCTCACATGTTGTGTCCTTTTATGGGATTGTCCATGATAAACTGTCCCTCTGTCCCATGGTGTGTGCTTTCGGGGGATTGTCCAGGATGAACTGTCCCTCTGTCCCATGGTGTGTCCTTTGGGGGATTGTCCACGATAAACTGTCCCTCTTTCCCATGGTGTGTCCTTTAGGGGGATTGTCCAGGATAAACTGTCCCTCCTTCCCATGGTGTATCATTTATGGGGATTGTCCAGGATAAACTGTCCCTCTGACCCATGATGTGTCCTTTAGGGGGATTGTCCAGGATAAACTGTCCCTCTATCCCATGATGGGTCCTAAAGTGAGATTGCCCGGGATAAACTGTCCCTCTGTCCCATGATGTGTCCTTTTATGGGATTGCCCAGGATAAACTGTCCCTCTGTGCCATGATGTGTCCTTTACGGAGTTTGTCCGGGATAATCTGTCCCTCTGTCCCATGAAGTGTAGTTTAGGGGGATTGTCCAGGATGAACTGTCCCTCTGTCCCATGATGTGTCCATTTATGGGATTATCCAGGATAAACTGTCCCTCTATCCCACGCTGTGTCCTTTAGGGGTATTGTCCGGGATAAACTGTCCCCCTGTCCATGATATGTACTTTTATGGGATTGTCCAGGATAAACTGTCCCTCTGTCCCATGGTGTGTCCTTTAGGGGGATTGTCCAGGATAAACTGTCCCACTGTCCATGATGTGTATGGGATTGTCCACGATAAACTGTCCCTCTGTCCCATGATGTGTACTTTTATGGGATTGTCCAGGTTAAACTCTCCCACTTTCCCATGGTGTGTCCTTTAGGGTGACTGTCCAGGATAAACTGTCCCTCTGTCCCATGATACGTCCATTTATGGGATTGTCCTGGATAAACTGTCCCTCTGTCCCATGATGTGTCCTTCTGGGAGATTGTCAGGGATAAACTGTCCCTCTGTCCCATGATGTGTCCTAAAGTGGGATTGCCCAGGATAAACTGTCCCTCTGTCCCATGGTGTGTCCTTTAGGGGAATTGTCCGGGATAAACTGTCCCTCTGTCCCATGAAGTGGAGTTTAGGGGGATTGTCCAGGATGAACTGTCCCTCTGACCCATGATGTGTCCTTTAGGGGGATTGTCCAGGATAAATTGTCCCTCTGTCCCATGATGTGTCCTAAAGTGGGATTGCCCAGGATAAACTGTCCCTCTGTCCCATGATGTGTCCTTTAGGGGATTGTCCAGGATAAACTGTCCCTCTGTCCCATGATGTGTCCTTTAGCGGGATTGTCCAGGATAAACTGTCCCTCTGTCCCATGGTGTGTCCTTTTGGGGGATTGTCCACGAGAAACTGTTCCTCTGTCCCATGGTGTGTCCCTTAGGGAGATTGTCCTGGATAAAATGACCCTCTCTCCCATGATGTGTCCTTTTATGGGATTGTCCAGGATAAACTGTCCCTCTGTCCCATGATGCGTCCATATATGGGATTGTCCGGGATAAACTGTCCCTCTGTCCCATGATGTGTCCTTTAGGGGGATTGTCCGGGATAAACTGTCCCTCTGTCCCATGATGTGTCCTTTTATGGGATTGTCCAGGATAAACTGTCCCTCTGTCCCACGATGTGTCCTTTAGGGGGATTGTCCAGGATAAACTGTCCCTGTGTCCCATGATGTGTCCTTTAGGGCGATTATCCATGATAAACTGTCCGTCGGTCCATGATGTGTCCTTTCGGGTGATTGTCCAGGATAAACTATCCCTCTGTCTCATGATGTTTCCAATAATGGGATTGTCCAGGATAAACTGTCCCTCTTTCCCATGATGTGTCCTTTTATGGGAATGTCTAGGATATACTGTCCCACTGTCCCATGGTGTGTCCTTTAGGGGGATTGTCCGGGATAAATTGTCCCTCTGCCCCATGAGGTGTCTTTTAGTGGGATTGTACAGGATAAACTGTCCCTCTGTCCCTTGATGTGCCCTTTTATGGGCATGTCCAGGATAAGCTGTCCCTCTGTCCCATGGTGTGACCTTAGGGGGATTCTCCGGGATAAACTGTCCCTCTGTCCCATGATGTGTCCTTTTATGGGATTGTCCGGGATAAACTGACGCTCTGTCCATGATGTGTCCTTTTATGGGAATCTCCAGGATAAACTGTCCCTCTGTCCCATGATGTGTCCTTTAAGAGGATTGTCCATGATAAACTGTCCATCTGTCCCATGATGTGTCTTTTTATGGGAATGTCCAGGATAAACTGTCCCTGTGTCCCATGATGTGTCCATTTAATGGATTGTCCAGGATAAACTGTCCCTCTGTCCCATGATGTGTCCTTTAGGGTGATTGTCCAGGATGAACTGTCCCTCTGTCCCATGATGTGTCCATTTATGGGATTGTCCAGGATAAACTGTCCCTCTATCCCACGCTGTGTCCTTTAGGGGGATTGTCCGGGATAAACTGTCCCTGTGTCCATGATGTGTCCATTTATGGGATAGTCCAGGATAAACTGTCCCTCTGTCCATGATGTGTCCGTTTAAGGGATTGTCCAGGATAAACTGTCCCTCTGTCCCATGATGTGTCCTTTAGGGGGATTGTCCAGAATAAACTGTCCCTCTGTCCCATGATGTGTCCTTTAGGGGATTGTCCAGGATAAACTGTCCCTCTGTCCCATGATGTGTCCTTTAGCGGGATTGTCCAGGATAAACTGTCCCTCTGTCCCATGGTGTGTCCTTTTGGGGGATTGTCCACGAGAAACTGTTCCTCTGTCCCATGGTGTGTCCATTTATGGGATTGTCCTCGATAAACTGTCCCTCTGTCCCATGATGTGTCCTTTTATGGGATTGTCCGGGATAAACTGTCCCTCTGTCCATGATGTGTCCATTTATGGGATTGTCCAGGATAAACTGTCTCTCTGTCCCATGGTGTGACCTTTAGGGGGATTGTCCGGGATAAACTGTCCCTCTGTCCCTAGATGTGCCCTTTTATGGGAATGTCCGGTATAATCTGTCCCTCTGTCCCTTGATGTGCCCTTTTATGGGAATGTCCGGGATAAACTGTCCCTCTGTCCCATGATGTGTCCTTTTATGGGAATGTCCAGGATAAACTGTCCCTCTGTCCCATGGTGTGTCCTTTTATGGGATTGTCCGGGATAAACTGTCCCTCTGTCCATGATGTGTCCATTTATGGGATTGTCCAGGATAAACTGTCCCTCTGTCCCATGCTGTGTCCTTTTATGGGATTGTCCAGGATAAACTGTCCCTCTGTCCATGATGTGCCCATTTATGGGATTGTCCTGGATAAACTGTCCCTCTGTCCCATGATGTGTCCTTTAGTGGGATTGTCCGGGATAAACAGTTCCTCAGTCCCACGGTGTGTCCTTTAGGGGGATTGTCCGGGATAAACAGTTCCTCTGTCCCATGATGAGTCCTTTAGGGGGATTGTCCAGGATAAACTGTCACTGTGTCCCATGGTGTGTCCTTTTATGGGATTGTCCAGGATAAACTGTCCCTCTATCCCACGCTGTGTCCTTTAGGGGGATTGTTCGGGATAAACTGTCCCTCTGTCCCATGATGTGTCCTTTTATGGGATTGTCCAGGATAAACTGTCCTTCTGTCCATGATGTGTCCTTTTATGGGAATCTCCAGGATAAACTGTCCCTCTGTCCCATGATGAGTCCTTTAAGAGGATTGTCCATGATAAACTGTCCATCTGTCCCATGGTGTGTCCTTTAGGGGGATTGTCCAGGATAAACTGTCCCACTGTCCATGATGTGTATGGGATTGTCCAGGATAAACTGTCCCTCTGTCCCATGATGTGTACTTTTATGGGATTGTCCAGGTTAAACTCTCCCACTTTCCCATGGTGTGTCCTTTAGGATGACTGTCCAGGATAAACTGTCCCTCTGTCCCATGATGCGTCCATTTATGGGATTGTCCTGGATAAACTGTCCCTCTGTCCCACGGTGTGTCCTGCTGGGAGATTGTCAGGGATAAACTGTCCCTCTGTCCCATGATGTGTCCTAAAGTGGGATTGCCCAGGATAAACTGTCCCTCTGTCCCATGGTGTGTCCTTTAAGGGAATTGTCCGGGATAAACTGTCCCTCTGTCCCATGAAGTGGAGTTTAGGGGGATTGTCCAGGATGAACTGTCCCTCTGACCCATGATGTGTCCTTTAGGGGGATTGTCCAGGATAAATTGTCCGTCTGTCCCATGATGTGTCCTAAAGTGGGATTGCCCAGGATAAACTGTCCCTCTGTCCCATGATGTGTCCTTTAGGGGATTGTCCATGATAAACTGTCCCTCTGTCCCATGATGTGTCCTTTAGCGGGATTGTCCAGGATAAACTGTCCCTCTGTCCCATGGTGTGTCCTTTTGGTGGATTGTCCACGAGAAACTGTTCCTCTGTCCCATGGTGTGTCCCTTAGGGAGATTGTCCTGGATAAACTGACCCTCTCTCCCATGATGTGTCCTTTTATGGGATTGTCCAGGATAAACTGTCCCTCTGTCCCATGATGCGTCCATATATGGGATTGTCCGGGATAAACTGTCCCTCTGTCCCATGATGTGTCCTTTAGGGGGATTGTCCGGGGTAAACTGTCCCTCTGTCCCATGATGTGTCCTTTTATGGGATTGTCCAGGATAAACTGTCCATCTGTCCCACGATGTGTCCTTTAGGGGGATTGTCCAGGATAAACTGTCCCTGTGTCCCATGATGTGTCCTTTAGGGCGATTATCCATGATAAACTGTCCGTCGGTCCATGATGTGTCCTTTCGGGTGATTGTCCAGGATAAACTATCCCTCTGTCTCATGATGTTTCCAATAATGGGATTGTCCAGGATAAACTGTCCCTCTTTCCCATGATGTGTCCTTTTATGGGAATGTCTAGGATATACTGTCCCACTGTCCCATGGTGTGTCCTTTAGGGGAATTTCCGGGATAAATTGTCCCTCTGTCCCATGGTGTGTCCTTTAGGGGGATTGTCCGGGATAAATTGTCCCTCTGCCCCATGAGGTGTCTTTTAGTGGGATTGTACAGGATAAACTGTCCCTCTGTCCCTTGATGTGCCCTTTTATGGGAATGTCCAGGATAAGCTGTCCCTCTGTCCCATGGTGTGACCTTAGGGGGATTCTCCGGGATAAACTGTGCCTCTGTCCCATGATGTGTCCTTTTATGGGATTGTCCGGGATAAACTGTCCCTCTGTCCATGATGTGTCCATTTATGGGATTGTCCAGGATAAACTGTCCCTCTGTCCATGATGTGCCCATTTATGGGATTGTCCTGGATAAACAGTCCCTCTGTCCCATGATGTGTCCTTTTATGGGAATGTCCAGGATAAACTGTCCCTGTGTCCCATGATGTGTCCATTTAATGGATTGTCCAGGATAAACTGTCCCTCTGTCCCATGATGTGTCCTTTAGGGTGATTGTCCAGGATGAACTGTCCCTCTGTCCCATGATGTGTCCATTTATGGGATTGTCCAGGATAAACTGTCCCTCTATCCCACGCTGTGTCCTTTAGGGGGATTGTCCGGGATAAACTGTCCCTGAGTCCATGATGTGTCCATTTATGGGATAGTCCAGGATAAACTGTCCCTCTGTCCATGATGTGTCCGTTTAAGGGATTGTCCAGGATAAACTGTCCCTCTGTCCCATGATGTGTCCTTTAGGGGATTGTCCAGGATAAACTGTCCCTCTGTCCCATGATGTGTCCTTTAGCGGGATTGTCCAGGATAAACTGTCCCTCTGTCCCATGGTGTGTCCTTTTGGGGGATTGTAAACGAGAAACTGTTCCTCTGTCCCATGGTGTGTCCATTTATGGGATTGTCCTCGATAAACTGTCCCTCTGTCCCATGATGTGTCCTTTTATGGGATTGTCCGGGATAAACTGTCCCTCTGTCCATGATGTGTCCATTTATGGGATTGTCCAGGATAAACTGTCTCTCTGTCCCATGGTGTGACCTTTAGGGGGATTGTCCGGGATAAACTGTCCCTCTGTCCCTAGATGTGCCCTTTTATGGGAATGTCCGGGATAAACTGTCCCTCTGTCCCTAGATGTGCCCTTTTATGTGAATGTCCGGGATAAACTGTCCCTCTGTCCCATGATGTGTCCTTTTATGGGAATGTCCAGGATAAACTGTCCCTCTGTCCCATGGTGTGTCCTTTTATGGGATTGTCCGGGATAAACTGTCCCTCTGTCCATGATGTGTCCATTTATGGGATTGTCCAGGATAAACTGTCCCTCTGTCCCATGCTGTGTCCTTTTATGGGATTGCCCAGGATAAACTGTCCCTCTGTCCCATGGTGTGTCCTTTTGGGGGATTGTCCACGAGAAACTGTTCCTCTGTCCCATGGTGTGTCCCTTACGGGGATTGTCCTGGATAAACTGACCCTCACTCCCATGATGTGTCCTTTTATGGGATTGTCCAGGATAAACTGTCCCTCTGTCCCATGATGCGTCCGTATATGGGATTGTCCGGGATAAACTGTCCCTCTGTCCCATGATGTGTCCTTTAGGGTGATTGTCCGGGATAAACTGTCCCTCTGTCCCATGATGTGTCCTTTTATGGGAATGTCCGGGGTAAACTGTCCCTCTGTCCCATGATGTGTCCTTTTATGGGATTGTCCAGGATAAACTGTCCCTGTGTCCCATTATGTGTCCTTTAGGGCCATTATCCATGATAAACTGTCCGTCGGTCCATGATGTGTCCTATCGGGTGATTGTCCAGGATAAACTATCCCTCTGTCTCATGATGTTTCCAATAATGGGATTGTCCAGGATAAACTGTCCCTCTTTCCCATGATGTGTCCTTTTATGGGAATGTCTAGGATATACTGTCCCACTGTCCCATGGTGTGTCCTTTAGGGGAATTTCCGGGATAAATTGTCCCTCTGTCCCATGGTGTGTCCTTTAGGGGGATTGTCCGGGATAAATTGTCCCTCTGCCCCATGAGGTGTCTTTTAGTGGGATTGTACAGGATAAACTGTCCCTCTGTCCCTAGATGTGCCCTTTTATGGGAATGTCCAGGATATGCTGTGCCTCTGTCCCATGGTGTGACCTTAGGGGGATTGTCCGGGATAAACTGTCCCTCTGTCCCATGGTGTGTCCTTTAGGGTGATTGTCCAGGATAAACTGTCCCTGTGTCCCATGGTTTGTCCTTAGGGGGATTATCCAGGATAAACTGTCCCTCTTTCCCATGAAGTTTCCTTTTTTGGGATTGTCCAGGATAAACTGTCCCTCAGTCCCATGATGTGTCCTTTAGGGGGATTGTCCAGGATAAACTGTCCCTCTGTCCCATGGTGTGTCCTTTAGGGATTTTGTCCAGGATAAACTGTCCCTCTGTCCCAAGATGAGTCCTTTAAGAGGATTGTCCATGATAAACTGTCCATCTGTCCCATGATGTGTCCTTTTATGGGAATGTCCAGGATAAACTGTCCCTGTGTCCCATGATGTGTCCATTTAATGGATTGTCCGGGATAAACTGTCCCTCTGTCCCATGATGTGTCCTTTAGGGTGATTGTCCAGGATGAACTGTCCCTCTGTCCCATGATGTGTCCATTTATGCGATTGTCCAGGATAAACTGTCCCTCTATCCCACGCTGTGTCCTTTAGGGGGATTGTCCGGGATAAACTGTCCCTGTGTCCATGATGTGTCCTTTTATGGGATTGTCCGGGATAAACTATCCCTCTGTCCATGATGTGTCCATTTATGGGATAATCCAGGATAAACTGTCCCTCTGTCCCATGATGTGTCCTTTTATGGGATTGTCCAGGATAAACTGTCCCTCTGTCCCATGCTGTGTCCTTTTATGGGATTGTCCGGGATAAACTGTCCCTCTGTCCATGATGTGTCCATTTATGGTATTGTCCAGGATAAACTGTCCCTCTGTCCCATGATGTGTCCTTTTATGGGATTGTCCAGGATAAACTGTCCCTCTGTCCCATGATGTGTCCTTTTATGAGATTGTCCGGGATAAACTGTCCCTCTGTCCATGATGTGTCCATTTATGGGATTGTCCAGGATAAACTGTCCCTCTGTCCCATGATGTGTCCTTTTATGGGATTGTCCGGGATAAACTGTCCCAATGTCCATGATGTGTCCTTTTATGGGATTGGCCGGGATAAACTGTCCCTCTGTCCCATGATGTGTCCATTTTTGGGATTGTCCAGGATAATCTGTCCCTCTGCCCCATGATGTGTCCTTTCGGGGGATTGTCCTGGATTAACTGTCCCTCTTGTCCCATGATGTGTCCTTTTGGGGGATTGTCCGGGATAAACTGTCCCTCTGTCCCATGATGTGTCCTTAAGGGGCATTGTCCAGGATAAACTATCCCTTCTCCCATGATGTGAACTTTAGGGGGATTGTCCAGGATAAACTGTCCCTCTGTCCCATGATGTGTCCTTTAGGGGGATTGTCCAGGATAAACTGTGCCTTTGTCCCATGATGTGTCCTAAGGTGGGATTGCACGGGATAAACTGTCCCTCTGTCCCATGATGTGTCCATTTATGGGATTGTCCAGGATAAATTGTCCCTCTCTCACATGTTGTGTCCTTTTATGGGATTGTCCATGATAAACTGTCCCTCTGTCCCATCTTGTGTGCTTTCGGGGGATTGTCCAGGATGAACTGTCCCTCTGTCCCATGGTGTGTCCTTTGGGGGATTGTCCACGATAAACTGTCCCTCTTTCCCATGGTGTGTCCTTTAGGGGGATTGTCCAGGATAAACTGTCCCTCCTTCCCATGGCGTATCCTTTATGGGGATTGTCCAGGATAAACTGTCCCTCTGACCCATGATGTGTCCTTTAGGGGGATTGTCCAGGATAAACTGTCCCTCTATCCCATGATGGGTCCTAAAGTGGGATTGCCCGGGATAAACTGTCCCTCTGTCCCATGATGTGTCCTTTTATGGGATTGTCCAGGATAAACTGTCCCTCTGTCCCATGATGTGTCCTTTAGGGAGTTTGTCCGGGATAATCTGTCCCTCTGTCCCATGACGTGTCCTTTAGGGGGATTGTCCGGGATAAACTGTCCCTCTGTCCCATGAAGTGTAGTTTAGGGGGATTGTCCAGGATGAACTGTACCTCTGTCCCATGATGTGTCCATTTATGGGATTATCCAGGATAAACTGTCCCTCTATCCCACGCTGTGTCCTTTAGGGGTATTGTCCGGGATAAACTGTCCCTCTGTCCATGATGTGTACTTTTATGGGATTGTCCAGGATAAACTGTCCCTCTGTCCCATGGTGTGTCCTTTAGGGGGATTGTCCAGGATAAACTGTCCCACTGTCCATGATGTGTATGGGATTGTCCAGGATAAACTGTCCCTCTGTCCCATGATGTGTACTTTTATGGGATTGTCCAGGTTAAACTCTCCCACTTTCCCATGGTGTGTCCTTTAGGGTGACTGTCCAGGATAAACTGTCCCTCTGTCCCATGATGTGTCCTTCTGGGAGATTGTCAGGGATAAACTGTCCCTCTGTCCCATGATGTGTCCTAAAGTGGGATTGCCCAGGATAAACTGTCCCTCTGTCCCATGGTGTGTCCTTTAGGGGAATTGTCCGGGATAAACTGTCCCTCTGTCCCATGAAGTGGAGTTTAGGGGGATTGTCCAGGATGAACTGTCCCTCTGACCCTTGATGTGTCCTTTAGGGGGATTGTCCAGGATAAATTGTCCCTCTGTCCCATGATGTGTCCTAAAGTGGGATTGCCCAGGATAAACTGTCCCTCTGTCCCATGATGTGTCCTTTAGGGGATTGTCCATGATAAACTGTCCCTCTGTCCCATGATGTGTCCTTTAGCGGGATTGTCCATGATAAACTGTCCCTCTGTCCCATGGTGTGTCCTTTTGGGGGATTGTCCACGAGAAACTGTTCCTCTGTCCCATGGTGTGTCCCTTAGGGAGATTGTCCTGGATAAACTGACCCTCTCTCCCATGATGTGTCCTTTTATGGGATTGTCCAGGATAAACTGTCCCTCTGTCCCATGATGCGTCCATATATGGGATTGTCCGGGATAAACTGTCCCTCTGTCCCATGATGTGTCCTTTAGGGGGATTGTCCGGGATAAACTGTCCCTCTGTCCCATGATGTGTCCTTTTATGGGATTGTCCAGGATAAACTGTCCCTCTGTCCCACGATGTGTCCTTTAGGGGGATTGTCCAGGATAAACTGTCCCTGTGTCCCATGATGTGTCCTTTAGGGCGATTATCCATGATAAACTGTCCGTCGGTCCATGATGTGTCCTTTCGGGTGATTGTCCAGGATAAACTATCCCTCTGTCTCATGATGTTTCCAATAATGGGATTGTCCAGGATATACTGTCCCTCTTTCCCATGATGTCTCCTTTTATGGGAATGTCTAGGATATACTGTCCCACTGCCCATGGTGTGTCCTTTAGGGGAATTTCCGGGATAAATTGTCCCTCTGTCCCATGGTGTGTCCTTTAGGGGGATTGTCCGGGATAAATTGTCCCTCTGCCCCATGAGGTGTCTTTTAGTGGGATTGTACAGGATAAACTGTCCCTCTGTCCCTTGATGTGCCCTTTTATGGGAATGTCCAGGATAAGCTGTCCCTCTGTCCCATGGTGTGACCTTAGGGGGATTCTCCGGGATAAACTGTCCCTCTGTCCCATGATGTGTCCTTTTATGGGATTGTCCGGGATAAACTGTCCCTCTGTCCATGATGTGTCCATTTATGGGATTGACCAGGATAAACTGTCCCTCTGTCCATGATGTGCCCATTTATGGGATTGTCCTGGATAAACTGTCCCTCTGACCCATGCTGTGTCCTTTTATGGGATTGTCCAGGATAAAATGTCCCTCTGTCCATGATGTGCCCATTTATGGGATTGTCCTGGATAAACTGTCCCTCTGTCCCATGATGTGTCCTTTAGTGGGATTGTCCGGGATAAACAGTTCCTCTGTCCCATGGTGTGTCCTTTAGGGGGATTGTCCGGGCTTAACAGTTCCTCTGTCCCATGATGTGTCCTTTAGGGGGATTGTCCAGGATAAACTGTCCCTGTGTCCCATGGTGTGTCCTTTTATGGGATTGTCCAGGATAAACTGTCCCTCTATCCCACGCTGTGTCCTTTAGGGGGATTGTTCGGGATAAACCGTCCCTCTGTCCCATGATGTGTCCTTTATGGGATTGTCCAGGATAAACTGTCGCTCTGTCCATGATGTGTCCTTTTATGGGAATGCCCAGGATAAACTGTCCCTCTGTCCCATGATGTGTCCTTTAAGAGGATTGTCCATGATAAACTGTCCATCTGTCCCATGATGTGTCCTTTTATGGGAATGTCCAGGATAAACTGTCCCTGTGTCCCATGATGCGTCCATTTATTGGATTGTCCAGGATAAACTGTCCCTCTGTCCCATGATGTGTCCTTTAGGGTGATTGTCCAGGATGAACTGTCCCTCTGTCCCATGATGTGTCCATTTATGGGATTGTCCAGGATAAACTGTCCCTCTGTCCCATGATGTGTCCTTTAGCGGGATTGTCCAGGATAAACTGTCCCTCTATCCCACGCTGTGTCCTTTAGGGGGATTGTCCGGGATAAACTGTCCCTGTGTCCATGATGTGTCCATTTATGGGGTAGTCCAGGATAAACTGTCCCTCTGTCCATGATGTGTCCGTTTAAGGGATTGTCCAGGATAAACTGTCCCTCTGTCCCATGATGTGTCCTTTAGGGGGATTGTCCAGGATAAACTGTCCCTCTGTCCCATGATGTGTCCTTTAGGGGATTGTCCAGGATAAACTGTCCCTCTGTCCCATGATGTGTCCTTTAGCGGGATTGTCCAGGATAAACTGTCCCTCTGTCCCATGGTGTGTCCTTTTGGGGGATTGTCCACGAGAAACTGTTCCCCTGTCCCATGGTGTGTCCCTTAGGGGGATTGTCCTGGATAAACTGACCCTCTCTCCCATGATGTGTCCTTTTATGGGATTGTCCAGGATAAACTGTCCCTCTGTCCCATGATGCGTCCGTATATGGGATTGTCCGGGATAAACTGTCCCGCTGTCCCATGATGTGTCCTTTAGGGGGATTGTCCGGGATAAACTGTCCCTCTGTCCCATGATGTGTCCTTTTATGGGATTGTCCGGGGTAAACTGTCCCTCTGTCCCATGATGTGTCCTTTTATGGGATTGTCCAGGATAAACTGTCCCTCTGTCCCACGATGTGTCCTTTAGGGGGATTGTCCAGGATAAACTGTCCCTGTGTCCCATGATGTTTCCTTTAGGGCGATTATCCACGATAAACTGTCCGTCGGTCCATGATGTGCCCTTTCGGGTGATTGTCCAGGATAAACTATCCCTCTGTCTCATGATGTTTCCAATAATGGGATTGTCCAGGATAAACTGTCCCTCTTTCCCATGATGTGTCCTTTTATGGGAATGTCTAGGATATACTGTCCCACTGTCCCATGGTGTGTCCTTTAGGGGAATTTCCGGGATAAATTGTCCCTCTGTCCCACGGTGTGTCCTTTAGGGTGATTGTCCGGGATAAATTGTCCCTCTGCCCCATGAGGTGTCTTTTAGTGGGATTGTACAGGATAAACTGTCCATCTGTCCCTAGATGTGCCCTTTTATGGGAATGTCCAGGATAAGCTGTCCCTCTGTCCCATGGTGTGACCTTAGGGGGATTGTCCGGGATAAACTGTCCCTCTGTCCCATGGTGTGTCCTTTAGGGTGATTGTCCAGGATAAACTGTCCCTGTCCCATGGTTTGTCCTTAGGGGGATTATCCAGGATAAACTGTCCCTCTTTCCAATGAAGTTTCCTTTTTTGGGATTGTCCAGGATAAACTGTCCCTCTGTCCCATGATGTGTTCTTTAGGGGGATTGTCCAGGATAAACTGTCCCACTGTCCCATGGTGTGTCCTTTAGGGATTTTGTCCAGGATAAACTGTCCCTCTGTCCCATGATGTGTCCATTTATGGGATTGTCCTGGATAAACTGTCCCTCTGTCCCATGAAGTGTCCTTTTATGGGATTGTCCGGGATAAACTGTCCCTCTGTCCATGATGTGTCCATTTATGGGATTGTCCAGGATAAACTGTCTCTCTGTCCCATGGTGTGACCATTAGGGGGATTGTCCGGGATAAACTGTCCCTCTGTCCCTAGATGTGCCCTTTTATGGGAATGTCCGGGATAAACTGTCCCTCTGTCCCTAGATGTGCCCTTTTATGGGAATGTCCGGGATAAATTGTCCCTCTGTCCCATGATGTGTCCTTTTATGGGAATGTCCAGGATAAACTGTCCCTCTGCCCCATGGTGTGTCCTTTTATGGGATTGTCCGGGATAAACTGTCCCTCTGTCCATGATGTGTCCATTTATGGGATTGTCCAGGATAAACTGTCCCTCTGTCCCATGCTGTGTCCTTTTATGGGATTGTCCAGGATAAACTGTCCCTCTGTCCATGATGTGCCCATTTATGGGATTGTCCTGGATAAACTGTCCCTCTGTCCCATGATGTGTCCTTTAGTGGGATTGTCCGGGATAAACAGTTCCTCTGTCCCATGGTGTGTCCTTTAGGGGGATTGTCCGGGATAAACAGTTCCTCTGTGCCATGATGTGTCCTTTAGGGGGATTGTTCGGGATAAACTGTCCCTCTGTCCCATGATGTGTCCTTTTATGGGATTGTCCAGGATAAACTGTCCCTCTGTCCATGATGTGTCCTTTTATGGGAATATCCAGGATAAACTGTCCCTCTGTCCCATGATGAGTCCTTTAAGAGGATTGTCCATGATAAACTGTCCATCTGTCCCATGATGTGTCCATTTATTGGAATGTCCAGGATAAACTGTCCCTGTGTCCCATGATGTGTCCATTTAATGGATTGTCCAGGATAAACTGTCCCTCTGTCCCATGATGTGTCCTTTAGGGTGATTGTCCAGGATGAACTGTCCCTCTGTCCCATGATGTGTCCATTTATGGGATTGTCCAGGATAAACTGTCCCTCGATCCCACGCTGTGTCCTTTAGGGGGATTGTCCGGGATAAACTGTCCCTGTGTCCATGATGTGTCCATTTATGGGATAGTCCAGGATAAACTGTCCCTCTGTCCATGATGTGTCCGTTTAAGGGATTGTCCAGGATAAACTGTCCCTCTGTCCCATGATGTGTCCTTTAGGGTGATTGTCCAGGATGAACTGTCCCTCTGTCCCATGATGTGTCCATTTATGGGATTGTCCAGGATAAACTGTCCCTCTATCCCACGCTGTGTCCTTTAGGGGGATTGTCAGCGATAAACTCTCCCTCTGTCCATGATGTGCCCTTTTATGGGAATGTCCGGGATAAACTGTCCCTCTGTCCCTAGATGTGCCCTTTTATGGGAATGTCCGGGATAAACTGTCCCTCTGTCCCATGATGTGTCCTTTTATGGGAATGTCCAGGATAAACTGTCCCTCTGTCCCATGGTGTGTACTTTTATGGGATTGTCCGGGATAAACTGTCCCTCTGTCCCATGATGTGTCCTTTTATGGGAATGTCCAGGATAAACTGTCCCTCTGTCCCATGATGTGTCATTTTATGGGATTGTCCGGGATAAACTATCCCTCTGTCCATGATGTGTCCATTTATGGGATTGTCCAGGATAAACTGTCCCTCTGTCCCATGATGTGTCCTTTTAAGGGATTGTCCAGGATAAACTGTCCCTCTGTCCCATGCTGTGTCCTTTTATGGGATTGTCCGGGATAAACTGTCCCTCTGTCCATGATGTGTCCATTTATGGGATTGTCCAGGATAAACTGTCCCTCTGTCCCATGATGTGTCCTTTTATGGGATTGTCCAGGATAAACTGTCCCTCTGTCCCATGATGTGTCCTTTTATGGGATTGTCCGGGATAAACTGTCCCTCTGTCCATGATGTGTCCATTTATGGGATTGTCCAGGATAAACTGTCCCTCTGTCCCATGATGTGTCCTTTTATGGGATTGTCCGGGATAAACTGTCCCTCTGTCCCTAGATGTGCCCTTTTATGGGAATGTCCGGGATAAACTGTCCCTCTGTCCCTAGATGTGCCCTTTTATGGGAATGTCCGGGATAAACTGTCCCTCTGTCCCATGATGTGTCCTTTTATGGGAATGTCCAGGATAAGCTGTCCCTCTGTCCCATGGTGTGTCCTTTTATGGGATTGTCCGGGATAAACTGTCCCTCTGTCCCATGATGTGTCCTCTTACGGGAATGTCCAGGATAAACTGTCCCTCTGTCCCATGATGTGTCCTTTTATGGGAATGTCCAGGATAAACTGTCCCTCTGTCCCATGCAGTGTCCATTAGGGGGATTGTCCGGGATAAATTGTCCCTCTGTCCATGATGTGTACTTTTATGGGAATGTCCAGGATAAACTGTCCCTCTGTCCCATGATGTGTCCTTTTATGGGAATGTCCAGGATAAACTGTCCCTCTGTCCCATGCAGTGTCCATTAGGGGGATTGTCCGGGATAAACTGTCCCTCTGTCCATGATGTGTCCTTTTATGGGAATGTCCAGGATAAACTGTCCCTCTGTCCCATGCAGTGTCCATTAGGGGGATTGTCCGGGATAAACTTTCCCTCTGTCCATGATGTGTACTTTTATGGGAATGTCCAGGATAAACTGTCCCTCTGTCCCATGATGTGTACTTTTATGGGAATGTCCAGGATAAACTGTCCCTCTGTCCCATGATGTGTCCTTTTATGGGATTGTCCGGGATAAACTATCCCTCTGTCCATGATGTGTCCTTTTATGGGAATGTCCAGGATAAACTGTCCCTCTGTCCCATGATGAGTCCTTTAAGAGGATTGTCCATGATAAACTGTCCATCTGTCCCATGATGTGTCCTTTTATTGGAATGTCCAGGATAAACTGTCCCTGTGTCCCATGATGTGTCCATTTAATGGATTGTCCAGGATAAACTGTCCCTCTGTCCCATGATGTGTCCTTTAGGGTGATTGTCCAGGATGAACTGTCCCTCTGTCCCATGATGTGTCCATTTATGGGATTGTCCAGGATAAACTGTCCCTCTATCCCACGCTGTGTCCTTTAGGGGGATTGTCCGGGATAAACTGTCCCTGTGTCCATGATGTGTCCATTTATGGGATAGTCCAGGATAAACTGTCCCTCTGTCCATGATGTGTCCGTTTAAGGGATTGTCCAGGATAAACTGTCCCTCTGTCCCATGATGTGTCCTTTAGGGTGATTGTCCAGGATGAACTGTCCCTCTGTCCCATGATGTGTCCATTTATGGGATTGTCCAGGATAAACTGTCCCTCTATCCCACGCTGTGTCCTTTAGGGGGATTGTCTGGGATAAACTTTCCCTCTGTCCATGATGTGCCCTTTTATGGGAATGTCCGGGATAAACTGTCCCTCTGTCCCACGATGCGTCCTTAGGGGGATTGTCCAGGATTAACTGTCCCTGTGTCCCATGATGTGTCCTTTTATGGGATTGTCTAGGATAAACTGTCCCTCTGTCCCATGATGTGTCCTTTAGGGGGATTGTCCAGGATAAACTGTCCCTCTGTCCCATGAGGTGTCCTTAGGGGGATTGTCCGGGATAAACTGTCCCTCTGCCTCATGATGTGTCCTTTTATGGGATTGTTTAGGACAAACTGTCCCTCTGTCCCATGATGTGTCCTTTTATGGGAAGGTCCAGGGTAAACTGACCCTCTGTCCCATGGTGTGTCCTTTAGGATCATTGTCCGGGATAAACTGTCCCTCTGGCTCATGTTGTGTCCTTTTATGGGATTGTCCGGGATAAACTGTCCCTCTGTCCCATGATGTGTCCATTTATGGGATTGTCCAGGATAAACTGTCCCTCTGTCCCTTGATGAGTCCTTTCGGGGGATTGTCCAGGATAAACTGTCCCTCTGACCCATGATGTGTCCTTTAGTGGGATTGTCCACGATAAACTGTCCCTCTGTCCCACGATGCGTCCTTAGGGGGATTGTCCAGGATTAACTGTCCCTGTGTCCCATGATGTGTCCTTTTATGGGATTGTCTAGGATAAACTGTCCCTCTGTCCCATGATGTGTCCTTTAGGGGGATTGTCCAGGATAAACTGTCCCTCTGTCCCATGATGTGTCCTAAGGGGGATTGTCCGGGATAAACTGTCCCTCTGCCCCATGATGTGTCCTTTTATGGGATTGTTTAGGACAAACTGTCCCTCTGTCCCATGATGTGTCCTTTTATGGGAAGGTCCAGGGTAAACTGACCCTCTGTCCCATGGTGTGTCCTTTAGGATCATTGTCCGGGATAAACTGTCCCTCTGGCTCATGTTGTGTCCTTTTATGGGATTGTCCGGGATAAACTGTACCTCTGTCCCATGATGTGTCCATTTATGGGATTGTCCAGGATAAACTGTCCCTCTGTCCCTTGATGAGTCCTTTCGGGGGATTGTCCAGGATAAAATGTCCCTCTGACCCATGATGTGTCCTTTAGTGGGATTGTCCATGATAAACTGTCCCTCTGTCCCTTGATGTGTCCATTTATGGGATTGTCCGGGATAAACTGTCCCTCTATCCAATGATGTGTCCTTAAGGGTGATTGTCCATGATAAACTGTCCCTCTGTCCCATGATGTGTCCTTTACGGGGATTGTCCCTGATAAACTGTCCCTTGGTCCCATGATGTGTCCTTTAGGGGGATTGTCCATGATAAACTGTCCCTCACTCCCATGGTGTGTCCTTTAGGGGGATTGTCCAGGATAAACTGTCCCTCTGTCCCATGATGTGTCCATTTAATGGATTGTCCAGGATAAACTGTCCCTCTGTCCCATGATGTGTCCTTTAGGGTGATTTTCCAGGATGAACTGTCCCTCTGTCCCATGATGTGTCCATTTATGGGATCGTCCAGGATAAACTGTCCCTCTATCCCACGCTGTGTCCTTTAGGGGGATTGTCCGGGATAAACTGTCCCTGTGTCCATGATGTGTCCATTTATGGGATAGTCCAGGATAAACTGTCCCTCTGTCCATGATGAGTCCGTTTAAGGGATTGTCCAGGATAAACTGTCCCTCTGTCCCATGATGTGTCCTGAAGGGGGATTGTCCAGGATAAACTGTCCCTCTGTCCCATGATGTGTCCTTTAGGGGATTGTCCAGGATAAACTGTCCCTCTGTCCCATGATGTGTCCTTTAGGGGATTGTCCAGGATAAACTGTCCCTCTGTCCCATGATGTATCCTTTAGCGGGATTGTCCAGGATAAACTGTCCCTCTGTCCCATGGTGTGTCCTTTTGGGGGATTGTCCACGAGAAACTGTTCCTCTGTCCCATGGTGTGTCCCTTAGGGGGATTGTCCTGGATAAACTGACCCTCTCTCCCATGATGTGTCCTTTTATGGGATTGTCCAGGATAAACTGTCCCTCTGTCCCATGATGCGTCCTTTAGGGGGATTGTCCGGGATAAACTGTCCCTCTGTCCCATGATGTGTCCTTTTATGGGATTGTCCGGGGTAAACTGTCCCTCTGTCCCATGATGTGTCCTTTTATGGGATTGTCCAGGATAAACTGTCCCTCTATCCCACGATGTGTCCTTTAGGGGGATTGTCCAGGATAAACTGTCCCTGTGTCCCATGATGTGTCCTTTAGGGCGATTATCCACGATAAACTGTCCGTCGGTCCATGATGTGCCCTTTCGGGTGATTGTCCAGGATAAACTATCCCTCTGTCTCATGATGTTTCCAATAATGGGATTGTCCAGGATAAACTGTCCCTCTTTCCCATGATGTGTCCTTTTATGGGAATGTCTAGGATATACTGTCCCACTGTCCCATGGTGTGTCCTTTAGGGGAATTTCCGGAATATATTGTCCCTCTGTCCCATGGTGTGTCCTTTAGGGTGATTGTCCGGGATAAATTGTCCCTCTGCCCCATGAGGTGTCTTTTAGTGGGATTGTACAGGATAAACTGTCCCTCTGTCCCTAGATGTGCCCTTTTATGGGAATGTCCAGGATAAGCTGTCCCTCTGTCCCATGGTGAGACCTTAGGGGGATTGTCCGGGATAAACTGTCCCTCTGTCCCATGGTGTGTCCTTTAGGGTGATTGTCCAGGATAAACTTTCCTTGTCCCATGGTTTGTCCTTAGGGGGATTATCCCGGATAAACTGTCCCTCTTTCC
This sequence comes from Carcharhinus amblyrhynchos, assembly GCF_965287045.1. Lineage (NCBI taxonomy): Eukaryota > Metazoa > Chordata > Chondrichthyes > Carcharhiniformes > Carcharhinidae > Carcharhinus > Carcharhinus amblyrhynchos. The sequence continues at coordinate 528,688 of NC_137360.1, forward strand.
AATGAAGTTTCCTTTTTTGGGATTGTCCAGGATAAACTGTCCCTCTGTCCCATGATGTGTTCTTTAGGGGGATTGTCCAGGATAAACTGTCCCACTGTCCCATGGTGTGTCCTTTAGGGATTTTGTCCAGGATAAACTGTCCCTCTGTCCCATGATGTGTCCATTTATGGGATTGTCCTGGATAAACTGTCCCTCTGTCCCATGAAGTGTCCTTTTATGGGATTGTCCGGGATAAACTGTCCCTCTGTCCATGATGTGTCCATTTATGGGATTGTCCAGGATAAACTGTCTCTCTGTCCCATGGTGTGACCATTAGGGGGATTGTCCGGGATAAACTGTCCCTCTGTCCCTAGATGTGCCCTTTTATGGGAATGTCCGGGATAAACTGTCCCTCTGTCCCTAGATGTGCCCTTTTATGGGAATGTCCGGGATAAATTGTCCCTCTGTCCCATGATGTGTCCTTTTATGGGAATGTCCAGGATAAACTGTCCCTCTGCCCCATGGTGTGTCCTTTTATGGGATTGTCCGGGATAAACTGTCCCTCTGTCCATGATGTGTCCATTTATGGGATTGTCCAGGATAAACTGTCCCTCTGTCCCATGCTGTGTCCTTTTATGGGATTGTCCAGGATAAACTGTCCCTCTGTCCATGATGTGCCCATTTATGGGATTGTCCTGGATAAACTGTCCCTCTGTCCCATGATGTGTCCTTTAGTGGGATTGTCCGGGATAAACAGTTCCTCTGTCCCATGGTGTGTCCTTTAGGGGGATTGTCCGGGATAAACAGTTCCTCTGTGCCATGATGTGTCCTTTAGGGGGATTGTTCGGGATAAACTGTCCCTCTGTCCCATGATGTGTCCTTTTATGGGATTGTCCAGGATAAACTGTCCCTCTGTCCATGATGTGTCCTTTTATGGGAATGTCCAGGATAACTGTCCCTCTGTCCCATGATGAGTCCTTTAAGAGGATTGTCCATGATAAACTGTCCATCTGTCCCATGATGTGTCCATTTATTGGAATGTCCAGGATAAACTGTCCCTGTGTCCCATGATGTGTCCATTTAATGGATTGTCCAGGATAAACTGTCCCTCTGTCCCATGATGTGTCCTTTAGGGTGATTGTCCAGGATGAACTGTCCCTCTGTCCCATGATGTGTCCATTTATGGGATTGTCCAGGATAAACTGTCCCTCTATCCCACGCTGTGTCCTTTAGGGGGATTGTCCGGGATAAACTGTCCCTGTGTCCATGATGTGTCCATTTATGGGATAGTCCAGGATAAACTGTCCCTCTGTCCATGAAGTGTCCGTTTAAGGGATTGTCCAGGATAAACTGTCCCTCTGTCCCATGATGTGTCCTTTAGGGTGATTGTCCAGGATGAACTGTCCCTCTGTCCCATGATGTGTCCATTTATGGGATTGTCCAGGATAAACTGTCCCTCTATCCCACGCTGTGTCCTTTAGGGGGATTGTCAGCGATAAACTTTCCCTCTGTCCATGATGTGCCCTTTTATGGGAATGTCCGGGATAAACTGTCCCTCTGTCCCTAGATGTGACCTTTTATGGGAATGTCCGGGATAAACTGTCCCTCTGTCCCATGATGTGTCCTTTTATGGGAATGTCCAGGATAAACTGTCCCTCTGTCCCATGGTGTGTCCTTTTATGGGATTGTCCGGGATAAACTGTCCCTCTGTCCCATGATGTGTCCTTTTATGGGAATGTCCAGGATAAACTGTCCCTCTGTCCCATGATGTGTCCTTTTATGGGAATGTCCAGGATAAACTGTCCCTCTGTCCCATGGTGTGTCCATTAGGGGGATTGTCCGGGATAAACTGTCCCTCTGTCCATGATGTGTACTTTTATGGGACTGCCCAGGATAAACTGTCCCTCTGTCCCATGATGTGTACTTTTATGGGAATGTCCAGGATAAACTGTCCCTCTGTCCCATGATGTGTCCTTTTATGGGATTGTCCGTGATAAACTATCCCTCTGTCCATGATGTGTCCATTTATGGGATTGTCCAGGATAAACTGTCCCTCTGTCCCATGATGTGTCCTTTTAAGGGATTGTCCAGGATAAACTGTCCCTCTGTCCCATGCTGTGTCCTTTTATGGGATTGTCCGGGATAAACTGTCCCTCTGTCCATGATGTGTCCATTTATGGGATTGTCCAGGATAAACTGTCCCTCTGTCCCATGATGTGTCCTTTTATGGGATTGACCAGGATAAACTGTCCCTCTGTCCCATGATGTGTCCTTTTATGGGATTGTCCGGGATAAACTGTCCCTCTGTCCATGATGTGTCCATTTATGGGATTGTCCAGGATAAACTGTCCCTCTGTCCCATGATGTGTCCTTTTATGGGATTGTCCGGGATAAACTGTCCCTCTGTCCCTAGATGTGCCCTTTTATGGGAATGTCCGGGATAAACTGTCCCTCTGTCCCTAGATGTGCCCTTTTATGGGAATGTCCGGGATAAACTGTCCCTCTGTCCCATGATGTGTCCTTTTATGGGAATGTCCAGGATAAGCTGTCCCTCTGTCCCATGGTGTGTCCTTTTATGGGATTGTCCGGGATAAACTGTCCCTCTGTCCCATGATGTGTCCTCTTACGGGAATGTCCAGGATAAACTGTCCCTCTGTCCCATGATGTGTCCTTTTATGGGAATGTCCAGGATAAACTGTCCCTCTGTCCCATGCAGTGTCCATTAGGGGGATTGTCCGGGATAAACTGTCCCTCTGTCCATGATGTGTACTTTTATGGGAATGTCCAGGATAAACTGTCCCTCTGTCCCATGATGTGTCCTTTTATGGGAATGTCCAGGATAAACTGTCCCTCTGTCCCATGCAGTGTCCATTAGGGGGATTGTCCGGGATAAACTGTCCCTCTGTCCATGATGTGTCCTTTTATGGGAATGTCCAGGATAAACTGTCCCTCTGTCCCATGCAGTGTCCATTAGGGGGATTGTCCGGGATAAACTTTCCCTCTGTCCATGATGTGTACTTTTATGGGAATGTCCAGGATAAACTGTCCCTCTGTCCCATGATGTGTACTTTTATGGGAATGTCCAGGATAAACTGTCCCTCTGTCCCATGATGTGTCCTTTTATGGGATTGTCCGGGATAAACTATTCCTCTGTCCATGATGTGTCCTTTTATGGGAATGTCCAGGATAAACTTTCCCTCTGTCCCATGATGTGTCCTTTTATGGGAATGTCCAGGATAAACTGTCCCTCTGTCCCATGATGAGTCCTTTAAGAGGATTGTCCATGATAAACTGTCCATCTGTCCCATGATGTGTCCTTTTATTGGAATGTCCAGGATAAACTGTCCCTGTGTCCCATGATGTGTCCATTTAATGGATTGTCCAGGATAAACTGTCCCTCTGTCCCATGATGTGTCCTTTAGGGTGATTGTCCAGGATGAACTGTCCCTCTGTCCCATGATGTGTCCATTTATGGGATTGTCCAGGATAAACTGTCCCTCTATCCCACGCTGTGTCCTTTAGGGGGATTGTCCGGGATAAACTGTCCCTGTGTCCATGATGTGTCCTTTTATGGGATAGTCCAGGATAAACTGTCCCTCTGTCCATGATGTGTCCGTTTAAGGGATTGTCCAGGATAAACTGTCCCTCTGTCCCATGATGTGTCCTTTAGGGTGATTGTCCAGGATGAACTGTCCCTCTGTCCCATGATGTGTCCATTTATGGGATTGTCCAGGATAAACTGTCCCTCTATCCCACGCTGTGTCCTTTAGGGGGATTGTCTGGGATAAACTTTCCCTCTGTCCATGATGTGCCCTTTTATGGGAATGTCCGGGATAAACTGTCCCTCTGTCCCACGATGCGTCCTTAGGGGGATTGTCCAGGATTAACTGTCCCTGTGTCCCATGATGTGTCCTTTTATGGGATTGTCTAGGATAAACTGTCCCTCTGTCCCATGATGTGTCCTTTAGGGGGATTGTCCAGGATAAACTGTCCCTCTGTCCCATGATGTGTCCTTAGGGGGATTGTCCGGGATAAACTGTCCCTCTGCCTCATGATGTGTCCTTTTATGGGATTGTTTAGGACAAACTGTCCCTCTGTCCCATGATGTGTCCTTTTATGGGAAGGTCCAGGGTAAACTGACCCTCTGTCCCATGGTGTGTCCTTTAGGATCATTGTCCGGGATAAACTGTCCCTCTGGCTCATGTTGTGTCCTTATATGGGATTGTCCGGGATAAACTGTCCCTCTGTCCCATGATGTGTCCATTTATGGGATTGTCCAGGATAAACTGTCCCTCTGTCCCTTGATGAGTCCTTTCGGGGGATTGTCCAGGATAAACTGTCCCTCTGACCCATGATGCGTCCTTTAGTGGGATTGTCCACGATAAACTGTCCCTCTGTCCCACGATGCGTCCTTAGGGGGATTGTCCAGGATTAACTGTCCCTGTGTCCCATGATGTGTCCTTTTATGGGATTGTCTAGGATAAACTGTCCCTCTGTCCCATGATGTGTCCTTTAGGGGGATTGTCCAGGATAAACTGTCCCTCTGTCCCATGATGTGTCCTAAGGGGGATTGTCCGGGATAAACTGTCCCTCTGCCCCATGATGTGTCCTTTTATGGGATTGTTTAGGACAAACTGTCCCTCTGTCCCATGATGTGTCCTTTTATGGGAAGGTCCAGGGTAAACTGACCCTCTGTCCCATGGTGTGTCCTTTAGGATCATTGTCCGGGATAAACTGTCCCTCTGGCTCATGTTGTGTCCTTTTATGGGATTGTCCGGGATAAACTGTCCCTCTGTCCCATGATGTGTCCATTTATGGGATTGTCCAGGATAAACTGTCCCTCTGTCCCTTGATGAGTCCTTTCGGGGGATTGTCCAGGATAAAATGTCCCTCTGACCCATGATGTGTCCTTTAGTGGGATTGTCCATGATAAACTGTCCCTCTGTCCCTTGATGTGTCCATTTATGGGATTGTCCGGGATAAACTGTCCCTCTATCCAATGATGTGTCCTTAAGGGTGATTGTCCATGATAAACTGTCCCTCTGTCCCATGATGTGTCCTTTACGGGGATTGTCCCTGATAAACTGTCCCTTGGTCCCATGATGTGTCCTTTAGGGGGATTGTCCATGATAAACTGTCCCTCACTCCCATGGTGTGTCCTTTAGGGGGATTGTCCAGGATAAACTGTCCCTCTGTCCCATGATGTGTCCATTTAATGGATTGTCCAGGATAAACTGTCCCTCTGTCCCATGATGTGTCCTTTAGGGTGATTGTCCAGGATGAACTTTCCCTCTGTCCCATGATGTGTCCATTTATGGGATCGTCCAGGATAAACTGCCCCTCTATACCACGCTGTGTCCTTTAGGGGGATTGTCCGGGATAAACTGTCCCTGTGTCCATGATGTGTCAATTTATGGGATAGTCCAGGATAAACTGTCCCTCTGTCCATGATGAGTCCGTTTAAGGGATTGTCCAGGATAAACTGTCCCTCTGTCCCATGATGTGTCCTTTAGGGGGATTGTCCAGGATAAACTGTCCCTCTGTCCCATGATGTGTCCTTTAGGGGATTGTCCAGGATAAACTGTCCCTCTGTCCCATGATGTGTCCTTTAGGGGATTGTCCAGGATAAACTGTCCCTCTGTCCCATGATGTGTCCTTTAGCGGGATTGTCCAGGATAAACTGTCCCTCTGTCCCATGGTGTGTCCTTTTGGGGGATTGTCCACGAGAAACTGTTCCTCTGTCCCATGGTGTGTCCCTTAGGGGGATTGTCCTGGATAAACTGACCCTCTCTCCCATGATGTGTCCTTTTATGGGATTGTCCAGGATAAACTGTCCCTCTGTCCCATGATGCGTCCGTATATGGGATTGTCCGGGATAAACTGTCCCTCTGTCCCATGATGTGTCCTTTAGGGGGATTGTCCGGGATAAACTGTCCCTCTGTCCCTAGATGTGCCCTTTTATGGGAATGTCCGGGATAAACTGTCCCTCTGTCCCATGATGTGTCCTTTTATGGGAATGTCCAGGATAAGCTGTCCCTCTGTCCCATGGTGTGTCCTTTTATGGGATTGTCCGGGATAAACTGTCCCTCTGTCCCATGATGTGTCCTCTTACGGGAATGTCCAGGATAAACTGTCCCTCTGTCCCATGATGTGTCCTTTTATGGGAATGTCCAGGATAAACTGTCCCTCTGTCCCATGCAGTGTCCATTAGGGGGATTGTCCGGGATAAACTGTCCCTCTGTCCATGATGTGTACTTTTATGGGAATGTCCAGGATAAACTGTCCCTCTGTCCCATGATGTGTTCTTTTATGGGAATGTCCAGGATAAACTGTCCCTCTGTCCCATGCAGTGTCCATTAGGGGGATTGTCCGGGATAAACTGACGCTCTGTCCATGATGTGTCCTTTTATGGGAATGTCCAGGATAAACTGTCCCTCTGTCCCATGCAGTGTCCATTAGGGGGATTGTCCGGGATAAACTTTCCCTCTGTCCATGATGTGTACTTTTATGGGAATGTCCAGGATAAACTGTCCCTCTGTCCCATGATGTGTACTTTTATGGGAATGTCCAGGATAAACTGTCCCTCTGTCCCATGATGTGTCCTTTTATGGGATTGTCCGGGATAAACTATCCCTCTGTCCATGATGTGTCCTTTTATGGGAATGTCCAGGATAAACTGTCCCTCTGTCCCATGATGAGTCCTTTAAGAGGATTGTCCATGATAAACTGTCCATCTGTCCCATGATGTGTCCTTTTATTGGAATGTCCAGGATAAACTGTCCCTGTGTCCCATGATGTGTCCATTTAATGGATTGTCCAGGATAAACTGTCCCTCTGTCCCATGATGTGTCCTTTAGGGTGATTGTCCAGGATGAACTGTCCCTCTGTCCCATGATGTGTCCATTTATGGGATTGTCCAGGATAAACTGTCCCTCTATCCCACGCTGTGTCCTTTAGGGGGATTGTCCGGGATAAACTGTCCCTGTGTCCATGATGTGTCCATTTATGGGATAGTCCAGGATAAACTGTCCCTCTGTCCATGATGTGTCCGTTTAAGGGATTGTCCAGGATAAACTGTCCCTCTGTCCCATGATGTGTCCTTTAGGGTGATTGTCCAGGATGAACTGTCCCTCTGTCCCATGATGTGTCCATTTATGGGATTGTCCAGGATAAACTGTCCCTCTATCCCACGCTGTGTCCTTTAGGGGGATTGTCTGGGATAAACTTTCCCTCTGTCCATGATGTGCCCTTTTATGGGAATGTCCGGGATAAACTGTCCCTCTGTCCCACGATGCGTCCTTAGGGGGATTGTCCAGGATTAACTGTCCCTGTGTCCCATGATGTGTCCTTTTATGGGATTGTCTAGGATAAACTGTCCCTCTGTCCCATGATGTGTCCTTTAGGGGGATTGTCCAGGATAAACTGTCCCTCTGTCCCATGATGTGTCCTTAGGGGGATTGTCCGGGATAAACTGTCCCTCTGCCTCATGATGTGTCCTTTTATGGGATTGTTTAGGACAAACTGTCCCTCTGTCCCATGATGTGTCCTTTTATGGGAAGGTCCAGGGTAAACTGACCCTCTGTCCCATGGTGTGTCCTTTAGGATCATTGTCCGGGATAAACTGTCCCTCTGGCTCATGTTGTGTCCTTTTATGGGATTGTCCGGGATAAACTGTCCCTCTGTCCCATGATGTGTCCATTTATGGGATTGTCCAGGATAAACTGTCCCTCTGTCCCTTGATGTGTCCTTTCGGGGGATTGTCCAGGATAAACTGTCCCTCTGACCCATGATGTGTCCTTTAGTGGGATTGTCCACGATAAACTGTCCCTCTGTCCCACGATGCGTCCTTAGGGGGATTGTCCAGGATTAACTGTCCCTGTGTCCCATGATGTGTCCTTTTATGGGATTGTCTAGGATAAACTGTCCCTCTGTCCCATGATGTGTCCTTTAGGGGGATTGTCCAGGATAAACTGTCCCTCTGTCCCATGATGTGTCCTAAGGGTGATTGTCCAGGATGAACTGTCCCTCTGTCCCATGATGTGTCCTTTTATGGGATTGTTTAGGACAAACTGTCCCTCTGTCCCATGATGTGTCCTTTTATGGGAAGGTCCAGGGTAAACTGACCCTCTTTCCCATGGTGTGTCCTTTAGGATCATTGTCCGGGATAAACTGTCCCTCTGGCTCATGTTGTGTCCTTTTATGGGATTGTCCGGGATAAACTGTCCCTCTGTCCCATGATGTGTCCATTTATGGGATTGTCCAGGATAAACTGTCCCTCTGTCCCTTGATGAGTCCTTTCGGGGGATTGTCCAGGATAAAATGTCCCTCTGACCCATGATGTGTCCTTTAGTGGGATTGTCCATGATAAACTGTCCCTCTGTCCCTTGATGTGTCCATTTATGGGATTGTCCGGGATAAACTGTCCCTCTATCCAATGATGTGTCCTTAAGGGTGATTGTCCATGATAAACTGTCCCTCTGTCCCATGATGTGTCCTTTACGGGGATTGTCCCTGATAAACTGTCCCTTGGTCCCATGATGGGTCCTTTAGGGGGATTGTCCATGATAAACTGTCCCTCACTCCCATGGTGTGTCCTTTAGGGGGATTGTCCAGGATAAACTGTCCCTCTGTCCCATGATGTGTCCATTTAATGGATTGTCCAGGATAAACTGTCCCTCTGTCCCATGATGTGTCCTTTAGGGTGATTGTCCAGGATGAACTGTCCCTCTGTCCCATGATGTGTCCATTTATGGGATCGTCCAGGATAAACTGCCCCTCTATCCCACGCTGTGTCCTTTAGGGGGATTGTCCGGGATAAACTGTCCCTGTGTCCATGATGTGTCCATTTATGGGATAGTCCAGGATAAACTGTCCCTCTGTCCATGATGAGTCCGTTTAAGGGATTGTCCAGGATAAACTGTCCCTCTGTCCCATGATGTGTCCTTTAGGGGGATTGTCCAGGATAAACTGTCCCTCTGTCCCATGATGTGTCCTTTAGGGGATTGTCCAGGATAAACTGTCCCTCTGTCCCATGATGTGTCCTTTAGGGGATTGTCCAGGATAAACTGTCCCTCTGTCCCATGATGTGTCCTTTAGCGGGATTGTCCAGGATAAACTGTCCCTCTGTCCCATGGTGTGTCCTTTTGGGGGATTGTCCACGAGAAACTGTTCCTCTGTCCCATGGTGTGTCCCTTAGGGGGATTGTCCTGGATAAACTGACCCTCTCTCCCATGATGTGTCCTTTTATGGGATTGTCCAGGATAAACTGTCCCTCTGTCCCATGATGCGTCCGTATATGGGATTGTCCGGGATAAACTGTCCCTCTGTCCCATGATGTGTCCTTTAGGGGGATTGTCCGGGATAAACTGTCCCTCTGTCCCTAGATGTGCCCTTTTATGGGAATGTCCGGGATAAACTGTCCCTCTGTCCCATGATGTGTCCTTTTATGGGAATGTCCAGGATAAGCTGTCCCTCTGTCCCATGGTGTGTCCTTTTATGGGATTGTCCGGGATAAACTGTCCCTCTGTCCCATGATGTGTCCTCTTACGGGAATGTCCAGGATAAACTGTCCCTCTGTCCCATGATGTGTCCTTTTATGGGAATGTCCAGGATAAACTGTCCCTCTGTCCCATGCAGTGTCCATTAGGGGGATTGTCCGGGATAAACTGTCCCTCTGTCCATGATGTGTACTTTTATGGGAATGTCCAGGATAAACTGTCCCTCTGTCCCATGATGTGTTCTTTTATGGGAATGTCCAGGATAAACTGTCCCTCTGTCCCATGCAGTGTCCATTAGGGGGATTGTCCGGGATAAACTGTCCCTCTGTCCATGATGTGTCCTTTTATGGGAATGTCCAGGATAAACTGTCCCTCTGTCCCATGCAGTGTCCATTAGGGGGATTGTCCGGGATAAACTTTCCCTCTGTCCATGATGTGTACTTTTATGGGAATGTCCAGGATAAACTGTCCCTCTGTCCCATGATGTGTACTTTTATGGGAATGTCCAGGATAAACTGTCCCTCTGTCCCATGATGTGTCCTTTTATGGGATTGTCCGGGATAAACTATCCCTCTGTCCATGATGTGTCCTTTTATGGGAATGTCCAGGATAAACTGTCCCTCTGTCCCATGATGAGTCCTTTAAGAGGATTGTCCATGATAAACTGTCCATCTGTCCCATGATGTGTCCTTTTATTGGAATGTCCAGGATAAACTGTCCCTGTGTCCCATGATGTGTCCATTTAATGGATTGTCCAGGATAAACTGTCCCTCTGTCCCATGATGTGTCCTTTAGGGTGATTGTCCAGGATGAACTGTCCCTCTGTCCCATGATGTGTCCATTTATGGGATTGTCCAGGATAAACTGTCCCTCTATCCCACGCTGTGTCCTTTAGGGGGATTGTCCGGGATAAACTGTCCCTGTGTCCATGATGTGTCCATTTATGGGATAGTCCAGGATAAACTGTCCCTCTGTCCATGATGTGTCCGTTTAAGGGATTGTCCAGGATAAACTGTCCCTCTGTCCCATGATGTGTCCTTTAGGGTGATTGTCCAGGATGAACTGTCCCTCTGTCCCATGATGTGTCCATTTATGGGATTGTCCAGGATAAACTGTCCCTCTATCCCACGCTGTGTCCTTTAGGGGGATTGTCTGGGATAAACTTTCCCTCTGTCCATGATGTGCCCTTTTATGGGAATGTCCGGGATAAACTGTCCCTCTGTCCCACGATGCGTCCTTAGGGGGATTGTCCAGGATTAACTGTCCCTGTGTCCCATGATGTGTCCTTTTATGGGATTGTCTAGGATAAACTGTCCCTCTGTCCCATGATGTGTCCTTTAGGGGGATTGTCCAGGATAAACTGTCCCTCTGTCCCATGATGTGTCCTTAGGGGGATTGTCCGGGATAAACTGTCCCTCTGCCTCATGATGTGTCCTTTTATGGGATTGTTTAGGACAAACTGTCCCTCTGTCCCATGATGTGTCCTTTTATGGGAAGGTCCAGGGTAAACTGACCCTCTGTCCCATGGTGTGTCCTTTAGGATCATTGTCCGGGATAAACTGTCCCTCTGGCTCATGTTGTGTCCTTTTATGGGATTGTCCGGGATAAACTGTCCCTCTGTCCCATGATGTGTCCATTTATGGGATTGTCCAGGATAAACTGTCCCTCTGTCCCTTGATGTGTCCTTTCGGGGGAATGTCCAGGATAAACTGTCCCTCTGACCCATGATGTGTCCTTTAGTGGGATTGTCCACGATAAACTGTCCCTCTGTCCCACGATGCGTCCTTAGGGGGATTGTCCAGGATTAACTGTCCCTGTGTCCCATGATGTGTCCTTTTATGGGATTGTCTAGGATAAACTGTCCCTCTGTCCCATGATGTGTCCTTTAGGGGGATTGTCCAGGATAAACTGTCCCTCTGTCCCATGATGTGTCCTAAGGGGGATTGTCCGGGATAAACTGTCCCTCTGCCCCATGATGTGTCCTTTTATGGGATTGTTTAGGACAAACTGTCCCTCTGTCCCATGATGTGTCCTTTTATGGGAAGGTCCAGGGTAAACTGACCCTCTGTCCCATGGTGTGTCCTTTAGGATCATTGTCCGGGATAAACTGTCCCTCTGGCTCATGTTGTGTCCTTTTATGGGATTGTCCGGGATAAACTGTCCCTCTGTCCCATGATGTGTCCATTTATGGGATTGTCCAGGATAAACTGTCCCTCTGTCCCTTGATGAGTCCTTTCGGGGGATTGTCCAGGATAAAATGTCCCTCTGACCCATGATGTGTCCTTTAGTGCGATTGTCCATGATAAACTGTCCCTCTGTCCCTTGATGTGTCCATTTATGGGATTGTCCGGGATAAACTGTCCCTCTATCCAATGATGTGTCCTTAAGGGTGATTGTCCATGATAAACTGTCCCTCTGTCCCATGATGTGTCCTTTACGGGGATTGTCCCTGATAAACTGTCCCTTGGTCCCATGATGTGTCCTTTAGGGGGATTGTCCATGATAAACTGTCCCTCACTCCCATGGTGTGTCCTTTAGGGGGATTGTCCAGGATAAACTGTCCCTCTGTCCCATGATGTGTCCATTTAATGGATTGTCCAGGATAAACTGTCCCTCTGTCCCATGATGTGTCCTTTAGGGTGATTGTCCAGGATGAACTTTCCCTCTGTCCCATGATGTGTCCATTTATGGGATCGTCCAGGATAAACTGCCCCTCTATCCCACGCTGTGTCCTTTAGGGGGATTGTCCGGGATAAACTGTCCCTGTGTCCATGATGTGTCCATTTATGGGATAGTCCAGGATAAACTGTCCCTCTGTCCATGATGAGTCCGTTTAAGGGATTGTCCAGGATAAACTGTCCCTCTGTCCCATGATGTGTCCTTTAGGGGGATTGTCCAGGATAAACTGTCCCTCTGTCCCATGATGTGTCCTTTAGGGGATTGTCCAGGATAAACTGTCCCTCTGTCCCATGATGTGTCCTTTAGGGGATTGTCCAGGATAAACTGTCCCTCTGTCCCATGATGTGTCCTTTAGCGGGATTGTCCAGGATAAACTGTCCCTCTGTCCCATGGTGTGTCCTTTTGGGGGATTGTCCACGAGAAACTGTTCCTCTGTCCCATGGTGTGTCCCTTAGGGGGATTGTCCTGGATAAACTGACCCTCTCTCCCATGATGTGTCCTTTTATGGGATTGTCCAGGATAAACTGTCCCTCTGTCCCATGATGCGTCCGTATATGGGATTGTCCGGGATAAACTGTCCCTCTGTCCCATGATGTGTCCTTTAGGGGGATTGTCCGGGATAAACTGTCCCTCTGTCCCATGATGTGTCCTTTTATGGGATTGTCCGGGGTAAACTGTCCCTCTGTCCCATGATGTGTCCTTTTATGGGATTGTCCAGGATAAACTGTCCCTCTGTCCCACGATGTGTACTTTAGGGGGATTGTCAAGGATAAACTGTCCCTGTGTCCCATGATGTGTCCTTTAGGGCGATTATCCATGATAAACTGTCCGTCGGTCCATGATGTGTCCTTTCTGGTGATTGTCCTGGATAAACTATCCCTCTGTCTCATGATGTTTCCAATAATGGGATTGTCCAGGATAAACTGTCCCTCTTTCCCATGATGTGTCCTTTTATGGGAATGTCTAGGATATACTGTCCCACTGTCCCATGGTGTGTCCTTTAGGGGAATTTCCGGGATAAATTGTCCCTCTGTCCCATGGTGTGTCCTTTAGGGGGATTGTCCGGGATAAATTGTCCCTCTGCCCCATGAGGTGTCTTTTAGTGGGATTGTACAGGATAAACTGTCCCTCTGTCCCTAGATGTGCCCTTTTATGGGAATGTCCAGGATAAGCTGTCCCTCTGTCCCATGGTGTGACCTTAGGGGGATTGTCCGGGATAAACTGTCCCTCTGTCCCATGGTGTGTCCTTTAGGGTGATTGTCCAGGATAAACTGTCCCTGTGTCCCATGGTTTGTCCTTAGGGGGATTGTCCAGGATAAACTGTCCCTCTTTCCCATGAAGTTTCCTTTTTTGGGATTGTCGAGGATAAACTGTCCCTCTGTCCCATGATGTGTCCTTTAGGGGGATTGTCCAGGATAAACTGTCCCTCTGTCCCATGGTGTGTCCTTTTGGGATTTTGTCCAGGATAAACTGTCCCTCTGTCCCATGATGTGTCCATTTATGGGATTGTCCTGGATAAACTGTCCCTCTGTCCCATGAAGTGTCCTTTTACGGGATTATCCGGGATAAACTGTCCCTCTGTCCATGATGTGTCCATTTATGGGATTGTCCAGGATAAACTGTCTCTCTGTCCCATGGTCTGACCTTTAGGGGGATTGTCCGGGATAAACTGTCCCTCTGTCCCTAGATGTGCCCTTTTATGGGAATGTCCGGGATAAACTGTCCCTCTGTCCATGATGTGTCCATTTATGGGATTGTCCAGGATAAACTGTCTCTCTGTCCCATGGTCTGACCTTTAGGGGGATTGTCCGGGATAAACTGTCCCTCTGTCCCTAGATGTGCCCTTTTATGGGAATGTCCGGGATAAACTGTCCCTCTGTCCCCAGATGTGCCCTTTTATGGGAATGTCCGGGATAAACTGTCCCTCTGTCCCATGATGTGTCCTTTTATGGGAATGTCCAGGATAAACTGTCCCTCTGTCCCATGGTGTGTCCTTTTATGGGATTGTCCGGGATAAACTGTCCCTCTGTCCCATGATGTGTCCTTTTATGGGAATGTCCAGGATAAACTGTCCCTCTGTCCCATGATGTGTCCTTTTATGGGAATGTCCAGGATAAACTGTCCCTCTGTCCCATGGTGTGTCCATTAGGGGGATTGTCCGGGATAAACTGTCCCTCTGTCCATGATGTGTACTTTTATGGGAATGCCCAGGATAAACTGTCCCTCTGTCCCATGATGTGTACTTTTATGGGAATGTCCAGGATAAACTGTCCCTCTGTCCCATGATGTGTCCTTTTATGGGATTGTCCGGGATAAACTATCCCTCTGGCCATGATGTGTCCATTTATGGGATTGTCCAGGATAAACTGTCCCTCTGTCCCATGATGTGTCCTTTTATGGGATTGTCCAGGATAAACTGTCCCTCTGTCCCATGCTGTGTCCTTTTATGGGATTAACCGGGATAAACTGTCCCTCTGTCCATGATGTGTCCATTTATGGGATTGTCCAGGATAAACTGTCCCTCTGTCCCATGATGTGTCCTTTTATGGTATTGTCCAGGATAAACTGTCCCTCTGTCCCTGATGTGTCCTTTTATGAGATTGTCCGGGATAAACTGTCCCTCTGTCCCTAGATGTGCCCTTTTATGGGAATGTCCGGGATAAACTGTCCCTCTGTCCCATGGTGTGTCCTTTTATGGGATTGTCCGGGATAAACTGTCCCTCTGTCCCATGATGTGTCCTCTATTGGGAATGTCCAGGATAAACTGTCCCTCTGTCCCATGATGTGTCCTTTTATGGGAATGTCCAGGATAAAATGTCCCTCTGTCCCATGCAGTGTCCATTAGGGGGATTGTCCGGGATAAACTGTCCCTCTGTCCATGATGTGTACTTTTATGGGAATGTCCAGGATAAACTGTCCGTCTGTCCCATGATGTGTACTTTTATGGGAATGTCCAGGATAAACTGTCCCTCTGTCCCATGATGTGTCCTTTTATGGGATTGTCCGGGATAAACTATCCCTCTGTCCATGATGGGTCCATTTATGGGATTGTCCAGGATAAACTGTCCCTCTGTCCCATGATGTGTCCTTTTATGGGATTGTCCAGGATAAACTGTCCCTCTGTCCCATGCTGTGTCCTTTTATGGGATTGTCCGGGATAAACTGTCCCTCTGTCCGTGATGTGTCCATTTATGGGATTGTCCAGGATAAACTGTCCCTCTGTCCCATGATGTGTCCTTTTATGGTATTGTCCAGGATAAACTGTCCCTCTGTCCCTGATGTGTCCTTTTATGAGATTGTCCGGGATAAACTGTCCCTCTGTCCATGATGTGTCCATTTATGGGATTGTCCAGGATAAACTGTCCCTCTGTCCCATGATGTGTCCTTTTATGGGATTGTCCGGGATAAACTGTCCCAATGTCCATGATGTGTCCTTTTATGGGATTGGCCGGGATAAACTGTCCCTCTGTCCCATGATGTGTCCATTTTTGGGATTGTCCAGGATAAACTGTCCCTCTGCCTCATGATGTGTCCTTTCGGGGGATTGTCCTGGATTAACTGTCCCTCTGTCCCATGATGTGTCCTTTTGGGGGATTTTCCGGGATAAACTGTCCCTCTGTCCCATGATGTGTCCTTAAGGGGCATTGTCCAGGATAAACTATCCCTTCTCCCATGATGTGAACTTTAGGGGGATTGTCCAGGATAAACTGTCCCTCTGTCCCATGATGTGTCCTTTAGGGGGATTGTCCAGGATAAACTGTGCCTTTCTCCCATGATGTGTCCTAAGGTGGGATTGCACGGGATAAACTGTCCCTCTGTCCCATGATGTGTCCATTTATGGGATAGTCCAGGATAAATTGTCCCTCTCTCACATGTTGTGTCCTTTTATGGGATTGTCCATGATAAACTGTCCCTCTGTCCCATGGTGTGTGCTTTCGGGGGATTGTCCAGGATGAACTGTCCCTCTGTCCCATGGTGTGTCCTTTGGGGGATTGTCCACGATAAACTGTCCCTCTTTCCAATGGTGTGTCCTTTAGAGGGATTGTCCAGGATAAACTGTCCCTCCTTCCCATGGTGTATCATTTATGGGGATTGTCCAGGATAAACTGTCCCTCTGACCCATGATGTGTCCTTTAGGGGGATTGTCCAGCATAAACTGTCCCTCTATCCCATGATGGGTCCTAAAGTGAGATTGACCGGGATAAACTGTCCCTCTGTCCCATGTTGTGTACTTTTATGGGAATGCCCAGGATAAACTGTCCCTCTGTCCCATGATGTGTACTTTTATGGGAATGTCCAGGATAAACTGTCCCTCTGTCCCATGATGTGTCCTTTTATGGGATTGTCCGGGATAAACTATGCCTCTGTCCATGATGTGTCCATTTATGGGATTGTCCAGGATAAACTGTCCCTCTGTCCCATGATGTGTCCTTTTATGGGATTGTCCAGGATAAACTGTCCCTCTGTCCCATTCTGTGTCCTTTTATGGGATTGTCCGGGATAAACTGTCCCTCTGTCCATGATGTGTCCATTTATGGGATTGTCCAGGATAAACTGTCCCTCTGTCCCATGATGTGTCCTTTAATGGGATTGTCCAGGATAAACTGTCCCTCTGTCCCATGATGTGTCCTTTTATGGGATTGTCCGGGATAAACTGTCCCTCTGTCCATGATGTGTCCATTTATGGGATTGTCCAGGATAAACTGTCCCTCTGTCCCATGATGTGTCCTTTTATGTGATTGTCCGGGATAAACTATCCCTCTGTCCCTAGATGTGCCCTTTTATGGGAATGTCCGGGATAAACTGTCCCTCTGTCCCTAGATGTGCCCTTTTATGGGAATGTCCGGGATAAACTGTCCCTCTGTCCCATGATGTGTCCTTTTATGGGAATGTCCAGGATAAACTGTCCCTCTGTCCCATGGTGTGTCCTTTTATGGGATTGTCCGGGATAAACTGTCCCTCTGTCCCATGATGTGTCCTTTTATGGGAATGTCCAGGATAAACTGTCCCTCTGTCCCATGATGTGTCCTTTTATGGGAATGTCCAGGATAAACTGTCCCTCTGTCCCATGCAGTGTCCATTAGGGGGATTGTCCGGGATAAACTGTCCCTCTGTCCATGATGTGTACTTTTATGGGAATGTCCAGGATAAACTGTCCCTCTGTCCCATGATGTGTACTTTTATGGGAATGTCCAGGATAAACTGTCCCTCTGTCCCATGATGTGTCCTTTTATGGGATTGTCCGGGATAAACTATCCCTCTGTCCATGATGTGTCCATTTATGGGATTGTCCAGGATAAACTGTCCCTCTGTCCCATGATGTGTCCATTTATGGGATTTTCCAGGATAAAATGTCCCTCTGTCCCATGCTGTGTCCTTTTATGGGATTGTCCGGGATAAACTGTCCCTCTCTCCATGATGTGTCCATATATGGGATTGTCCAGGATATACTGTCCCTCTGTCCCATGATGTGTCCTTTTATGGGATTGTCCAGGATAAACTGTCCCTCTGTCCCATGATGTGTCCTTTTATGAGATTGTCCGGGATAAACTGTCCCTCTGTCCATGATGTGTCCATTTATGGGATTGTCCAGGATAAACTGTCCCTCTGTCCCATGATGTGTCCTTTTATGGGATTGTCCGGGATAAACTGTCCCAATGTCCATGATGTGTCCTTTTATGGGATTGGCCGGGATAAACTGTCCCTCTGTCCCATGATGTGTCCATTTTTGGGATTGTCCAGGATAAACTGTCCCTCTGCCTCATGATGTGTCCTTTCGCGGGATTGTCCTGGATTAACTGTCCCTCTGTCCCATGATGTGTCCTTTTGGGGGATTGTCCGGGATAAACTGTCCCTCTGTCCCATGATGTGTCCTTAAGGGGCATTGTCCAGGATAAACTATCCCTTCTCCCATGATGTGAACTTTAGGGGGATTGTCCAGGATAAACTGTCCCTCTGTCCCATGATGTGTCCTTTAGGGGGATTGTCCAGGATAAACTGTGCCTTTGTCCCATGATGTGTCCTAAGGTGGGATTGCACGGGATAAACTGTCCCTCTGTCCCATGATGTGTCCATTTATGGGATTGTCCAGGATAAATTGTCCCTCTCTCACATGTTGTGTCCTTTTATGGGATTGTCCATGATAAACTGTCCCTCTGTCCCATGGTGTGTGCTTTCGGGGGATTGTCCAGGATGAACTGTCCCTCTGTCCCATGGTGTGTCCTTTGGGGGATTGTCCACGATAAACGGTCCCTCTTTCCCATGGTGTGTCCTTTAGGGGGATTGTCCAGGATAAACTGTCCCTCCTTCCCATGGTATATCCTTTATGGGGATTGTCCAGGATAAACTGTCCCTCTGACCCATGATGTGTCCTTTAGGGGGATTGTCCAGGATAAACTGTCCCTCTATCCCATGATGGGTCCTAAAGTGGGATTGCCCGGGATAAACTGTCCCTCTGTCCCATGATGTGTCCTTTTATGGGATTGTCCAGGATAAACTGTCCCTCTGTCCCATGATGTGTCCTTTACGGAGTTTGTCCGGGATAATCTGTCCCTCTGTCCCATGAAGTGTAGTTTAGGGGGATTGTCCAGGATGAACTGTCCCTCTGTCCCATGATGTGTCCATTTATGGGATTATCCAGGATAAACTTTCCCTCTATCCCACGCTGTGTCCTTTAGGGGTATTGTCCGGGATATACTGTCCCTCTGTCCATGATGTGTACTTTTATGGGATTGTCCAGTATAAACTGTCCCTCTGTCCCATGGTGTGTCCTTTAGGGGGATTGTCCAGGATAAACTGTCCCACTGTCCATGATGTGTACGGGATTGTCCAGGATAAACTGTCCCTCTGTCCCATGATGTGTACTTTTATGGGATTGTCCAGGTTAAACTCTCCCACTTTCCCATGGTGTGTCCTTTAGGGGGATTGTCCAGGATAAACTGTCCCCATGTCCCATGATGTGTCCATTTATGGGATTGTCAGGGATAAACTGTCCCTCTGTCCAATGAGGTGTCCATTTATGGGATTGTGTGGGATAATCTGTCACTCTGTCCCATGATGTGTCCTTTTATGGAATTGTCCGGGATAAACTGTCCCTCTGTCCCATGGTGTGTCCTTTTCTGGGATTGTCCAGGATAAACTGTCCCTCTGTCCCATGATGTGTCCTTTAGGGTGTTTGTCCGGGATAAACTGTCCCTCTGTCCCATGATGTGTCCTTTTATGGGAATGTCCGGGATAAGCTGTCCCTCTGTCCCATGGTGTGTCCTTTAGTGGGATTGTCCAGGATAAACTGTCCCTCTATCCCATGTTGTGTCCTTTTATGGGAATGTCCAGGATAAACTGTCCCTCTGTCCCATGGTGTGTCCCTGAGGGGAACTTTCGGGATAAACTGTTCCTCTGTCCCATGCTGTGTCCTTTAGTGCGATTGTCCAGGATAAACTGTCCCTCTGTCCCATGATGTGTCCTTTTATGGGATTGCCCAGGATAAACTGTCCCTCTGTCCCGTGATCTGTCCTTTAATGGGATTGTCCTGGATAAATTGTCCCTCTGTCCCATGGTATGTCCTTTAGGGGGATTGTCCAGGATAAACTGTCCCTCTGTCCCATGATGTGTCCTTCTGGGGGGATTGTCCATGATATACTGTCCCACTGTCCCATGATGTGTCCTTTCGGGGGATTGTCCGGGATAAACTGTCCCTCTGTCCCATGGTGTGTCCTTTTATGGGATTGTCCGGGATAAACTGTCCCTGTGTCCCATGATGTGTGCTTTTATGGGATTGTCCGGGATAAACTGTCCCTGTGTCCCATGATGTGTCCATTTATGGGATTGTCCAGGATAAACTGTCCCTCTCCCCATGATGTGTCTTTTAGGGGGATTGTCCAGGATGAACTGTCCCTCTGTCCCATGGTGTGTCCTTTAGGGGGATTGTCCAGGATAAACTGTCCCTCTGTCCCATGATGTGTCCTTTAGGGGGATTGTCCAGGATAAACTTTTCCTCTGTCCCATGGTGTGTCCTGAAGGGGGATTGTCCAGGATAAAGTGTCCGTCTGTCCCATGATGTGTCCTTTAGGGGGATTATCCATGATAAACTGACCGTCTTTCCCATGATGTGTCCTTTTATGGGAATGTCCGGGATAAGCTGTCCCTCTGTCCCATGGTGTGTTCTTTAGGGGGATTGTCCAGGATAAACTGTGCCTCTATCCCATGATGTGTCCTTTTATGGGAATGTCCGGGATAAGCTGTCCCTCTGTCCCATGGTGTGTCCTTTAGTGGGATTGTCCAGGATAAACTGTCCCTCTATCCCATGTTGTGTCCTTTTAAGGGAATGTCCAGGATAAACTGTCCCTCTGTCCCATGGTGTGTCCCTTAGGGGAACTTTCGGGATAAACTGTTCCTCTGTCCCATGCTGTGTCCTTTAGTGCGATTGTCCAGGATAAACTGTCCCTCTGTCCCATGATGTGTCCTTTTATGGGATTGCCAAGGATAAACTGTCCCTCTGTCCCGTGATCTGTCCTTTAATGGGATTGTCCGGGATAAATTGTCCCTCTGTCCCATGGTATGTCCTTTAGGGGGATTGTCCAGGATAAACTGTCCCTCTGTCCCATGATGTGTCCTTTTATGGGATTGTCTGGATAAACTGTCCCTCTGAGCCATGATGTGTCCCTTAGGGGGATTGTCCTGGATAAACTGTCCCCCTGTCCCATGATGTGTCCTTTAGGGGGATCTTCCGCGATAAACTGTCCCTCTGTCCCATGATGTGTCTTTAGGGGGTTGTCCAGGATAAACTGTCCCACTGTCCCATGATGTGTCCTTCTGGGGGGATTGTCCATGATAAACTGTCCCACTGTCCCATGATGTGTCCTTTCGGGGGATTGTCCGGGATAAACTGTCCCACTGTCCCATGGTGTGTCCTTTTATGGGATTGTCCGGGATAAACTGTCCCTGTGTCCCATGATGTGTGCTTTTATGGGATTGTCCGGGATAAACTGTCCCTGTGTCCCATGATGTGTCCATTTACGGGATTGTCCAGGATAAACTGTCCCTCTCCCCATGATGTGTCTTTTAGGGGGATTGTCCAGGATGAACTGTCCCTCTGTCCCATGGTGTGTCCTTTAGGGGGATTGTCCAGGATAAACTGTCCCTCTGTCCCATGATGTGTCCTTTAGGGGGATTGTCCAGGATAAACTTTTCCTCTGTCCCATGGTGTGTCCTGAAGGGGGATTGTCCAGGATAAAGTGTCCGTCTGTCCCATGATGTGTCCTTTAGGGGGATTATCCATGATAAACTGACCGTCTTTCCCATGATGTGTCCTTTTATGGGAATGTCCGGGATAAGCTGTCCCTCTGTCCCATGGTGTGTTCTTTAGGGGGATTGTCCAGGATAAACTGTCCCTCTATCCCATGATGTGTCCTTTTATGGGAATGTCCAGGATAAACTGTCCCTCTGTACCATGGTGTGTCCCTTAGGGGAACTTTCGGGATAAACTGTTCCTCTGTCCCATGCTGTGTCCTTTAGTGCGATTGTCCAGGATAAACTGTCCCTCTGTCCCATGGTGTGTCCTTTAGGGGGATTGTCCGGGATAAACTGTCCCTCTGTCCCATGATGTGTCCTTTTATGGGATTGTCCAGGATAAACTGTCCCTCTGTCCCGCGATCTGTCCTTTAATTGGATTGTCCGGGATAAATTGTCCCTCTGTCCCATGGTATGTCCTTTAGGGGGATTGTCCAGGATAAACTGTCCCTCTGTCCCATGATGTGTCCTTTTATGGGATTGTCCGGGATAAACTGTCCCTCTGTCCATTATGTGTCCTTTTATGGGATTGTCCGGATAAACTGTCCCTCTGAGCCATGATGTGTCCTTTAGGGGGATTGTCCTGGATAAACTGTCCCCCTGTCCCATGATGTGTCCTTTAGGGGGATTTTCCGGGATAAACTGTCCCTCTGTCCCATGATGTGTCTTTAGGGGGATTTTCCAGGATAAACTGTCCCACTGTCCCATGATGTGTCCTTCTGGGGGGATTGTCCTTGATAAACTGTCCCTCTGTCCCATGGTGTGTCCTTTCGGGGGATTGTCCGGGATAAACAGTCCCTCTGTCCCATGGTGTGTCCTTTTATGGGATTGTCCGGAATAAACTGTCCCTGTGTCCCATGATGTGTGCTTTTATGGGATTTTCCGGGATAAACTGTCCCTGTGTCCCATGATGTGTCCATTTATGGGATTGTCCAGGATAAACTGTCCCTCTCCCCATGATGTGTCCTTTAGGGGGATTGTCCAGGATGAACTGTCCCTCTGTCCCATGGTGTGTCCTTTAGGGGGATTGTCCAGGATAAACTGTCCCTCTGTCCCATGATGTGTCCTTTAGGGGGATTGTCCAGGATAAAGTGTCCCTCTGTCCCATGATGTGTCCTTTAGGGGGATTATCCATGATAAACTGTCCGTCTTTCCCATGATGTGTCCTTTTATGGGAATGTCCAGGATAAACTCTCCCTCTGTCCCATGGTGTGTCCTTTAGGGGGATTGTCCAGGATAAACTTTTCTCTGTCCCATAATGTGTCCTTTTATGGGATTGTCCGGGATAAACTGTCCCTCTATCCCATGATGAGTCCTTTAGGGGGATTGTCCGTGATAAACTGTCCCTCTGTCCCATGATGTGTCCTTTAGGGGGATTGTCCAGGATAAACTTCCCTCTGTCCCATAATGTGTCCTTTTATGGGATTCTCCAGGATGAACTGTCCCTCTGTCCCATGATGTGTCCTTTTATGGGATTGTCCGGGATAAACTTTCCCTCTGTCCATGATGTGTCCATTTATGGGATTGTCCGGGATAAACTGTCCCACTGTCCCATGGTGTGTCCTTTAAGGGGATTCTCCGGGATAAACTGTCGTTCTGTCCCATGCCGTGTCTTTTAGGAGGATTGTCCAGGATAAACTGTCCCTCTTTCCCATGGTCTGTCCTAAAGGGGGATTGTCCGGGATAAACTGTCCCTCTGTCCCACGATGCGTCCTTAGGGGGATTGTCCAGGATTAACTGTCCCTGTGTCCCATGATGTGTCCTTTTATGGGATTGTCTAGGATAAACTGTCCCTTCGTCCCATGATGTGTCCTTTAGGGGGATTGTCCAGGATAAACTGTCCCTCTGTCCCATGATGTGTCCTTAGGGGGATTGTCCGGGATAAACTGTCCCTCTGCCTCATGATGTGTCCTTTTACGGGATTGTTTAGGACAAACTGTCCCTCTGTCCCATGATGTGTCCTTTTATGGGAAGGTCCAGGGTAAACTGACCCTCTGTCCCATGGTGTGTCCTTTAGGATCATTGTCCGGGATAAACTGTCCCTCTGGCTCATGTTGTGTCCTTTTATGGGATTGTCCGGGATAAACTGTCCCTCTGTCCCATGATGTGTCCATTTATGGGATTGTCCAGGATAAACTGTCCCTCTGTCCCTTGATGAGTCCTTTCGGGGGATTGTCCAGGATAAACTGTCCCTCTGACCCATGATGTGTCCTTTAGTGGGATTGTCCACGATAAACTGTCCCTCTGTCCCACGATGCGTCCTTAGGGGGATTGTCCAGGATTAACTGTCCCTGTGTCCCATGATGTGTCCTTTTATGGGATTGTCTAGGATAAACTGTCCCTCTGTCCCATGATGTGTCCTTTAGGGGGATTGTCCAGGATAAACTGTCCCTCTGTCCCATGATGTGTCCTTAGGGGGATTGTCCGGGATAAACTGTCCCTCTGCCCCATGATGTGTCCTTTTATGGGATTGTTTAGGACAAACTGTCCCTCTGTCCCATGATGTGTCCTTTTATGGGAAGGTCCAGGGTAAACTGACCCTCTGTCCCATGGTGTGTCCTTTAGGATCATTGTCCGGGATAAACTGTCCCTCTGGCTCATGTTGTGTCCTTTTATGGGATTGTCCGGGATAAACTGTCCCTCTGTCCCATGATGTGTCCATTTATGGGATTGTCCAGGATAAACTGTCCCTCTGTCCCTTGATGAGTCCTTTCGGGGGATTGTCCAGGATAAACTGTCCCTCTGACCCATGATGTGTCCTTTAGTGGGATTGTCCATGATAAACTGTCCCTCTGTCCCTTGATGTGTCCATTTATGGGATTGTCCGGGATAAACTGTCCCTCTATCCAATGATGTGTCCTTAAGGGTGATTGTCCATGATAAACTGTCCCTCTGTCCCATGATGTGTCCTTTACGGGGATTGTCCCTGATAAACTGTCCCTTGGTCCCATGATGTTTCCTTTAGGGGGATTGTCCATGATAAACTGTCCCTCACTCCCATGGTGTGTCCTTTAGGGGGATTGTCCAGGATAAACTGTCCCTCTGTCCCATGATGTGTCCATTTAATGGATTGTCCAGGATAAACTGTCCCTCTGTCCCATGATGTGTCCTTTAGGGTGATTGTCCAGGATGAACTGTCCCTCTGTCCCATGATGTGTTCATTTATGGGATTGTCCAGGATAAACTGTCCCTCTATCCCACGCTGTGTCCTTTAGGGGGATTGTCCAGGATAAACTGTCCCTGTGTCCATGATGTGTCCATTTATGGGATAGTCCAGGATAAACTGTCCCTCTGTCCATGATGAGTCCGTTTAAGGGATTGTCCAGGATAAACTGTCCCTCTGTCCCATGATGTGTCCTTTAGGGGGATTGTCCAGGATAAACTGTCCCTCTGTCCCATGATGTGTCCTTTAGGGGATTGTCCAGGATAAACTGTCCCTCTGTCCCATGATGTGTCCTTTAGGGGATTGTCCAGGATAAACTGTCCCTCTGTCCCATGATGTGTCCTTTAGCGGGATTGTCCAGGATAAACTGTCCCTCTGTCCCATGGTGTGTCCTTTTGGGGGATTGTCCACGAGAAACTGTTCCTCTGTCCCATGGTGTGTCCCTTAGGGGGATTGTCCTGGATAAACTGACCCTCTCTCCCATGATGTGTCCTTTTATGGGATTGTCCAGGATAAACTGTCCCTGTGTCCCATGATGCGTCCGTATATGGGATTGTCCGGGATAAACTGTCCCTCTGTCCCATGATGTGTCCTTTAGGGGGATTTTCCGGGATAAACTGTCACTCTGTCCAATGATGTGTCCTTTTATGGGATTGTCCGGGGTAAACTGTCCCTCTGTCCCATGATGTGTC
The DNA here is from genome assembly GCF_965287045.1 of Carcharhinus amblyrhynchos. Lineage (NCBI taxonomy): Eukaryota > Metazoa > Chordata > Chondrichthyes > Carcharhiniformes > Carcharhinidae > Carcharhinus > Carcharhinus amblyrhynchos. The sequence goes on from NC_137360.1 coordinate 553,986, forward strand.
CTTTTATGGGATTGTCCAGGATAAACTGTCTCTCTGTCCCACGATGTGTACTTTAGGGGGATTGTCAAGGATAAACTGTCCCTGTGTCCCATGATGTGTCCTTTAGGGCGATTATCCATGATAAACTGTCCGTCGGTCCATGATGTGTCCTTTCTGGTGATTGTCCTGGATAAACTATCCCTCTGTCTCATGATGTTTCCAATAATGGGATTGTCCAGGATAAACTGTCCCTCTTTCCCATGATGTGTCCTTTTATGGGAATGTCTAGGATATACTGTCCCACTGTCCCATGGTGTGTCCTTTAGGGGAATTTCCGGGATAAATTGTCCCTCTGTTCCATGGTGTGTCCTTTAGGGGGATTGTCCGGGATAAATTGTCCCTGTGCCCCATGAGGTGTCTTTTAGTGGGATTGTACAGGATAAACTGTCCCTCTGTCCCTAGATGTGCCCTTTTATGGGAATGTCCAGGATAAGCTGTCCCTCTGTCCCATGGTGTGACCTTAGGGGGATTGTCCGGGATAAACTGTCCCTCTGTCCCATGGTATGTCCTTTAGGGTGATTCTCCAGGATAAACTGTCCCTGTGTCCCATGGTTTGTCCTTAGGGGGATTGTCCAGGATAAACTGTCCCTCTTTCCCATGAAGTTTCCTTTTTTGGGATTGTCGAGGATAAACTGTCCCTCTGTCCCATGATGTGTCCTTTAGGGGGATTGTCCAGGATAAACTGTCCCTCTGTCCCATGGTGTGTCCTTTAGGGATTTTGTCCAGGATAAACTGTCCCTCTGTCCCATGATGTGTCCATTTATGGGATTGTCCTGGATAAACTGTCCCTCTGTCCCATGAAGTGTCCTTTTACGGGATTATCCGGGATAAACTGTCCCTCTGTCCTTGATGTGTCCATTTATGGGATTGTCCAGGATAAACTGTCTCTCTGTCCCATGGTCTGACCTTTAGGGGGATTGTCCGGGATAAACTGTCCCTCTGTCCCTAGATGTGCCCTTTTATGGGAATGTCCGGGATAAACTGTCCCTCTGTCCATGATGTGTCCATTTATGGGATTGTCCAGGATAAACTGTCTCTCTGTCCCATGGTCTGACCTTTAGGGGGATTGTCCGGGATAAACTGTCCCTCTGTCCCTAGATGTGCCCTTTTATGGGAATGTCCGGGATAAACTGTCCGTCTGTCCCTAGATGTGCCCTTTTATGGGAATGTCCGGGATAAACTGTCCCTCTGACCCATGATGTGTCCTTTTATGGGAATGTCCAGGATAAACTGTCCCTCTGTCCCATGGTGTGTCCTTTTATGGGATTGTCCGGGATAAACTGTTCCTCTGTCCCATGATGTGTCCTTTTATGGGAATGTCCAGGGTAAACTGTCCCTCTGTCCCATGATGTGTCCTTTTATGGGAATGTCCAGGATAAACTGTCCCTCTGTCCCATGGTGTGTCAATTAGGGGGATTGTCCGGGATAAACTGCCCCTCTGTCCATGATGTGTACTTTTATGGGAATGCCCAGGATAAACTGTCCCTCTGTCCCATGATGTGTACTTTTATGGGAATGTCCAGGATAAACTGTCCCTCTGTCCCATGATGTGTCCTTTTATGGGATTGTCCAGGATAAACTGTCCCTCTGTCCCATGCTGTGTCCTTTTATGGGATTGTCCGGGATAAACTGTCCCTCTGTCCATGATGTGTCCATTTATGGGATTGTCCAGGATAAACTGTCCCTCTGTCCCATGATGTGTCCTTTTATGGGATTGTCCAGGATAAACTGTCCCTCTGTCCCATGATGTGTCCTTTTATGGGATTGTCCGGGATAAACTGTCCCTCTTCCATGATGTGTCCATTTATGGGATTGTCCAGGATAAACTGTCCCTATGTCCCATGATGTGTCCTTTTATGTGATTGTCCGGGATAAACTATCCCTCTGTCCCTAGATGTGCCCTTTTATGGGAATGTCCGGGATAAACTGTCCCTCTGTCCCTAGATGTGCCCTTTTATGGGAATGTCCGGGATAAACTGTCCCTCTGTCCCATGATGGGTCCTTTTATGGGTATGTCCAGGATAAACTGTCCCTCTGTCCCATGGTGTGTCCTTTTATGGGATTGTCCGGGATAAACTGTCCCTCTGTCCCATGATGTGTCCTCTTATGGGAATGTCCAGGATAAACTGTCCCTCTGTCCCATGATGTGTCCTTTTATGGGAATGTCCAGGATAAACTGTCCCTCTGTCCCATGCAGTGTCCATTAGGGGGATTGTCCGGGATAAACTGTCCCTCTGTCCATGATGTGTACTTTTATGGGAATGTCCAGGATAAACTGTCCCTCAGTCCCATGATGTGTCCTTTTATGGGATTGTCCGGGATAAACTATCCCTCTGTCCATGATGTGTCCATTTATGGGATTGTCCAGGATAAACTGTCCTTCTGTCCCATGATGTGTCCATTTATGGGATTGTCCAGGATAAACTGTCCCTCTGTCCCATGCTGTGTCCTTTTATGGGATTGTCCGGGATAAACTGTCCCTCTGTCCGTGATGTGTCCATTTATGGGATTGTGCAGGATAAACTGTCCCTCTGTCCCATGATGTGTCCTTTTATGGGATTGTCCAGGATAAACTGTCCCTCTGTCCCATGATGTGTCCTTTTATGAGATTGTCCGGGATAAACTGTCCCTCTGTCCATGATGTGTCCATTTATGGGATTGTCCAGGATAAACTGTCCCTCTGTCCCATGATGTGTCCTTTTATGGGATTGTCCGGGATAAACTGTCCCAATGTCCATGATGTGTCCTTTTATGGGATTGGCCGGGATAAACTGTCCCTCTGTCCCATGATGTGTCCATTTTTGGGATTGTCCAGGATAAACTGTCCCTCTGCCTCATGATGTGTCCTTTCGGGGGATTGTCCTGGATTAACTGTCCCTCTGTCCCATGATGTGTCCTTTTGGGGGATTGTCCGGGATAAACTGTCCCTCTGTCCCATGTTGTGTCCTTAAGGGGCATTGTCCAGGATAAACTATCCCTTCTCCCATGATGTGAACTTTAGGGGGATTGTCCAGGATAAACTGTCCCTCTGTCCCATGATGTGTCCTTTAGGGGGATTGTCCAGGATAAACTGTGCCTTTGTCCCATGATGTGTCCTAAGGTGGGATTGCACGGGATAAACTGTCCCTCTGTCCCATGATGTGTCCATTTATGGGATTGTCCAGGATAAATTGTCCCTCTCTCACATGTTGTGTCCTTTTATGGGATTGTCCATGATAAACTGTCCCTCTGTCCCATGGTGTGTGCTTTCGGGGGATTGTCCAGGATGAACTGTCCCTCTGTCCCATGGTGTGTCCTTTGGTGGATTGTCCACGATGAACTGTCCCTCTTTTCCATGGTGTGTCCTTTAGGGGGATTGTCCAGGATAAACTGTCCCTCCTTCCCATGGTGTATCATTTATGGGGATTGTCCAGGATAAACTGTCCCTCTGACCCATGATGTGTCCTTTAGGGGGATTGTCCAGGATAAACTGTCCCTCTATCCCATGATGGGTCCTAAAGTGAGATTGCCCGGGATAAACTGTCCCTCTGTCCCATGATGTGTCCTTTTATGGGATTGTCCAGGATAAACTGTCCCTCTGTGCCATGATGTGTCCTTTACGGAGTTTGTCCGGGATAATCTGTCCCTCTGTCCCATGAAGTGTAGTTTAGGGGGATTGTCCAGGATGAACTGTCCCTCTGTCCCATGATGTGTCCATTTATGGGATTATCCAGGATAAACTGTCCCTCTATCCCACGCTGTGTCCTTTAGGGGTATTGTCCGGGATAAACTGTCCCTCTGTCCATTATGTGTACTTTTATGGGATTGTCCAGGATAAACTGTCCCTCTGTCCCATGGTGTGTCCTTTAGGGGGATTGTCCAGGATAAACTGTCCCACTGTCCATGATGTGTATGGGATTGTCCAGGATAAACTGCCCCTCTGTCCCATGATGTGTACTTTTATGGGATTGTCCAGGTTAAACTCTCCCACTTTCCCATGGTGTGTCCTTTAGGGTGACTGTCCAGGATAAACTGTCCCTCTGTCCCATGATGCGTCCATTTATGGGATTGTCCTGGATAAACTGTCCCTCTGTCCCATGGTGTGTCCTTCCTGGAGATTGTCAGGGATAAACTGTCCCTCTGTCCCATGATGTGTCCTAAAGTGGGATTGCCCAGGATAAACTGTCCCTCTGTCCCATGATGTGTCCTAAAGTGGGATTGTCCAGGATAAATTGTCCCTCTGTCCCATGATGTGTCCTAAAGTGGGATTGCCCAGGATAAACTGTCCCTCTGTCCCATGATGTGTCCTTTAGGGGATTGTCCATGATAAACTGTCCCTCTGTCCCATGATGTGTCCTTTAGCGGGATTGTCCAGGATAAACTGTCCCTCTGTCCCATGGTGTGACCTTTTGGGGGATTGTCCGCGAGAAACTGTTCCTCTGTCCCATGGTGTGTCCCTTAGGGAGATTGTCCTGGATAAACTGACCCTCTCTCCCATGATGTGTCCTTTTATGGGATTGTACAGAATAAACTGTCCCTCTGTCCCATGATGCGTCCATATATGGGATTGTCCGGGATAAACTGTCCCTCTGTCCCATGATGTGTCCTTTAGGGGGATTGTCCGGGATAAACTGTCCCTCTGTCCCATGATGTGTCCTTTTATGGGATTGTCCAGGATAAACTGTCCCTCTGTCCCACGATGTGTCCTTTAGGGGGATTGTCCAGGATAAACTGTCCCTGTGTCCCATGATGTGTCCTTTAGGGCGATTATCCATGATAAACTGTCCGTCGGTCCATGATGTGTCCTATCGGGTGATTGTCCAGGATAAACTATCCCTCTGTCTCATGATGTTTCCAATAATGGGATTGTCCAGGATAAACTGTCCCTCTTTCCCATGATGTGTCCTTTTATGGGAATGTCTAGGATATACTGTCCCACTGTCCCATGGTGTGTCCTTTAGGGGAATTTCCGGGATAAATTGTCCCTCTGTCCCATGGTGTGTCCTTTAGGGGGATTGTCCGGGATAAATTGTCCCTCTGCCCCATGAGGTGTCTTTTAGTGGGATTGTACAGGATAAACTGTCCCTCTGTCCCTTGATGTGCCCTTTTATGGGAATGTCCAGGATAAGCTGTCCCTCTGTCCCATGGTGTGACCTTAGGGGGATTCTCCGGGATAAACTGTCCCTCTGTCCCATGATGTGTCCTTTTATGGGATTGTCCGGGATAAACTGTCCCTCTCTCCATGATGTGTCCATTTATGGGATTGTCCAGGATAAACTGTCCCTCTGTCCATGATGTGCCCATTTATGGGATTGTCCTGGATAAACTGTCCCTCTGTCCCATGCTGTGTCCTTTTATCGGATTGTCCAGGATAAACTGTCCCTCTGTCCATGATGTGCCCATTTATTGGATTGTCCTGGATAAACTGTCCCTCTGTCCCATGATGTGTCCTTTAGTGGGATTGTCCGGGATAAACAGTTCCTCTGTCCCATGGTGTGTCCTTTAGGGGGATTGTCCGGGATAAACAGTTCCTCTGTCCCATGATGTGTCCTTTAGGGGGATTGTCCAGGATAAACTGTCCCTGTGTCCCATGGTGTGTCCTTTTATGGGATTGTCCAGGATAAACTGTCCCTCTATCCCACGCTGTGTCCTTTAGGGGGATTGTGTGGGATAAACTGTCCCTCTGTCCCATGATGTGTCCTTTATGGGATTGTCCAGGATAAACTGACGCTCTGTCCATGATGTGTCCTTTTATGGGAATGTCCAGGATAAACTGTCCCTCTGTCCCATGATGTGTCCTTTAAGAGGATTGTCCATGATAAACTGTCCATCTGTCCCATGATGTGTCCTTTTATGGGAATGTCCAGGATAAACTGTCCCTGTGTCCCATGATGTGTCCATTTAATGGATTGTCCAGGATAAAATGTCCCTCTGTCCCATGATCAGTCCTTTAGGGTGATTGTCCAGGATGAACTGTCCCTCTGTCCCATGATGTGTCCATTTATGGGATTGTCCAGGATAAACTGTCCCTCTATCCCACGCTGTGTCCTTTAGGGGGATTGTCCGGGATAAACTGTCCCTGTGTCCATGATGTGTCCATTTATGGGATAGTCCAGGATAAACTGTCCCTCTGTCCATGATGTGTCCGTTTAAGGGATTGTCCAGGATAAACTGTCCCTCTGTCCCATGATGTGTCCTTTAGGGGGATTGTCCAGAATAAACTGTCCCTCTGTCCCATGATGTGTCCTTTAGGGGATTGTCCAGGATAAACTGTCCCTCTGTCCCATGATGTGTCCTTTAGCGGGATTGTCCAGGATAAACTGTCCCTCTGTCCCATGGTGTGTCCTTTTGGGGGATTGTCCACGAGAAACTGTTCCTCTGTCCCATGGTGTGTCCATTTATGGGATTGTCCTCGATAAACTGTCCCTCTGTCCCATGATGTGTCCTTTTATGGGATTGTCCGGGATAAACTGTCCCTCTGTCCATGATGTGTCCATTTATGGGATTGTCCAGGATAAACTGTCTCTCTGTCCCATGGTGTGACCTTTAGGGGGATTGTCCGGGATAAACTGACCCTCTGTCCCTAGATGTGCCCTTTTATGGGAATGTCCGGGATAATCTGTCCCTCTGTCCCTAGATGTGCCCGTTTATGGGAATGTCCGGGATAAACTGTCCCTCTGTCCCATGATGTGTCCTTTTATGGGAATGTCCAGGATAAACTGTCCCTCTGTCCCATGGTGTGTCCTTTTATGGGATTGTCCGGGATAAACTGTCCCTCTGTCCATGATGTGTCCATTTATGGGATTGTCCAGGATAAACTGTCCCTCTGTCCCATGCTGTGTCCTTTTATGGGATTGTCCAGGATAAACTGTCCCTCTGTCCATGATGTGCCCATTTATGGGATTGTCCTGGATAAACTGTCCCTCTGTCCCATGATGTGTCCTTTAGTGGGATTGTCCGGGATAAACAGTTCCTCTGTCCCACGGTGTGTCCTTTAGGGGGATTGTCCGGGATAAACAGTTCCTCTGTCCCATGATGTGTCCTTTAGGGGGATTGTCCAGGATAAACTGTCACTGTGTCCCATGGTGTGTCCTTTTATGGGATTGTCCAGGATAAACTGTCCCTCTATCCCACGCTGTGTCCTTTAGGGGGATTGTTCGGGATAAACTGTCCCTCTGTCCCATGATGTGTCCTTTTATGGGATTGTCCAGGATAAACTGTCCTTCTGTCCATGATGTGTTCTTTTATGGGAATCTCCAGGATAAACTGTCCCTCTGTCCCATGATGAGTCCTTTAAGAGGATTGTCCATGATAAACTGTCCATCTGTCCCATGGTGTGTCCTTTAGGGGGATTGTCCAGGATAAACTGTCCCACTGTCCATGATGTGTATGGGATTGTCCAGGATAAACTGTCCCTCTGTCCCATGATGTGTACTTTTATGGGATTGTCCAGGTTAAACTCTCCCACTTTCCCATGGTGTGTCCTTTAGGGTGACTGTCCAGGATAAACTGTCCCTCTGTCCCATGATGCGTCCATTTATGGGATTGTCCTGGATAAACTGTCCCTCTGTCCCACGGTGTGTCCTTCTGGGAGATTGTCAGGGATAAACTGTCCCTCTGTCCCATGATGTGTCCTAAAGTGGGATTGCCCAGGATAAACTGTCCCTCTGTCCCATGGTGTGTCCTTTAAGGGAATTGTCCGGGATAAACTGTCCCTCTGTCCCATGAAGTGGAGTTTAGGGGGATTGTCCAGGATGAACTGTCCCTCTGACCCATGATGTGTCCTTTAGGGGGATTGTCCAGGATAAATTGTCCGTCTGTCCCATGATGTGTCCTAAAGTGGGATTGCCCAGGATAAACTGTCCCTCTGTCCCATGATGTGTCCTTTAGGGGATTGTCCATGATAAACTGTCCCTCTGTCCCATGATGTGTCCTTTAGCGGGATTGTCCAAGATAAACTGTCCCTCTGTCCCATGGTGTGTCCTTTTGGGGGATTGTCCACGAGAAACTGTTCCTCTGTCCCATGGTGTGTCCCTTAGGGAGATTGTCCTGGATAAACTGACCCTCTCTCCCATGATGTGTCCTTTTATGGGATTGTCCAGGATAAACTGTCCCTCTGTCCCATGATGCGTCCATATATGGGATAGTCCGGGATAAACTGTCCCTCTGTCCCATGATGTGTCCTTCAGGGGGATTGTCCGGGGTAAACTGTCCCTCTGTCCCATGATGTGTCCTTTTATGGGATTGTCCAGGATAAACTGTCCATCTGTCCCACGATGTGTCCTTTAGGGGGATTGTCCAGGATAAACTGTCCCTCTGTCCCATGATGCGTCCATATATGGGATAGTCCGGGATAAACTGTCCCTCTGTCCCATGATGTGTCCTTCAGGGGGATTGTCCGGGGTAAACTGTCCCTCTGTCCCATGATGTGTCCTTTTATGGGATTGTCCAGGATAAACTGTCCATCTGTCCCACGATGTGTCCTTTAGGGGGATTGTCCAGGATAAACTGTCCCTGTGTCCCATGATGTGTCCTTTAGGGCGATTATCCATGATAAACTGTCCGTCGGTCCATGATGTGTCCTTTCGGGTGATTGTCCAGGATAAACTATCCCTCTGTCTCATGATGTTTCCAATAATGGGATTGTCCAGGATAAACTGTCCCTCTTTCCCATGATGTGTCCTTTTATGGGAATGTCTAGGATATACTGTCCCACTGTCCCATGGTGTGTCCTTTAGGGGAATTTCCGGGATAAATTGTCCCTCTGTCCCATGGTGTGTCCTTTAGGGGGATTGTCCGGGATAAATTGTCCCTCTGCCCCATGAGGTGTCTTTTAGTGGGATTGTACAGGATAAACTGTCCCTCTGTCCCTTGATGTGCCCTTTTATGGGAATGTCCAGGATAAGCTGTCCCTCTGTCCCATGGTGTGACCTTAGGGGGATTCTCCGGGATAAACTGTCCCTCTGTCCCATGATGTGTCCTTTTATGGGATTGTCCGGGATAAACTGTCCCTCTGTCCATGATGTGTCCATTTATGGGATTGTCCAGGATAAACTGTCCCTCTGTCCATGATGTGCCCATTTATGGGATTGTCCTGGATAAACTGTCCCTCTGTCCCATGCTGTGTCCTTTTATGGGATTGTCCAGGATAAACTGTCCCTCTGTCCATGATGTGCCCATTTATGGGATTGTCCTGGATAAACTGTCCCTCTGTCCCATGATGTGTCCTTTAGGGGATTGTCCAGGATAAACTGTCCCTCTGTCCATGATGTGTCCGTTTAAGGGATTGTCCAGGATAAACTGTCCCTCTGTCCCATGATGTGTCCTTTAGGGGATTGTCCAGGATAAACTGTCCCTCTGTCCCATGCTGTGTCCTTTTATGGGATTGCCCAGGATAAACAGTCCCTCTGTCCATGATGTGCCCATTTATGGGATTGTCCTGGATAAACTGTCCCTCTGTCCCATGATGTGTCCTTTAGTGGGATTGTCCGGGATAAACAGTTCCTCTGTCCCATGGTGTGTCCTTTAGGGGGATTGTCCGGGATAAACAGTTCCTCTGTCCCATGATGTGTCCTTTAGGGGGATTGTCCAGGATAAACTGTCACTGTGTCCCATGGTGTGTTCCTTTTATGGGACTGTCCAGGATAAACTGTCCCTCTATCCCACGCTGTGTCCTTTAGGGGGATTGTTCGGGATAAACTGTCCCTCTGTCCCATGATGTGTCCTTTTATGGGATTGTCCAGGATAAACTGTCCTTCTGTCCATGATGTGTCCTTTAATGGGAATCTCCAGGATAAACTGTCCCTCTGTCCCATGATGAGTCCTTTAAGAGGATTGTCCATGATAAACTGTCCATCTGTCCCATGATGTGTCCTTTTATGGGAATGTCCAGGATAAACTGTCCCTGTGTCCCATGATGTGTCCATTTAATGGATTGTCCAGGATAAACTGTCCCTCTGTCCCATGATGTGTCCTTTAGGGTGATTGTCCAGGATGAACTGTCCCTCTGTCCCATGATGTGTCCATTTATGGGATTGTCCAGGATAAACTGTCCCTCTATCCCACGCTGTGTCCTTTAGGGGGATTGTCCGGGATAAACTGTCCCTGTGTCCATGATGTGTCCATTTATGGGATAGTCCAGGATAAACTGTCCCTCTGTCCATGATGTGTCCGTTTAAGGGATTGTCCAGGATAAACTGTCCCTCTGTCCATGATGTGCCCATTTATGGGATTGTCCTGGATAAACTGTCCCTCTGTCCCATGATGTGTCCTTTAGTGGTATTGTCCGGGATAAACAGTTCCTCTGTCCCATGGTGTGTCCTTTAGGGGGATTGTCCGGGATAAACAGTTCCTCTGTCCCATGATGTGTCCTTTAGGGGGATTGTCCAGGATAAACTGTCCCTGTGTCCCATGGTGTGTCCTTTTATGGGATTGTCCAGGATAAACTGTCCCTCTATCCCACGCTGTGTCCTTTAGGGGGATTGTTCGGGATAAACTGTCCCTCTGTCCCATGATGTGTCCTTTATGGGATTGTCCAGGATAAACTGTCGCTCTGTCCATGATGTGTCCTTTTATGGGAATGTCCAGGATAAACTGTCCCTCTGTCCCATGATGTGTCCTTTAAGAGGATTGTCCATGATAAACTGTCCATCTGTCCCATGATGTGTCCTTTTATGGGAATGTCCAGGATAAACTGTCCCTGTGTCCCATGATGTGTCCATTTAATGGATTGTCCAGGATAAACTGTCCCTCTGTCCCATGATGTGTCCTTTAGGGTGATTGTCCAGGATGAACTGTCCCTCTGTCCCATGATGTGTCCATTTATGGGATTGTCCAGGATAAACTGTCCCTCTATCCCACGCTGTGTCCTTTAGGGGGATTGTCCGGGATAAACTGTCCCTGTGTCCATGATGTGTCCATTTATGGGATAGTCCAGGATAAACTGTCCCTCTGTCCATGATGTGTCCGTTTAAGGGATTGTCCAGGATAAACTGTCCCTCTGTCCCATGATGTGTCCTTTAGGGGGATAGTCCAGGATAAACTGTCCCTCTGTCCCATGATGTGTCCTTTAGGGGATTGTCCAGGATAAACTGTCCCTCTGTCCCATGATGTGTCCTTTAGCGGGATTGTCCTGGATAAACTGTCCCTCTGTCCCATGGTGTGTCCTTTAGGGGGATTGTCCACGAGAAACTGTTCCTCTGTCCCATGGTGTGTCCCTTAGGGGGATTGTCCTGGATAAACTGACCCTCTCTCCCATGATGTGTCCTTTTATGGGATTGTCCAGGATAAACTGTCCCTCTGTCCCATGATGCGTCCGTATATGGGATTGTCCGGGATAAACTGTCCCTCTGTCCCATGATGTGTCCTTTAGGGTGATTGTCCGGGATAAACTGTCCCTCTGTCCCATGATGTGTCCTTTTATGGGAATGTCCGGGGTAAACTGTCCCTCTGTCCCATGATGTGTCCTTTTATGGGATTGTCCAGGATAAACTGTCCCTCTGTCCCACGATGTGTCCTTTAGGGGGATTGTCCAGGATAAACTGTCCCTGTGGCCCATTATGTGTCCTTTAGGGCGATTATCCATGATAAACTGTCCGTCGGTCCATGATGTGTCCTTTCGGGTGATTGTCCAGGATAAACTATCCCTCTGTCTCATGATGTTTCCAATAATGGGATTGTCCAGGATAAACTGTCCCTCTTTCCCATGATGTGTCCTTTTATGGGAATGTCTAGGATATACTGTCCCACTGTCCCATGGTGTGTCCTTTAGGGGAATTTCCGGGATAAATTGTCCCTCTGTCCCATGGTGTGTCCTTTAGGGGGATTGTCCGGGATAAATTGTCCCTCTGCCCCATGAGGTGTCTTTTAGTGGGATTGTACAGGATAAACTGTCCCTCTGTCCCTAGATGTGCCCTTTTATGGGAATGTCCAGGATAAGCTGTTCCTCTGTCCCATGGTGTGACCTTAGGGGGATTGTCCGGGATAAACTGTCCCTCTGTCCCATGGTGTGTCCTTTAGGGTGATTGTCCAGGATAAACTGTCCCTGTGTCCCATGGTTTGTCCTTAGGGGGATTATCCAGGATAAACTGTCCCTCTTTCCCATGAAGTTTCCTTTTTTGGGATTGTCCAGGATAAACTGTCCCTCAGTCCCATGATGTGCCCTTTAGGGGGATTGTCCAGAATAAACTGTCCCTCTGTCCCATGGTGTGTCCTTTAGGGATTTTGTCCAGGATAAACTGTCCCTCTGTCCCATGATGAGTCCTTTAAGAGGATTGTCCATGATAAACTGACCATCTGTCCCATGATGTGTCCTTTTATGGGAATGTCCAGGATAAACTGTCCCTGTGTCCCATGATGTGTCCATTTAATGGATTGTCCGGGATAAACTGTCCCTCTGTCCCATGATGTGTCCTTTAGGGTGATTGTCCAGGATGAACTGTCCCTCTGTCCCATGATGTGTCCATTTATGGGATTGTCCAGGATAAACTTTCCCTCTATCCCACGCTGTGTCCTTTAGGGGGATTGTCCGGGATAAACTGTCCCTGTGTCCATGATGTGTCCTTTTATGGGATTGTCCGGGATAAACTATCCCTCTGTCCATGATGTGTCCATTTATGGGATAATCCAGGATAAACTGTCCCTCTGTCCCATGATGTGTCCTTTTATGGGATTGTCCAGGATAAACTGTCCCTCTGTCCATGATGTGTCCCTTTATGGTATTGTCCAGGATAAACTGTCCCTCTGTCCCATGATGTGTCCTTTTATGGGATTGTCCAGGATAAACTGTCCCTCTGTCCCATGATGTGTCCTTTTATGAGATTGTCCGGGATAAACTGTCCCTCTGTCCATGATGTGTCCATTTATGGGATTGTCCAGGATAAACTGTCCCTCTGTCCCATGATGTGTCCTTTTATGGGATTGTCCGGGATAAACTGTCCCAATGTCCATGATGTGTCCTTTTATGGGATTGGCCGGGATAAACTGTCCCTCTGTCCCATGATGTGTCCATTTTTGGGATTGTCCAGGATAAACTGTCCCTCTGCCCCATGATGTGTCCTTTCGGGGGATTGTCCTGGATTAACTGTCCCTATTGTCCCATGATGTGTCCTTTTGGGGGATTGTCCGGGATAAACTGTCCCTCTGTCCCATGATGTGTCCTTAAGGGGCATTGTCCAGGATAAACTATCCCTTCTCCCATGATGTGAACTTTAGGGGGATTGTCCAGGATAAACTGTCCCTCTGTCCCATGATGTGTCCTTTAGGGGGATTGTCCAGGATAAACTGTGCCTTTCTCCCATGATGTGTCCTAAGGTGGGATTGCACGGGATAAACTGTCCCTCTGTCCCATGATGTGTCCATTTATGGGATTGTCCAGGATAAATTGTCCCTCTCTCACATGTTGTGTCCTTTTATGGGATTGTCCATGATAAACTGTCCCTCTGTCCCATCTTGTGTGCTTTCGGGGGATTGTCCAGGATGAACTGTCCCTCTGTCCCATGGTGTGTCCTTTGGGGGATTGTCCACGATGAACTGTCCCTCTTTCCCATGGTGTGTCCTTTAGGGGGATTGTCCAGGATAAACTGTCCCTCCTTCCCATGGCGTATCCTTTATGGGGATTGTCCAGGATAAACTGTCCCTCTGACCCATGATGTGTCCTTTAGGGGGATTGTCCAGGATAAACTGTCCCTCTATCCCATGATGGGTCCTAAAGTGGGATTGCCCGGGATAAACTGTCCCTCTGTCCCATGATGTGCCCTTTTATGGGATTGTCCAGGATAAACTGTCCCTCTGTCCCATGATGTGTCCTTTAGGGAGTTTGTCCGGGATAATCTGTCCCTCTGTCCCATGACGTGTCCTTTAGGGGGATTGTCCGGGATAAACTGTCCCTCTGTCCCATGAAGTGTAGTTTAGGGGGATTGTCCAGGATGAACTGTCCCTCTGTCCCATGATGTGTCCATTTATGGGATTATCCAGGATAAACTGTCCCTCTATCCCACGCTGTGTCCTTTAGGGGTATTGTCCGGGATAAACTGTCCCTCTGTCCATGATGTGTACTTTTATGGGATTGTCCAGGATAAACTGTCCCTCTGTCCCATGGTGTGTCCTTTAGGGGGATTGTCCAGGATAAACTGTCCCACTGTCCATGATGTGTATGGGATTGTCCAGGATAAACTGTCCCTCTGTCCCATGATGTGTACTTTTATGGGATTGTCCAGGTTAAACTCTCCCACTTTCCCATGGTGTGTCCTTTAGGGTGACTGTCCAGGATAAACTGTCCCTCTGTCCCATGATGCGTCCATTTATGGGATTGTCCTGGATAAACTGTCCCTCTGTCCCATGGTGTGTCCTTCTGGGAGATTGTCAGGGATAAACTGTCCCTCTGTCCCATGATGTGTCCTAAAGTGGGATTGCCCAGGATAAACTGTCCCTCTGTCCCATGGTGTGTCCTTTAGGGGAATTGTCCGGGATAAACTGTCCCTCTGTCCCATGAAGTGGAGTTTAGGGGGATTGTCCAGGATGAACTGTCCCTCTGACCCATGATGTGTCCTTTAGGGGGATTGTCCAGGATAAATTGTCCCTCTGTCCCATGATGTGTCCTAAAGTGGGATTGCCCAGGATAAACTGTCCCTCTGTCCCATGATGTGTCCTTTAGGGGATTGTCCATGATAAACTGTCCCTCTGTCCCATGATGTGTCCTTTAGCGGGATTGTCCATGATAAACTGTCCCTCTGTCCCATGGTGTGTCCTTTTGGGGGATTGTCCACGAGAAACTGTTCCTCTGTCCCATGGTGTGTCCCTTAGGGAGATTGTCCTGGATAAACTGACCCTCTCTCCCATGATGTGTCCTTTTATGGGATTGTCCAGGATAAACTGTCCCTCTGTCCCATGATGCGTCCATATATGGGATTGTCCGGGATAAACTGTCCCTCTGTCCCATGATGTGTCCTTTATGGGGATTGTCCGGGATAAACTGTCCCTCTGTCCCATGATGTGTCCTTTTATGGGATTGTCCAGGATAAACTGTCCCTCTGTCCCACGATGTGTCCTTTAGGGGGATTGTCCAGGATAAACTGTCCCTGTGTCCCATGATGTGTCCTTTAGGGCGATTATCCATGATAAACTGTCCGTCGGTCCATGATGTGTCCTTTCGGGTGATTGTCCAGGATAAACTATCCCTCTGTCTCATGATGTTTCCAATAATGGGATTGTCCAGGATATACTGTCCCTCTTTCCCATGATGTCTCCTTTTATGGGAATGTCTAGGATATACTGTCCCACTGTCCCATGGTGTGTCCTTTAGGGGAATTTCCGGGATAAATTGTCCCTCTGTCCCATGGTGTGTCCTTTAGGGGGATTGTCCGGGATAAATTGTCCCTCTGCCCCATGAGGTGTCTTTTAGTGGGATTGTACAGGATAAACTGTCCCTCTGTCCCATGATGTGCCCTTTTATGGGAATGTCCAGGATAAGCTGTCCCTCTGTCCCATGGTGTGACCTTGGGGGATTCTCCGGGATAAACTGTCCCTCTGTCCCATGATGTGTCCTTTTATGGGATTGTCCGGGATAAACTGTCCCTCTGTCCATGATGTGTCCATTTATGGGATTGTCCAGGATAAACTGTCCCTCTGTCCATGATGTGCCCATTTATGGGATTGTCCTGGATAAACTGTCCCTCTGTCCCATGCTGTGTCCTTTTATGGGATTGTCCAGGATAAAATGTCCCTCTGTCCATGATGTGCCCATTTATGGGATTGTCCTGGATAACCTGTCCCTCTGTCCCATGATGTGTCCTTTAGTGGGATTGTCCGGGATAAACAGTTCCTCTGTCCCATGGTGTGTCCTTTAGGGGGATTGTCCGGGGTAAACAGTTCCTCTGTCCCATGATGTGTCCTTTAGGGGGATTGTCCAGGATAAACTGTCACTGTGTCCCATGGTGTGTCCTTTTATGGGATTGTCCAGGATAAACTGTCCCTCTATCCCACGCTGTGTCCTTTAGGGGGATTGTTCGGGATAAACTGTCCCTCTGTCCCATGATGTGTCCTTTATGGGATTGTCCAGGATAAACTGTCGCTCTGTCCATGATGTGTCCTTTTATGGGAATGCCCAGGATAAACTGTCCCTCTGTCCCATGATGTTTCCTTTAAGAGGATTCTCCATGATAAACTGTCCATCTGTCCCATGATGTGTCATTTTATGGGAATGTCCAGGATAAACTGTCCCTGTGTCCCATGATGTGTCCATTTATTGGATTGTCCAGGATAAACTGTCCCTCTGTCCCATGATGTGTCCTTTAGGGTGATTGTCCAGGATGAACTGTCCCTCTGTCCCATGATGTGTCCATTTATGGGATTGTCCAGGATAAACTGTCCCTCTATCCCACGCTGTGTCCTTTAGGGAGATTGTCCGGGATAAACTGTCCCTGTGTCCATGATGTGTCCATTTATGGGATAGTCCAGGATAAACTGTCCCTCTGTCCATGATGTGTCCGTTTAAGGGATTGTCCAGGATAAACTGTCCCTCTGTCCCATGATGTGTCCTTTTATGGGATTGTCCGGGGTAAACTGTCCCTCTGTCCCATGATGTGTCCTTTTATGGAATTGTCCAGGATAATCTGTCCCTCTGTCCCACGATGTGTCCTTTAGGGGGATTGTCCAGGATAAACTGTCCCTGTGTCCCATGATGTGTCCTTTAGGGCGATTATCCACGATAAACTGTCCGTCGGTCCATGATGTGCCCTTTCGGGTGATTGTCCAGGATAAACTATCCCTCTGTCTCATGATGTTTCCAATAATGGGATTGTCCAGGATAAACTGTCCCTCTTTCCCATGATGTGTCCTTTTATGGGAATGTCTAGGATATACTGTCCCACTGTCCCATGGTGTGTCCTTTAGGGGAATTTCCGGGATAAATTGTCCCTCTGTCCCATGGTGTGTCCTTTAGGGTGATTGTCCGGGATAAATTGTCCCTCTGCCCCATGAGGTGTCTTTTAGTGGGATTGTACAGGATAAACTGTCCCTCTGTCCCTAGATGTGCCCTTTTATGGGAATGTCCAGGATAAACTGTCCCTCTGTCCCATGGTGTGACCTTAGGGGGATTGTCCGGGATAAACTGTCCCTCTGTCCCATGGTGTGTCCTTTAGGGTGATTGTCCAGGATAAACTGTCACTGTGTCCCATGGTTTGTCCATAGGGGGATTATCCAGGATAAACTGTCCCTCTTTCCAATGAAGTTTCCTTTTTTGGGATTGTCCAGGATAAACTGTCCCTCTGTCCCATGATGTGTTCTTTAGGGGGATTGTCCAGGATAAACTGTCCCACTGTCCCATGGTGTGTCCTTTTGGGATTTTGTCCAGGATAAACTGTCCCTCTGTCCCATGATGTGTCCATTTATGGGATTGTCCTGGATAAACTGTCCCTCTGTCCCATGAAGTGTCCTTTTATGGGATTGTCCGGGATAAACTGTCCCTCTGTCCATGATGTGTCCATTTATGGGATTGTCCAGGATAAACTGTCTCTCTGTCCCATGGTGTGACCATTAGGGGGACTGTCCGGGATAAACTGTCCCTCTGTCCCTAGATGTGCCCTTTTATGGGAATGTCCGGGATAAACTGTCCCTCTGTCCCTAGATGTGCCCTTTTATGGGAATGTCCGGGATAAATTGTCCCTCTGTCCCATGATGTGTCCTTTTATGGGAATGTCCATGATAAACTGTCCCTCTGCCCCATGGTGTGTCCTTTTATGGGATTGTCCGGGATAAACTGTCCCTCTGTCCATGATGTGTCCATTTATGGGATTGTCCAGGATAAACTGTCCCTCTGTCCCATGCTGTGTCCTTTTATGGGATTGTCCAGGGTAAACTGTCCCTCTGTCCATGATGTGCCCATTTATGGGATTGTCCTGGATAAACTGTCCCTCTGTCCCATGATGTGTCCTTTAGGGGGATTGTCCGGGATAAACAGTTCCTCTGTCCCATGGTGTGTCCTTTAGGGGGATTGTCCGGGATAAACAATTCCTCTGTGCCATGATGTGTCCTTTTATGGGATTGTCCAGGATAAACTGTCCCTCTGTCCATGATGTGTCCTTTTAAGGGAATGTCCAGGATAAACTGTCCCTCTGTCCCATGATGAGTCCTTTAAGAGGATTGTCCATGATAAACTGTCCATCTGTCCCATGATGTGTCCATTTATTGGAATGTCCAGGAGAAACTGTCCCTGTGTCCCATGATGTGTCCATTTAATGGATTGTCCTGGATAAACTGTCCCTCTGTCCCATGATGTGTCCTTTAGGGTGATTGTCCAGGATGAACTGTCCCTCTGTCCCATGATGTGTCCATTTATGGGATTGTCCAGGATAAACTGTCCCTCTATCCCACGCTGTGTCCTTTAGGGGGATTGTCCGGGATAAACTGTCCCTGTGTCCATGATGTGTCCATTTATGGGATAGTCCATGATAAACTGTCCCTCTGTCCATGATGTGTCCGTTTAAGGGATTGTCCAGGATAAACTGTCCCTCTGTCCCATGATGTGTCCTTTAGGGTGATTGACCAGGATGAACTGTCCCTCTGTCCCATGATGTGTCCATTTATGGGATTGTCCAGGATAAACTGTCCCTCTATCCCACGCTGTGTCCTTTAGGGGGATTGTCAGCGATAAACTTTCCCTCTGTCCATGATGTGCCCTTTTATGGGAATGTCCGGGATAAACTGTCCCTCTGTCCCTAGATGTGCCCTTTTATTGGAATGTCCGGGATAAACTGTCCCTCTGTCCCATGATGTTTCCTTTTATGGGAATGTCCAGGATAAACTGTCCCTCTGTCCCATGGTGTGTCCTTTTATGGGATTGTCCGGGATAAACTGTCCCTCTGTCCCATGATGTGTCCTTTTATGGGAATGTCCAGGATAAACTGTCCCTCTGTCCCATGATGTGTCCTTTTATGGGAATGTCCAGGATAAACTGTCCCTCTGTCCCATGGTGTGTCCATTAGGGGGATTGTCCGGGATAAACTGTCCCTCTGTCCATGATGTGTACTTTTATGGGACTGCCCAGGATAAACTGTCCCTCTGTCCCATGATGTGTACTTTTATGGGAATGTCCAGGATAAACTGTCCCTCTGTCCCATGATGTGTCCTTTTATGGGATTGTCCGGGATAAACTATCCCTCTGTCCATGATGTGTCCATTTATGGGATTGTCCAGGATAAACTGTCCCTCTGTCCCATGATGTGTCCTTTTTAGGGATTGTCCAGGATAAACTGTCCCTCTGTCCCATGCTGTGTCCTTTAGCGGGATTGTCCGGTATAAACTGTCCCTCTGTCCATGATGTGTCCATTTATGGGATTGTCCAGGATAAACTGTCCCTCTGTCCCATGATGTGTCCTTTTATGGGATTGTCCAGGATAAACTGTCCCTCTGTCCCATGATGTGTCCTTTTATGGGATTGTCCGGGATAAACTGTCCCTTTGTCCATGATGTGTCCATTTATGGGATTGTCCAGGATAAACTGTCCCTCTGTCCCATGATGTGTCCTTTTATGGGATTGTCCGGGATAAACTGTCCCTCTGTCCCTAGATGTGCCCTTTTATGGGACTGTCCGGGATAAACTGTCCCTCTGTCCCTAGATGTGCCCTTTTATGGGAATGTCCGGGATAAACTGTCCCTCTGTCCCATGATGTGTCCTTTTATGGGAATGTCCAGGATAAGCTGTCCCTCTGTCCCATGGTGTGTCCTTTTATGGGATTGTCCGGGATAAACTGTCCCTCTGTCCCATGATGTGTCCTCTTACGGGAATGTCCAGGATAAACTGTCCCTCTGTCCCATGATGTGTCCTTTTATGGGAATGTCCAGGATAAACTGTCCCTCTGTCCCATGCAGTGTCCATTAGGGGGATTGTCCGGGATAAACTGTCCCTCTGTCCATGATGTGTACTTTTATGGGAATGTCCAGGATAAACTGTCCCTCTGTCCCATGATGTGTCCTTTTATGGGAATGTCCAGGATAAACTGTCCCTCTGTCCCATGCAGTGTCCATTAGGGGGATTGTCCGGGATAAACTATCCCTCTGTCCATGATGTGTCCTTTTATGGGAATGTCCAGGATAAACTGTCCCTCTGTCCCATGCAGTGTCCATTAGGGGGATTGTCCGGGATAAACTTTCCCTCTGTCCATGATGTGTACTTTTATGGGAATGACCAGGATAAACTGTCCCTCTGTCCCATGATGTGTACTTTTATGGGAATGTCCAGGATAAACTGTCCCTCTGTCCCATGATGTGTCCTTTTATGGGATTGTCCGGGATAAACTATCCCTCTGTCCATGATGTGTCCTTTTATGGGAATGTCCAGGATAAACTGTCCCTCTGTCCCATGATGAGTCCTTTAAGAGGATTGTCCATGATAAACTGTCCATCTGTCCCATGATGTGTCCTTTTATTGGAATGTCCAGGATAAACTGTCCCTGTGTCCCATGATGTGTCCATTTAATGGATTGTCCAGGATAAACTGTCCCTCTGTCCCATGATGTGTCCTTTAGGGTGATTGTCCAGGATGAACTGTCCCTCTGTCCCATGATGTGTCCATTTATGGGATTGTCCAGGATAAACTGTCCCTCTATCCCACGCTGTGTCCTTTAGGGGGATTGTCCGGGATAAACTGTCCCTGTGTCCATGATGTGTCCATTTATGGGATAGTCCAGGATAAACTGTCCCTCTGTCCATGATGTGTCCGTTTAAGGGATTGTCCAGGATAAACTGTCCCTCTGTCCCATGATGTGTCCTTTAGGGTGATTGTCCAGGATGAACTGTCCCTCTGTCCCATGATGTGTCCATTTATGGGATTGTCCAGGATAAACTGTCCCTCTATCCCACGCTGTGTCCTTTAGGGGGATTGTCTGGGATAAACTTTCCCTCTGTCCATGATGTGCCCTTTTATGGGAATGTCCGGGATAAACTGTCCCTCTGTCCCTAGATGTGCCCTTTTATGGGAATGTCCGGGATAAACTGTCCCTCTGCCCCATGATGTGTCCATTTATGGGAATGTCCAGGATAAACTGTCCCTCTGTCCCATGGTGTGTCCTTTTATGGGATTGTCCGGGATAAACTGTCCCTCTGTCCCATGATGTGTCCTTTTATGGGAATGTCCAGGATAAACTGTCCCTCTGTCCCATGATGTGTCCTTTTATGGGAATGTCCAGGATAAACTGTCCCTCTGTCCCATGGTGTGTCCATTAGGGGGATTGTCCGTGATAAACTGTCCCTCTGTCCATGATGTGTACTTTTATGGGACTGCCCAGGATAAACTGTCCCTCTGTCCCATGATGTGTACTTTTATGGGAATGTCCAGGATAAACTGTCCCTCTGTCCCATGATGTGTCCTTTTATGGGATTGCCGGGATAAACTATCCCTCTGTCCATGATGTGTCCATTTATGGGATTGTCCAGGATAAACTGTCCCTCTGTCCCATGATGTGTCCTTTTAAGGGATTGTCCAGGATAAACTGTCCCTCTGTCCCATGCTGTGTCCTTTTATGGGATTGTCCGGGATAAACTGTCCCTCTGTCCATGATGTGTCCATTTATGGGATTGTCCAAAATAAACTGTCCCTCTGTCCCATGATGTGTCCTTTTATGGGATTGTCCAGGATAAACTGTCCCTCTGTCCCATGATGTGTCCTTTTATGGGATTGTCCGGGATAAACTGTCCCTCTGTCCATGATGTGTCCATTTATGGGATTGTCCAGGATAAACTGTCCCTCTGTCCCATGATGTGTCCTTTTATGGGATTGTCCGGGATAAGCTGTCCCTCTGTCCCTAGATGTGCCCTTTTATGGGAATGTCCGGGATAAACTGTCCCTCTGTCCCTAGATGTGCCCTTTTATGGGAATGTCCGGGATAAACTGTCCCTCTGTCCCATGATGTGTCCTTTTATGGGAATGTCCAGGATAAGCTGTCCCTCTGTCCCATGGTGTGTCCTTTTATGGGATTGTCCGGGATAAACTGTCCCTCTGTCCCATGATGTGTCCTCTTACGGGAATGTCCAGGATAAACTGTCCCTCTGTCCCATGATGTGTCCTTTTATGGGAATGTCCAGGATAAACTGTCCCTCTGTCCCATGCAGTGTCCATTAGGGGGATTGTCCGGGATAAACTGTCCCTCTGTCCATGATGTGTACTTTTATGGGAATGTCCAGGATAAACTGTCCCTCTGTCCCATGATGTGTCCTTTTATGGGAATGTCCAGGATAAACTGTCCCTCTGTCCCATGCAGTGTCCATTAGGGGGATTGTCCGGGATAAACTGTCCCTCTGTCCATGATGTGTCCTTTTATGGGAATGTCCAGGATAAACTGTCCCTCTGTCCCATGCAGTGTCCATTTGGGTGATTGTCCGGGATAAACTTTCCCTCTGTCCATGATGTGTACTTTTATGGGAATGTCCAGGATAAACTGCCCCTCTGTCCCATGATGTGTACTTTTATAGGAATGTCCAGGATAAACTGTCCCTCTGTCCCATGATGTGTCCTTTTATGGGATTGTCCGGGATAAAATATCCCTCTGTCCATGATGTGTCCATTTATGGGATTGTCCAGGATAAACTGTCCCTCTGTCCCATGATGTGTCCTTTTATGGGATTGTCCAGGATAAACTGTCCCTCTGTCCCATGCTGTGTCCTTTTATGGGATTGTCCGGGATAAACTGTCCCTCTGTCCATGATGTGTCCATTTATGGGATTGTGCAGGATAAACTGTCCCTCTGTCCCATGATGTGTCCTTTTATGGGATTGTCCAGGATAAACTGTCCCTCTGTCCCATGATGTGTCCTTTTATGAGATTGCCCGGGACAAACTGTCCCTCTGTCCATGATGTGTCCATTTATGGGATTGTCCAGGATAAACTGTCCCTCTGTCCCATGATGTGTCCTTTTATGGGATTGTCCAGGATAAACTGTCCCAATGTCCATGATGTGTCGTTTTATGGGATTGGCCGGGATAAACTGTCCCTCTGTCCCATGATGTGTCCATTTTTGGGATTGTCCAGGATAAACTGTCCCTCTGCCTCATGATGTGTCCTTTCGGGGGATTGTCCTGGATTAACTGTCCCTCTGTCCCATGATGTGTCCTTTTGGGGGATTGTCCGGGATAAACTGTCCCTCTGTCCCATGATGTGTCCTTAAGGGGCATTGTCCAGGATAAACTATCCCTTCTCCCATGATGTGAACTTTAGGGGGATTGTCCAGGATAAACTGTCCCTCTGTCCCATGATGTGTCCTTTAGGGGGATTGTCCAGGATAAACTGTGCCTTTGTCCCATGATGTGTCCTAAGGTGGGATTGCACGGGATAAACTGTCCCTCTGTCCCATGATGTGTCCATTTATGGGATTGTCCAGGATAAATTGTCCCTCTCTCACATGTTGTGTCCTTTTATGGGATTGTCCATGATAAACTGTCCCTCTGTCCCATGGTGTGTGCTTTCGGGGGATTGTCCAGGATGAACTGTCCCTCTGTCCCATGGTGTGTCCTTTGGGGGATTGTCCACGATAAACTGTCCCTCTTTCCCATGGTGTGTCCTTTAGGGGGATTGTCCAGGATAAACTGTCCCTCCTTCCCATGGTATATCCTTTATGGGGATTGTCCAGGATAAACTGTCCCTCTGACCCATGATGTGTCCTTTAGGGGGATTGTCCAGGATAAACTGTCCCTCTATCCCATGATGGGTCCTAAAGTGGGATTGCCCGGGATAAACTGTCCCTCTGTCCCATGATGTGTCCTTTTATGGGATTGTCCAGGATAAACTGTCCCTCTGTCCCATGATGTGTCCTTTAGGGAGTTTGTCCGGGATAATCTGTCCCTCTGTCCCATGACGTGTCCTTTAGGGGGATTGTCCGGGATAAACTGTCCCTCTGTCCCATGAAGTGTAGTTTAGGGGGATTGTCCAGGAAGAACTGTCCCTCTGTCCCATGATGTGTCCATTTATGGGATTATCCAGGATAAACTGTCCCTCTATCCCACGCTGTGTCCTTTAGGGGTATTGTCCGGGATAAACTGTCCCTCTGTCCATGATATGTACTTTTATGGGATTGTCCAGGATAAACTGTCCCTCTGTCCCATGGTGTGTCCTTTAGGGGGATTGTCCAGGATAAACTGTCCCACTGTCCATGATGTGTATGGGATTGTCCAGGATAAACTGTCCCTCTGTCCCATGATGTGTACTTTTATGGGATTGTCCAGGTTAAACTCTCCCACTTTCCCATGGTGTGTCCTTTAGGGTGACTGTCCAGGATAAACTGTCCCTCTGTCCCATGATGCGTCCATTTATGGGATTGTCCTGGATAAACTGTCCCTCTGTCCCATGGTGTGTCCTTCTGGGAGATTGTCAGGGATAAACTGTCCCTCTGTCCCATGATGTGTCCTAAAGTGGGATTGCCCAGGATAAACTGTGCCTCTGTCCCATGGTGTGTCCTTTAGGGGAATTGTCCGGGATAAACTGTCCCTCTGTCCCATGAAGTGGAGTTTAGGGGGATTGTCCAGGATGAACTGTCCCTCTGTCCATGATGTGTCCTTTTATGGGAATGTCCAGGATAAACTGTCCCTCTGTCCCATGCAGTGTCCATTAGGGGGATTGTCCGGGATAAACTTTCCCTCTGTCCATGATGTGTACTTTTATGGGAATGACCAGGATAAACTGTCCCTCTGTCCCATGATGTGTACTTTTATGGGAATGTCCAGGATAAACTGTCCCTCTGTCCCATGATGTGTCCTTTTATGGGATTGTCCGGGATAAACTATCCCTCTGTCCATGATGTGTCCTTTTATGGGAATGTCCAGGATAAACTGTCCCTCTGTCCCATGATGAGTCCTTTAAGAGGATTGTCCATGATAAACTGTCCATCTGTCCCATGATGTGTCCTTTTATTGGAATGTCCAGGATAAACTGTCCCTGTGTCCCATGATGTGTCCATTTAATGGATTGTCCAGGATAAACTGTCCCTCTGTCCCATGATGTGTCCTTTAGGGTGATTGTCCAGGATGAACTGTCCCTCTGTCCCATGATGTGTCCATTTATGGGATTGTCCAGGATAAACTGTCCCTCTATCCCACGCTGTGTCCTTTAGGGGGATTGTCCGGGATAAACTGTCCCTGTGTCCATGATGTGTCCATTTATGGGATAGTCCAGGATAAACTGTCCCTCTGTCCATGATGTGTCCGTTTAAGGGATTGTCCAGGATAAACTGTCCCTCTGTCCCATGATGTGTCCTTTAGGGTGATTGTCCAGGATGAACTGTCCCTCTGTCCCATGATGTGTCCATTTATGGGATTGTCCAGGATAAACTGTCCCTCTATCCCACGCTGTGTCCTTTAGGGGGATTGTCTGGGATAAACTTTCCCTCTGTCCATGATGTGCCCTTTTATGGGAATGTCCGGGATAAACTGTCCCTCTGTCCCTAGATGTGCCCTTTTATGGGAATGTCCGGGATAAACTGTCCCTCTGTCCCATGATGTGTCCATTTATGGGAATGTCCAGGATAAACTGTCCCTCTGTCCCATGGTGTGTCCTTTTATGGGATTGTCCGGGATAAACTGTCCCTCTGTCCCATGATGTGTCCTTTTATGGGAATGTCCAGGATAAACTGTCCCTCTGTCCCATGATGTGTCCTTTTATGGGAATGTCCAGGATAAACTGTCCCTCTGTCCCATGGTGTGTCCATTAGGGGGATTGTCCGTGATAAACTGTCCCTCTGTCCATGATGTGTACTTTTATGGGACTGCCCAGGATAAACTGTCCCTCTGTCCCATGATGTGTACTTTTATGGGAATGTCCAGGATAAACTGTCCCTCTGTCCCATGATGTGTCCTTTTATGGGATTGCCGGGATAAACTATCCCTCTGTCCATGATGTGTCCATTTATGGGATTGTCCAGGATAAACTGTCCCTCTGTCCCATGATGTGTCCTTTTAAGGGATTGTCCAGGATAAACTGTCCCTCTGTCCCATGCTGTGTCCTTTTATGGGATTGTCCGGGATAAACTGTCCCTCTGTCCATGATGTGTCCATTTATGGGATTGTCCAAAATAAACTGTCCCTCTGTCCCATGATGTGTCCTTTTATGGGATTGTCCAGGATAAACTGTCCCTCTGTCCCATGATGTGTCCTTTTATGGGATTGTCCGGGATAAACTGTCCCTCTGTCCATGATGTGTCCATTTATGGGATTGTCCAGGATAAACTGTCCCTCTGTCCCATGATGTGTCCTTTTATGGGATTGTCCGGGATAAGCTGTCCCTCTGTCCCTAGATGTGCCCTTTTATGGGAATGTCCGGGATAAACTGTCCCTCTGTCCCTAGATGTGCCCTTTTATGGGAATGTCCGGGATAAACTGTCCCTCTGTCCCATGATGTGTCCTTTTATGGGAATGTCCAGGATAAGCTGTCCCTCTGTCCCATGGTGTGTCCTTTTATGGGATTGTCCGGGATAAACTGTCCCTCTGTCCCATGATGTGTCCTCTTACGGGAATGTCCAGGATAAACTGTCCCTCTGTCCCATGATGTGTCCTTTTATGGGAATGTCCAGGATAAACTGTCCCTCTGTCCCATGCAGTGTCCATTAGGGGGATTGTCCGGGATAAACTGTCCCTCTGTCCATGATGTGTACTTTTATGGGAATGTCCAGGATAAACTGTCCCTCTGTCCCATGATGTGTCCTTTTATGGGAATGTCCAGGATAAACTGTCCCTCTGTCCCATGCAGTGTCCATTAGGGGGATTGTCCGGGATAAACTGTCCCTCTGTCCATGATGTGTCCTTTTATGGGAATGTCCAGGATAAACTGTCCCTCTGTCCCATGCAGTGTCCATTTGGGTGATTGTCCGGGATAAACTTTCCCTCTGTCCATGATGTGTACTTTTATGGGAATGTCCAGGATAAACTGCCCCTCTGTCCCATGATGTGTACTTTTATAGGAATGTCCAGGATAAACTGTCCCTCTGTCCCATGATGTGTCCTTTTATGGGATTGTCCGGGATAAAATATCCCTCTGTCCATGATGTGTCCATTTATGGGATTGTCCAGGATAAACTGTCCCTCTGTCCCATGATGTGTCCTTTTATGGGATTGTCCAGGATAAACTGTCCCTCTGTCCCATGCTGTGTCCTTTTATGGGATTGTCCGGGATAAACTGTCCCTCTGTCCATGATGTGTCCATTTATGGGATTGTGCAGGATAAACTGTCCCTCTGTCCCATGATGTGTCCTTTTATGGGATTGTCCAGGATAAACTGTCCCTCTGTCCCATGATGTGTCCTTTTATGAGATTGCCCGGGACAAACTGTCCCTCTGTCCATGATGTGTCCATTTATGGGATTGTCCAGGATAAACTGTCCCTCTGTCCCATGATGTGTCCTTTTATGGGATTGTCCAGGATAAACTGTCCCAATGTCCATGATGTGTCGTTTTATGGGA
The DNA here is from genome assembly GCF_965287045.1 of Carcharhinus amblyrhynchos. NCBI lineage: Eukaryota > Metazoa > Chordata > Chondrichthyes > Carcharhiniformes > Carcharhinidae > Carcharhinus > Carcharhinus amblyrhynchos. Next base: position 581,438 of record NC_137360.1, read on the forward strand.
TTGGCCGGGATAAACTGTCCCTCTGTCCCATGATGTGTCCATTTTTGGGATTGTCCAGGATAAACTGTCCCTCTGCCTCATGATGTGTCCTTTCGGGGGATTGTCCTGGATTAACTGTCCCTCTGTCCCATGATGTGTCCTTTTGGGGGATTGTCCGGGATAAACTGTCCCTCTGTCCCATGATGTGTCCTTAAGGGGCATTGTCCAGGATAAACTATCCCTTCTCCCATGATGTGAACTTTAGGGGGATTGTCCAGGATAAACTGTCCCTCTGTCCCATGATGTGTCCTTTAGGGGGATTGTCCAGGATAAACTGTGCCTTTCTCCCATGATGTGTCCTAAGGTGGGATTGCACGGGATAAACTGTCCCTCTGTCCCATGATGTGTCCATTTATGGGATAGTCCAGGATAAATTGTCCCTCTCTCACATGTTGTGTCCTTTTATGGGATTGTCCATGATAAACTGTCCCTCTGTCCCATGGTGTGTGCTTTCGGGGGATTGTCCAGGATGAACTGTCCCTCTGTCCCATGGTGTGTCCTTTGGGGGATTGTCCACGATAAACTGTCCCTCTTTCCCATGGTGTGTCCTTTAGGGGGATTGTCCAGGATAAACTGTCCCTCCTTCCCATGGTATATCCTTTATGGGGATTGTCCAGGATAAACTGTCCCTCTGACCCATGATGTGTCCTTTAGGGGGATTGTCCAGGATAAACTGTCCCTCTATCCCATGATGGGTCCTAAAGTGGGATTGCCCGGGATAAACTGTCCCTCTGTCCCATGATGTGTCCTTTTATGGGATTGTCCAGGATAAACTGTCCCTCTGTCCCATGATGTGTCCTTTAGGGAGTTTGTCCGGGATAATCTGTCCCTCTGTCCCATGACGTGTCCTTTAGGGGGATTGTCCGGGATAAACTGTCCCTCTGTCCCATGAAGTGTAGTTTAGGGGGATTGTCCAGGAAGAACTGTCCCTCTGTCCCATGATGTGTCCATTTATGGGATTATCCAGGATAAACTGTCCCTCTATCCCACGCTGTGTCCTTTAGGGGTATTGTCCGGGATAAACTGTCCCTCTGTCCATGATATGTACTTTTATGGGATTGTCCAGGATAAACTGTCCCTCTGTCCCATGGTGTGTCCTTTAGGGGGATTGTCCAGGATAAACTGTCCCACTGTCCATGATGTGTATGGGATTGTCCAGGATAAACTGTCCATCTGTCCCATGATGTGTACTTTTATGGGATTGTCCAGGTTAAACTCTCCCACTTTCCCATGGTGTGTCCTTTAGGGTGACTGTCCAGGATAAACTGTCCCTCTGTCCCATGATGCGTCCATTTATGGGATTGTCCTGGATAAACTGTCCCTCTGTCCCATGGTGTGTCCTTCTGGGAGATTGTCAGGGATAAACTGTCCCTCTGTCCCATGATGTGTCCTAAAGTGGGATTGCCCAGGATAAACTGTCCCTCTGTCCCATGGTGTGTCCTTTAGGGGAATTGTCCGGGATAAACTGTCCCTCTGTCCCATGAAGTGGAGTTTAGGGGGATTGTCCAGGATGAACTGTCCCTCTGACCCATGATGTGTCCTTTAGGGGGATTGTCCAGGTTAAATTGTCCCTCTGTCCCATGATGTGTCCTAAAGTGGGATTGCCCAGGATAAACTGTCCCTCTGTCCCATGATGTGTCCTTTAGGGGATTGTCCATGATAAACTGTCCCTCTGTCCCATGATGTGTCCTTTAGCGGGATTGTCCATGATAAACTGTCCCTCTGTCCCATGGTGTGTCCTTTTGGGGGATTGTCCACGAGAAACTGTTCCTCTGTCCCATGGTGTGTCCCTTAGGGAGATTGTCCTGGATAAACTGACCCTCTCTCCCATGATGTGTCCTTTTATGGGATTGTCCAGGATAAACTGTCCCTCTGTCCCATGATGCGTCCATATATGGGATTGTCCGGGATAAACTGTCCCTCTGTCCCATGATGTGTCCTTTAGGGGGATTGTCCGGGATAAACTGTCCCTCTGTCCCATGATGTGTCCTTTTATGGGATTGTCCAGGATAAACTGTCCCTCTGTCCCACGATGTGTCCTTTAGGGGGATTGTCCAGGATAAACTGTCCCTGTGTCCCATGATGTGTCCTTTAGGGCGATTATCCATGATAAACTGTCCGTCGGTCCATGATGTGTCCTTTCGGGTGATTGTCCAGGATAAACTATCCCTCTGTCTCATGATGTTTCCAGTAATGGGATTGTCCAGGATAAACTGTCCCTCTTTCCCATGATGTGTCCTTTTATGGGAATGTCTAGGATATACTGTCCCACTGTCCCATGGTGTGTCCTTTAGGGGAATTTCCGGGATAAATTGTCCCTCTGTCCCATGGTGTGTCCTTTAGGGGGATTGTCCGGGATAAATTGTCCCTCTGTCCCATGAGGTGTCTTTTAGTGGGATTGTACAGGATAAACTGTCCCTCTGTCCCTTGATGTGCCCTTTTATGGGAATGTCCAGGATAAGCTGTCCCTCTGTCCCATGGTGTGACCTTAGGGGGATTCTCCGGGATAAACTGTCCCTCTGTCCCATGATGTGTCCTTTTATGGGATTGTCCGGGATAAACTGTCCCTCTGTCCATGATGTGTCCATTTATGGGATTGTCCAGGATAAACTGTCCCTCTGTCCATGATGTGCCCATTTATGGGATTGTCCTGGATAAATTGTCCCTCTGTCCCATGCTGTGTCCTTTTATGGGATTGTCCAGGATAAACTGTCCCTCTGTCCATGATGTGCCCATTTATGGGATTGTCCAGGATTAACTGTCCCTCTGTCCCATGATGTGTCCTTTAGTGGGATTGTCCGGGATAAACAGTTCCTCTGTCCCATGGTGTGTCCTTTAGGGGGATTGTCCGGGATAAACAGTTCCTCTGTCCCATGATGTGTCCTTTAGGGGGATTGTCCAGGATAAACTGTCCCTGTGTCCCATGGTGTGTCCTTTTATGGGATTGTCCAGGATAAACTGTCCCTCTATCCCACGCTGTGTCCTTTAGGGGGATTGTTCGGGATAAACTGTCCCTCTGTCCCATGATGTGTCCTTTATGGGATTGTCCAGGATAAACTGTCGCTCTGTCCATGATGTGTCCTTTTATGGGAATGCCCAGGATAAACTGTCCCTCTGTCCCATGATGTGTCCTTTAAGAGGTTTGTCCATGATAAACTGTCCATGTGTCCCATGATGTGTCCTTTTATGGGAATGTCCAGGATAAACTGTCCCTGTGTCCCATGATGTGTCCATTTAATGGATTGTCCAGGATAAACTGTCCCTCTGTCCCATGATGTGTCCTTTAGGGTGATTGTCCAGGATGAACTGTCCCTCTGTCCCATGATGTGTCCATTTATGGGATTGTCCAGGATAAACTGTCCCTCTATCCCACGCTGTATCCTTTAGGGGGATTGTCCGGGATAAACTGTCCCTGTGTCCATGATGTGTCCATTTATGGGATAGTCCAGGATAAACTGTCCCTCTGTCCATGATGTGTCCGTTTAAGGGATTGTCCAGGATAAACTGTCCCTCTGTCCCATGATGTGTCCTTTAGGGGGATTGTCCAGGATAAACTGTCCCTCTGTCCCATGATGTGTCCTTTAGGGGATTGTCCAGGATAAACTGTCCCTCTGTCCCATGATGTGTCCTTTAGCGGGATTGTCCAGGATAAACTGTCCCTCTGTCCCATGGTGTGTCCTTTTGGGGGATTGTCCACGAGAAACTGTTCCTCTGTCCCATGGTGTGTCCCTTAGGGGGATTGTCCTGGATAAACTGTCCCTCTGTCCCATGATGTGTCCTTTTATGGGATTGTCCGGGATAAACTGTCCCTCTGTCCCAAGATGTGTCCTTTAGGGGGATTGTCCGGGATAAACTGTCCCTCTGTCCCATGATGTGTCCTTTTATGGGATTGTCCGGGGTAAACTGTCCCTCTGTCCCATGATGTGTCCTTTTATGGGATTGTCCAGGATAAACTGTCCCTCTGTCCCACGATGTGTCCTTTAGGGGGATTGTCCAGGATAAACTGTCCCTGTGTCCCATGATGTGTCCTTTAGGGCGATTATCCATGATAAACTGTCCGTCGGTCCATGATGTGTCCTTTCGGGTGATTGTCCAGGATAAACTATCCCTCTGTCACATGATGTTTCCAATAATGGGATTGTCCAGGATAAACTGTCCCTCTTTCCCATGATGTCTCCTTTTATGGGAATGTCTAGGACATACTGTCCCACTGTCCCATGGTGTGTCCTTTAGGGGCATTTCCGGGATAAATTGTCCCTCTGTCCCATGGTGTGTCCTTTAGGGGGATTGTCCGGGATAAATTGTCCCTCTGCCCCATGAGGTGTCTTTTAGTGGGATTGTACAGGATAAACTGTCCCTCTGTCCCTAGATGTGCCCTTTTATGGGAATGTCCAGGATAAGCTGTCCCTCTGTCCCATGGTGTGACCTTAGGGGGATTGTCCGGGATAAACTGTCCCTCTGTCCCATGGTGTGTCCTTTAGGGTGATTGTCCAGGATAAACTGTCCCTGTGTCCCATGGTTTGTCCTTAGGGGGATTATCCAGGATAAACTGTCCCTCTTTCCCATGAAGTTTCCTTTTTTGGGATTGTCCAGGATAAACTGTCCCTCTGTCCCATGATGTGTCCTTTAGGGGGATGGTCCAGGATAAACTGTCCCTCTGTCCCATGGTGTGTCCTTTAGGGATTTTGTCCAGGATAAACTGTCCCTCTGTCCCATGATGTGTCCATTTATGGGATTGTCCTGGATAAACTGTCCTTCTGTCCCATGAAGTGTCCTTTCATGGGATTGTCCGGGATAAACTGTCCCTCTGTCCATGATGTGTCCATTTATGGGATTGTCCAGGATAAACTGTCTCTCTGTCCCATGGTGTGACCTTTAGGGGGATTGGCCGGGATAAACTGTCCCTCTGTCCCTAGATGTGCCCTTTTATGGGAATGTCCGGGATAAACTGTCCCTCTGTCCCATGATGTGTCCTTTTATGGGAATGTCCAGGATAAACTGTCCCTCTGTCCCATGGTGTGTCCTTTTATGGGATTGTCCGGGATAAACTGTCCCTCTGTCCATGATGTGTCCATTTATGGGATTGTCCTGGATAAACTGTCCCTCTGTCCCATGCTGTGTCCTTTTATGGGATTGTCCAGGATAAACTGTCCCTCTGTCCATGATGTGCCCATTTATGGGATTGTCCTGGATAAACTGTCCCTCTGTCCCATGATGTGTCCTTTACTGGGATTGTCCGGGATAAACAGTTCCTCTGTCCCATGGTGTGTCCTTTAGGGGGATTGTCCGGGATAAACAGTTCCTCTGTCCCATGATGTGTCCTTTAGGGGGATTGTCCAGGATAAACTGTCCCTGTGTCCCATGGAGTGTCCTTTTATGGGATTGTCCAGGATAAACTGTCCCTCTATCCCACGCTGTGTCCTTTAGGGGGATTGTTCGGGATAAACTGTCCCTCTGTCCCATGGTGTGTCCTTTAGGGATTTTGTCCAGGATAAACTGTCCCTCTGTCCCATGATGTGTCCATTTATGGGATTGTCCTGGATAAACTGTCCTTCTGTCCCATGAAGTGTCCTTTCATGGGATTGTCCGGGATAAACTGTCCCTCTGTCCATGATGTGTCCATTTATGGGATTGTCCAGGATAAACTGTCTCTCTGTCCCATGGTGTGACCTTTAGGGGGATTGGCCGGGATAAACTGTCCCTCTGTCCCATGATGTGTCCTTTTATGGGAATGTCCAGGATAAACTGTCCCTCTGTCCCATGGTGTGTCCTTTTATGGGATTGTCCGGGATAAACTGTCCCTCTGTCCATGATGTGTCCATTTATGGGATTGTCCTGGATAAACTGTCCCTCTGTCCCATGCTGTGTCCTTTTATGGGATTGTCCAGGATAAACTGTCCCTCTGTCCATGATGTGCCCATTTATGGGATTGTCCTGGATAAACTGTCCCTCTGTCCCATGGTGTGTCCTTTAGGGGGATTGTCCGGGATAAACAGTTCCTCTGTCCCATGATGTGTCCTTTAGGGGGATTGTCCAGGATAAACTGTCCCTGTGTCCCATGGAGTGTCCTTTTATGGGATTGTCCAGGATAAACTGTCCCTCTATCCCACGCTGTGTCCTTTAGGGGGATTGTTCGGGATAAACTGTCCCTCTGTCCCATGATGTGTCCTTTTATGGGATTGTCCAGGATAAACTGTCCCTCTGTCCATGATGTGTCCTTTTATGGGAATGTCCAGGATAAACTGTCCCTCTGTCCCATGATGAGTCCTTTAAGAGGATTGTCCATGATAAACTGTCCATCTGTCCCATGATGAGTCCTTTTATGGGAATGTCCAGGATAAACTGTCCCTGTGTACCATGATGTGTCCATTTAATGGATTGTCCAGGATAAACTGTCCCTCTGTCCCATGATGTGTCCTTTAGGGTGATTGTCCAGGATGAACTGTCCGTCTGTCCCATGATGTGTCCATTTATGGGATTGTCCAGGATAAACTGTCCCTCTATCCCACGCTGTGTCCTTTAGGGGGATTGTCCGGGATAAACTGTCCCTGTGTCCATGATGTGTCCTTTAGGGGGATTGTCCAGGATAAACTGTCCCTCTGTCCATGATGTGTCCGTTTAAGGGATTGTCCAGGATAAACTTTCCCTCTGTCCCATGATGTGTCCTTTAGGGGGATTGTCCAGGATAAACTGTCCCTCTGTCCCATGATGTGTCCTTTAGGGGATTGTCCAGGATAAACTGTCCCTCTGTCCCATGATGTGTCCTTTAGCGGGATTGTCCAGGATAAACTGTCCCTCTGTCCCATGGTGTGTCCTTTTGGGGGATTGTCCACGAGAAACTGTTCCTCTGTCCCATGGTGTGTCCCTTAGGGGGATTGTCCTGGATAAACTGACCCTCTCTCCCATGATGTGTCCTTTTATGGGATTGTCCAGGATAAACTGTCCCTCTGTCCCATGATGCGTCCGGATATGGGATTGTCCGGGATAAACTGTCCCTCTGTCCCATGATGTGTCCTTTAGGGGGATTGTCCGGGATAAACTGTCCCTCTGTCCCATGCTGTGTCCTTTTATGGGATTGTCCGGGGTAAACTGTCCCTCTGTCCCATGATGTGTCCTTTTATGGGATTGTCCAGGATAAACTGTCCCTCTGTCCCACGATGTGTCCTTTAGGGGGATTGTCCAGGATAAACTGTCCCTCTGTCCCATTATGTGTCCTTTAGGGCGATTATCCATGATAAACTGTCCGTCGGTCCATGATGTGTCCTTTCTGGTGATTGTCCTGGATAAACTATCCCTCTGTCTCATGATGTTTCCAATAATGGGATTGTCCAGGATAAACTGTCCCTCTTTCCCATGATGTGTCCTTTTATGGGAATGTCTAGGATATACTGTCCCACTGTCCCATGGTGTGTCCTTTAGGGGAATTTCCGGGATAAATTGTCCCTCTGTCACATGGTGTGTCTTTTAGGGGGATTGTCCGGGATAAATTGTCCCTCTGCCCCATGAGGTGTCTTTTATGGGAATGTCCGGGATAAACTGTCCCTCTGTCCCTAGATGTGCCCTTTTATGGGAATGTCCGGGATAAACTGTCCCTCTGTCCCATGATGTGTCCTTTTATGGGAATGTCCAGGATAAACTGTCTCTCTGTCCCATGGTGTGTCCTTTTATGGGATTGTCCGGGATAAACTGTCCCTCTGTCCATGATGTGTCCATTTATGGGATTGTCCAGGATAAACTGTCCCTCTGTCCCATGCTGTGTCCTTTTATGGGATTGTCCAGGATAAACTGTCCCTCTGTCCATGATGTGCCCATTTATGGGATTGTCCTGGATAAACTGTCCCTCTGTCCCATGATGCGTCCTTTAGTGGGATTGTCCGGGATAAACAGTTCCTCTGTCCCATGGTGTGTCCTTTAGGGGGATTGTCCGGGATAAACAGTTCCTCTGTCCCATGATGTGTCCTTTAGGGGGATTGACCAGGATAAACTGTCCCTGTGTCCCATGGTGTGTCCTTTTATGGGATTGTCCAGGATAAACTGTCCCTCTATCCCACGCTGTGTCCTTTAGGGTGATTGTTCGGGATAAACCGTCCCTCTGTCCCATGATGTGTCCTTTTATGGGATTGTCCAGGATAAACTGTCCCTCTGTCCATGATGTGTCCTTTTATGGGAATGTCCAGGATAAACTGTCCCTCTGTCCCATGATGAGTCCTTTAAGAGGATTGTCCATGATAAACTGTCCATCTGTCCCATGATGTGTCCTTTTATGGAAATGTCCAGGATAAACTGTCCCTCTGTCCCATGATGTGTCCTTTAGGGTGATTGGCCATAATTAACTGTCCCTCTGTCCCATGCTGTGTCCATTAATGGGATTGTCCAGGATAAACTGTCCCTCTATCCCACGCTGTGTCCTTTAGGGGGATTGTCCGGGATAAACTGTCCCTGTGTCCATGATGTGTCCATTTATGGGATAGTCCAGGATAAACTGTCCCTCTGTCCATGATGTGTCCGTTTAAGGGATTGTCCAGGATAAACTGTCCCTCTGTCCCATGATGTGTCCTTTAGGGGGATTGTGCAGGATAAACTGTCCCTCTGTCCCATGATGTGTCCTTTAGGGGATTGTCCAGGATAAACTGTCCCTCTGTCCCATGATGTGTCCTTTAGGGGATTGTCCAGGATAAACTGTCCCTCTCTCCCATGATGTGTCCTTTATCGGGATTGTCCAGGATAAACTGTCCCTCTGTCCCATGGTGTGTCCTTTTGGGGGATTGTCCACGAGAAACTGTTCCTCTGTCCCATGGTGTGTCCCTTAGGGGGATTGTCCTGGATAAACTGACCCTCTCTCCCATGATGTGTCCTTTTATGGGATTGTCCAGGTTAAACTGTCCCACTGTCCCATGATGCGTCCGTATATGGGATTGTCCGGGATAAACTGTCCCTCTGTCCCATGATGTGTCCTTTAGGGGGATTGTCCGGGATAAACTGTCCCTCTTTCCCATGATGTGTCCTTTTGTGGGATTGTCCGGGGTAAACTGTCCCTCTGTCCCATGATGTGTCCTTTTATGGGATTGTCCAGGATAACCTGTCCCTCTGTCCCACGATGTGTCCTTTAGGGGGATTGTCCAGGATAAACTGTCCCTGTGTCCCATGATGTGTCCTTTAGGGCGATTATCCATGATAAACTGTCCGTCGGTCCATGATGTGTCCTTTCGGGTGATTGTCCAGGATAAACTATCCCTCTGTCTCATGATGTTTCCAATAATGGGATTGTCCAGGATAAACTGTCCCTCTTTCCCATGATGTGTCCTTTTATGGGAATGTCTAGGATATACTGTCCCACTGTCCCATGGTGTGTCCTTTAGGGGAATTTCCGGGATAAATTGTCCCTCTGTCCCATGGTGTGTCCTTTAGGGGGATTGTCCGGGATAAACTGTCCCTGTGTCCCATGGTTTGTCTTTAGGGGGATTGTCCAGGATAAACTGTCCCTCTTTCCCATGAAGTTTCCTTTTTTGGGATTGTCCAGGATAAACTGTCCCTCTGTCCCATGATGTGTCCTTTAGGGGGATTGTCCAGGATAAACTGTCCCTCTGTCCCATGGTTTTTCCTTTAGGGATTTTGTCCAGGATAAACTGTCCCTCTGTCCCATGATGTGTTCATTTATGGGATTGTCCTGGATAAACTGTCCCTCTGTCCCATGAAGTGTCCTTTTACGGGATTGTCCGGGATAAACTGTCCCTCTGTCCATGATGTGTCAATTTATGGGATTGTCCAGGATAAACTGTCTCTCTGTCCCATGGTGTGACATTTAGGGGGATTGTCCGGGATAAACTGTCCCTCTGTCCCTAGATGTGCCCTTTTATGGGAATGTCCGGGATAAACTGTCCCTCTGTCCCTTGATGAACCCTTTTATGGGAATGTACGGGATAAACTGTCCCTCTGTCCCATGATGTGTCCTTTTATGGGAATGTCGCGGATAAACTGTCCCTCTGTCCCATGGTGTGTCCTTTTATGGGATTGTCCGGGATAAACTGTCCCTCTGTCCCATGATGTGTCCTTTTATGGGAATGTCCAGGATAAACTGTCCCTCTGTCCCATGATGTGTCCTTTTATGGGAATGTCCAGGATAAACTGTCCCTCTGTCCCATGGTGTGTCCATTAGGGGGATTGTCCGGGATAAACTGTCCCTCTGTCCATGATGTGTATTTTTATGGGAATGTCCAGGATAAACTGTCCCTCTGTCCCATGATGTGTTCTTTTATGGGAATGTCCAGGATAAACTGTCCCTCTGTCCCATGATGTGTCCTTTTATGGGATTGTCCGGGATACACTATCCCTCTGTCCATGATGTGTCCATTTATGGGATTGTCCAGGATAAACTGTCCCTCTGTCCCATGATGTGTCCTTTTATGGGATGGTCCAGGATAAACTGTCCCTCTGTCCCATGCTGTGTCCTTTTATGGGATTGTCCGGGATAAACTGTCCCTCTGTCCATGATGTGTCCATTTATGGGATTGTCCAGGATAAACTGTCCCTCTGTCCCATGATGTGTCCTTTTATGGGATTGTCCAGGATAAACTGTCCCTCTGTCCCATGATGTGTCCTTTTATGGGATTGTCCGGGATAAACTGTCCCTCTGTCCATGATGTGTCCATTTATGGGATTGTCCAGGATAAACTGTCCCTCTGTCCCATGATGTGTCCTTTTATGTGATTGTCCGGGATAAACTGTCCCAATGTCCATGATGTGTCCTTTTATGGGATTGTCCGGGATAAACTATCCCTCTGTCCCATGATGTGTCCATTTTTGGGATTGTCCAGGATAAACTGTCCCGCTGCCTCATGATGTGCCCTTTCGGGGGATTGTCCTGGATTAACTGTCCCTCTGTCCCATGATGTGTCCTTTTGGGGGATTGTCCGGGATAAACTGTCCCTCTGGCTCATGTTGTGTCCTTTTATGGGATTGTCCGGGATAAACTGTCCCTCTGTCCCATGATGTGTCCATTTATGGGATTGTCCAGGATAAACTGTCCCTCTGTCCCTTGATGAGTCCTATCGGGGGATTGTCCAGGATAAACTGTCCCTCTGTCCCATGATGTGTCCTTTAGGGGGATTGTCCAGGATAAACTGTGCCTTTGTCCCATGATGTGTCCTAAGGTTGGATTGCACGGGATAAACTGTCCCTCTGTCCCATGATGTGTCCATTTATGGGATTGTCCAGGATAAATTGTCACTCTCTCACATGTTGTGTCCTTTTATGGGATTGTCCATGATAAACTGTCCCTCTGTCCCATGGTGTGTGCTTTCGGGGGATTGTCCAGGATGAACTGTCCCTCTGTCCCATGGTGTGTCCTTTAGGGGGATTGTCCACGATAAACTGTCCCTCTTTCCCATGGTGTATCCTTTATGGGGATTGTCCAGGATAAACTGTCCCTCTGACCCATGATGTGTCCTTTAGGGGGATTGTCCAGGATAAACTGTCCCTCTATCCCATGATGGGTCCTAAAGTGGGATTGCCCGGGATAAACTGTCCCTCTGTCCCATGATGTGTCCTTTTATGGGATTGTCCAGGATAAACTGTCCCTCTGTCCCATGATGTGTCCTTTAGGGAGTTTGTCAGGGATAATCTGTCCCTCTGTCCCATGATGTGTCCTTTAGGGGGATTGTCCGGGATAAACTGTCCCTCTGTCCCATGAAGTGTAGTTTAGGGGGAATGTCCAGGATGAACTGTCCCTCTGTCCCATGATGTGTCCATTTATGGGATTATCCAGGATAAACTGTCCCTCTGTCCCATGATGTGTCCATTTATGGGATTATCCAGGATAAACTGTCCCTCTATCCCACGCTGTGTCCTTTACGGGTATTGTCCGGGATAAACTGTCCCTCTGACCCATGATGTGTCCATTTATGGGATTATCCAGGATAAACTGTCCCTCTATCCCACGCTGTGTCCTTTAGGGGTATTGTCCGGGATAAACTGTCCCTCTGTCCATGATGTATACTTTTATGGGATTGTCCAGGATAAACAGTCCCTCTGTCCCATGGTGTGTCCTTTAGGGGGATTGTCCAGGATAAACTGTCCCACTGTCCATGATGTGTATGGGATTGTCCAGGATAAACTGTCCCTCTGTCCCATGATGTGTACTTTTATGGGATTGTCCAGGTTAAACTCTCCCACTTTCCCATGGTGTGTCCTTTAGGGTGACTGTCCAGGATAAACTGTCCCTCAGTCCCATGATGCGTCCATTTATGGGATTGTCCTGGATAAACTGTCCCTCTGACCCATGATGTGTCCTTTAGGGGGATTGTCCAGGATAAACTGTCCCTCTGTCCCATGATGTGTCCTAAAGTGGGATTGCCCAGGATAAACTGTCCCTCTGTCCCATGATGTGTCCTTTAGGGGATTGTCCATGATAAACTGTCCCTCTGTCCCATGATGTGTCCTTTAGTGGGATTGTCCATGATAAACTGTCCCTCTGTCCCATGGTGTGTCCTTTTGGGGGATTGTCCACGAGAAACTGTTCCTCTGTCCCATGGTGTGTCCCTTAGGGAGATTGTCCTGGATAAACTGACCCTTTCTCCCATGATGTGTCCTTTTATGGGATTGTCCAGGATAAACTGTCCCTCTGTCCCATGATGCGTCCATATATGGGATTGTCCGGTATAAACTATCCCTCTGTCCCATGATGTGTCCTTTTGGGGGATTGTCCGGGATAAACTGTCCCTCTGTCCCATGATGTGTCCTTTTATGGGATTGTCCAGGATAAACTGTCCCTCTGTCCCACGATGTGTCCTTTAGGGGGATTGTCCAGGATAAACTGTCCCTGTGTCCCATGATGTGTCCTTTAGGGCGATTATCCATGATAAACTGTCCGTCGGTCCATGATGTGTCCTTTCGGGTGATTGTCCAGGATAAACTATCCCTCTGTCTCATGATGTTTCCAATAATGGGATTGTCCAGGATAAACTGTCCCTCTTTCCCATGATGTGTCCTTTTATGGGAATGTCTAGGATATACTGTCCCACTGTCCCATGGTGTGTCCTTTAGGGGAATTTCCGGGATAAATTGTCCCTCTGTCCCATGGTGTGTCCTTTAGGGGGATTGTCCGGGATAAATTGTCCCTCTGCCCCATGAGGTGTCTTTTAGTGGGATTGTACAGGATAAACTGTCCCTCTGTCCCTAGATGTGCCCTTTTATGGGAACGTCCAGGATAAGCTGTCCCTCTGTCCCATGGTGTGACCTTAGGGGGATTCTCCGGGATAAACTGTCCCTCTCTCCCATGATGTGTCCTTTTATGGGATTGTCCGGGATAAACTGTCCCTCTGTCCATGATGTGTCCATTTATGGGATTGTCCAGGATAAACTGTCCCTCTGTCCATGATGTGCCCATTTATGGGATTGTCCTGGATAAACTTTCCCTCTGTCCCATGCTGTGTCCTTTTATGGGATTGTCCAGCATAAACTGTCCCTCTGTCCATGATGTGTCCATTTATGGGATTGTCCAGGATAAACTGTCCCTCTGTCCCATGATGTGTCCATTTATGGGATTGTCCAGGATAAACTGTCCCTCTGCCTCATGATGTGTCCTTTCGGGGGATTGTCCTGGATTAACTGTCCCTCTGTCCCATGATGTGTCCTTTTGGGGGATTGTCCGGGATAAACTGTCCCTCTGTCCCATGATTTGTCCTTAAGGGGCATTGTCCAGGATAAACTATCCCTTCTCCCATGATGTGTCCTTTTATGGGATTGTCCAGGATAAACTGTCCCTCTGCACCATGATATTTCCTTTATGGGGATAGTCCGGGATAATCTGTCCCTCTGTCCCATGATGTCTCCTTTAGGGGGATTGTCCGGAATAAACTGTCCCTCTGTCCCATGATGTGTCCTTTAGGGGGATTGTCCAGGGTAAACTGTCCCTGTGTCCCATGATGTGTCCATTTATGGGATTATCCAGGATAAACTGTCCCTCTATCCCACGCTGTGTCCTTTAGGGGGATTGTCCGGGATAAACTGTCCCTCTGTCCATGATGTGTACTTTTATGGGATTGTCCAGGATAAACTGTCCCTCTGTCCCATGGTGTGTCCTTTAGGGGGATTGTCCAGGATAATCTGTCCCACTGTCCATGATGTGTCCATTTATGGGATTGTCCAGGATAAAACTTCCCTCTGTCCCATGATGTGTACTTTTATGGGATTGTCCAGGTTAAACTCTCCCACTTTCCCATGGTGTGTCCTTTAGGGTGACTGTCCAGGATAAACTGTCCCTCTGTCCCATGATGTGTCCATTTATGGGATTGTCCTGGAAGAACTGTCCCTCTGTCCCATGGTGTGTCCGTCAGGGAGATTGTCAGGGATATACTGTCCCTCTGTCCCATGGTGTGTCCTTCAGTGAGATTGTCCGGGATAAACTGTCCCTCTGTCCCATGATGTGTCCTTTAGGGGGATTGTCCAGGATAAAGTGTCCCTCTGTCCCATGATGTGTCCATTTATGGGATTGTCCGGGATAAACTGTCCCTCTGTCCCATGGCGTGTCCTTTTATGGGATTGTCCGGGATAAACTGTCCCTCTGTCCCATGATATGTCCTTTATGGGGATTGTCCGGGATAAACTGTCCCTCTGTCCCATGATTTGTCCATTTATGGGATTGTCCAGGTTAAACTCTCCCACTTTCCCATGGTGTGTCCTTTAGGGTGACTGTCCAGGATAAACTGTCCCTCTGTCCCATGATGTGTCCATTAATGGGATTGTCCTGGATGAACTGTCCCTCTGTCCCATGGTGTGTCCTTCAGGGAGATTGTCAGGGATAAACTGTCCCTCTGTCCCATGATGTGTCCATTTATTGGATTGTCCTGGATGAACTGTCCCTCTGTCCCATGGTGTGTCCTTCAGGGAGATTGTCAGGGATAAACTGTCCCTCTGTCCCATGGTGTCTCCTTTTATGGGATTGTCCAGGATAAACTGTGCCACTGTCCCATGATGTGTCCTTTGATGGGATTGTCCGGGATAAACTGTCCCTCTGTCCCATGATGTGTCCATTTATTGGATTGTCCAGGATAAACTGTCCCTCTGCCTCATGATGTGTCCTTTAGGGGGATTGTCCAGGATAAACAGTCCCTCTTTCCCATGAAGTTTCCTTTTTTGGGATAGTCCAGGATAAACTGTCCCTCTGTCCCATGATGTGTCCTTTAGGGGGATTGTCCAGGATAAACTGTCCCTCCGTCCCATGGTGTGTCCATTAGGGATTTTGTCCAGGATAAACTGTCCCTCTGTCCCATGATGTGTCCATTTATGGGATTGTCCTGGATGAACTGTCCCTCTGTCCCATGGTGTGTCCTTCAGTGAGATTGTCAGTGATAAACTGTCCCTCTGTCCCATGGTGTGTCCTTCAGGGAGATTGTCCGGGATAAACTGTCCCTCTGTCCCATGATGTGTCCTTTAGGGGGATTGTCCAGGATAAAGTGTCCCTCTGTCCCATGATGTGTCCATTTATGGGATTGTCCGGGATAAACTGTCCCTCTGTCCCATGGCGTGTCCTTTTATGGGATTGTCCGGGATAAACTGTCCCTCTGTCCCATGATATGTCCTTTATGGGGATTGTCCGGATAAACTGTCCCTCTGTCCCATGATTTGTCCATTTATGGAATTGTCCAGGTTAAACTCTCCCACTTTCCCATGGTGTGTCCTTTAGGGTGACTGTCCAGGATAAACTGTCCCTCTGTCCCATGATGTGTCCATTTATGGGATTGCCCTGGATGAACTGTCCCACTGTCCCATGGTGTGTCCTTCAGGGAGATTGTCAGGGATAAACTGTCCCTCTGTCCCATGATGTGTCCATTTATTGGATTGTCCAGGATAAACTGTCCCTCTGTCCCATGATGTGTCCATTTATTGGATTGTCCTGGATGAACTGTCCCTCTGTCCCATGGTGTGTCCTTCAGGGAGATTGTCAGGGATAAACTGTCCCTCTGTCCCATGGTGTCTCCTTTTATGGGATTGTCCAGGATAAACTGTCCCACTGTCCCATGATGTGTCCTTTGATGGGATTGTCCGGGATAAACTGTCCCTCTGTCCCATGATGTGTCCATTTATTGGATTGTCCAGGATAAACTGTCCCTCTGCCTCATGATGTGTCCTTTAGGGGGATTGTCCAGGATAAACAGTCCCTCTTTCCCATGAAGTTTCCTTTTTTGGGATAGTCCAGGATAAACTGTCCCTCTGTCCCATGATGTGTCCTTTAGGGGGATTGCCCAGGATAAACTGTCCCTCCGTCCCATGGTGTGTCCATTAGGGATTTTGTCCAGGATAAACTGTCCCTCTGTCCCATGATGTGTCCTTCTGGGAGATTGTCAGTGATAAACTGTCCCTCTGTCCCATGGTGTGTCCTTCAGGGAGATTGTCCGGGATAAACTGTCCCTCTGTCCCATGGTGTATCCTTTAGGGGGATTGTCCAGGATAAACTGTCTCTCTGACCCATGATGTGTCCTTTAGGGGGATCGTCCAGGATAAAGTGTCCCTCTGTCCCATGATGTGTCCATTTATGGGATTTTCCGGGATAAACTGTCCCTCTGTCCCATAATATGTCCTTTATGGGGATTGTCCGGGATAAACTGTCCCTCTGTCCCATGATGTTTCCATTTATGGGATTGTCCAGGATAAACTGTCCCTCTGTCCCATGATGTGTCCTTTGATGGGATTGTCCGGGATAAACTGTCCCTCTGTCCCATGATGTGTCCTTTAGGGGGATAGTGCGGGATAAACTGTCCCTCTGTCCCATGATGTGTCCTTTCATGGGATTGTCCGGGATAAACTGTCCCAATGTCCATGATGTGTACATTTATGGGGTTGTCCAGAATAAACTGTCCCTCTGACCCATGATGTTTCCTTTCATGGGATTGTCCGGGATAAACTGTCCCAATGTCCATGATGTGTCCATTTATGGGATTGTCCAGGATAAACTGTCCCTCTGTCCCATGATGTGTCCTTTAGATCATAGAACATTACAGCACAGAACAGGCCCTTCGGTTAACTCTAACGTTAACCCGAACCCGAACCTAACTCTAAGCCTAACTGTAATCCTAATCCTAATGCTAACGCTAACCCTAGCCATATCCGTAATTCTAACCCTAACTCTACTGCTAACCCTAACCCTAACGCTCACCCTAACCCAAACACCTAACCTCTTACCTGACCTTAACACTAACCCACACCCTATCTCTAATCCTAACCCTAACCCTAACCCTAACATGACACTAACTCTCATCCTAAGACTAACCCTAACACTAACCATAAATATAACCTTAACCCTAATCGTAACCCTAATCCTAACACGATACATAATCCAAACACCGAACCCTAACTCTAACCCAAACCGAAGAACTAGCCCTAACACTAAATCTAATGCTAAACAGAGCCCTAAACCTAACTCTAACCCGAACCCTAACCCTAACCCTAACCTGAACCCTAACATAACCCAAACTCTAATCCAAACCCTAACCCTAACACGAACCATAACTCTAACCGAAACCCTAACACTAACCCTAACACGAAGCATAATCCAAACACTTACCCTGAACTCTAACCCAAACTGAAGAACTTGCCCTAACGGTAGCCCTAACACTAAATCTAATGCAAACCCGAGCCCTAAACCTAACTCTAACCCTAACCCTAACTCGAACCCCATCCTTATCCATAACTCTAACCCGAACCCTAAACCTGATCCTAACTCTAATGCAAACCCTAACCCTAACCCTAACCCTAACCCTAACCCTAACCCTAACCCAACCCTAACCCTATCCCTAACCCTAACCCTATCGCAATTCCGACCCCTAACCCTATCCCTAAACCTTACACTAACTCTAACCCGAACCCTAACCTTAACTCTAACACTAACCCTAGCCCTAAACCAAACCCAAACTCTAACCCTAATCGAAACCCTAACCCAAACTCGTACCCAAACCCTAAAATGAACACTAAGACTAACCCTAAACCAAACTCTAATCCTAACCCGAACAGAAACTCTAACGCAAACCATAAACCTGACCCGAACACTAACTCGAACCCTATCCGTAACTCGAACCCTAACCCTTACCCTAATCCTAACCCTACCCCGAAACCTAATGCTGACTCTAACGGTAATCCTAACCCTAACCTAAGTCTAACCCTAACTGAAATCCTAACCCTAACCCTAACGCTAACCGTAGCCCTAAACCTAACCCTAACTCTAACCCTAATCGAAACCTGAACCCAAACTCGAATCCAAACCCTAAACCTAACACAAAGAATAACCCTAACCCTAACTCTAATCCTAACCCGAAACCTAATGCTAATTCTAACCGTAAACCTAACCCGAACTCTAAATCTAACCCTATCCGTAACACTTACCCTAACCCTAAACCTAACCCTAAGTTGAGTGCTAAGCCTAACCCGAACCCCATTGCAAACCCCTAACCTTAAACGTAACCCGAACACTAACCCTAACCCTAACTCTAACCCTAAACCTAACCCTTACACTAAACTAGCAATAACTCTAATCCTAACTCGAACCTGAACACTAACCATAAATCTAACCTTAACCCTAATCCTAACCCTAACTCCAACCTGAACCCTAACCCTAACCATATTCCAAACACCTAACCCGAACCCTAACCTAAGCAGGATCCCGAACCCTCGCCCTAACACTAAATCTAACACTAAATCGAACCCTAACCTAAATCTAACCTGAACTGTAATCTTAACCCTAACCCTAACTCCAACCCTAAGCCTATCCCTAACTCTAATCCTAACCCTTTCGCTAACTCCAATCCTAACCCTAACGCAAACCCAAAACCGAACCCTAACCTTAACTCTAATCCCAACCCTAACTCTAACCCTAACACCAGCCCGAAGCCTATCTCCCACCCTAACCCGATCCCCATCCCCATCCCCATCCCTAAACCTATCCCTAATCCAAACGCTAACTCTAACGCCTACACTAACCTAACTCTAACCCGAAATGTAATCCAAACCCAAACACCACCTCTAACGCTTATCCAATCCCGAAATCTAATCCTAATTCTATCCCTCACTCTAACCCTAACCCTAACCAAACTCTAAACCTAACTCGAACCCTAACCCTAACCCGAACCCAAACCCTAACCCTAACCCGAACCCTAACCCTAACCCTAACCTTAACCCTAACCTTAACCCTAACCCTAACCCTAACCCTAACCCGAACCAAAACTCTAACCCGAACCCAAACTTAACTCTAACCATAAACCTAAAGCTAACCCGAACCAAAACCCTAAACCTAACCCAAACCTAACTCTAACCGTAAACCAAACCCTAACCCTAACCCTAACTCTCATACTAACCTTATCCATAATTCGAACACGAATCCTAAACCTAACCCGAACTCTAATGCTAACCTAAACCAAACCCTGACCCTAACCCTATCCCGATCCCTAATCCTAACCAATCCCTAACCCTACTCCTATCCCTAACCCTAATGATAACTCTAACGCTAACCCTAATCCTAATCTATCTCTAACCCGAACTGTAATTCTAAACCTAACCCTAACTCTAAGCCTGAGCCTATCCCTAACTCTAATCCTAACCCGATCCCTAACTCCAATCCTAAACCTAACCCTAACCCTAACACAGGCCGGAACCAAAATCGGAACACCAAACCTTAACCCGAATGCCTAAACCTAACCCTATCATTAACTCTAACCCCTAAACCTAACCCCAACCATATCCCTAACACGAACCCTAATCCCAAGTGTAACACTAACCCTAACCCTAACCTAACCCTAACTCTAACCCTACAACTAACCCTAACCCTAATCCAAGCCCTGAACACTAACTGTAATCCTAATAGCGAACAATAACAGAAAAACTAACTCTAACCCTCACTCTAATCCCTAACCATAACCCTAACACCTAATGCAAACTCTAACACCTGACCCTAACCCGAACCCTAACCCGAACCCTAATCCTAACCCTAACCCTAACCCTAACCTAACGCTGACTCTAACCCTAATCTAAACCATAACCCTAACTCGAACCCAAACCCTAGTCCAAACACTAAGACTAACCCTAACCCTAACTCTAATCCTAACCCTAACACTACCTCTAATGCTAACTCTAACCCTAACCCTATCCGTAACTATAACTCTAACCCTAACTCTAATGCTAACCCTAACCTAACCCTAACCCTATCCCTAACCCTAACCCTACCCCTATCCTGAAACCTAACCCTATCCCTAACCCTAACACTAACTCGAACGCCAAGACTAACCCCAACCTAACTCTAACCCTAACCCTATCCCTAACTCCCATCCTAATCCAATCCCTAACTCTAACCCTAACCCTAACCCTAACCCTTAACCCGACCCCAAACCATAACCATAATGCTAACCCTAACCCTAACCGTAACACTAATCCGAACCCTAAACCTAGCTCTAACCCGAAGCCTAACCCTAACTGTAAACTGAATCCTAATGCTAACCCTAGCCCTAAACCTAACCCAAACTCTAACCCTCATCTAAAGCCTAACCCAAACTCGACCCCAAACCCGAATACTAAAACTAAGACTAACCCTAACCCCAACTCCAATCCTAACCCTAACTTTTTTCCTAACCTTAACCCTAACACAAACCATAACTCTAACCTTAACCCTAATCCTAACCCTAGCCCTAAAAAAGACCTAACCCTAACCCGAACCCTAACCGAAGATATAGCCCTCACACTTGCCCTAACACTAAATTTAAAGCTAACCCGAGCCCTAAGCCCAAGTGAGGCCTCACTTGGAGAACTGCGCCCAGTTCTGGTCGCCGTACTACCGGAAGGATGTAGAGATCCTGGAGAGAGTGCAGAGGAGATTTACCAGGATGCTGCCTGGTATGGAAGGGCTGTCTTACGAGGAAAGATTGAACGAACTTGGGCTGTTTTCCCTTGAGAGACGTCGGCTGAGGGGGGATCTAATAGAGGTTTATAAGATTATGAAGGGGATAGATAGAGTAAATGGTGGTATGCTTTTTCCGCTATTAGAAATGGATAGAACGAGGGGTCACGGGCTTAGGGTGAGGGGGGCTAGGTATAAGACAAATATTAGAGGGCAGTTTTTCACGCAAAGGGTAGTGGGGGTGTGGAATGCACTGCCGAGTAATGTGGTGGAAGCAGGCACGCTAGGGTTGTTTAAGAGTCACTTAGACAGCCACATGAGCGGTCTACATATAGGGTGATATAGCAGGCCTTACTAAACATTGTAGGCTTGGGAATACGTTTTTGCCTCAGGGATGTTACAGTCTGTTTAATAATGAATTTTTTGTCTCCACAGGCATTTAAGACCAGCAAGGGGCATGCACGCGGCAGGTTGTAGTGGGCTGCTCTTGGATGTTGCTTCGGGAGTTGCCTATTGCTTCATGTCGTTAGTGTGCTTAAACTGGACCATCTCCAGGGCAACATGACAGCTCAGAGACTATCCCTGTTGCTGTGCGGACACATGGATTTGGGCCTGTGTCTGTGGGAGTTTGCACGTTCTCCCCGTGGTTGCGTGGGTTTCCTCCGGGTGCTCCGGTTTCCTCCCACATCCCAAAGATGTGCTTTTAGGCTGATTGATTGGGTACTAAATTGTCCCTATATTGGACCTCCCTGATCCTCGCACATTAGGCGTAGACTAAAATCATGAATAGGTCACTGAGACAGTGGGACGGCGGCGCGGGCTCGTTGGGCCGAAGGGCCTGTTTCCCGTGCTGTGTTGTTCTTTGTTCTTTGTAACATGAAACATAATCCAAACACCTAACCCTAACTCTAACCCAAACCGAAGAACTAGCCCTAACATTAAAGCTAACGCTAAACTGAGCCCTAAACCTAACTCGAACCCTAACCCTAACCCTAACCCTAACCCGACCATAACCCTAACTCTAATCCAAACCCAAACCCTAACACGAACCATAAGTCTAACCTTAACCCTAACCCTAACACGAAACATAATCCAAACACCTAACCCTAACTCTATCCCAAACCGAAGAACTAGCCCTAATGCCAGCCTTAACACTAAATCTAATGCTAACCCGAGCCCTAAACCTAACTCTAACCCAAACCCTAACTGTAACTTGAACCCTAAGCCTATCCGTAACTCTAACCCGAACCCTAAACCTCACCCTAACTCTAATACGAACCCTAACCTAACCCTAACCCTATCCTTAACTTTAACCAGATTGCTATCCCCAACCCTAGCCCTATCCTTTGCCCTAACACGAACTGTAACCCTAACCCTAACCCTAACTGTAACCCTAACCCTAATGCTAACCCAAGCCCTAACCCTAACCCTAACTCTAACGCAACCCTGTCCGTAACTCTAACCCGAACCCTAAACCTAACCCCAACTCTAATGCTAACCCTTACATAACCCTAACCCTAACCCTATCCCTAACTCGAACCCTATCGCAATCCCGAACCCTAATCCTATCCCTAAACCTAACGCTAACTCTAACCCTAACCCTAACCCTAACTCAAACACGAACCCTAGTCCTAAACCAAACCCAAACTCTAACCTTAATCTAAACCCGAATCCAAACTCGAAACCAAACCCGAAACCGAACACGAAGACTAACCCTAACCCTAACTCTAATCCTAACCCGAACACTAACTCGAACGCAAACCCTAAACCAAACCCTAACCCTATCCGTAACTCAAACCCTAACCCTAACCCTAATCCTAACTCTACCCCTAAACCTAACGCTGACTCTAACGCTAATCCTAACCCTAACCTAACTCGAACCCTAACTGTAATCCTAACCCTAACCCTAACGCTAACCCTAGCCCTAAACCTAACCCTAACTCTAACCCTAATCTAAACCCTAACCCAAACTCAAACCCAAACCCTAAACCTAAAACTAGAATAATCCTAAACCTAACTCTAATCCTAACCCTAAACCTAACCCGAATTCTAACCCTAACCCTAATCCTAACCCTAACCTTAAATGTAACCCAAACACGAACCCTCACCCTAACTCGAATCCTAACCCTAAACTTAACCCTAACATAACACTAACTCTAATCCTAACTCGAACCTGAACACTAACCATAAATCTAACCTTAACCCTAATCCTAACCCTAACTCCAACCTGAACCCTAACCCTAACCATATTCCAAACACCTAACCCGAACCCTAACCTAAGCACGATCCCGAACCCTCGCCCTAACACTAAATCTAACGCTAAACCGAACCCTAACCTAAATCTAACCCTAACTGTAATCTTAACCCAAACCCTAACTCCAATCCTAACCCTAACTCTAACTCTATTCCTAACCCTAACCCTAACACAAACCTGAACCCGAACACTACCCCTACCTCTAATCCCAACCCTAACTCTAACCCTAACACCAACCCGAAGTCTATCCCTCACCCGAACCCATCCCCATCCCTAACCCTAACCCTATCCCAAAACCAAACGCTAACTCCAACGCCAACCCTAACCTAACTCTAACCCGAAATGTAATCCGAACCCAAACACTAACTCTAACACTTATACAATCCCTAAATCTAATCCTAATTCTATCCCTCACTCTAACCCTAACCCTAACCCAAACTCTCAACCTAACTCGAACCCTAACCCTAACCCTAACCCGAACCCAAACCCTAACCCTAACCCAAACCTAACTCGAACTGTAACCCGAACCCGAAACCTAACCCTAACTCTAACACTAACCCGATCCATAATTCTAACCCTAACCCTAAACCGAACCCTAACTCTAATGCAAACTCTAACCTAACCCTAACACTAACCCTATCCCTATCCCTAACTCTAACCCTATCCCGATCCCTAATTCACTTACGCAAGGATATTTTGGCCTTGGAGGGAGTGCAGAGGAGATTTACTAGGCTGATACCGGAGTTGAGGGGGTTGAGCTATGAGGAGAGGCTGAATAAACGAGGCTTGTACTCGTTAGAATTTAGAAGAATGAGGGGAGATCTCATTGAGACGTATAAGATGATGAATCTCGGTGAGTCTCAGAGCCTCTGTGTCTCTGCGTCTCGGAGTCTCTGGGTCTCTGAGTCTCTGTGTCTCTGCGTCTCTGAGTCTCTCAGTCTCTGTGTCTCTGCATCTCTGAGCCTCTGTGTCTCTGCGTCTCTGAGTCCCTGAGTCTCTGAGCATCTGTGTCTCTGAGTCTCTGTGTCGCTGAGTCTCTGAGACACTGAGCCTCTGGGTCTCTGCGTCTCTGAGTCTCTGTGTCTCCGGGTCGCTGAGCCTCTGAGCCTTGATGTCTCTGAGTCCCTGAGTCTCTGTGTCTCTGAGTCTCTGAGCCTCGATGTCTCTGAGTCTCTGAGTCTCTGTTTCTCTGAGTCTCTGAGCCTCTGTGTCTCTCCGTCTCTGTGTTTCTGAGTCTCTGTGTCTCTGGGTCTCTGAGCCTCTGTGTCTCTGCCTCTCTGTGCCTCTGAGTCTCTGTGTCGCTGAGTCTCTGAGTCTCTGGGTCACTGAGTCTCTGAGCATCTGATCATCTGTGTCTCAGTGTCTGTAAGTCTCTGAGCCTCTGTGTCTCTGAGTCTCCGTGTCTCTGTGTCTCTGAGCCTCTGTGTCTCTGAGTCTCTGCGTCTCTGGGTCTTTGAGCCTCTGAGCCTCGATGTCTCTGAGTCTCTGAGCGTCTGTGTCTCTGCGTCTCTGTGTTTCTGTGTCTCTGCGTCTCTGAGTCTCTGTGTCTCTGTGTCTCTGGGTCTCTTTGTCTCTGCGTCTCTGAAACTCTGTGTGTCTGCGTCTCTGAGTCTCTGAGTTTCTGAGCCTCTGTGTCTCCTCGTCTCTGAGTCACTGAGTCTCAGTGTGTCTGAGTAGCTGTGCCTCTGCGTCTCTGTGTCTCTGAGTCTCCGTGTCGGTGAGTCTCGGAGCCTCTGTGTCTCTGCGTCTCTGAGCCTATGAGCCTCGATATCTTTGATTCTCTGAGTCTCTGCGTCTCTGAGTCTCTGTGTCTCTGGGTCTCTGTGTCTCTGAGCCTCTGTGTCTCTGTGTCTCTGTGTCTCTGTGTCTCTGAGCCTCTGAGCCTCGATGTCTCTGATTCTCTGAGTCTCTGCGTCTCTGAGTCTCTGTGTCTCTGGGTCTCTGTGTCTCTGAGCCTCTGTGTCTCTGAGACACTGAGCCTCTGCGTCTGTGCATCTCTGTGTTCCTGAGTGTCTGTTTCTCTGTGT
The DNA here is from genome assembly GCF_965287045.1 of Carcharhinus amblyrhynchos. Lineage (NCBI taxonomy): Eukaryota > Metazoa > Chordata > Chondrichthyes > Carcharhiniformes > Carcharhinidae > Carcharhinus > Carcharhinus amblyrhynchos. Next base: position 606,633 of record NC_137360.1, read on the forward strand.
CTCTGGGTCTCTGTGTCTCTGCGTCTCTTTCTCTCCGGATCGCTTAGCCTCTGAGCCTCGATGTCTCTGAGTCTCTGTGTCTCTGTGTCTCTGAGTCTCTGAGTCTCTGTGTCTCTGAGTCTCTGAGTCTCTGTGTCTCTGAGTCTCTGAGCCTCTGTATCTCTGAGTCTCCGTGTCACTGAGTCGCTGAGTCTCTGAGCCTCTGTGTCTCTGCAACTCTGAGTCTCTGGGTCTCTGAGCATCTGAGCCTCGATGTCTCTGAGTCTCTGTGTCTCTGCGTCTCTGAGTTTATGAGTCTCTGTGTCTCTGTGTCTCTGGGTCTCTGTGTCTCTGAGTCTCTGGGTCTCTGTGCCTCTGCGTTTTTGAGCCTCTGTGTCTCTGCGTCTCTGTGTTTCCGAGTCTCTGTGTCTCTGGGTCTCTGTGTCTCTGGGTCTCTGATTCACTTTTCTCTAGGTCTCTGTGTCTCTGAGTCTCTGTGTCTCTGGGTCTCTGGGTCTCTGAGCCTCTGGGTCTCTGTGTCTCTGCGTCTCTGAGTCTCTGTGTCTCTGCGTCTCTGAGCCTCTGTGTCTCTGCGTCTCTGAGTCTCTGAGCATCTGTGTCTGTGAGTCTCCGTGACGCTGAGTCTCTGAGTGTCTTAGCCTCTGTGTCTCTGCGTCTCTGAGTCTCTGAGTCTCTGAGCATCTGTGTCTCTGAGTCTCCGTGACGCTGAGTCTCTGAGTGTCTGAGCCTCTGTGTCTCTGCGTCTCAGAGTCTCTAGGTCTCTGAGCCTCTGAGCCTCTGTGTCTCTGAGTCTCTGAGCCTCTATGTCTCTGACGCTCTGACTCTCTGTGTCTTTGAGTCTCTCAGCCTTTGCGACTCTTTGTCTCTTAGTCTCTGAGTCACTGAGCCGCTGTGTCTCTGCGTCTCTGAGTTTATGAGTCTCTGTGTCTCTGCCTCTCTGTGCCTCTGAGTCTCTGTGTCGCTGAGTCTCTGAGTCTCTGGGTCTCTGAGCCTCTGAGCGTCTATTTCTCTGAGTCTCTGAGTCTCTGTGTCTCTGTGTCTCTGTGTCTCTGAGCATCTGTGTCTCAGTGTCGGTAAGTCTCTGAGTCCCTGTGTCTCTAGGTCTCTGTGACTCTGAGCCTCTGTGTCTCTGCGTCTCTGATTCTCTGTGTCTCTGTGTCAATGGGTCGATGTGTCTGTGAGTCTCTGCGTCTCTGGTTCTCTGAGTCTGAGTCTCTGCGTATCTTTGAATCTTAGTGTCTGAGTCTCTGAGCCTCTGTGTCCCTGAGTATCTGAGCCTCTGTGTCTCTGAGTCTCTGGGTCTCTGAGTCTCTGAGCCTCTGTGTCTCTGCGTCTCTGAGTCTCTGATTCTCTGAGCATCTGTGTCTCTGCGTCTCTGAGTCTCTGGGTCTCTGAGCCTATGAGCCTCGATGTCTCTGATTCTCTGAGTCTCTGCGTCTCTGAGTCTCTGAGTCTCTGAGCATCTGTGTCTCTCCGTCTCTGGGTCTGTGAGCCTCTGAGCCTCGATGTCTCTGAGTCTCTGTGTTTCTGAGTCTCTGTTTCTCTGTGTCTCTGTGACTCTGTGTCTCTGAGCCTCTGAGTCTCTGCGTCTCTGAGTCTCTGGGTCTCTGAGCCTATGAGCCTCGATGTCTCTGATTCTCTGAGTCTCTGCGTCTCTGAGTCTCTCCGTCTCTGAGTCTCTGAGCTCCGTGTCTCTGAGTCTCTGAGCATCTGTGTCTCTGAGTCTCCGTGTCTCTGTGTTTCTGAGTCTCTGTGTCTCTGGGTCTCTGTGTCTCTGAGTCTCCGTGTCGGTGAGTCTCGGAGCCTCTGTGTCTCTGCGTCTCTGAGTCTCTGGCTCTCTGAGCCTCGATGTCTCTGATTCTCTGAGTCTCTGCGCCTCTGAGTCTCTGTGCCTCTGGGTCTCTGTGTCTCTGAGCCTCTGTGTCTCTGTGTCTCCTTGTCTCTGAGTCTCTGAGCATCTGTGTCTCTGAGCCTCCGTGTCGCTGAGTCTCTGAGTCACTGAGCCTCTGTGTCTCTGCATCTCCCCGTCTCTGTGTCTCTGAGCCCATGTGTCTCTGAGTCTCAGTGACTCTGAGTCTCTGAGCCTCTCTGTCTCTGAGCCTCTGCGTCTCTGCATCTCTTAGTCTCTGAGTCTCTGTGTCTCTGAGTCTCTGGGTCTGTGTGTCTCTACGTCTCTGAGCCTCTGTGTGTCTGCGTCTCTGAGCCTCTGTGTCTCTGCGTCTCTGAGTCCCTGAGTCTCTGAGCCTCTGTGTCTCTGCGTCTCTGCGTTTCTGAGTCTCTGAGTCTCTGGGTCTCTGTGTCTCTGTGTCTCTGGGTCCATGTGTCTCTGAGTCTCAGTGACTTTGAATCTCTGAGCCTCTCTGCCTCTGAGCCTCTGTGTGTCTGCATTTCTCAGTCTCTGAACCACTGAGCATCTGTGTCTCTGCGTCTCTGAGTCTCTGAGCCTCTGAGACTCTGTGTCTCTGTGTCTCTGAGTCTCTGTGCCTCTGGGTCTCTGTGATTCTGCGTCTCTGAGCCTCTTTGTCTATTAACCTCTGAGCCTCGATGTCTCTGAGTCTCTGAGTCTCTGTGTCTCTGTGTCTCAGAGTCTCTGATCCTCTATGTCTCTGAGTCTATGACTCTCTGCGTCTCTGAGTCTCACAGCCTTTGCGTCTCTTTGTCTCTTAGTCTCTGAGACTATGAGCCTCTGTGTCTCTGTGTCTCTGAGTCTATGAGTCTCTGTGTGTCTGGGTCTCTGTGTCTCTGGGCTCTGTGTCTCTGAGTCTCTGAGCCTCTGTGTCTCTACATCTCCGAGCCTCTGTGTCTCTGCGTCTCTGAGTCTCTGAGTCTCTGAGCATCTGTGTCTCTGAGTCTCCGTGTCGCTGAGTCTCTTAGACACTGAGCCTCTGTGTCTCTGCGTCTCTGAGTCTCTGGGTCTCTGAGCCTCTGAGCCTCTATGTCTCTGAGTCTCTGAGTCTATGAATCTCTGTGTCTCTGGGTCTCTGTTCTCTGAGTCTCTGTGTCTCTGCGTCTCTGTTTCTCTGGGTCTCTGAGCCTCTGTGTGTCTGCATCTCTGAGCCTCTGTGTCACTGCGTCTTTCGTCTCTGAGTCACTGAGCCTCTGTGTATCTGCGTCTCTAAATCTCTGAGTCTCTGGGTCTCTGTGTCTCTGTGTCTCTGGGTCTCTGTGTCTCTGGGTCTCTGTGTTTCTGAGTCTCTGAGGCTCTGTGTCTCTGCATCTCTGAGCCTCTGTGTCTCTGCGTCTCTGTGTCTCTGGGTCGCTGAGCCTCTGAGCCTCGATGTCTCTGCGTCTCTGAGTCTCTGTGTCTCTGAGTCTCTGAGTCTCTGAGCCTCTGTGTTTCTGAGTCTCTGTGTCTCTGTGTCTCTGTGTCTCTGAGTCTCTGAACCTCAGTGTGTCTGCGTCTCGGTGTCTCTGCGTCTCTGAGTCTCTGTGTCTCTGAGTCTCTGTGTCTCTGAGTCTCTGTGTCTCTGAATCTCTGTGTCTGTGTGTCTCTGACTCTCTGTGTCTCTGAGTCCCTTTGTCTCTGAGTCTCTGTATGTCTGAGTCTCTGGGTCTCTGTGTCTCTGCGTCTCTGAACCTCTGTGTCTCTGCGTCTCCGTGTCGCTGAGTCTCTGTGTCTCTGAGTCTCTCTGTCTCTGTGTCTCTTTGTCTCTTAGTCTCTGAGTCTCTGAGTCTCTGTGTCTCTGCCTCTCTGAGTCTATGAGTCTCTGTGTCTCTGGGTCTCTGTGTCTCTGGGCTCTGTGTCTCTGAGTCTCTGAGCCTCTGTGTCTCTGCATCTCTGAGCCTCTGTGTCTCTGCGTCTCTGAGTCTCTGAGTCTCTGAGCATCTGTGTCTCTGAGCCTCTGTGTCTCTCATCTCTGAGCTCTGTGTCTCTGCGTCTCTGAGTCTATGAGTCTCTGAGTCTCTGAACCTCTGTGTCTCTGCGTCCCTGAGTCTCTGGGTCCCTGAGCCTCTGAGCCTCTATGTCTCTGCGTCTCTGAGTCTCTGTGTCTCTGAGTCTCTGAGCGTCTGTGTCTCTGCGTCTCTGTGTCTCTGGGTCTCTGAGCATCTGAGCCTCGATGTCTCTGAGTCTCTGAGTCTCTGTGTCTCTGAGTCTCTGACCCTCTGTGTCTCTGAGTCTCTCAGTCTCTGTGTCTCTGAGTCTCTGAACCACAGTGTCTCTGAGTCTCCGTGTCACTGAATCGCTGAGGCACTGAGCCTCTGTGTCTCTGCGTCTCTGAGTCTCTGGGTCTCTGAGCATCTGAGCCTCGATGTCTCTGAGTCTCTGAGTCTCTGTGTCTCTGAGTCTCTGAGCGTCTGTGTCTCTGCGTCTCTGTGTTTCTGAGTCTCTGTGTCTCTGAGTCTCTGTGTCTCTGGGTCTCTGGGTCTCTGTGTCTCTGTGTCTCTGAACCTTTGTGTGTCAACGTCTCTGAGTCCCTGAATCTCTGAGCCTCTGTCTCTCTGCGTCTCTGCCTCTCTGAGTCTCTGAGTCTCTGTGTCTCCTCGTCTCTGAGTCACTGAGTCTCAGTGTGTCTGAGTCTCTGTGTCTCTGATCCTCTGTGTCTCTGCATCTCAGAGTCTCTGAGCATCTGTATCTCTGCGTCTCTGAGTCTCTGAGTCTCTGTGTCTCTGGGTCTCTGTGTCTCTGAGTCTCTGGGTCTCTGAGCCACTGAGCCTCTATGTCTCTGAGTTTCTGAGTCTCTGTGTCTCTGTGTCTCTTAGTGTCTGAGTCTCTGAGCCTCTGTGTCTCTGCGTCTCTGAGTCTATGAGTCTCTGTGTCTCTGTGACTCTGTGTCTCTGGGGTCTGTGTCTCTGAGTCTCTGAGCATTAGTGTCTCTGAGTCTCCGTGTCGCTAAGTCTCTGAGACACTGAGCCTCTGTGTCTCTGCGTCTCTGAGTCTCTGAGTCTCTGAGCATCTGTGTCTCTGAGTCTCCGTGTCGCTAAGTCTCTGAGACACTGAGCCTCTGTTTCTCTGAGTCTCTGAGCCTCCGTGTCTCTCCATCTCTGTGTTCCTGAGTCTCTGTGTCTCTGGGTCACTGGGTCTCTGAGTCTCTGCATCTCTGAGCCTCTGTGTCTCTGCGTCTCTGTGTCCCTGTGTCGCTGAGCCTTTGAGCCTCGATGTCTCTGAGTCTCTGTGTCTCTGAGTGTCTGCGTCTCCGTGTCACTGAGTCTCTGAGTCTCTGAGCATCTGTGCCTCTGAGTCTCTGTGTCGCTGAGTCTCTGAGTCACTGAGCCTCTGTATCTCTGCGTCTCTGAGTCTCTGGGTCTCTGAGCCTGTGTCTCTGTGTCACTGGGTCTCGGTGTCTCTGGGTCTCTGTGTCTTTGAGTCTCTGGGTCTCTGTGACTCTGCGTCCCTGAACCTCTGTGTGTCTGCGTCTCTGAGTCTCTGTGTCTCTGAGTCTCGGAGTCTCTTTGTCTCTGCGTCTCTGTGTTTCTGAGTCTCTGTGTCTCTGTGTCTCTGAGTCTCCGTGTCGGTGAGTCTCTGAGCCTCTATGTCTCTGCGTCTCTGAGTCTCTGGGTTTCTGAGCCTCAGAGCCTCTCTGTTTCTGAGTCTCTGAGTCTCAGTGTCTCTGAGACTCTGTGTCTCTGAGTCTCTGTGTCTCTGTGTCTCTGCGTCTCTGAACCTCTGTGTGTCTGCGTCTCTGAGCCTCTGTGTCTCTGCGTCTCTGAGTCTCTGAGGCTCTGTGTCTCTGAGTCTCTGAGCCTCTGTGTCTCTGCGTCTCTGTGTTTCTGAGCCTCTGTGTCTCTGTGTCTCTGGGTCACTGTGTCTCTGAGTGTCTGAGCCTCTGTGTCTCTGCGTCTCTGAGTCTATGGGTCTCTGAGACTCTGAGCCTCGATGTCTCTGAGTCTCTGTGTCTCTGAGTCTCTGTGCCTCTATGTCTCTGAGTCTCTGACTCTCTGTGTCTCTGAGTCTCTCAGCCTTTGCGTCTCTTTGTCTCTTAGCCTCTGAGTCTCTGTGTCTCTGCGTCTCTGAGTCTATGAGTCTCTGTGTCTCTGCATCTCTGAGCTCTGTGTCTCTGCGTCTCTGAATCTATGAGTCTCTGTGTCTCTGGGTCTCTGAGTCTCTGTGTCTCTGCATCTCTGAGCCTCTGTGTCTCTGCGTCTCTGAACCTATGAGTCTCTGTGTCTCTGGGTCTCTGAGCCTCTGTGTCTCTGCATCTCTGAGCCTCTGTGTCTCTGCGTCTCTGAGTCTCTGAGTCCCTGAGCATCTGTGTCTCTGAGTCTCTGTGTCGCTGATTCTCTGAGACACTGAGCCTCTGTGCCTCTGCGTCTCAGAGTCTCTGAGTCTCTGAACCTCTGTGTCTCTGTGTCTCTAAGTCTCTGTGTCTGTGCGTCTCTGTGTTCCTGAGTGTCTGTGTCTCTGTGTCCCTGGGTCCCTGTGTCTCTGCATCTCTGAGCGTCTGTGTCTCTGCGTCTCTGTGTCTCCCGGTCACTTAGCCTCTGAGTCTCGATGTCTCTGAGTCTCTGTGTCTCTGAGTCTCTGACCCTCTGTGTCTCTGTGTCTCTGAGTCTCTGAGTCTATGTGTCTCTGATTCTTTGAACCTCTGTGTCTCTGAGTCTCCGTGTCACTGAGTCGCTGAGTCACTGAGCCTCTTTGTCTCTGCGTCTCTGAGTCTCTGGCTCTCTGAGCATCTGAGCCTCGATGTCTCTGAGTCTCTGAGTCTCTGTGTCTCTGAGTCTCTGAGCGTCTGTGTCTCTGCGTCTCTGAGTTTCTGAGTCTCAGTGTGTCTGAGTCTCTGGATCTCTGAGCATCTGAGCCTCGATGTCTCTGAGTCTCTGCGTCTCTGTGTTTCTGAGTCTCTGTTTCTCTGGGTCGCAGTCCCTCTGTGTCTCTGAATACTCTGTGTCTCTGAGTCTCTGTGTCTCTGGGTCTCTGGGTCTCTGTGTCTCTGTGTCTCTGAACCTTTGTGTGTCAACGTCTCTGATTCCCTGAATCTCTGAGCCTCTGTCTCTCTGTGTCTCTGAGTCTCTGAGTCTCTGGGTTTCTGAGCCTCAGAGCCTCTCTGTTTCTGAGTCTCTGAGTCTCGGTGTCTCTGAGTCTCTGTGTCTCTGAGTCTCTGGGTCTCTGTGTCTCTGTGTCTCTGCGTCTCTGAGTCTCTGAGTCTCTGTGTCTCTGGGTCTCTGTGCCTCCGGGTCTCTGCATCTCTGAGTCTCTGTGTCTCTGAGCCACTGAGCCTCTATGTCTCTGTGTTTCTGAGTCTCTGTGTCTCTGTGTCTCTTAGTCTCTGAGTCTCGGAGCCTCTGTGTCTCTGCGTCTCTGTGTTTCTGAGTCTCTGTGCCTCTGTGTCTCTTAGTCTCTGAGTCTCGGAGCCTCTGTGTCTCTGCGTCTCTGAGCCTCTGTTTCTCTGCGTCTCTGAGTCTCTGAGTCTCTGAGCCTCTGTGTCTCTGCGTCTCTGAGTCTCTGGGTCTCTGAGCCTCTGAGCCTCCATGTCTCTGCGTCTCTGAGTATCTGTGTCTCTGAGTCTCTGAGCGTCTGTGTCTGTGTGTCTCTGTGTTCCTGAGTCTCTATGCCTCTGTGTCTCTGGGGCTCTGTGTCTCTGAGTCCGTGAGCCTCTGTGTCTCAGTGTCTCTGAGTCTCTGTGTCTCCGGGTCGCTGAGCCTCTGAGCCTCGATGTCTCTGAGTCTCTGAGTCTCTGTGTCTCTGAGCCTCGATGTCTCTGAGTCTCTGAGCCTCGATGTCTCTGAGTCTCTGAGTCTCTGAGTCTCTGTGTCTCTGAGTCTCTGAGCCTCTGTGTCTCTCCGTCTCTGTGTTTCTGAGTCTCTGTGTCTCTGGGTCTCTGAGCGTCTGAGCCTCTATGTCTCTGAGTCTCTGAGTCGCTGAGTCTCTGAGCCTCTGTGTCTCTGCCTCTCTGTGTCTCTGAGTCTCTGTGTCTCTGAGTCTCTGTGTCTCTGAGTCTCTGAGCATCTGTGTCTCTGCGTTTCTGAGTCTCTGAGTCTCTGTGTCTCTTTGTCTCTTAGTCTCTGAGTCTCTGAGCCTCTGTGTCTCTGCGTCTCTGAGTCTATGAGTCTCTGTGTCTCTGAGTTTCTGAGTCTCTGTGTCTCTTTGTCTCTTAGTCTCTGAGTCTCTGAGCCTCTTTGTCTCTGCGTCTCTGAGTCTATGAGTCTCTGTGTCTCTGAGTCTCTGTGTCTCTGGGCTCTGTGTCTCTGAGTCTCTGAGCATCTGTGTCTCTGAGTCTCCGAGTCACTGAGCCTTTGTGTCTCTGCGTCTCTGAGTCTCTGGGTCTCTGAGCCTCTGAGCCTCCGTGTCTCTCCAACTCTGTGTTCCTGAGTCTCTGTGTCTCTGTGTCTCTGCGTCTCTGAGTCTCTTAGTCTCTGAGTCTCTGAGCCTCTGTGTCTCTGCGTCTCTGAGTCTATGAGTCTCTGTTTCTCTGGGTCTCTGTGTCTCTGGGCTCTGTGTCTCTGAGCCTCTGTGTCTCTGAGTCTCTGCGCATCTGTGTCTCTGAGTCTCTGTTTCTCTGGGTCTCTGTGTCTCTGGGCTCTGTGTCTCCGAGGCACTGAGCCTCTGTGTCTCTGCGTTTCTGAGTCTCTGGGTCTCTGAGCCTCTGAGCCTCCGTGTCTCTCCATCTCTGTGTTCCTGAGTCTCTGTGTCTCTGTGTCACTGGGCTCTGAGTCTATGGGTCTCTGAGCCTCTGTGTCTCTGTGTCTCTGAGTCTCTGAGCATCTGTGTCTCTTAGTCTCTGTTTCGATGAGCCTCCGAGACACTGAGCCTCTGTGTCTCTGAGTCTCTGAGCCTCTGCATCTCTGAGTCTCTGAGTCTCTGAGCATTTGTGTCTCTGCGTCTCTGAGTCTTTATGTCTCTGTTTCTCTGAGTCTCTGAGCCTCCGTGTCTCTCCATCTCCGTGTTCCTGAGACTCTGTGTCTCTATATCTCTGAGTCTCTGAGTCTCTGGGTCTCTGTCTCTGTGTCTCAGCATCTCTGAGCCTTTGTGTATCTGCGTCTCTGTGTCTCTGGGTCGCTGAGCCTCTGAGCCTCGATGTCTCTGAGTCTCAGAGTCTCTGAGTCTCTGAGCCTCTGTGTCTCTGCGTCTCTGTGTCTCTGAGTCTCTGAGCATCTGTGTCCCTGAGTCTCCATGTCGCTGAGTCTCTGAGACACTGATACCCCATGTCTCTACGTCTCTGAGTCTCTGTGTCTCTGAGTCTCTGAGCCTCTGTATCTCTGCATCTCTGTGTCTCTGAGTCTCTGAGCATCTGTGTCCCTGAGTCTCCGTGTCGCTGAGTCTCTGAGACACTGATACTCCATGTCTCAGCTTCTCTGAGCCTCTGTGTCTGTGCATCTCTGTGTTCCTGAGTCTCTGTGTCTCTGGGTCTCTGTGTCTCTGCATCTCTGAGCCTCTGTGTCTCTGCGTCTCTGAGTCTCTGAGTCTCTGCGTCTCTGTGTGTCTGAGTCTCTGCGTCTCTGAGTCTCTGAGTCTCTGTGTCTCTGGGTCTCTGTGTCTCTGAGTCTCTGAGCCTCTGTGTCTCTGCATCTCTGAGCCTCTGTGTCTCTGCGTCTCTGTGTCTCTGAGTCTCTGAGCATCTGTGTCTCTGAGCCTCTGTATCTCTGAGTCTCTGTGTCTCTGAGTCTCTGAGCCTCTGTGTCTCTGAGTCTCCGTGTCACTGAGTCTCTGAGTCTCTGGGTCTCTGAGCATCTGAGCCTCGATGTCTCTGAGTCTCTGAGCCTCTGTCTCTCTGTGTCTCTGAGTCTCTGAGTCTCTATGCCTCTGAGCCTCTGTGTCTCTGCATCTCAGAGTCTCTGAGCATCTGAGCCTCGATGTCTCTGAGTGTCTCAGCCTCTGTGTCTCTGAGTCTCTGAGCGTCTGTGTCTCTGCGTCTCTGTGTCTCTGGGTCGCAGTGTCTCTGTGTCTCTGAGTCTCTGTGTCTCTGAGTCTCAGTGTGTCTGAGTCTGTATGCCTCTGACCCTCTGTGTCTCTGCATCTCAGAGTCTCTGAGCATCTGTGTCTCAGCGTCTCTGAGTCTCTCAGTATCTGTGTCTCTGGGTCTCTGTGTCTCTAAGTCTCTGAGCCTCTGTGTGTCTGCATCTCTGATCCTCTGTGTCTCTACGTCTCTGAGTCCCTCCGTCTCTGAGCCTCTGTGTCTCTGCGTCTCTGTGTTTCTGAGTCTCTGTGTCTCTGAGACTCGGAGCCACTGTGTCTCTGCATCTCTGAGTCTCTTCGTCTCTGATCCACTGAGCCTCTATGTCTCTGAGTTTCTGAGTCTCTGTATCTCTGTGTCTCTTAGTGTCTGAGTCTCTGAGCCTCTGTGTCTCTGCGTCTCGGAGTCTATGAGTCTCTGTGTCTCTGTGTCTCTGGGGCTCTGTGTCTCTGAGTCCCTGAGCATCTGTGTCTCTGAGTCTCCATGTCGCTGAGCCTCTGGGTCTCTGAGCATCTGTGTCTCTGCGTCTCTAGGTCTTTGAGCCTTCTGAGCCTCGATATCTCTGAGTCTCTGCGTCTGTATCTGCATCTCTGAGCCTCTGTGTCTCTGCGTCTCTGAGTCTATGAGTCTATGTGTCTCTGGGTCTCTGTGTCACTGGGCACTGTGTCTCTGAGTCTCTGAGCCTCTTTGTCTCTGCATCTCTGAGCCTCTGTGTCTCTGCGTCTCTGAGTCTCTGAGCATCTGTGTCTCTGAGTCTGTGTCGCTGAATCTCTGAGACACTGAGCCTCTGTTTCTCTGCGTCTCTGAGTCTCTGAGTCTCTGAGCCTCTGTGTCTCTGCGTCTCTGAGTCTCTGGGTCTCTGAGCCTCTGAGCCTCTATGTCTCTGCGTCTCTGAGTCTCTGAGTATCTGTGTCTCTGAGTCTCTGAGTCTATGATTCTCTATGTCTCTGGGTCTCTGTGTCTCTGTGCATCTGAGTCTATGAGTCTCTGTGTCTCTGGGCCTCTGTGTCTCTGAGTCTCTGTGTCTCTGGGCCTCTGAGCCTCTGTCTCTCTGTGTCTCTGATTCTCTGAGCCTCTGTGTCTCTGCATCTCTGAGCTCTGTGTCTGTGCGTCTCTGAGTCTATGAGTCTCTGTGTCTCTGGGTCTCTGTGTCTCTGGGCTCTGTGTCTCTGAGTCTATGAGCCTCTGTGTCTCTGCATCTCTGAGCCTCTGTGTCTCTGCGTCTCTGAGTCTCTGAGTCTCTGAGCATCTGTGTCTCTGAGCCTCTGTGTCTCTGCGTCTCAGAGTCTCTGAGTCTCTGAACCTCTGTGTCTCTGCGTCCCTGAGTCTCTGGGTCTCTGAGCCTCTGAGCCTCTATGTCTCTGCGTCTCTGAGTCTCTGTGTCTCTGAGTCTCTGAGCCTCTGTGTCTGTGCGTCTCTGTGTTCCTGAGTGTCTGTGTCTCTGTGTCCCTGGGTCTCTGTCTCTCTGCATCTCTGAGCGTCTATCTCTCTGCGTCTCTGTGTCTCCCGGTCACGTAGCCTCTGAGCCTCGATGTCTCTGAGTCTCTGAGTCTCTGTGCCTCTGAGTCTCTGACCCTCTGTGTCTCTGTGTCTTTGAGTCTCTCAGTCTCTGTGTCTCTGAGTCTCTGAACCACAGTGTCTCTGAGTCTCCGTGTCACTGAGTCGCTGAGTCACTGAGCCTCTGTGTCTCTGCGTCTCTGAGTCTCTGGGTCTCTGAGCATCTGAGCCTCGATGTCTCTGAGTCTCTGAGTCTCTGTGTCTCTGAGTCTCTGAGCGTCTGTGTCTCTGCGTCTCTGTGTTTCTGAGTCTCTGTGTCTCTGGGTCGCATTGCCTCTGTGTCTCTGAATCTCTGTGTCTCTGAGTCTCTGTGTCTCTGGGTCTCTGGGTCTCTGTGTCTCTGAACCTTTGTGTGTCAACGTCTCTGAGTCCCTGAATCTCTGAGCCTCTGTGCCTCTGCGTCTCTGAGTCTCAGAGTGTCTGTGTCTCTGGGTATCTGTGTCTCTGCCTCTCTGAGTCTCTGAGTCTCTGAGTTTCTGAGCCTCTGTGTCTCCTCGTCTCTGAGTCACTGAGTCTCAATGTGTCTGAGTCTCTGTGTCTCTGATCCTCTGTGTCTCTGCATCTCAGAGTCTCTGAGCATCTGTATGTCTGCGTCTCTGAGTCTCTGAGTCTCTGTGTCTCTGGGTCTCTGTGTCTCTGAGTCTCTGGGTCTCTGAGCCACTGAGCCACTATGTCTCTGAGTTTCTGTGTCTCTGTGTCTCTGTGTCTCTTAGTGTCTGAGTCTCTGAGCCTCTGTGTCGCTGCGTCTCTGAGTCTCTGTGTCTCTGTGTCTCTTAGTGTCTGAGTCTCTGAGCCTCTGTGTCGCTGCGTCTCTGAGTCTATGAGTCTCTGTGTCTCTGGGTGTCTGTGTCTCTGGGCTCTGTGTCTCTGAGTCTCTGGGTTTCTGAGCCTCAGAGCCTCTCTGTTTCTGAGTCTCTGAGTCTCGGTGTCTCTGAGTCTCTGAGTCTCTGGGTCTCTGTGTCTCTGTGTCTCTGCGTCTCTGAACCTCTGTGTGTCTGCGTCTCTGAGTCTCTGTGTTTCTGTGTCTCTGCGTCTCTGAGACTCTGAGTCTCTGTGTCTCTGAGTCTCTGAGCCTCTGTGTCTCTGCGTCTCTGTGTCTCCGTGTCGCTGAGTCTCTGAGCCACTGTGTCTCTGAGTCTCTGTGTCTCTGAGTCTCTGAGCCTCTGTGTCTCTGCGTCTCTGTGTTTCTGAGTCTCTGTGTCTCTGTGTCTCTGAGTCTCTGAGTCTCTGAGTCTCTGTCTCTGTGTCTCAGCATCTCTGAGCCTTTGTGTCTCTGCGTCTCTGTGTCTCTGGGTCGCTGAGCCTCTGAGCCTCGATGTCTCTGAGTCTCAGAGTCTCTGAGTCTCTATGCCTCTGACCCTCTGTGTCTCTGCATCTCAGATTCTCTGAGCATCTGTGTTCTGCGTCTCTGAGTCTCTCAGTATCTGTGTCTCTGGGTCTCTGTGTCTCTAAGTCTCTGAGCCTCTGTGTGTCTACGTCTCTGATCCTCTGTGTCTCTGCGTCTCTGAGTCCCTCCGTCTCTGAGCCTCTGTGTCTCTGCGTCTCTGTGTTTCTGAGTCTCTGTGTCTCTGAGACTCGGAGCCACTGTGTCTCTGCATCTCTGAGTCTCTTCGTCTCTGATCCACTGAGCCTCTATGTCTCTGAGTTTCTGTGTCTCTGTGCCTCTTAGTGTCTGAGTCTCTGAGCCTTTGTGTCTCTGCGTCTCGGAGTCTATGAGTCTCTGTGTCTCTGGGGCTCTGTGTCTCTGAGTCCCTGAGCATCTGTGTCTCTGAGTCTCCGTGTCGCTGAGTCTCTGGGTCTCTGAGCATCTGTGTCTCTGCGTCTCTAGGTCTTTGAGCCTCTGAGCCTCGATATCTCTGAGTCTCTGCGTCTCTGAGTCTCTGAGCCTCTGTGTCTCTGCGTCTCTGTGTTGCTGAGTCTCTATGTCTCTGTGTCTCTGGGTCTCTGTGTCTCTGAGTCTCTGCGTCTCTGAGTCTCTGGGTCTCTGAGCCTCTGAGCATCGATGTCTCTGAGTCTCTTAGTCTCTGTGTCTCTGAGACTCTGGGTCTCTGAGCCTCTTTGTCTCTGGGTTTCTCTGTCTCTGTGTTGCTGAGTCTCTATGTCTCTGTGTCTCTGGGTCTCTGTGTCTCTGAGTCTCTGCGTCTCTGAGTCTCTGGGTCTCTGGGTCTCTGAGCCTCTGAGCATCGATGTCTCTGAGTCTCTTAGTCTCTGTGTCTCTGTGTCTCTGAGACTCTGGGTCTCTGAGCCTCTTTGTCTCTGGGTTTCTCTGTCTCTGTGTCTCCTGGTCTCTGTGTCTCTGAGTCTCTGAGCCTCTTTGTCTCTGCGTCTCTGAGTTTCTGGGTCTCTGGGCCTCTGAGCCTCTATGTCTCTGAGTCTCTGAGCATCTGTGTCTCTGCGTCTCTGAACCTCTGTGTCTCTGCGTCTCTGAGCCTCCGTGTCTCTGCGTCTCTGAGCCTCCGTGTCTCTGCGTCTCTGAGTCTCTGAGTGTCTGTCTCTCTGAGTCTCTGAGCCTCTGTGTCTCTGCGTCTCTGAGTCTCTGGGTCTCTGAGCCTCTGGGCCTCGATGTCTCTGAGTCTCTGAGTCTCTGAGTCTCTGTGTCTCTGAGTCTCTGAGTCTCTGGGTCTCTGTGTCTCCTTGTCTCTGTGTCTCTGAATCTCTGAGCCTCTGTGTCTCTGCGTCACTGAGTCTCTGGGCCTCTGAGCCTCTGAGTCTCTATGTCTCTGAGTCTCTGTGTCTCTTAGTCTCTGAGTCTCTGAGCCTCTGTGTCTCTGTGTCTCTAAGTCTATGAGTCTCTGTGTCTCTGGGTCTCTGTGTCTCTGGGCTCTGTGTCTCTGAGTCTCTGAGCATCTGTGTCTCTGTGTCTCTGAGTCTCTGAGTCTCTGGGTCTCCGAGTCTCTGAGCATCTGTGTCTCTGAGTCTCGGAGTCTCTGGGTCTCTGAGCCTCTGAGCCTCCGTGTCTCTCCATCTCTGTGTTCCTGAGTCTCTGTGTCTCTGTGTCTCTGAGTCTCTGAGTCTCTGGGTCTCCGAGTCTCTGAGCATCTGTGTCTCTGAGTCTCGGAGTCTCTGGGTCTCTGAGCCTCTGAGCCTCCGTGTCTCTCCATCTCTGTGTTCCTGAGTCTCTGTGTCTCTGTGTCTCTGAGTCTCTGGGTCTCTGGGTCTCTGTCTCTGTTTCTCTGCATCTCTGAGCCTTTGTGTCTCTGCGTCTCTGTGTCTCTGGGTCGCTGAGCCTCTGAGCCTCGATGTCTCTGAGTCTCAGAGTCTATGTGTCTCTGAGTCTCTGATCTTCTGTGTCTCTGCGTCTCTGAGTCTCTGAGTCTCTGAGCATCTGTGCCTCTGAGTCTCTGTGTCGCTGAGTCTGAGACTCTGAGCCTCTGTGTCTCTGCGTCTCTGAGTCTCTGGGTCTCTGAGCCTCTGTGTCTCTGAGTTCCTGAGTCTCTGAGTCTATGATTCTCTGTGTCTCTGGGTCTCCGTGTCTCTGTGCCTCTGAGTCTCTCAGTCTATGAGTATCTGTGTCTCTGTGTCTCTGAGTCTCCGTGTCGGTGAGTCTATGAGTCTCTGTGTCTCTGAGTCTCTGAGTCTCTGAGCCTCTGTGTCTCTGCGTCTCTGCGTCTCCGTGTCGCTGAGTCTCTGAGTCTCTGAGCCACTGTGTCTCTGAGCCTCTGTGTCTCTGAGCCTCTGTGTCTCTGAGTCTCTGAGCCTCTGTGTCTCTGCGTCTCTGTGTTTCTGAGTCTCTGTTTCTCTGTGTCTCTGGGTCTCTGTGTCTCTGAGTGTCTGAGCCTCTGTGTCTCTGCTCTCTGAGTCTCTGTGTCTCTGAGACTCTGAGCCTCGATGTCTCTGAGTCTCTGTGTCTCTGAGTCTCTGAGCCTCTATGTCTCTGAGTCTCTGGCTCTCTGTATCTCTGAGTCTCTCAGCCTTTGAGTGTCTATGTCTCTTAGTCTCTGAGTTTCTGAGCCTCTGTGTCTCTGCGTCTCTGAGCCTCTGTGTCTCTGCGTCTCTGAGTCTATGAGTCTCTGAGCATCTGTGTCTCTGAGTCTCTGAGTCTCTGAGCCTCTATGTCTCTGGGTCTCTGAGTCTATGAGTCTCGGAGCATCTGTGTCTCTGTGTCTCTGCATCTCTGAGCCTCTGTGTCTCTGCGTCTCTGAGTCTATGAGTCTCTGTGTCTCTGGGTCTCTGTGTCACTGGGCACTGTGTCTCTGAGTCTCTGAGCCTCTTTGTCTCTGCATCTCTGAGCCTCTGTTTCTCTGCGTCTCTGAGTCTCTGAGTCTCTGAGCCTCTGTGTCTCTGCGTCTCTGAGTCTCTGGGTCTCTGAGCCTCTGAGCCTCTATGTCTCTGCGTCTCTGAGTCTCTGTGTCTCTGAGTCTCTGAGCCTTTATGTCTCTGCGTCTCAGAATCTCTGAGTATCTGTGTCTCTGAGTCTATGATTCTCTATGTCTCTGGGTCTCTGTGTCTCTGTGCATCTGAGTCTATGAGTCTGTGTCTCTGAGTCTCTGTGCCTCTGTGTCTGCGTCTCTGAGTCTCTGAGTCTCTGAGCATCTGTGTCTCTGTGTTTCTGAGTCTCTGTGTCTCTGAGCCGCTGAGCCTCTATGTCTCTGTGTCTCTGAGTCTCCGTGACGCTGAGTCTCTGAGTGTCTGAGCCTCTATGTCTCTGAGTCTCTGACTCTCTGTGTCTCTGAGACTCTGAGCCTCTGCGTCTCTTTGTCTCTTAGTCTCTGAGTCACTGAGCCGCTGTGTCTCTGAGTCTCTGAGTCTCTGAGCCTCTGTGTCTCTGTGTTTCTGAGTCTCTGTGTCTCTGGGTCTATGGGTCTCTGAGCCTCTGTGTCTCTGTGTTTCTGAGTCTCTGTGTCTCTGGGTTTCTCTGTCTCTGTGTCTCTTGGTCTCTGTGTCTCTGAGTCTCTGAGCCTCTGTGTCTCTGCGTCTCTGAGCCTCTGGGTCTCTGGGTCTCTGAGTCTCTGTGTCTCTTTGTCTCTTAGTCTCTGAGTCTCTGAGCATCTGTGTCTCTGCGTCTCTGAACCTCTGTGTCTCTGCGTCTCTGAGCCTCCGTGACTCTGCATCTCTGAGTCTCTGAGTGTCTGTCTCTCTGAGTCTCTGAGCCTCTGTGTCTCTGCGTCTCTGAGTTTCCGGGTCTCTGAGCCTCTGAGCCTCTATGTCTCTGTGTCTCTGAGCCTCTGGGTCTCTGAGCCTCTGAGCCTCGATGTCTCTGAGTCTCTGTGTCTCTGAGTCTCTGAGCCTCTATGTCTCTGAGTCTCTGACTCTCTGTGTCTCTGAGTCTCTGAGCCTTTGCGTCTCTTTGTCTCTTAGTCTCTGAGTCACTGAGCCGCTGTGTCTCTGCGTCTCTGAGTCTAGGAGTCTCTGTGTCTCTGGTTCTCTGTGTCTCTGGGCTCTGTGTCTCTGAGTCTCTGAGCCTCTGTGTCTCTGCATCTCTGAGCCTCCATGTCTCTGCGTCTCTGAGTCTCTGAGCATCTGTGTCTGTGTGTCTCTGTGTTCCTGAGTCTCTGTGTCTCTGTGTCTCTGGCGCTCTGTGTCTCTGAGTCCGTGAAACTTTGTGTCTCAGTGTCTCTGAGTCTCTGTGTCTCCGGGTCGCTGAGCCTCTGAGCCTCGATGTCTCTGAGTCTCTGAGTCTCTGTGTCTCTGAGCCTCGATGTCTCTGAGTCTCTGAGCCTCGATGTCTCTGAGTCTCTGAGCCTCGATGTCTCTGAGTCTCTGAGTCTCTGTGTCTCTGAGTCTCTGAGCCTCTGTGTCTCTCCGTCTCTGTGTTTCTGAGTCTCTGTGTCTCTGGGTCTCTGAGCGTCTGAGCCTCTATGTCTCTGAGTCTCTGAGTCGCTGAGTCTCTGAGCCTCTGTGTCTCTGCCTCTCTGTGTCTCTGAGTCTCTGTGTCGCTGAGTCTCTGTGTCTCTGAGTCTCTGAGCATCTGTGTCTCTGCGTTTCTGAGTCTCTGAGTCTCTGTGTCTCTTTGTCTCTTAGTCTCTGAGTCTCTGAGCCTCTGTGTCTCTGCGTCTCTGAGTCTATGAGTCTCTGTGTCTCTGAGTCTCTGAGTCTCTTTGTCTCTGCGTCTCTGAGTCTATGAGTCTCTGTGTCTCTGAGTCTCTGGGCTCTGTGTCTCTGAGTCTCTGAGCATCTGTGTCTCTGCGTTTCTGAGTCTCTGAGTCTCTGTGTCTCTTTGTCTCTTAGTCTCTGAGTCTCTGAGCCTCTGTGTCTCTGCGTCTCTGAGTCTATGAGTCTCTGTGTCTCTGAGTCTCTGAGTCTCTTTGTCTCTGCGTCTCTGAGTCTATGAGTCTCTGTGTCTCTGAGTCTCTGTGTCTCTGGGCTCTGTGTCTCTGAGTCTCTGAGCATCTGTGTCTCTGAGTCTCCGAGTCACTGAGCCTTTGTGTCTCTGGGTCTCTGAGCTTCTGAGACTCCGTGTCTCTGCGTCTCTGAGTCTATGAGTCTCTGTTTCTCTGGGTCTCTGTGTCTCTGAGCCTCTGAGCCTCTGTGTCTCTGAGTCTCTGAGCCTCTGTGTCTCTGCGTCACTGAGTCTCTGGGTCTCTGGGTCTCTGTCTCTGTTTCTCTGCATCTCTGAGCCTTTGTGTCTCTGCGTCTCTGTGTCTCTGGGTCGCTGAGCCTCTGAGCCTCGATGTCTCTGAGTTTCTGAGCCTCTGTGTCTCTGCGTCTCTGAGCCTCTGTGTCTCTGTGTCTCTGAGTCTCTGAGTCACTGAGCATCTGTATCTCTGCATCTCTGAGCCTCTGTGTCTCTGCGTCTCTGAGTCTATGAGTCTATGTGTCTCTGGGTCTCTGTGTCACTGGGCACTGTGTCTCTGAGTCTCTGAGCCTCTTTGTCTCTGCATCTCTGAGCCTCTGTGTCTCTGCGTCTCTGAGCATCTGTGTCTCTGAGTCTGTGTCGCTGAATCTCTGAGACACTGAGCCTCTGTTTCTCTGCGTCTCTGAGTCTCTGAGTCTCTGAGCCTCTGTGTCTTTGCGTCTCTGAGTCTCTGGGTCTCTGAGCCGCTGAGCCTCTATGTCTCTGCGTCTCTGAGTCTCTGTGTCTCTGAGTCTCTGAGCCTCTATGTCTCTGCGTCTCTGAGTCTCTGAGTATCTGTGTCTCTGAGTCTCTGAGTCTATGATTCTCTATGTCTCTGGGTCTCTGTGTCTCTGTGCATCTGAGTCTATGAGTCTCTGTGTCTCTGGGCCTCTGTGTCTCTGAGTCTCTGAGTCTCTGGGCCTCTGAGCCTCTGTCTCTCTGTGTCTCTGATTCTCTGAGCCTCTGTGTCTCTGCATCTCTGAGCTCTGTGTCTGTGCGTCTCTGAGTCTATGAGTCTCTGTGTCTCTGGGTCTCTGTGTCTCTGGGCTCTGTGACTCTGAGTCTCTGAGCCTCTGTGTGTCTGCGTCTCTGAGCCTCTGTGTCTCTGAGCCTCTGTGTCTCTGCGTCTCAGAGTCTCTGAGTCTCTGAACCTCTGTGTCTCTGCGTCCCTGAGTCTCTGGGTCTCTGAGCCTCTGAGCCTCTATGTCTCTGCGTCTCTGAGTCTCTGTGTCTCTGAGTCTCTGAGCCTCTGTGTCTGTGCGTCTCTGTGTTCCTGAGTGTCTGTGTCTCTGTGTCCCTGGGTCTCTGTCTCTCTGCATCTCTGAGCGTCTGTCTCTCTGCGTGTCTGTGTCTCCCGGTCACGTAGCCTCTGAGCCTCGATGTCTCTGAGTCTCTGAGTCTCTGTGTCTCTGAGTCTCTGAGTCTCTGACCCTCTGTGTCTCTGTGTCTCTGAGTCTCTCAGTCTCTGTGTCTCTGAGTCTCTGAACCACAGTGTCTCTGAGTCTCCGTGTCACTGAGTCGCTGAGTCACTGAGCCTCTGTGTCTCTGCGTCTCTGAGTCTCTGGGTCTCTGAGCATCTGAGCCTCGATGTCTCTGAGTCTCTGAGTCTCTGTGTCTCTGAGTCTCTGAGCGTCTGTGTCTCTGCGTCTCTGTGTTTCTGAGTCTCTGTGTCTCTGGGTCGCAGTGCCTCTGTGTCTCTGAATCTCTGTGTCTCTGAGTCTCTGTGTCTCTGGGTCTCTTGTTCTCTGTGTCTCTGAACCTTTGTGTGTCAACGTCTCTGAGTCCCTGAATCTCTGAGCCTCTGTCTCTCTGCGTCTCTGAGTCTCAGAGTCTCTGAGTTTCTGAGCCTCTGTGTCTCCTCGTCTCTGAGTCACTGAGTCTCAGTGTGTCTGAGTCTCTGTGTCTCTGATCCTCTGTGTCTCTGCATCTCAGAGTCTCTGAGCATCTGTATCTCTGCGTCTCTGAGTCTCTGAGTCTCTGTGTCTCTGGGTCTCTGTGTCTCTGAGTCTCTGGGTCTCTGAGCCACTGAGCCTCTATGTCTCTGAGTTTCTGAGTCTCTGTGTCTCTGTGTCTCTTAGTGTCTGAGTCTCTGAGCCTCAGTGTCTCTGCGTCTCTGAGTCTATGAGTCTCTGTGTCTCTGGGTGTCTGTGTCTCTGGGCTCTGTGTCTCTGAGTCTATGGGTTTCTGAGCCTCAGAGCCTCTCTGTTTCTGAGTCTCTGAGTCTCGGTGTCTCTGAGTCTCTGTGTCTCCGAGTCTCTGGGTCTCTGTGTCTCTGCGTCTCTGAACGTCTGTGTGTCTGCGTCTCTGAGTCTCTGTATTTCTGTGTCTCTGAGTCTCTGAGCCTCTGTGTCTCTGCGTCTCTGCGTCTCCGTGTCGCTGAGTCTCTGAGTCTCTGTGTCTATGCGTCTCTGTGTTTCTGAGTCTCTGTGTCTCTGTATCTCTGCGTCTCTGTGTCTCTGGGTCGCTGAGCCTCTGAGCCTCGATGTCTCTGAGTCTCAGAGTCTCTGAGTCTCTGAGCCTCTGTGTCTCTGCGTCTCTGTGTCTCTGAGTCTCTGTGTCTCTGAGTCTCAGTGTGTCTGAGTCTCTATGCCTCTGACCCTCTGTGTCTCTGCATCTCAGAGTCTCTGAGCATCTGTGTCTCTGCGTCTCTGAGTCTCTCAGTATCTGTGTCTCTGGGTCTCTGTGTCTCTAAGTCTCTGAGCCTCTGTGTGTCTGCGTCTCTGATCCTCTGTGTCTCTGCGTCTCTGAGTCCCTCCGTCTCTGAGCCTCTGTGTCTCTGCGTCTCTGTGTTTCTGAGTCTCTGTGTCTCTGAGACTCGGAGCCACTGTGTCTCTGCATCTCTGAGTCTCTTCATCTCTGATCCACTGAGCCTCTATGTCTCTGAGTTTCTGTGTCTCTGTGTCTCTTAGTGTCTGAGTCTCTGAGCCTCTGTGTCTCTGCGTCTCGGAGTCTATGAGTCTCTGTGTCTCTGGGGCTCTGTGTCTCTGAGTCCCTGAGCATCTGTGTCTCTGAGTCTCCGTGTCGCTGAGTCTCTGGGTCTCTGAGCATCTGTGTCTCTGCGTCTCTAGGTCTTTGAGCCTCTGAGCCTCGATATCTCTGAGTCTCTGCGTCTCTGAGTCTCTGAGTCTCTGAGCCTCTGTGTCTTTGCGTCTCTGTGTTGCTGAGTCTCTGTGTCTCTGTGTCTCTGGGTCTCTGAGTCTCTGCGTCTCTGATTCTCTGGGTCTCTGAGCCTCTGAGCATCGATGTCTCTGAGACTCTTAGTCTCTGTGTCTCTGTGTCTCTGAGTCTCTGAGTCTCTGAGCATCTGTGTCTCTGCGTCTCTGAACCTCTGTGTCTCTGTGTCTCTGAGCCTCCGTGTCTCTGCGTCTCTGAGTCTCTGAGTGTCTGTCTCTCTGAGTCTCTGAGCCTCTGTGTCTCTGCGTCTCTGAGTCTCTGGGTCTCTGCGCCTCTGGCCTCGATGTCTCTGAGTCTCTGAGTCTCTGTGTCTCTGTGTCTCTGAGTCTCTGAGCCTCTGGGTCTCTGAGCCTCTGTGTCTCTGGGTTTCTGTGCTTCTGAGTCTCTGTGTCTCTGGGTTTCTCTGTCTCTGTGTCTCTTGGTCATTGTGTCTCTGAATCTCTGAGCCTCTGTGTCTCTGCGTCTCTGAGTCTCTGGGACTCTGAGCCTCTGAGTCTCTATGTCTCTGAGTCTCTGAGTCTCTGTGTCTCTGTGTCTCTGAGTCTCTGGGTCTCTGAGCCTCTGTGTCTCTGGGTTTCTCTGTCTCTGTGTCTCCTGGTCTCTGTGTCTCTGAGTCTCTGAGCCTCTTTGTATCTGCGTCTCTGAGTTTCTGGGTCTCTGGGCCTCTGAGCCTCTATGTCTCTGAGTCTCTGAGTCTCTGAGCATCTGTGTCTCTGAGTCTCTGAGTCTCTGAGCATCTGTGTCTCTGCGTCTCTGAACCTCTGTGTCTCTGCGTCTCTGAGCCTCCGTGTCTCTGCGTCTCTGAGTCTCTGAGTGTCTGTCTCTCTGAGTCTCTGAGCCTCTGTGTCTCTTCGTCTCTGAGTCTCTGGGTCTCTGAGCCTCTGGGCCTCGATGTCTCTGAGTCTCTGAGTCTCTGTGTCTCTGTGTCTCTGAGTCTCTGAGCCTCTTTGTCTCTGAGTCTCTGAGTCTCTGGGTCTCTGAGCCTCTGTGTCTCTGGGTTTCTGTGTTTCTGAGTCTCTGTGTCTCTGGGTTTCTCTGTCTCTGTGTCTCTTGGTCTTTGTGTCTCTGAATCTCTGAGCCTCTGTGTCTCTGCGTCTCTGAGTCTGTGGGACTCTGAGCCTCTGGGTCTCTATGTCTCTGAGTCTCTGAGTCTCTGTGTCTCTTAGTCTCTAAGTCTCTGAGCCTCTGTGTCTCTGTGTCTCTGAGTCTATGAGTCTCTGTGTCTCTGGGTCTCTGTGTCTCTGGGCTCTGTGTCTCTGAGTCTCTGAGCATCTGTGTCTCTGTGTCTCTCAGTCTCTGAGTCTCTGGTTCTCCGAGTCTCTGAGCATCTGTGTCTCTGAGTCTCGGAGTCTCTGGGTCTCTGAGCCTCTGAGCCTCCGTGTCTCTCCATCTCTGTGTTCCTGAGTCTCTGTGTCTCTGTGTCTCTGTGTCTCTGGGTCTCTGGGTCTCTGTCTCTGTTTCTCTGCATCTCTGAGCCTTTGTGTCTCTGCGTCTCTGTGTCTCTGGGTCGCTGAGCCTCTGAGCCTCGATGTCTCTGAGTCTCAGAGTCTATGTGTCTCTGAGTCTCTGATCTTCTGTGTCTCTGCGTCTCTGAGTCTCTGAGCATCTGTGCCTCTGAGTCTCTGTGTCGCTGAGTCTGAGACTCTGAGCCTCTGTGTCTCTGCGTCTCTGAGTCTCTGGGTCTCTGAGCCTCTGTGTCTCTGAGTTCCTGAGTCTCTGAGTCTATGATTCTCTGTGTCTCTGGGTCTCCGTGTCTCTGTGCCTCTGAGTCTCTCAGTCTATGAGTATCTGTGTCTCTGTGTCTCTGAGTCTCCGCGTCGGTGAGACTCTGAGTCTCTGTGTCTCTGAGTCTCTGAGCCTCTGTGTCTCTACGTCTCTGCGTCTCCGTGTCGCTGAGTCTCTGAGTCTCTGAGCCTCTGTGTCTCTGAGCCTCTGTGTCTCTGAGTCTCTGAGCCTCTGTGTCTCTGCGTCTCTGTGTTTCTGAGTCTCTGTTTCTCGGTGTCTCTGGGTCTCTGTGTCTCTAAGTGTCTGAGCCTCTGTGTCTCTGCGTCCCTGAGTCTCTGTGTCTCCGGGTCGCTGAGCCTCTGAGCCTCGATGTCTCTGAGTCTCTGAGTCTCTGTGTCTCTGAGTCTCTGAGCCTCGATGTCTCTGAGTCTCTGAGCCTCGAAGTCTCTGAGTCTCTGAGCCTCGATGTCTCTGAGTCTCTGAGTCTCGGTGTCTCTGAGTCTCTGTGTCTCTGGTTCTCTGAGCCTCTATGTCTCTGAGTCTCTGAGTCGCTGAGTCTCTGAGCCTCTGTGTCTCTGCCTCTCTGTGTCTCTGAGTCTCTGTGTCGCTGAGTCTCTGTGTCTCTGAGTCTCTGAGCATCTGTGTCTCTGCGTTTCTGAGTCTCTGAGTCTCTGTGTCTCTGTGTCTCTTAGACTCTGAGTCTCTGAGCCTCTGTGTGTCTGCGTCTCTGAGTCTATGAGTCTCTGTGTCTCTGAGTCTCTGTGTCGCTGGGCTCTGTGTCTCTGCGTTTCTGTGTCTCTGAGTCTCCGTGTCTCAGAGCCTCTGTGTCTCTGAGTCTCCGTGTCACTGAGTCTCTGAGTCTCTGGGTCTCTGAGCATCTGAGACTCGATGTCTCTGAGTCTCTGCGTCTCTGTGTTTCTGAGTCTCTGTGTCTCTGGGTCGCAGTGTCTCTGGGTCTCTGGGTCTCTGTGTCTCTGCGTCTCTGAACCTTTGTGTGTCAACGTCTCTGAGTCCCTGAGTCTCTGAGCCTCTGTCTCTCTGTGTCTCTGAGTCTCTGAGTCTCTATGCCTCTGAGCCTCTGTGTCTCTGCATCTCAGAGTCTCTGAGCATCTGAGCCTCGATGTCTCTGAGTGTCTCAGTCTCTGTGTCTCTGAGTCTCTGAGCGTCTGTGTCTCTGCGTCTCTGTGTCTCTGGGTCGCAGTGTCTCTGCGTCTCTGAGTCTCTGTGTCTCTGAGTCTCAGTGTGTCTGAGTCTGTATGCCTCTGACCCTCTGTGTCTCTGCATCTCAGAGTCTCTGAGCATCTGTGTCTCAGCGTCTCTGAGTCTCTCAGTATCTGTGTCTCTGGGTCTCTGTGTCTCTAAGTCTCTGAGCCTCTGTGTGTCTGCGTCTCTGATCCTCTGTGTCTCTGCATCTCTGAGTCCCTCCGTCTCTGAGCCTCTGTGTCGCTGCGTCTCTGTGTTTCTGAGTGTCTGTGTCTCTGAGACTCGGAGCCACTGTGTCTCTGCATCTCTGAGTCTCTTCGTCTCTGATCCACTGAGCCTCTATGTCTCTGAGTTTCTGAGTTTATGAGTCTCTGTGTCTCTGGGTCTCTGTGTCACTGGGCACTGTGTCTCTGAGTCTCTGAGCCTCTTCGTCTCTGCATCTCTGAGCCTCTGTGTCTCTGCGTCTCTGAGTCTCTGAGCATCTGTGTCTCTGAGTCTCTGTGTCGCTGAATCTCTGAGACACTGAGCCTCTGTGTCTCTGAGCCTCTGTGTCTCTGAGTCTCTGAGCCTCTGTGTCTCTGCGTCTCTGTGTTTCTGAGTCTCTGTTTCTCTGTGTCTCTGGGTCTCTGTGTCTCTGAGTGTCTGAGCCTCTGTGTCTCTGCATCTCTGAGTCTCTGTGTCTCTGAGACTCTGAGCCTCGATGTCTCTGAGTCTCTGTGTCTCTGTGTCTCTGAGTCTCTGAGCCTCTATGTCTCTGAGTCTCTGGCTCTCTGTATCTCTGAGTCTCTCAGCCTTTGCGTCTCTATGTCTCTTAGTCTCTGAGTTTCTGAGCCTCTGTGTCTCTGCGTCTCTGAGCCTCTGTGTCTCTGCGTCTCTGAGTCTATGAGTCTCTGAGCGTCTGTGCCTCTGAGTCTCTGAGTCTCTGAGCCTCTGTGTCTCTGCGTCTCTGAGTCTATGATCTCTGAGCATCTGTGTCTCTGTGTCTCTGCATCTCTGAGCCTCTGTGTCTCTGCGTCTCTGAGTCTATGAGTCTCTGTGTGTCTGGGTCTCTGTGTCACTGGGCACTGTGTCTCTGAGTCTCTTAGCCTCTTTGTCTCTGCATCTCTGAGCCTCTGTTTCTCTGCGTCTCTGAGTCTCTGGGCATCTGTGTCTCTGAGTCTCTGTGTCGCTGAATCTCTGAGACACTGAGCCTCTGTTTCTCTGCGTCTCTGAGTCTCTGAGTCTCTGAGCCTCTGTGTCTCTGCGTCTCTGAGTCTATGAGTCTCTGAGCATCTGTGTCTCTGTGTCTCTGCATCTCTGAGCCTCTGTGTCTCTGCGTCTCTGAGTCTATGAGTCTCTGTGTCTCTGGGTCTCTGTGTCACTGGGCACTGTGTCTCTGAGTCTCTTAGCCTCTTTGTCTCTGCATCTCTGAGCCTCTGTTTCTCTGCGTCTCTGAGTCTCTGAGCATCTGTGTCTCTGAGTCTCTGTGTCGCTGAATCTCTGAGACACTGAGCCTCTGTTTCTCTGCGTCTCTGAGTCTCTGAGTCTCTGAGCCTCTGTGTCTCTGCGTCTCTGAGTCTCTGGGTCTCTGAGCCTCTGAGTCTCTATGTCTCTGCGTCTCTGAGTCTCTGTGTCTCTGAGTCTCTGAGCCTTTATGTCTCTGCGTCTCTGAATCTCTGAGTATCTGTGTCTCTGAGTCTCTGAGTCTATGATTCTCTATGTCTCTGGGTCTCTGTGTCTCTGTGCATCTGAGTCTATGAGTCTGTGTCTCTGGGTCTCTGTGTCTCTGAGTCTCCGTGTCGGTGAGTCTCGGAGCCTCTGTGTCTCTGCGTCTCTGAGTCTCTGCGTCTCAGAGCCTCTGTGTCTCTGAGTCTCTGAGTCACTTTTCTCTAGGTCTCTGTGTCTCTGAACCTCTGAGCCTCGATGTCTCTGCGTCTCTGAGTCTCTGAGTCTCTGAGCCTCTGAGCCTCGATGTCTCTTTGTCTCTTAGTCTCTGAGTCACTGAGCCGCTGTGTCTCTGCGTCTCTGAGTCTAGGAGTCTCTGTGTCTCTGGTTCTCTGTGTCTCTGGGCTCTTTGTCTCTGAGTCTCTGAGCCTCTGTGTCTCTGCATCTCTGAGCCTCTGCGTCTCTGAGTCTTTGAGTCTCTGAGCATCAGTGTCTCTGAGTCTCCGTGTCGCTGAATCTCTGAGACACTGAGACTCTGGGTCTCTGCGTCTCTGAGTCTCTGGGTCTCTGAGCCTCCATGTCTCTGCGTCTCTGAGTCTCTGTGTCTCTGAGTCTCTGAGCGTCTGTGTCTGTGTGTCTCTGTGTTCCTGAGTCTCTGTGTCTCTGGGGCTCTGTGTCTCTGAGTCCGTGAACCTCTGTGTCTCAGTGTCTCTGAGTCTCTGTGTCTCCGAGTCGCTGAGCCTCTGAGCCTCGATGTCTCTGAGTCTCTGAGCCTCGATGTCTCTGAGTCTCTGAGCCTCGATGTCTCTGAGTCTATGAGCCTCGATGTCTCTGAGTCTCTGAGCCTCGATGTCTCTGAGTCTCTGAGTCTCTGTGTCTCTGAGTCTCTGAGCCTCTGTGTCTCTCCGTCTCTGTGTTTCTGAGTCTCTGTGTCTCTGGGTCTCTGAGCGTCTGAGCCTCTATGTCTCTGAGTCTCTGAGTCGCTGAGTCTCTGAGCCTGTGTGTCTCTGCCTCTCTGTGTCTCTGTGTCTCTGCGTCTCTGAGTCTCCGGGTCTCTGAGATTCTGAGCCTCGATGTCTCTGAGTCTCTGTGTCTCTGTGTCTCTGAGTCTCTGTATCTCTGTGTCTCTGAGTCTCTGAGCCTCTATGTCTCTGAGCCTCTGACTCTCTGTGTCTCTGAGCCTCTGACACTCTGTGTCTCTGAGTCTCTCAGCCTTTGCTTCTCTTTGTCTCTTAGCCTCTGAGTCTCTGAGCCTCTGTGTCTGTGCGTCTCTGTGTTCCTGAGAGTCTGTGTCTCTGTGTCTCTGGGTCTCTGTGTCTCTGCGTCTCTGTGTCTCCGTGTCGCTTAGCCTCTGAGCCTTGATGTCTCTGAGTCTCTGAGTCTCTGTGTCTCTGTGTCTCTGACCCTCTGTGTCTCTGAGTCTCTGAGTCTCTGTGTCTGAGTCTCTGAGCCTCTGTATCTCTGAGTCTCCGTGTCACTGAGTCGCTGAGTCACTGTGCCTCTGTGTCTCTGCAACTCTGAGTCTCTGGGTCTCTGAGCATCTGAGCCTCGATGTCTCTGAGTCTCTGTGTCTCTGCGTCTCTGAGTTTCTGAGTCTCTGTGTCTCTGTGTCTCTGGGTCTCTGTGTCTCTGAGTCTCTGGGTCTCTGTGCCTCTGCGTTTTTGAGCCTCTGTGTCTCTGCGTCTCTGTGTTTCTGAGTCTCTGTGTCTCTGGGTCTCTGTGTCTCTGGGTCTCTGCATCTCTGAGTCTCTGGGACTCTGAGACACTGAGCCTCTATGTCTCTGAGTTTCTGAGTCTCTGTGTCTCTGTGTCTCTTAGTGTCTGAGTCTCTGAGCCTCTGTGTCTCTATGTCTCTGAGTCTCTGAGTCTCCGAGCCTCTGTGTCTCTATGTCACTGAGTCTCTGTGTCTCTGGGTCTCTGTGTCTATGTGCATCTGAGTCTCTGAGTCTATGAGTCTCTGTGTCTCTGATTCTCTGAGCCTCTGTGTCTCTGAGTCTCTGTGTCTCTGAGTCTCTGAGTCACTTTTCTCTAGGTCTCTGTGTCTCTGAGCCTCTGTGTCTCTGGGTCTCTGGGTCTCTGAGTCTCTGGGTCTCTGTGTCTCTGCGTCTCTGAATCTCTGTGTCTCTGCGTCTCTGAGCCTCTGTGTCTCTGCGTCTCTGAGTCTCTGTGTCTCTGAGTCTCTGAGCCTCTGTGTCTCTGCGTCTCTGAGTCTCTGAGTCTCTGAGCCTCTGTATCTCTGAGTCTCCGTGTCACTGAGTCGCTGAGTCACTGTGCCTCTGTGTCTCTGCAACTCTGAGTCTCTGGGTCTCTTAGCATCTGAGCCTCGATGTCTCTGAGTCTCTGTGTCTCTGCGTCTCTGAGTTTCTGAGTCTGTGTCTCTGTGTCTCTGGGTCTCTGTGTCTCTGAGTCTCTGGGTCTCTGTGCCTCTGCGTTTTTGAGCCTCTGTGTCTCTGCGTCTCTGTGTTTCTGAGTCTCTGTGTCTCTGGGTCTCTGTGTCTCTGGGTCTCTGCATCTCTGAGTCTCTGGGACTCTGAGACACTGAGCCTCTATGTCTCTGAGTTTCTGAGTCTCTGTGTCTCTGTGTCTCTTAGTGTCTGAGTCTCTGAGCCTCTGTGTCTCTATGTCTCTGAGTCTCTGAGTCTCTGAGCCTCTGTGTCTCTATGTCTCTGAGTCTCTGTGTCTCTGGGTCTCTGTGTCTATGTGCATCTGAGTCTCTGAGACTATGAGTCTCTGTGTCTCTGATTCTCTGAGCCTCTGTGTCTCTGAGTCTCTGTGTCTCTGAGTCTCTGAGTCACTTTTCTCTAGGCCTCTGTGTCTCTGAGTCTCTGTGTCTCTGGGTCTCTGGGTCTCTGAGTCTCTGGGTCTCTGTGTCTCTGCGTCTCTGAATCTCTGTGTCTCTGCGTCTCTGAGCCTCTGTGTCTCTGCGTCTCTGAGTCTCTGTGTCTCTGAGTCTCTGAGCCTCTGTGTCTCTGCGTCTCTGAGTCTCTGAGTGTCTGAGCCTCTGTGTCTCTGCGTCTCAGAGTCTCTAGGTCTCTGAGTCTCTGAGCCTCGATGTCTCTGAGTCTGTGAGTCTCTGTGTCTCTGAGCCTCTATGTCTCTGAGGCTCTGACTCTCTGTGTCTTTGAGTCTCTCAGCCTTTGCGTCTCTTTGTCTCTTAGTCTCTGAGTCACTGAGCCGCTGTGTCTCTGCGTCTCTGAGTTTATGAGTCTCTGTGTCTCTGCCTCTCTGTGCCTCTGAGTCTCTGTGTCGCTGAGTCTCTGAGTCTCTGGGTCTCTGAGCCTCTGAGCGTCTATTTCTCTGAGTCTCTGAGTCTCTGTGTCTCTGTGTCTCTGGGTCTCTGTGTCTCTGTGTCTCTGAGCATCTGTGTTTCAATGTCGGTAAGTCTCTGAGTCCCTGTGTCTCTAGGTCTCTGTGACTCTGAGCCTCTGTGTCTCTGCGTCTCTGATTCTCTGAGTCTCTGTGTCAATGGGTCGATGTGTCTGTGAGTCTCTGCGTCTCTGGTTCTCTGAGTCTGAGTCTCTGTGTCTCTGCGTCTCTTTGAATCTTAGTGTCTGAGTCTCTGAGCCTCTGTGTCTCTGTGTCCCTGAGTATCTGAGCCTTTGTGTCTCTGAGTCTCTGGGCCTCTGAGCCTATGAGCCTCTGTGTCTCTGCGTCTCTGAGTCTCTGATTCTCTGAGCATCTGTGTCTTTGCGTCTCTGAGTCTCTGGGTCTCTGAGCCTATGAGCCTCGATGTCTCTGATTCTCTGAGTCTCTGCGTCTCTGAGTCTCTGAGCATCTGTGTCTCTGGGTCTTTGAGCCTCTGAGCCTCGATGTCTCTGAGTCTCTGTGTTTCTGAGTCTCTGTGTCTCTGTGTCTCTGGGTCTCTGTGACTCTGTGTCTCTGAGCCTCTGAGTCTCTGCGTCTCTGAGTCACTTGGGTCTCTGAGCCTATGAGCCTCGATGTCTCTGATTCTCTGAGTCTCTGCGTCTCTGAGTCTCTGTGTCTCTGGGTCTCTGTGTCTCCGTCTCTGAGTCTCTGAGCTCCGTGTCTCTGAGTCTCTGAGCATCTGTGTCTCTGAGCCTCCGTGTCGCTGAGTCTCTGAGTCACTGAGCCTCTGTGTCTCTGCATCTCCCCGTCTCTGTGTCTCTGAGCCCATGTGTCTCTGTGTCCATTTATGGGATTGTCCGGGATAAACTGTCCCTCTGTCCCATGATGTGTCCATTTATGGGATTGTCCAGGATAAACTGTCCCTCTGCCCCATGTGTGTCCTTTAGGGGGATTGTCCAGGATAAACTGTCCCTCTGTCCCATGATGTGTCCTTAAGGGGGATTGTCCAGGATAAACTGTCCCTCTGTCCCATGGTGTGTCCTTTAGGGGGATTGACCAGGATAAGCTATCCCCCGGTCCCAAGAAGTGTCCTTTAGGGGGATTGTCCAGGATAAACTGTCCTTCTGTCCCATGGTGTGTCCTTTAGGGGGATTGTCCGGGATAAACTGACCATCTGTCCCATGATGTGTCCTTTAGGGGAATTGTCCAGGATAAACTGTCCCTCGGTCCCATGATGTGTCCTTTATGGGGATTGTCCAGGATAAACTGTCCCTCTGTCCCATGATGTGTCCTTTAGGGGGATTGTCCAGGATAAACTGTATCTGTGTCCCATGGTGTCTCCTAAAGGGGGATTGCCCGGGATAAACTTTCCCTCTGACCCATGATGTGTCCTTAAGGGGGATTGTCCATGATAAACTGTCCCTCTGTCGCATTATTTGTCCTTTAGGGGGATTGTCCTGGATAAACTGTCCCTCTGTCCCAAGATGTGTCCTTTTATGGGAATGTCCAGGATAAACTGTCCCTCTGTCCCATGGTGTGTCCTTTAGCGGGATTCTCCGGGATAAACAGTCCCTCTGTCCCATGATGTGTCCATTTATGGGATTGTGTGGGATAATCTGTCCCTCTGTCCCATGATGTGTCCTTTTATGGAATTGTCCGGGATAAACTGTCCCTCTGCCCCATGTGTGTCCTTTAGGGTGTTTGTCCGGGATAAACTGTCCCCCTGTCCCATGATGTGTCCTTTTTTGGGATTGTCCGGGATAAACTGTCCCTCTGTCCCATGATGTGTCCTTTAGGGTGTTTGTCCGGGATAAACTGTCCCTCTGTCACATGATGTGTCCTTTTATGGGATTGCCCGGGATAAGCTGTCCCTCTGTCCATGATGTGTCCATTTATGGATTGTCCAGGATAAACTGTCCCTCTGTCCCATGATGTGTCCTTTTATGGGAATGTCCAGGATAAACTGTCCATCTGTCCCATGGTGTGTCCTTTAGGGGGATTGTCCGGGATAAACTGTCCCTCTGTCCCATGATGTGTCCTTTTATGGGATTGTCCAGGATAAACTGTCCCTCTGTCCCATGATGTGTCCTTTAGGGGGATTGTCCAGGATAAACTGTCCCTCTGTCCCGTGATCTGACCTTTAAGGGATTGTCCGGGATAAATTGTCCCTCTGTCCCATGGTATGTCCTTTAGGGGGATTGTCCATAATAAACTGTCCCTCTGTCCATGATGTGTCCTTTAGGGGGATTTTCCGGGATAATCTGTCCCTCTGTCCCATGATGTGTCTTTAGGGGGATTGTCCAGGATAAACTGTCCCTCGGTCCCATGATGTGTCCTTTCGGGGAAGTCCGGGATAAACTGTCCCTCTGTCCCATGATGTGTCCTTTAGGGGGATTGTCCTGAATAAACTGTCCCCCTGTCCCATGATGTGTCCTTTAGGGGGATTTTCCGGGATAAACTGTCCCTCTGTCCCATGATGTGTCTTTAGGGGGATTGTCCAGGATAAACTGTCCCTCGGTCCCATGATGTGTCCTTTCGGGGAAGTCCGGGATAAACTGTCCCTCTGTCCCATGATGTGTCCTTTCGGGGGATTGTCCGGGATAAACTGTCCCTCTGTCCCATGATGTGTGCTTTTATGGGATTGTCCGGGATAAACTGTCCCTCGGTCCCATGATGTGTCCTTTCGGGGGATTGTCCAGGATAAACTGTCCCTGTGTCCCATGATGTGTGCTTTTATGGGATTGTCCAGGATAAACTGTCCCTCTGTCCCATGATGTGTCCTTTAGAACGTAGAACATTTCATAGAACATAGAACATAGAACATAGAACATTACAGCGCAGAACAGGCCCTTCGGCCCACGATGTTGCGCCGACCAGTTACAAAAACAATGACCCACTAGCCTATACCAATCCCTTTTCGTCCATAAACCTATCCAGAGATCTCTTAAACGCCCCCAAACTAGACGCATCTACAACTGCAGCAGGCAGGGCATTCCAATCCCTCACCACCCGCTGGGTAAAGAACCTACCCCTGACATCCGTCCTGTAGCTACCCCCCCTTAATTTAAAGTCATGCCCCCTCGTGCTAGCTTTCTCCATCCGAGGAAAAAGGCTATCACTATCCACCCTATCTAAACCCCTAATCATCTTATATGTTTCAATAAGATCCCCTCTTAGCCGCCTTCTTCCCAACGAAAACAACCCTAGATCCCTCAGTCTCTCCTCATAGGACCTCCCCACCATACCAGGCAACATCCTAGTAAACCTCCTCTGCACCCTCTCCAACGCCTCCACATCCTTCTTGTAATGCGGGGACCAGAACTGCACACAGTACTACAAGTGCGGCCGCACTAGAGTAGTGTACAGTTGCAACATTACACTGCGACTCCTAAAT
The DNA here is from genome assembly GCF_965287045.1 of Carcharhinus amblyrhynchos. Classification (NCBI taxonomy): domain Eukaryota; kingdom Metazoa; phylum Chordata; class Chondrichthyes; order Carcharhiniformes; family Carcharhinidae; genus Carcharhinus; species Carcharhinus amblyrhynchos. Next base: position 638,740 of record NC_137360.1, read on the forward strand.
TCAATCCCCCTACCAATAAACGCCAAGACACCGTACGCCTTCTTGACAACCTTATCTACTTGATTCCCAACTTTCAGGGATCTATGTACACACACACCTAGATCCCTCTGTTCATCCACACTATTCAAAGTCCTCCCGTTAGCCCTATACTCGACACATCTGTTGCTCCTACAGCACAGAACAGGCCCTTCGGTTAACTCTAACGCTAACCCGAACCCGAACCTAACTCTAAGCCTAACTGTAATCCTAATCCTAACGCTAACGCTAACCCTAGCCCTATCCGTAATTCTAACCCTAACTCTACTGCTAACCCTAACCCTAACGCTCACCCTAACCCAAACACCTAACCTCTTACCTGACCTTAACACTAACCCACACCCTATCTCTAATCGTAACCCTAACCCTAACCCTAACATGACACTAACTCTCATCCTAAGACTAACCCTAACACTAACCATAAATCTAACCTTAACCCTAATCGTAACCCTAATCCTAACACGATACATAATCCAAACATCGAACCCTAACTCTAACCCAAACCGAAGAACTAGCCCTAACACTAAATCTAATGCTAAACAGAGCCCTAAACCTAACTCTAACCCGAACCCTAACCCTAACCCTAACCCGAACCCTAACATAACCCAAACTCTAATCCAAACCCTAACCCTAACACGAACCATAACTCTAACCGAAACCCTAAAACTAACCCTAACACGAAGCATAATCCAAACACTTACCCTGAACTCTAACCCAAACTGAAGAACAAGCCCTAACGCTAGCCCTAACACTAAATCTAATGCAAACCCGAGCCCTAAACCTAACTCTAACCCTAACCCTAACTCGAACCCCATCCTTATCCATAACTCTAACCCGAACCCTAAACCTGATCCTAACTCTAATGCAAACCCTAACCCGAAACCTAACCCTAACCCGAAACCTAACCCTAACCCTAACCCTAACCCTAACCCTATCCCTAACCCTATCGCAATCCCGACCCCTAACCCTATCCCTAAACCTTACACTAACTCTAACCCGAACCCTAACCTTAACTCTAACACTAACCCTAGTCCTAAACCAAACCCAAACTCTAACCCTAATCGAAACCCTAACCCAAACTCGAACCCAAACCTAAAATGAACACTAAGACTAACCCTAAACCTAACTCTAATCCTAACCCGAACAGAAACTCTAACGCAAACCATAAACCTGACCCGAACACTAACTCGAACCCTATCCGTAACTCGAACCCTAACCCTAACCCTAATCCTAACCCTACCCCGAAACCTAATGCTGACTTTAACGGTAATCCTAACCCTAACCTAAGTCTAACCCTAAATGTAATCCTAACCCTAACCCTAACGCTAACCGTAGCCCTAAACCTAACCCTAACTCTAACCCTAATCGAAACCTGAACCCAAACTCGAACCCAAACCCTAAACCTAACACGAAGAATAACCCTAACCCTAACTCTAATCCTAACCCGAAACCTAATGCTAATTCTAACCGTAAACCTAACCTGAACTCTAAATCTTACCCTATCCGTAACACTTACCCTAACCCTAAACCTAACCCTAAGTTGAGTGCTAAGCCTAACCCGAACCCCATTGCAAACCCCTAACCTTAAACGTAACCCGAACACTAACCCTAACCCTAACTCTAACCCTAAACCTAACCCTAACATAACACTAACTCTAATCCTAACTCGAACCTGAACACTAACCATAAATCTAACCTTAACCCTAATCCTAACCCTAACTCCAACCTGAACCCTAACCCTAACCATATTCCAAACACCTAACCCGAACCCTAACCTAAGCACGATCCCGAACCCTCGCCCTAACACTAAATCTAACACTAAACCGAACCCTAACCTAAATCTAACCTGAACTGTAATCTTAACCCTAACCCTAACTCCAACCCTAAGCCTATCACTAACTCTAATCCTAACCCTTTCGCTAACTCCAATCCTAACCCTAACGCAAACCCAAAACCGAACCCTAACCTTAACTCTAATCCCAACCCTAACTCTAACCCTAACACCAGCCCGAAGCCTATCTCCCACCCTAACCCGATCCCCATCCCCATCCCCATCCCTAAACCTATCCCTAATCCAAACGCTAACTCTAACGCCTACACCAAACTAACTCTAACCCGAAATGTAATCCAAACCCAAACACTAACTCTAACGCTTATCCAATCCCGAAATCTAATCCTAATTCTATCCCTCACTCTAACCCTAACCCTAACCAAACTCTAAACCTAACTCGAACCCTAACCCTAACCCGAACCCAAACCCTAACCCTAACCCGAACCCTAACCCTAACCCTAACCTTAACCCTAACCTTAACCCTAACCCTAACTCTAACCCTAACCCGAACCAAAACTCTAACCCGAACCCAAACCTAACTCTAACCATAAACCTAACGCTAACCCGAACCAAAACCCTAAACCTAACCCAAACCTAACTCTAACCGTAAACCAAACCCTAACCCTAACCCTAACTCTCATACTAACCTTATCCATAATTCGAACACGAATCCTAAACCTAACCCGAACTCTAATGCTAACCTAAACCAAACCCTGACCCTAACCCTATCCCGATCCCTAATCCTAACCAATCCCTAACCCTACTCCTATCCCTAACCCTAATGATAACTCTAACGCTAACCCTAATCCTAATCTATCTCTAACCCGAACTGTAATTCTAAACCTAACCCTAACTCTAAACCTGAGCCTATCCCTAACTCTAATCCTAACCCGATCCCTAACTCCAATCCTAAACCTAACCCTAACCCTAACACAGGCCGGAACCAAAATCGGAACACCAAACCTTAACCCGAATGCCTAACCCTAACCCTATCATTAACTCTAACCCCTAAACCTAACCCCAACCATATCCCTAACACGAACCCTAATCCCAAGTGTAACACTAACCCTAACCCTAACCTAACCCTAACTCTAACCCTACAACTAACCCTAACCCTAATCCAAGCCCTGAACACTAACTGTAATCCTAATAGCGAACAATAACAGAAAAACTAACTCTAATCCTCACTCTAATCCCTAACCATAACCCTAACACCTAATGCAAACTCTAACACCTAACCCTAACCCTAACCCTAACCCTAACCCTAACCCTAACCCTAACCCTAACTCTAACCCTCACTCTAATCCCTAACCATAACCCTAACACCTAATGCAAACTCTAACACCTGACCCTAACCCGAACCCTAACCCGAACCCTAATCCTAACCCTAACCCTAACCTAACGCTGACTCTAACCTAATCTAAACCATAACCCTAACTCGAACCCAAACCCTAATCCAAACACTAAGACTAACCCTAACCCTAACTCTAATCCTAACCCTAAAACTACCTCTAATGCTAACTCTAACCCTAACCCTATCCGTAACTATAACTCTAACCCTAACTCTAATGCTAACCCTAACCTAACCCTAACCCTATCCCTAACCCTAACCCTACCCCTATCCTGAAACCTAACCCTATCCCTAACCCTAACACTAACTCGAACGCCAAGACTAACCCCAACCTAACTGTAACCCTAACCCTATCCCTAACTCCCATCCTAATCCAATCCCTAACTCTAACCCTAACCCTAACCCTAACCCTTAACCCGACCCCAAACCATAATCATAATGCTAACCCTAACCCTAACCGTAACACTAATCCGAACCCTAAACCTAGCTCTAACCCTAACTGTAAACTGAATCCTAATGCTAACCCTAGCCCTAAACCTAACCCAAACTCTCACCCTCATCTAAAGCCTAACCCAAACTCGACCCCAAACCCGAATACTAAAACTAAGACTAACCCTAACCCCAACTCCAATCCTAACCCTAACTTTTTTCCTAACCTTAACCCTAACACAAACCATAACTCTAACCTTAACCCTAATCCTAACCCTAGCCCTAAAAAAGACCTAACCCTAACCCGAACCCTAACCGAAGGTATAGCCCTCACACTTGCCCTAACACTAAATTTAAAGCTAACCCGAGCCCTAAGCCCAAGTGAGGCCTCACTTGGAGAACTGCGCCCAGTTCTGGTCGCCGTACTACCGGAAGGATGTAGAGATCCTGGAGAGAGTGCAGAGGAGATTTACCAGGATGCTGCCTGGTATGGAAGGGCTGTCTTTCGAGGAAAGATTGAAAGAACTTGGGCTGTTTTCCCTTGAGAGACGTCGGCTGAGGGGGAATCTAATAGAAGTTTATAAGATTATGAAGGGGATAGATAGAGTAAATGGTGGTAAGCTTTTTCCGCTATTAGAAATGGATAGAACGAGGGGTCACAGGCTTAGGGTGAGGGGGGCTGGGTATAAGACAAATATTAGAGGGCAGTTTTTCACGCAAAGGGTAGTGGGGGTGTGGAATGCACTGCCGAGTAAGGTGGTGGAAGCAGCCACGCTAGGGTTGTTTAAGAGTCACTTAGACAGCCACATGAGCGGTCTACATATAGGGGGATATAGTAGGCCTTACTAAACATTGTAGGCTTGGGAATTCGTTTTTGCCTCAGGGATGTTACAGTCTTTGCCTGTTTAATAATGAATTTTTTGTCTCCACAGGCATTTAAGTCCACCTTGTTGACCAGCAAGGGGCATGCACGCGGCAGGTTGTAGTGGGCTGCTCTTGGATGTTGCTTCGGGAGTTGCCTATTGCTTCATGTCGTTAGTGTGCTTAAACTGGACCATCTCCAGGGCAACATGACAGCTCAGAGACTATCTCTGTTGCTGTGCGGACACATGGATTTGGGCCTGTGTCTGTGGGAGTTTGCACGTTCTCCCCGTGGTTGCGTGGGTTTCCTCCGGGTGCTCCGGTTTCCTCCCACATCCCAAAGATGTGCTTTTAGGCTGATTGATTGGGTACTAAATTGTCCCTATATTGGACCTCCCTGATCCTCGCACATTAGGCGTAGACTAAAATCATGAATAGGTCACTGAGACAATGGGACGGCGGCGCGGGCTCGTTGGGCCGAAGGGCCTGTTTCCCGTGCTGTGTTGTTCTTTGTTCTTTGTAACATGAAACATAATCCAAACACCTAACCCTAACTCTAACCCAAACCGAAGAACTAGCCCTAACATTAAAGCTAACGCTAAACTGAGCCCTAAACCTAACTCGAACCCTAACCCTAACCCTAACCCTAACCCGACCATAACCCTAACTCTAATCCAAACCCAAACCCTAACACGAACCATAAGTCTAACCTTAACCCTAACCCTAACACGAAACATAATCCAAACACCTAACCCTAACTCTATCCCAAACCGAAGAACTAGCCCTAATGCCAGCCTTAACACTAAATCTAATGCTAACCCGAGCCCTAAACCTAACTCTAACCCAAACCCTAACTGTAACTTGAATCCTAAGCCTATCCGTAACTCTAACCCGAACCCTAAACCTCACCCTAACTCTAATACGAACCCTAACCTAACCCTAACCCTATCCTTAACTTTAACCAGATTGCTATCCCCAACCCTAGCCCTATCCTTTGCCCTAACACGAACTGTAACCCTAACCCTAACCATAACTGTAACCCTAACCCTAATGCTAACCCAAGCCCTAACCCTAACCCTAACTCTAACGCAACCCTATCCGTAACTCTAACCCGAACCCTAAACCTAACCCCAACTCTAATGCTAACCCTTACATAACCCTAACCCTAACCCTATCCCTAACTCGAAACCTATCGCAATCCCGAACCCTAATCCTATCCCTAAACCTAACGCTAACTCTAACCCTAACCCTAACCCTAACTCGAACACGAACCCTAGTCCTAAACCAAACCCAAACTCTAACCCTAATCTAAACCCGAATCCAAACTCGAAACCAAACCCGAAACCGAACACGAAGACTAACCCTAACCCTAACTCTAATCCTAACCCGAACACTAACTCGAACGCAAACCCTAAACCAAACCCTAACCCAATCCGTAACTCAAACCCTAACCCTAACCCTAATCCTAACTCTACCCCTAAACCTAACGCTGACTCTAACGCTAATCCTAACCCTAACCTAACTCGAACCCTAACTGTAATCCTAACCCTAACCCTAACGCTAACCCTAGCCCTAAACCTAACCCTAACTCTAACCCTAATCTAAACCCTAACCCAAACTCAAACCCAAACCCTAAACCTAAAACTAGAATAATCCTAAACCTAACTCTAATCCTAACCCTAAACCTAACCCGAATTCTAACCCTAACCCTAATCCTAACCCTAACCTTAAATGTAACCCAAACACGAACCCTCACCCTAACTCAAATCCTAACCCTAAACTTAACCCTAACATAACACTAACTCTAATCCTAACTCGAACCTGAACACTAACCATAAATCTAACCTTAACCCTAATCCTAACCCTAACTCCAACCTGAACCCTAACCCTAACCATATTCCAAACACCTAACCCGAACCCTAACCTAAGCACGATCCCGAACCCTCGCCCTAACACTAAATCTAACGCTAAACCGAACCCTAACCTAAATCTAACCCTAACTGTAATCTTAACCCGAACCCTAACTCCAACCCTAAGCCTATCCCTAACTCTAATCCTAACCCTATCCTGAACTCCAATCCTAACCCTAACTCTAACTCTAATCCTAACCCTAACCCTAACACAAATCTGAACCCGAACACTACCCCTAACTCTAATCCCAAACCTAACTCTAACCCTAACACCAACCCGAAGTCTATCCCTCACCCGAACCCATCCCCATCCCTAACCCTAACCCTATCCCAAAACCAAACGCTAACTCCAACGCCAACCCTAACCTAACTCTAACCCGAAATGTAATCCGAACCCAAACACTAACTCTAACACTTATACAATCCCTAAATCTAATCCTAATTCTATCCCTCACTCTAACCCTAACCCTAACCCAAACTCTCAACCTAACTCGAACCCTAACCCTAACCCTAACCCTAACCCGAACCCAAACCCTAACCCTAACCCAAACCTAACTCGAACTGTAACCCGAACCCGAAACCTAACCCTAACTCTAACACTAACCCGATCCATAATTCTAACCCTAACCCTAAACCGAACCCTAACTCTAATGCAAACTCTAACCTAACCCTAACACTAACCCTATCCCTATCCCTAACTCTAACCCTATCCCGATCCCTAATTCACTTACGCAAGGATATTTTGGCCTTGGAGGGAGTGCAGAGGAGATTTACTAGGCTGATACCGGAGTTGAGGGGGTTGAGCTATGAGGAGAGGCTGAATAAACGAGGCTTGTACTCGTTAGAATTTAGAAGAATGAGGGGAGATCTCATTGAGACGTATAAGATGATGAATCTCGGTGAGTCTCAGAGCCTCTGTGTCTCTGCGTCTCGGAGTCTCTGGGTCTCTGAGTCTCTGTGTCTCTGCGTCTCTGAGTCTCTGAGTCTCTGTGTCTCTGCATCTCTGAGCCTCTGTGTCTCTGCGTCTCTGAGTCCCTGAGTCTCTGAGCATCTGTGTCTCTGAGTCTCCGTGTCGCTGAGTCTCTGAGACACTGAGCCTCTGGGTCTCTGCGTCTCTGAGTCTCTGTGTCTCCGGGTCGCTGAGCCTCTGAGCCTTGATGTCTCTGAGTCCCTGAGTCTCTGTGTCTCTGAGTCTCTGAGCCTCGATGTCTCTGAGTCTCTGAGTCTCTGAGTCTCTGTTTCTCTGAGTCTCTGAGCCTCTGTGTCTCTCCGTCTCTGTGTTTCTGAGTCTCTGTGTCTCTGGGTCTCTGAGCCTCTGTGTCTCTGCCTCTCTGTGCCTCTGAGTCTCTGTGTCGCTGAGTCTCTGAGTCTCTGAGTCTCTGGGTCTGTGTGTCTCTACGTCTCTGAGCCTCTGTGTGTCTGCGTCTCTGAGCCTCTGTGTCTCTGCGTCTCTGAGTCTCTGAGCCTCTGAGACTCTGTGTCTGTGTGATTCTGCGTCTCTGAGCCTCTGGGTCTATTAGCCTCTGAACCTCGATGTCTCTGAGTCTCTGTGTCTCTGCGTCTCTGTGTCGCTGCGTCTTTCGTCTCTGAGTCACTGAGCCTCTGTGTATCTGCGTCTCTAAATCTCTGAGTCTCTGGGTCTCTGTGTCTCTCAGTCTCTGAGCCTCTGTGTCTCTGCATCTCTGAGCCTCTGTTTCTCTGCGTCTCTGTGTTACTCAGTCTCTGTGTCTCTGTGTCTCTGGGTCTCTGAGTCTCTGCGTCTCTGTGTCTCTGGGTCGCTGAGCCTCTGAGCCTCGATGTCTCTGAGTCTCTGAGTCTCTGTGTCTCTGAGTCTCTGAGCCTCTGTGTCTCTGTGTTTCTGAGTCTCTGTGTCTCTGGGTCTCAGTGTCTCTGAGTCTCTGAACCTCTGTGTCTCTGTGTCTCTGTGTTTCTGAGTCTCTGTGTCTCTGGGTCTCTGTGTCTCTGAGTCTCTGAACCTCTGTGTGTCTGCGTCTCTGAGCCTCTGTGTCTCTGAGCCTCTGTGTCTCTGCATCTCTGAGTCTCTGGGTTACTGAGCCTCTGAGCCTCTCTGTCTCTGAGTCTCTGAGTCTCTGTGTCTCTGGGTCTCTGTATCTCTGAGTCTCTGGGTCTCTGTGTCTCTGCGTCTCTGAACCTCTGTGTGTCTGCGTCTCTGAGCTTCTGTGTCTCTGCGTCTCCGTGTCGCTGAGTCTCTGAGCCACTGTGTCTCTGAGTCTCTGAGTCTCTGTGTCTCTGTGTCTCTGAGTGTCGGAGCCTCTGTGTCTCTGCGTCTCTGAGTCTGTGGGTCTCTGAGATTCTGAGCCTCGATGTCTCTGAGTCTCTGTGTCTCTGTGTCTCTGAGCCTCTGACTCTCTGTGTCTCTGAGTCTCTCAGCCTTTGCTTCTCTTTGTCTCTTAGCCTCTGAGTCTCTGAGCCTCTGTCTGTGCGTCTCTGTGTTCCTGAGTCTCTGTGTCTCTGGGTCTCTGTGTCTCTGAGTCTCTGCATCTCTGAGTCTCTGGGTCTCTGTGTCTCTGAGTCTCTGGGTCTCTGTGCCTCTGCGTTTTTGAGCCTCTGTATCTCTGCGTCTCTGTGTTTCTGAGTCTCTGTGTCTCTGGGTCTCTGTGTCTCTGGGTCTCTGCATCTCTGAGTCTCTGGGTCTCTGAGACACTGAGCCTCTATGTCTCTGAGTTTCTGAGTCTCTGTGTCTCTGTGTCTCTTAGTGTCTGAGTCTCTGAGCCTCTGTGTCTCTATGTCTCTGAGTCTCTGTGTCTCTGGGTCTCTGTGTCTCTGTGCATCTGAGTCTCTGAGTCTCTGAGTCTCTGAGTCTCTGTGTCTCTGGGTCTCTGTGCCTCTGTGTCTCTGTGTCTCTGAGTCTCCGTGTCGGTGAGTCTCGGAGCCTCTGGGTCTCTGAGTCTCTGAGCCTCTGTGCCTCTGAGTCTCTGTGTCTCTGAGTCTCTGAGTCACTTTTCTCTAGGTCTCTGTGTCTCTGAGTCTCTGTGTCTCTGGGTCTCTGGGTCTCTGTGTCTCTGCGTCTCTGAATCTCTGTGTCTCTGCGTCTCTGAGCCTCTGTGTCTCTGCGTCTCTGAGTCTCTGAGTCTCTGAGCCTCTGTGTCTCTGCGTTTCTGAGTCTCTGAGTCTCTGAGCATCTGTGTCTCTGAGTCTCCGTGACGCTGAGTCTCTGAGTGTCTGAGCCTCTGTGTCTCTGCGTCTCAGAGTCTCTAGGTCTCTGAGCCTCAGAGTCTCTAGGTCTCTGAGCCTCTGAGCCTCGATGTCTCTGAGTCTGTGAGTCTCTGTGCCTCTGTGTCTCTGAGTCTCTGAGCCTCTATGTCTCTGAGGCTCTGACTCTCTGTGTCTTTGAGTCTCTCAGCCTTTGCGTCTCTTTGTCTCTTAGTCTCTGAGTCACTGAGCCGCTGTGTCTCTGCGTCTCTGAGTTTATGAGTCTCTGTGTCTCTGCCTCTCTGTGCCTCTGAGTCTCTGTGTCGCTGAGTCTCTGAGTCTCTGGGTCTCTGAGCCTCTGAGCGTCTATTTCTCTGAGTCTCTGTGTCTCTGTGTCTCTGGGTCTCTGTGTCTCTGAGCATCTGTGTCTCAGTGTCGGTAAGTCTCTGAGTCCCTGTGTCTCTAGGTCTCTGTGACTCTGAGCCTCTGTGTCTCTGTGCCTCTGCGTCTCTGATTCTCTGAGTCTCTGTGTCAATGGGTCGATGTGTCTGTGAGTCTCTGCGTCTCTGGTTCTCTGAATCTGAGTCTCTGTGTCTCTGCGTCTCTGGGTCTCTGTGTCTCTGAGTCTCTGGGTCTCTTTGCCTCTGCGTTTTTGAGCCTCTGTGTCTCTGCGTCTCTGTGTTTCTGAGTCTCTGTGTCTCTGGGTCTCTGTGTCTCTGGGTCTCTGCATCTCTGAGTCTCTGGGACTCTGAGACACTGAGCCTCTATGTCTCTGAGTTTCTGAGTCTCTGTGTCTCTGTGTCTCTTAGTGTCTGAGTCTCTGAGCCTCTGTGTCTCTATGTCTCTGAGTCTCTGAGTCTCTGAGCCTCTGTGTCTCTATGTCTCTGAATCTCTGTGTCTCTGGGTCTCTGTGTCTCTGTGCATCTGAGTCTCTGAGTCTATGAGTCTCTGTGTCTCTGGGTCTCTGTGTCTCTGTGTCTCTGAGTCTCCGTGTCGGTGAGTCTCGGAGCCTCTGGGTCTCTGAGTCTCTGAGCCTCTGTGTCTCTGAGTCTCCGTGACTCTGAGTCTCTGAGTCACTTTTCTCTAGGTCTCTGTGTCTCTGAGTCTCTGTGTCTCTGGGTCTCTGGGTCTCTGAGTCCATGGGTCTCTGTGTCTCCGCGTCTCTGAATCTCTGTGTCTCTGCGTCTCTGAGTCTCTGTGTCTCTGAGTCTCTGAGCCTCTGTGTCTCTGCGTCTCTGAGTCTCTGAGTCTCTGAGCATCTGTGTCTCTGAGTCTCCGTGACGCTGAGTCTCTCAGTGTCTGAGCCTCTGTGTCTCTGGGTCTCTGAGCCTCTGAGCCTCGATGTCTCTGAGTCTGTGAGTCTCTGTGTCTCTGTGTCTCTGAGTCTCTGAGCCTCTATGTCTCTGAGGCTCTGAATCTCTGTGTCTTTGAGTCTCTCAGCCTTTGCGTCTCTTTGTCTCTTAGTCTCTGAGTCACTGAGCCGCTGTTTCTCTGCGTCTCTGAGTTTATGAGTCTCTGTGTCTCTGCCTCTCTGTGTCGCTGAGTCTCTGAGTCTCTCGGTCTCTGAGCCTCTGAGCGTCTATTTCACTGAGTCTCTGATTCTCTGTTTCTCTGTGTCTCTGGGTCTCTGTGTCTCTGTGTCTGTGCGTCTCTGAGTCTCTGAGTCTCTGAGCATCTGTGTCTCTGAGTCTCCGTGACGCTGAGTCTCTGAGTGTCTGAGCCTCTGTGTCTCTGCGTCTCTGAGTCTCTGAATCTCTGAGCATCTGTGTCTCTGAGTCTCCGTGACGCTGAGTCTCTGAGTGACTGAGCCTCTGTGTCTCTGCGTCTCAGAGTCTCTAGGTCTCTGAGCCTCTGAGTCTCTGTGTCTCTGAGTCTCTGAGCCTCTATGTCTCTGAGGCTCTGACTCTCTGTGTCTTTGAGTCTCTCAGCCTTTGCGTCTCTTTGTCTCTTAGTCTCTGAGTCACTGAGCCGCTGTGTCTCTGCGTCTCTGAGTTTATGAGTCTCTGTGTCTCTGCCTCTCTGTGCCTCTGAGTCTCTGTGTCGCGGAGTCTCTGAGTCTCTGGGTCTCTGAGCCTCTGAGCGTCTATTTCTCTGAGTCTCTGAGTCTCTGTGTCTCTGTGTGTCTGTGTCTCTGAGCATCTGTGTCTCAGTGTCGGTAAGTCCCTGAGTCCCTGTGTCTCTAGGTCTCTGTGACTCTGAGCCTCTGTGTCTCTGCGTCTCTGATTCTCTGAGTCTCTGTGTCAATGGGTCGATGTGTCTGTGAGTCTCTGCGTCTCTGGTTCTCTGAGTCTGAGTCTCTGTGTCTCTGCGTCTCTTTGAATCTTAGTGTCTGAGTCTCTGAGCCTCTGTGTCTCTGTGTCCCTGAGTATCTGAGCCTCTGTGTCTCTGAGTCTCTGGGTCTCTGAGCCTATGAGCCTCTGTGTCTCTGCGTCTCTGAGTCTCTGATTCTCTGAGCATCTGTGTCTCCGCGTCTCTGAGTCTCTGGGTCACTGAGCCTATGAGCCTCGATGTCTCTGATTCTCTGAGTCTCTGCGTCTCTGAGTCTCTGTGTCTCTGAGCATCTGTGTCTCTGCGTCTCTGGGTCTTTGAGCCTCTGAGCCTCGATGTCTCTGAGTCTCTGTGTTTCTGAGTCTCTGTGTCTCTGTGTCTCTGGGTCTCTGTGACTCTGTGTCTCTGAGCCTCTGAGTCTCTGCGTCTCTGAGTCTCTGGGTCTCTGAGCTTATGAGCCTCGATGTCTCTGATTCTCTGAGTCTCTGCGTATCTGAGTCTCTGTGTCTCTGGGTCTCTGCGTCTCCGTCTCTGAGTCTCTGAGCTCCGTGTCTCTGAGTCTCTGAGCATCTGTGTCTCTGAGTATCCGTGTCTCTGTGTTTCTGAGTCTCTGTGTCTCTGGGTCTCTATGTCTCTGAGTCTCCGTGTCGGTGAGTCTCGGAGCCTCTGTGTCTCTGCGTCTCTGAGTCTCTGGCTCTCTGAGCCTCGATGTCTCTGATTCTCTGAGTCTCTGCGTCTCTGAGTCTCTGTGCCTCTGGGTCTCTGAGTCTCTGAGCATCTGTGTCTCTGAGCCTCCGTGTCGCTGAGTCTCTGAGTCACTGAGCCTCTGTGTCTCTGCATCTCCCCGTCTCTGTGTCTCTGAGCCCATGTGTCTCTGAGTCTCAGTGACTCTGAGTCTCTGAGCCTCTCTGTCTCTGAGCCTCTGCGTCTCTGCATCTCTGAGTCTCTGAGTCTCTGTGTCTCTGAGTCTCTGGGTCTGTGTGTCTCTACGCCTCCGAGCCTCGGTGTGTCTGCATCTCTGAGCCTCTGTGTCTCTGCGTCTCTGAGTCCCTGAGTCTCTGAGCCTCTGTGTCTCTTCGTCTCTGCGTTTCTGAGTCTCTGTGTCTCTGGGTCTCTGTGTCTCTGGGTCCATGTGTCTCTGAGTCTCAGTGACTCTGAATCTCTGAGCCTCTCTGTCTCTGAGCCTCTGAGTGTCTGCATTTCTGAGTCTCTGAACCACTGAGACTCTGTGTCTCTGCGTCTCTGAGTCTCTGAGCCTCTGAGATTCTGTGTCTCTGTGTCTCTGAGTCTCTGTGCCTCTGGGTCTCTGTGATTCTGCGTCTCTGAGCCTCTTTGTCTATTAGCCTCTGAGCCTCGATGTCTCTGAGTCTCTGAGTCTCTGAGTCTCTGTGTCTCTGTGTCTCAGAGTCTCTGATCCTCTATGTCTCTGAGTCTATGACTCTCTGCGTCTCTGAGTCTCACAGCCTTTGCGTCTCTTTGTCTCTTAGTCTCTGAGACTATGAGCCTCTGTGTCTCTGTGTCTCTGAGTCTATGAGTCTCTGTGTGTCTGGGTCTCTGTGTCTCTGGGCTCTGTGTCTCTGCGTCTCTGAGTCTCTGAGTCTCTGAGCATCTGTGTCTCTGAGTCTCCGTGTCGCTGAGTCTCTTAGACACTGAGCCTCTGTGTCTCTGCGTCTCTGAGTCTCTGGGTCTCTGAGCCTCTGAGCCTCTATGTGTCTGAGTCTCTGAGTCTATGAATCTCTGTGTCTCTGGGTCTCTGTTCTCTGAGTCTCTGTGTCTCTGCGCCTCTGTTTCTCTGGGTCTCTGAGCCTCTGTGTGTCGGCATCTCTGAGCCTCTGTGTCGCTGCGTCTTTCGTCTCTGAGTCACTGAGCCTCTGTGTATCTGCGTCTCTAAATCTCTGAGTCTCTGGGTCTCTGTGTCTCTGTGTCTCTGAGTCTCTGTGTCTCTGGGTCTCTGTGTTTCTGAGTCTCTGAGGCTCTGTGTCTCTGCATCTCTGAGCCTCTGTTTCTCTGCGTCTCTGTGTTACTCAGTCTCTGTGTCTCTGTGTCTCTGGGTCTCTGTGTCTCTGTGTCTCTGCATCTCTGAGCCTCTGTGACTCTGCGTCTCTGTGTCTCTGGGTCGCTGAGCCTCTGAGCCTCGATGTCTCTGCGTCTCTGAGTCTCTGTGTCTCTGAGTCTCTGAGCCTCTGTGTTTCTGAGTCTCTGTGTCTCTGTGTCTCTGTGCCTCTGAGTCTCTGAACCTCAGTGTGTCTGCGTCTCTGTGTCTCTGCGTCTCTGAGTCTCTGTGTCTCTGAGTCTCTGTGTCTCTGCGTCTCTGCGTCTCCGTGTCGCTGAGTCTATGCGTCTCTGAGTCTCTCTGTGTCTGAGTCTCTGGGTCTCTGAGTCTCTCTGTCTCTGAGTCTCTGAGCCTCTGTGTCTCTGCGTCTCTGAGTCTATGAGTCTCTGTGTCTCTGGGTCTCTGTGTCTCTGGGCTCTGTGTCTCTGAGTCTCTGAGCCTCTGTGTCTCTTCATCTCTGAGCCTCTGTGTCTCTGCATCTCTGAGCCTCTGAGTCTCTGAGCATCTGTGTCTCTGAGCCTCTGTGTCTCTGCATCTCTGAGCTCTGTGTCTCTGCGTCTCTGAGTCTATGAGTCTCTGAGTCTCTGAACCTCTGTGTCTCTGCGTCCCTGAGTCTCTGGGTCTCTGAGCCTCTGAGCCTCTATGTCTCTGCGTCTCTGAGACTCTGTGTCTCTGAGTCTCTGAGCGTCTGTATCTCTGCGTCTCTGTGTCTCCCGGTCACTTAGCCTCTGAGCCTCGATGTCTCTGAGTCTCTGAGTCTCTGTGTCTCTGAGTCTCTGACCCTCTGTGTCTCTGAGTCTCTCAGTCTCTGTGTCTCTGAGTCTCTGAACCACAGTGTCTCTGAGTCTCCGTGTCACTGAGTCGCTGAGTCACTGAGCCTCTGTGTCTCTGCGTCTCTGAGTCTCTGGGTCTCTGAGCATCTGAGCCTCGATGTCTCTGAGTCTCTGAGTCTCTGTGTCTCTGAGTCTCTGAGCGTCTGTGTCTCTGCGTCTCTGTGTTTCTGAGTCTCTGTGTCTCTGGGTCGCAGTGCCTCTGTGTCTCTGAATCTCTGTGTCTCTGGGTCTCTGGGTCTCTGTGTCTCTGTGTCTCTGAACCTTTGTGTGTCAACGTCTCTGAGTCCCTGAATCTCTGAGCCTCTGTCTCTCTGCGTCTCTGAGTCTCAGAGTCTCTGTGTCTCTGCCTCTCTGAGTCTCTGAGTCTCTGAGTTTCTGAGCCTCTGTGTCTCCTCGTCTCTGAGTCACTGAGTCTCAGTGTGTCTGAGTCTCTGTGTCTCTGATCCTCTGTGTCTCTGCATCTCAGAGTCTCTGAGCATCTGTATCTCTGAGTCTCTGAGTCTCTGAGTCTCTGTGTCTCTGGGTCTCTGTGTCTCTGAGTCTCTGGGTCTCTGAGCCACTGAGCCTCTATGTCTCTGAGTTTCTGAGTCTCTGTGTCTCTGTTTCTCTTAGTGTCTGAGTCTCTGAGCCTCTGTGTCTCTGCGTCTCTTTGTCTCTGAGTCTCTGAGCATCTGTGTCTCTGAGTCTCCGTGTCACTAAGTCTCTGAGACACTGAGCCTCTGTGTCTCTGCGTCTCTGAGTCTCTGTGTCTCTGAGCCTCCGTGTCTCTCCATTACTGTGTTCCTGAGTCTCTGTGTCTCTGGGTCTCTGGGTCTCTGAGTCTCTGCATCTCTGAGCCTCTGTGTCTCTGCGTCTCTGAGTCTCTGGGTCGCTGAGCCTCTGAGCCTCGATGTCTCTGAGTCTCTGTGTCTCTGAGTATCTGCGTCTCTGTGTCGCTGAGTCTCTGAGTCACTGAGCCTCTGTGTCTCTGCGTCTCTGGGTCTCTGAGCCTGTGTCTCTGTGTCACTGGGTCTCTGTGACTCTGGGCCTCTGAGTCTCTGAGTCTATGAGTCTCTGTGTCTCTGAGTCTCTGAGCCTCTGTGTCTCTGAGTCTCTGTGTCTCTGAGTCTCTGAGTCACTTTTCTCTAGGTCTCTGTGTCTCTGAGTCTCTGTGTCTCTGAGTCTCTGAGTCTCTGAGTCTCTGTGTCTCTGGGTCTCTGTGTCTCTGAGTCTCTGGGTCTCTGAGCCACTGAGCCTCTATGTCTCTGAGTTTCTGAGTCTCTGTGTCTCTGTGTCTCTTAGTGTCTGAGTCTCTGAGCCTCTGTGTCTCTGCGTCTCTTTGTCTCTGAGTCTCTGAGCATCTGTGTCTCTGAGTCTCCGTGTCACTAAGTCTCTGAGACACTGAGCCTCTGTGTCTCTGCGTCTCTGAGTCTCTGTGTCTCTGAGCCTCCGTGTCTCTCCATTACTGTGTTCCTGAGTCTCTGTGTCTCTGGGTCTCTGGGTCTCTGAGTCTCTGCATCTCTGAGCCTCTGTGTCTCTGCGTCTCTGAGTCTCTGGGTCGCTGAGCCTCTGAGCCTCGATGTCTCTGAGTCTCTGTGTCTCTGAGTATCTGCGTCTCTGTGTCGCTGAGTCTCTGAGTCACTGAGCCTCTGTGTCTCTGCGTCTCTGGGTCTCTGAGCCTGTGTCTCTGTGTCACTGGGTCTCTGTGACTCTGGGCCTCTGAGTCTCTGAGTCTATGAGTCTCTGTGTCTCTGAGTCTCTGAGCCTCTGTGTCTCTGAGTCTCTGTGTCTCTGAGTCTCTGAGTCACTTTTCTCTAGGTCTCTGTGTCTCTGAGTCTCTGTGTCTCTGGGTCTCTGGGTCTCTGAGTCTCTGGGTCTCTGTGTCTCTGCGTCTCTGAATCTCTGTGTCTCTTGCGTCTCTGAGCCTCTGTGTCTGCGTCTCTGAGTCTCTGTGTCTCTGAGTCTCTGAGCCTCTGTGTCTCTGCGTCTGAGTCTCTGAGTCTCTGAGTCTCTGAGCATCTGTGTCTCTGAGTCTCCGTGACGCTGAGTCTCTGAGTGTCTGAGCCTCTGTGTCTCTGCGTCTCAGAGTCTCTAGGTCTCTGAGCCTCTGAGCCTCGATGTCTCTGAGTCTGTGAGTCTCTGTGTCTCTGTGTCTCTGAGCCTCTATGTCTCTGAGGCTCTGACTGTCTGTGTCTTTGAGTCTCTCAGCCTTTGCGTCTCTGTCTCTTAGTCTCTGAGTCACTGAGCCGCTGTGTCTCTGCGTCTCTGAGTTTATGAGTCTCTGTGTCTCTGCCTCTCTGTGCCTCTGAGTCTCTGTGCCTCTGCGTCTCTGATTCTCTGAGTCTCTGTGTCAATGGGTCGATGTGCCTGTGAGTCTCTGCGTCTCTGGTTCTCTGAGTCTGAGTCTCTGTGTCTCTGCGTCTCTTTGAATCTTAGTGTCTGAGTCTCTGAGCCTCTGTGTCTCTGTGTCCCTGAGTATCTGAGCCTCTGTGTCTCTGAGTCTCTGGGTCTCTGAGCCAATGAGCCTCTGTGTCTCTGCGTCTCTGAGTCTCTGATTCTCTGAGCATCTGTGTCTCTGCGTCTCTGAGTCTCTGGGTCTCTGAGCCTATGAGCCTCGATGTCTCTGATTCTCTGAGTCTCTGCGTCTCTGAGTCTCTGTGTCTCTGAGCATCTGTGTCTCTGCGTCTCTGGGTCTTTGAGCCTCTGAGCCTCGATGTCTCTGAGTCTCTGTGTTTCTGAGTCTCTGTGTCTCTGGGTCTCTGTGACTCTGTGTCTCTGAGCCTCTGAGTCTCTGCGTCTCTGAGTCTCTGGGTCTCTGAGCCTATGAGCCTCGATGTCTCTGATTCTCTGAGTCTCTGCGTCTCTGAGTCTCTGTGTCTCTGGGTCTCTGTGTCTCCGTCTCTGAGTCTCTGAGCTCCGTGTCTCTGAGTCTCTGAGCATCTGTGACTCTGAGCCTCCGTGTCGCTGAGTCTCTGAGTCACTGAGCCTCTGTGTCTCTGCATCTCCCCGTCTCTGTGTCTCTGAGCCCATGTGTCTCTGTGCCCATTTATGGGATTGTCCGGGATAAACTGTCCCTCTGTCCCATGATGTGTCCATTTATGGGATTGTCCAGGATAAACTGTCCCTCTGCCCCATGTGTGTCCTTTAGGGGGATTGTCCAGGATAAACTGTCCCTCTGTCCCATGATGTGTCCTTAAGGGGGATTGTCCAGGATAAACTGTCCCTCTGTCCCATGGTGTGTCCTTTAGGGGGATTGACCAGGATAAACTATCCCCCGGTCCCATGAAGTGTCCTTTAGGGGGATTGTCCAGGATAAACTGTCCTTCTGTCCCATGGTGTGTCCTTTAGGGGGATTGTCCGGGATAAACTGACCATCTGTCCCATGATGTGCCCTTTAGGGGAATTGTCCAGGATAAACTGTCCCTCGGTCCCATGATGTGTCCTTTTATGGGATTGTCCAGGATAAACTGCACCTCTGTCCCATGATGTGTCCTTTAGGGGGATTGTCCAGGACGAACTGGCCCTCTGTCCCATGCTGTGTCCTTTAGGGGGATTGTCCAGGATAAACTGTATCTGTTCCCCATGGTGTCTCGTAAAGGGGGATTGCACGGGATAAACTTTCCCTCTGACCCATGATGTGTCCTTAAGGGGGATTGTCCATGATAAACTGTCCCTCTGTCGCATGATGTGTCCTTTTATGGGAATGTCCAGGATAAACTGTCCCTCTGTCCCATGATGTGTCCTTTAGCGGGATTCTCCGAGATAAACAGTCCCTCTGTCCCATGATGTGTCCATTTATGGGATTGTCCGGGATAAACTGTCCCTCTGTCCCATGATGTGTCCATTTATGGGATTGTGTGGGATAATCTGTCCCTCTGTCCCATGATGTGTCCTTTTATGGAATTGTCCGGGATAAACTGTCCCTCTGTCCCATGATGTGTCCTTTTTTGGGATTGTCCGGGATAAACTGTCCCTCTGTCCCATGATGTGTCCTTTAGGGTGTTTGTCCGGAATAAACTGTCCCTCTGTCCAATGATGTGTCCTTTTTTGGAATTGTCCGGAATAAACTGTCCCTCTGTCCCATGATGTGTCCTTTTTTGGGATTGTCCGGGATAAACTGTCCCTCTGTCCCATGATATGTCCTTTAGGGTGTTTGTCCGGGATAATCTGTCCCTCTGTCCCATGATGTGTCCTTTAGGGGGACTGTCCACGATAAACTGTCCCTCTTTCCCATTATGTGTCCATTTATGGGAATGTCCAGGATAAACTGTCCCTCTGTCCCATGATGTGTCCTTTAGGGGGATTGTCCAGGATAAACTGTCCCTCTGTCCCGTGATCTGTCCTTTAATGGGATTGTCCGGGATAAATTGTCCCTCTGTCCCATGGTATGTCCTTTAGGGGGATTGTCCATAATAAACTGTCCCTCTGTCCATGATGTGTCCTTTTATGGGATTGTCCAGGATAAACTGCCCCTCTGTCCCATGATGTGTCCTTTTATGGGATTGTCCGGATAAACTGTCCCTCTGAGCCATGATGTGTCCTTTAGGGGGATTGTCCTGGATAAACTGTCCCCCTGTCCCATGATGTGTCCTTTAGGGGGATTTTCCGGGATAAACTGTCCCTCTGTCCCATGTTGTGTCCATTTATGGGATTGTCCGGGATAAACTGTCCCTCGGTCCCATGATGTGTCCTTTCGGGGGATTGTCCGGGATAAACTGTCCCTGTGTCCCATGATGTGTGCTTTTATGGGATTGTCCGGGATAAACTGTCCCTGTGTCCCATGATGTGTCCATTTATGGAATTGTCCAGGATAAAATGTCCCTCTCCCCATGATGTGTCCTTTAGGGGGATTGTCCAGGATAAACTGTCACTCTGTCCCATGCTGTGTCCTTTAGGGGGATTGTCCAGGATAAACTGTCCGTCTTTCCCATGATGTGTCCTTTATGGGAATGTCCAGGATAAACTGTCCCTCTGCCCCTTGCTGTGTCCTTTAGGGGGATTGTCCAGGATAAACTTCCCTCTGTCCCATAATGTGTCCTTTTATGGGATTGTCCGGGATAAATTGTCCCTCTATCCCATGATGTGTCCTTAAGGGGCATTGTCCGTGTTAAACTGTCCCTCTGTCCCATGATGTGTCCTTTTATGGGATTGTCCAGGATAAACTGTCCCACTGTCCCATGATGTGTCCTTAGGGGGATTGTCCAGGATTAACTGTCCCTGTGTCCCATGATGTGTCCTTTCGGAGGATTGTCCAGGATAAACTGTCTCTCTGTCCCATGATGTGTCCATTTATGGGATTGTCCGGGATAAACTTTCCCTCTGCCCCATGATGTGTCCATTTATGGGATTGTTTAGGACAAACTGTCCCTCTGTCCCATGATGTGTCCTTTAGGATCATTGTCCGGGATAAACTGTCCCTCTGGCTCATGGTGTGTCCTTTTATGGGATTGTCCGGGATAAACTGTCCCTCTGTCCTATGATGTGTCCATTTATGGGATTGTCCAGGATAAACTGTTCCTCTGTCCCATGATGTATCGTTTTATGGGATTGTCCGGGATAAATTGTCCCTCTGTCCCATGATGAGTCCTTTAGGGAGATTGTCCAGGATAAACTGTCCCTCTGTCCCATGGTGTGTCCTTTTGGGGGATTGTCCAGGATAAACTGTCCCTCGGTCCCATGATGTGTCCTTTCGGGGGAAGTCCGGGATAAACTGTCCCTCTGTCCCATGATGTGTCCATTTATGGGATTGTCCGGGATAAACTGTCCCTCGGTCCCATGATGTGTCCTTTCGGGGGATTGTCCGGGATAAACTGTCCCTGTGTCCCATGATGTGTGCTTTTATGGGATTGTCCGGGATAAACTGTCCCTGTGTCCCATAATGTGTCCTTTTATGGGATTGTCCGGGATAAACTGTCCCTCTATCCCATGATGTGTCCTTAAGGGGGATTGTTCGTGTTAAACTGTCCCTCTGTCCCATGATGTGTCCTTTTATGGGATTGTCCAGGATAAACTGTCCCACTGTCCCATGATGTGTCCTTAGGGGGATTGTCCAGGATTAACTGTCCCTGTGTCCCATGATGTGTCCTTTCGGTGGATTGTCCAGGATAAACTGTCTCTCTGTCCCATGATGTGTCCATTTATGGGATTGTCCGGGATAAACTTTCCCTCTGCCCCATGATGTGTCCATTTATGGGATTGTTTAGGACAAACTGTCCCTCTGTCCCATGATGTGTCCTTTAGGATCATTGTCCGGGATAAACTGTCCCTCTGGCTCATGGTGTGTCCTTTTATGGGATTGTCCAGGATAAACTGTTCCTCTGTCCCATGATGTATCCTTTTATGGGATTGTCCGGGATAAATTGTCCCTCTGTCCAATGATGAGTCCTTTAGAGGGATTGTCCAGGATAAACTGTCCCTCTGTCCCATGGTGTGTCCTTTTGGGGGATTGTCCAGGATAAACTGTCCCTCTGTCCCATGGTGTGTCCTTTTGGGGGATTGTCCAGGATAAACTGTCCCTCTGTCCCATGATGTGTCCTTAAGGGGGATTGTCCTTGATAAACTAACTCTCTGTCCCATGATGTGTCCTTAAGGGGGATTGTCCATGATAAACTAACTCTCTGTCCCATGGTGTGTCCTTTAGGGGGATTGACCAGGATAAACTATCCCCCGGTCCCATGATGTGTCCTTTAGGGGGATTGTCCAGGATAAACTGTCCCTCTGTCCCATGGTGTGTCGTTTAGGGGGATTGTCCGGGATAAACAGTTCCTCTGTCCCATGGTGTGTCCTTTAGGGGGATTGCCCGGGACAAACTGACCATCTGTCCCATGATGTGTCCTTTAGGGGAATTGCCCAGGATTAACTGTCCCTCTATCCCACGCTGTGTCCTTTAGGGGGATTGTCCGGGATAAACTGTCCCTCTGTCCCATGATGTGTCCATTTATGGGATTGTCCGGGATAAACTGTCCCTCTGTCCATGATGTGTCCATTTATGGGATTGTCCGGGATAAACTGTCCCTCTGTCCCATGGTGTGTCCTTTAGGGGGATTGTCCAGGATAAACTGTCCCTCTGACCCATGGTGTGTCCGTTTAAGGGACTGTCCAGGATAAACTGTCCCTCTGTCCCATGATGTGACCTTTTATGGGAATGTCCAGGATAAACTGTCCCTCTGTCCCATGATGTGTCCTTTAGAGGATTGTCCATGATAAACTGTCCCTCTGTCCCATGATGTGTCCTTTAGCGGGATTGTCCAGGATAAACTGTCCCTCTGTCCCATGGTGTGTCCTTTAGTGGGATTGTCCGGGATAAACTATCCCCAGGTCCCATGATGTGTCCTTTAGTGGGATTGTCCATGATAAACTGTCCCTCTGTCCCATGGTGTGTCCTTTTGGGGGATTGTCCACGAGAAACTGTTCCTCTGTCCCATGGTGTGTCCCTTAAGGGGATTGTCCATGATAAACTGACCCTCTCTCCCATGATGTGTCCATATATGGGATTGTCCGGGATAAACTGTCCCTCTGTCCATGATGTGTCCTTTAGGGGGATTGTCCGGGATAAACTGTCCCTCTGTCCCATGATGTGTCCTTTTATGGGATTGTCCAGGATAAACTGTCCCACAGTCCCATGATGTGTCCATTTATGGGATTGTCCGGGGTAAACTGTCCCTCTGTCCCACGGTGTGTCCTTTAGGGGGATTGTCCAGGATAAACTGTCCCTGTGTCCCATGATGTGTCCTTTAGGGCGATTATCCATGATAAACTGTCCGTCGGTCCATGATGTGTCCTTTCGGGTGATTGTCCAGGATAAACTATCCCTCTGTCTCATGATGTTTCCAATAATGGGATTGTCCAGGATAAACTGTCCCTCTTTCCCATGATGTGTCCTTTTATGGGAATGTCTAGGATATACTGTCCCACTGTCGCATGGTGTGTCCTTTAGGGGAATTTCCGGAATAAATTGTCCCTCTGTCCCATGGTGTGTCCTTTAGGGGGATTGTCCGGGATAAATTGTCCCTCTGCCCCATGAGGTGTCTTTTAGTGGGATTGTACCGGATAAACTGTCCCTCTGACCCTAGATGTGCCCTTTTATGGGAATGTCCTGGATAAACTGTCCCTCTGTCCCATGGTGTGACCTTAGGGGGATTGTCCTGGATAAACTGTCCCTCTGTCCCATGGTGTGACCTTAGGGGGATTGTCCAGGATAAACTGTCCCTGTGTCCCATGGTTTGTCCTTAGGGGGATTGTCCAGGATAAATTGTCCCTCTGTCCCATGAAGTGTCCTTTTATGGGATTGTCCGGGATAAACTGTCCCTCTGTCCCATGGCGTGTCCTTTTATGGGATTGTCCAGGATAAATTGTCCCTCTGTCCCATGGTGTGACCTTCTATGGGAATGTCCGGGATAAACTGTCCCTCTGTCCCATGGTGTGTCCTTAAGGGGGATTGTTCAGGATAAACTGTCCCTCTGTCCCATGGTGTGTCCTTTTATGGGAATGTCCAGGATAAACTGTCCCTCTGTCCCATGGTGTGTCCTTCAGGGAGATTGTCCATGATAAACTGTCCCTCTGTCCCATGGTGTGACCTTTTATGGGAATGTCCGGGATAAACTGTCCCTGTGCCCCATGATGTGTCCTTTAGGGGGATTGTCCGGGATAAACTGTCCCTCTGTCCCATGGTGTGTCCTTTTAAGGGATTGTACAGGATAAACTGTCCCTCTGCCTCATGATGTGTCCTTTCGGGGGATTGTCCTGGATTAACTGTCCCTCTGTCCCATGATGTGTCCTTTTGGGGGATTGTCCGGGATAAACTGTCCCTCTGTCCCATGATGTGTCCTTAAGGGGCACTGTCCAGGATAAACTATCCCTTCACCCATGATGTGTCCTTTAGGGGGATTGTCCAGGATAAATTGTGCCTTTGTCCCATGATGTGTCCTAAAGTGGGATTGCCCGGGATAAACTGTCCCTCTGTCCCATGATGTGTCCATTTATGGGATTGTCCAGGATAAACTGTCCCTCTCTCACATGTTGTGTCCTTTTATGGGATTGTCCATGATAAACTGTCCCTCTGTCCCATGGTGTGTGCTTTCGGGGGATTGTCCAGGATGAACTGTCCCTCTGTCCCATGGTGTGTCCTTTAGGGGGATTGTCCACGATAAACTGTCCCTCTTTCCCATGGTGTATCCTTTATGGGGATTGTCCAGGATAAACTGTCCCTCTGTCCCATGGTGTGTCCTTTAGGGGGATTGTCCGGGATAAACTGTCGCTCTGTCCCATGAAGTGTAGTTTAGGGGGATTGTCCAGGATGAACTGTCCCTCTTTCCCATGATGTGTCCCTTTATGGGATTATCCAGGATAAACTGCCCCTCTATCCCACGCTGTGTCCTTTAGGGGTATTGTCCGGGATAAACTGTCCCTCTGTCCATGATGTGTCCATTTATGGGATTGTCCAGAATAAACTGTCCCTCTGTCCCATGATGTGTACTTTTATGGGATTGTCCAGGTTAAACTCTCCCACTTTCCCATTGTGTGTCCTTTAGGGTGACTGTCCAGGATAAACTGTCCCTCTGTCCCATGGTGTGTCCTTCAGGGAGATTGTCAGGGATAAACTGTCCCTCTGTCCCATGATGTGTCCTTTAGGGGGATTGCCCGGGATAAACTGTCCCTCTGTCCCATGGTGTGTCCTTTAGGGGGATTGTCCGGGATAAACTGTCCCTCTGTCCCATGAAGTGTAGTTTAGGGGGATTGTCCAGGATGAACTGTCCCTCTGTCCCATGATGTGTCCTAAAGTGGGATTGCCCAGGATAAACTGTCCCTCTGTCCCATGATGTGTCCTTTTATGGGATTGTCCAGGATAAACTGTCCCTCTGTCCCATGATGTGTCCTTTAGGGGGATTGTCCGGGATAAACTGTCCCTCTGTCCCATGGTATGTCCTTTAGGGGGATTGTCCGGGATAAACTGTCCCTCTGTCCCATGAAGTGTAGTTTAGGGGGATTGTCCAGGATGAACTGTCCCTCTGTCCCTTGATGTGTCCTAAAGTGGGATTGCCCAGGATAAACTGTCCCTCTGTCCCACGATGTGTCCTTTTATGGGATTGTCCAGGATAAACTGTCCCTCTGCCCCATGATGTGTCCTTTAGGGGGATCGTCCAGGATAAACTGTCCCTCTGCCCCATGATGAGTCCATTTATGGGATTATCCAGGATAAACTGTCCCTCTGTCCCACGCTGTGTCCTTTAGGGGGATTGTCCGGGATAAACTGTCCCTCTGTCCCATGGTCTGTCCTTTAGGGGGATTGTCCAGGATAAACTGTCCCACTGTCCATGATGTGTCCATTTAAGGGATTGTCCAGGATAAACTGTCCCTCTGTCCCATGATGTGTCCTTTAGGGGGATTGTCCAGGTTAAACTCTCCCACTTTCCCATGGTGAGTCCTTTAGGGTGACTGTGCAGGATAAACTGTCCCTCTATCCCATGATGTGTCCATTTATGGGATTGTCCTGGATGAACTGTCCCTCTGTCCCATGGTGTGTCCTTTAGGGGGATTGTCCAGGATAAACTGTGCCTTTCTCCCATGATGTGTCCTAAGGTGGGATTGCACGGGATAAACTGTCCCTCTGTCCCATGATGTGTCCATTTATGGGATAGTCCAGGATAAATTGTCCCTCTCTCACATGTTGTGTCCTTTTATGGGATTGTCCATGATAAACTGTCCCTCTGTCCCATGGTGTGTGCTTTCGGGGGATTGTCCAGGATGAACTGTCCCTCTGTCCCATGGTGTGTCCTTTGGGGGATTGTCCACGATAAACTGTCCCTCTTTCCCATGGTGTATCCTTTATGGGGATTGTCCAGGATAAACTGTCCCTCTGTCCCATGGTGTGTCCTTTAGGGGGATTGTCCGGGATAAACTGTCCCTCTGTCCCATGAAGTGTAGTTTAGCGGGATTGTCCAGGATGAACTGTCCCTCTGTCCCATGATGTGTCCATTTATGGGATTATCCAGGATAAACTGTCCCTCTATCCCACGCAGTGTCCTTTAGGGGGATTGTCCAGGACAAACTGTCCCTCTGTCCCATGGTGTGTCCTTTAGGGGGATTGTCCAGGGTAAACTGTCCCACTGTCCATGATGTGTCCATTTATGGGATTTTCCAGGATAAACTGTCCCTCTGTCCCATGATGTGTCCTTAACTGGCATTGTCCAGGATAAACTATCCCTTCTCCAATGATGTGTCCTTTAGGGTGACTGTCCAGGATAAACTGTCCCTCTGTCCCATGATGTGTCCATTTATGGGATTGTCCTGGATGAACTGTCCCTCTGTCCCATGATTTGTCCATTAATGGGATTGTCCAGGATGAACTGTCCCTCTGTCCCATGGTGTGTCCTTCAGGGAGATTGTCAGGGATAAACTGTCCCTCTGTCCCATGATGTGTCCTTTATGGGGATTGTCCAGGATAAACTGTCCCTCTGTCCCATGAAGTGTAGTTTAGGGGGATTGTCCAGGATGAACTGTCCCTCTGTCCCATGATGTGTCCTAAAGTGGGATTGCCCAGGATAAACTGTCCCTCTGTCCCATGATGTGTCCTTTTATGGGATTGTCCAGGATAAACTGTCCCTCTGCCCCATGATATTTCCTTTATGGGGATAGTCTGGGATAATCTGTCCCTCTGTCCCATGATGTGTCCTTTAGGGGGATTGTCCAGGATAAACTGTCCCTGTGTCCCGTGATGTGTCCATTTATGGGATTATCCAGGATAAACTGTCCCTCTGTCCCACGCTGTGTCCTTTAGGGGGATTGTCCGGGATAAACTGTCCCTCTGTCCCATGGTGTGTCCTTTAGGGGGATTGTCCAGGGTAAACTGTCCCACTGTCCATGATGTGTCCATTTAAGGGATTGTCCAGGATAAACTGTCCCTCTGTCCCATGATGTGTCCTTTAGGGGGATTGTCCAGGTTAAACTCTCCCACTTTCCCATGGTGTGTCCTTTAGGGTGACTGTCCAGGATAAACTGTCCCTCTGTCCCATGATGTGTCCATTTATGGGATTGTCCTGGATGAACTGTCCCTCTGTCCCATGGTGTGTCCTTCAGGGAGATTATCCGGGATAAACTGTCCCTCTGTCCCATGATGTGTCCTTTTATGGGATTGTCCGGGATAAATTGTCCCTCTGTCCCATGATGTGTCCTTTTATGGGATTGTCCGGGATAAACTGTCCCTCTGTCCCATGATGTGTCCTTTTATGGGATTGTCCGGGATAAACTGTCCCTCTGTCCATGATGTGTCCATTTATGGGATTGTCCAGGATAAACTGTCCCTCTGTCCCATGATGTGTCCTTTTATGGGATTGTCTGGGATAAACTGTCCCTCTGTCCCATGATGTGTCCATTTATTGGATTGTCCAGGATAAACTGTCCCTCTGTCCCATGATGTGTCCTTTAGGGGGATTGTCCAGGATAAACTGTCCCTCTTCCCCATGAAGTTTCCTTTTTTTGGGATTTTCCAGGATAAACTGTCCCTCTGTCCTATGATGTGTCCTTTAGGGGGGTTGTCCAGGATAAACTGACCCTCTGTCCCATGGTGTGTCCTTTAGGGATTTTGTCCACGATAAACTGTCCCTCTTTCCCATCGTGTGTCCTTTATGGGGATTGTCCAGGATAAACTGTCCCTCTGTCCCATGGTGTGTCCTTTAGGGGAATTGTCCAGGATAAACTGTCCCTCTGACCCGTGATGTTTCCTTTTATGGGATTGTCCGGGATAAACTGTCCCAATGTCCATGATGTGTCCATTTATGGGATTGTCCAGGATAAACTGTCCCTCTGTCCCATGATGTGTCCTTTTGGGGGAATGTCCTGGATTAACTGTCCCTCTGTCCCATGAAGTTTCCTTTTTTGGGATTGTCCAGGATAAACTGTCCCTCTGTCCAACGCTGTGTCCTTTAGGGGGATTGTCCGGGATAAACTGTCCCTCTGTCCCATGATGTGTTCTTTTATGGGATTGTCCAGGATAAATTGTCCCTCTCTCACATGTTGTGTCCTTTTATTGGATTGTCCATGATAAACTGTCCCTCTGTCCCATGGTGTGTGCTTTCGGGGGATTGTCCAGGATGAACTGTCCCTCTGTCCCATGGTGTGTCCTTTAGGGTGATTGTCCACGATAAACTGTCCCTCTTTCCCATGGTGTATCCTTTATGGGGATTGTCCAGGATGAACTGTCGCTCTGTCCCATGGTGTGTCCTTTAGGGGAATTGTCCAGGACAAACTGTCCCTCTGACCCATGATGTGTCCTTTAGGTGGATTGTCCAGGATAAACTGTCCCTCTGCCCCATGATATTTCCTTTATGGGGATAGTCCGGGATAATCTGTCCCTCTGTCCCATGATGTGTCCTTTAGGGGGATTGTCCGGGATAAACTGTCCCTCTGTCTCATGAAGTGTAGTTTAGGGGGATTGTCCAGGATGAACTGTCCCTCTTTCCCATGATGTGTCCATTTATGGGATTATCCAGGATAAACTGTCCCTCTGTCCCATGATGAGTCCATTTATGGGATTATCCAGGATAAACTGTCCCTCTATCCCACGCTGTGTCCTTTAGGGGTATTGTCCGGGATAAACTGTCCCTCTGTCCCATGATGTGTACTTTTATGGGATTGTCCAGGATAAACTGTCCCTCTGTCCCACGGTGTGTCCTTTAGGGGGATTGTCCAGGATAAACTGTCCCACTGTCCATGATGTGTCCATTTATGGGATTGTCCAGGATAAACTGTCCCTCTGTCCCATGATGTGTGCTTTTATGGGATTCTCCAGGTTAAACTCTCCCACTTTCCCATGGTGTGTCCTTTTGGGTGACTGTCCAGGATGAACTGCCCCTCTGTCCCATGATGTGTCCATTTATGGGATTGTCCTGGATGAACTGTCCCTCTGTCCCACGGTGTGTCCTTCAGGGAGATTATCCGGGATAAACTGTCCCTCTGTCCAATGATGTGTCCTTTTATGGGATTGTCCGGGATAAACTGTCCCTCTGTCCATGTTGTGTCCATTTTTGGGATTGTCCAGGATAAACTGTCCCTCTGTCCCATGATGTGTCCTTTTATGGGATTGTCCAGGATAAACTGTCCCTCTGTCCCATGATGTGTCCATTTATTGGATTGTCCAGGATAAACTGTCCCTCTGTCCCATGATGTGTCCTTTAGGGGGATTGTCCAGCATAAACTGTCCCTCTTTCCCATGAAGTTTCCTTTTTTGGGATTGTCCAGGATAAACTGTCCCTCTGTCCCATGATGTGTCCTTTAGGGGGATTGTCCAGGATAAACTGTCCCGCTGTCCCATGATGTGTCCTTTAGGGATTTTGTCCACGATAAACTGTCCCTCTTTCCCATCGTGTGTCCTTTATGGGGTTTGTCCAGGATAAACTGTCCCTCTGTCCCATGGTGTGTCCTTTAGGGGAATTGTCCAGGATAAACTGTCCCTCTGACCCATGATGTGTCGTTTTATGGGATTGTCCTGGATGAACTGTCCCTCTGTCCCATGGTGTGTCTATTTATGGGATTGTCCTGGATGAACTGTCCCTCTGTCCCATGGTGTGTCCTTCAGGGAGATTGACAGTGATAAACTGTCCCTCTGTCCCATGGTGTGTCCTTCAGGGAGATTGTCCGGGATAAACTGTCCCTCTGTCCCATGGTGTATCCTGTAGGGGGATAGTCCAGAATAAAGTGTCCCTCTGTCCCATGATGTGTCCTTTAGGGGATAAAGTGTCCCTCTGTCCCATGATGTGTCCATTTATGGAATTTTCCGGGATAAACTGTTTCTCTGTCCCATGGCGTGTCCTTTTATGGGATTGTCCGCGATAAACTGTCCCTCTGTCCCATGATATGTCCTTTATGGGGATTGTCCGGGATAAACTGTCCCTCTGTCCCATGATGTGACCATTTACGGGATTGTGCAGGATAAACTGTCCCTCTGTCCCATGATGTGTCCTTTTATGGGATTGTCCGGGATAAACTGTCCCTCTGTCCCATGATGTGTCCTTTTATAGGATTGTCCGGGATAAACTGTCCCAATGTCCATGATGTGTCCATTTATGGGATTGTCCAGGATAAACTGTCCCTCTGTCCCATGGTGTGTGCTTTCGGGGGATTGTCCAGGATAAACTGTCCCTCTTTCCCATGGTTTGTCCTTTAGGGGGATTGTCCACGATAAACTGTCCCTCTTTCCCATGGTGTATCCTTTATGGGGATTGTCCAGGATAAACTGTCCCTCTGTCCCATTGTGTCCTTTAGGGGAATTGTCCAGGATAAACTGTCCCTTTGACCCATGATGTGTCCTTTAGGGGGATTGTCCAGGATAAACTGTCCCTCTGCCCCATGATATTTCCTTTATGGGGATAGTCCGGGATAATCTGTCCCTCTGTCCAATGATGTGTCCTTTAGGGGGATTGTCCGGGATAAACTGTCCCTCTGTCCCATGAAGTGTAGTTTAGGGGGATTGTCCAGGATGAACTGTCCCTCTGTCCCATGATGTGTCCATTTATGGGATTATCCAGGATAAACTGTCCCTCTGTCCCATGATGTGTCCATTAATGGGATTATCCAGGATAAACTGTCCCTCTATCCCACGCTGTGTCCTTTAGGGGTATTGTCCGGGATAAACTGTCCCTCTGTCCCATGATGTGTCCATTTATGGGATTATCCAGGATAAACTGTCCCTCTATCCCACGCTGTGTCCTTTAGGGGGATTGTCCAGGATAAACTGTCCCTCTGTCCATGATGTGTACTTTTATGGGATTGTCCAGG
This sequence comes from Carcharhinus amblyrhynchos, assembly GCF_965287045.1. NCBI lineage: Eukaryota > Metazoa > Chordata > Chondrichthyes > Carcharhiniformes > Carcharhinidae > Carcharhinus > Carcharhinus amblyrhynchos. The sequence continues at coordinate 669,215 of NC_137360.1, forward strand.
ATAAACTGTCCCTCTGTCCCATGGTGTGTCCTTTAGGGGGATTGTCCAGGATAAACTGTCCCACTGTCCATGATGTGTCCATTTATGGGATTGTCCAGGATAAACTGTCCCTCTGTCCCATGATGTGTACTTTTATGGGATTGTCCAGCTTAAACTCTCCCACTTTCCCATGATGTGTCCTTTAGGGTGACTGTCCAGGATAAACTGTCCCTCTGTCCCATGGTGTGTCCTTTAGGGGGATTGTCCAGGATAAACTTTTCCTCTGTCCCATGATGTGTCCTTTAGGGGGATTGTCCGGGATAAACTGTCCCTCTGTCCCACGTTGTGTCCTTTATGGGATTGTCCAGGATAATCTGTCCCTCTGTCCCATGGTGTGTCCTTTAGGGGGATTGTCCAGGATGAACTGTCCCTCTGTCCCATGATGTGTCCTAAAGTGGGATTGCCCGGGATAAACTGTCCCTCTGACCCATGATGTGTCCTAAAGTGGGATTGCCCGGGATAAACTGTCCCTCTGTCCCATGATGTGTCCATTTATGGGATTATCCAGGATAAACTGTCCCTCTATCCCACGCTGTGTCCTTTAGGGGGATTGTCCGAGATAAACTGTCCCTCTGTCCCATGATGTGTCCATTTATGGGATTATCCAGGATAAACTGTCCCTCTGTCCCATGATGTGTCCTTTAGGGGGATTGTCCAGGATAAACTGTCCCTCTGTCCCATGGCGTGTCCTTTTATGTGATTGTCCGGGATAAACTGTCCCTCTGTCCCATGATGTGTCCATTTATCGGATTGTCCAGGTTAAACTCTCCCACTTTCCCATGGTGTGTCCGTTAGGGTGACTGTCCAGGATAAACTGTCCCTCTGTCCCATGATGTGTCCATTTATGGGATTGTCCTGGATGAACTGTCCCTCTGTCCCAAGGTGTGTCCTTTAGGGAGATTGTCAGGGATATACTGTCCCTCTTTCCCATGGTGTGTCCTTCAGGGAGATTATCCGGGATAAAGTGTCCCTCTGTCCCATGATGTGTCCATTAATTGGATTGTCCAGGATAAACTGTCCCTCTGTTCCATGAAGTTTCCTTTTTGGGGATTGTCCAGGATAAACTGTCCCTTTGTCCCATGATGTGTCCTTTAGGGGGATTGTCCAGGATAAACTGTCCCTCTTTCCCATGAAGTTTCCTTTTTTGGGATTGTCCAGCATAAACTGTCCCTCTTTCCCATGATGTGTCCTTTAGGGGGATTGTCCAGGATAAACTGTCCCTCTGTCCCATGTTGTTTCCTTTAGGGATTTTGTCCAGGATAAACTGTCCCTCTGTCCCATGGTGTTTCCTTTAGGGGGATTGTCCACGATAAACTGTCCCTCTTTCCCATCGTGTGTCCTTTATGGGGATTGTCCAGGATAAACTGTCCCTCTGTCCCATGGTGTGTCCTTTAGGGGAATTGTCCAGGATAAACTGTCCCTCTGACCCATGATGTGTCCTTTAGGGTGACTGTCCTGGATAAACTGTCCCTCTGTCCCATGATGTGTCCATTTATGGGATTGTCCTGGATGAACTGTCCCTCTGTCCCATGGTGTGTCCTTCAGGGAGATTGTCAGTGATAAACTGTCCCTCTGTCCCATGGTGTGTCCTTCAGGGAGATTGCCCGGGATAAACTGTCCCTCTGTCCCATGGTGTATCCTTTAGGGGGATTGTCCAGGATAAAATGTCTCTCTGTCCCATGATGTGTCCTTTAGGGGGATAGTCCAGGATAAAGTGTCGCTCTGTCCCATGATGTGTCCTTTAGGGGATAAAGTGTCCCTCTGTCCCATGATGTGTCCATTTATGGGAATTTCCGGGATAAACTGTCCCTCTGTCCCATGGCGTGTCCTTTTATGGGATTGTCTGTGATAAACTGTCCCTCTGTCCCATGATATGTCCTTTATGGGTATTGTCCGGGATAAACTGTCCCTCTGTCCCATGATGTGTCCATTTATGGGATTGTCCAGGATAAACTGTCCCTCTGTCCCATGGTGTGTCCATTAGGGGGATAGTCCGGGATAAACTGTCCCTCTGTCCCATGATGTGTCCATTTATGGGATTGTCCAGGATAAACTGTCCCTCTGTCCCATGGTGTGTCCTTTAGGGGGATAGTCCGGGATAAAGTGTCCCTCTGTCCCATGATGTGTCCTTTAGGGGATAAAGTGTCCCTCTGTCCCATGATGTGTCCTTTTATGGGATTGTCCGGGATAAACTGTCCCTCTGTCCCATGGTGTGTCCATTAGGGGGATAGTCCGGGATAAACTGTCCCTCTGTCCCACGCTGTGTCCTTTAGGGGGATGGTCCGGGATAAACTGTCCCTCTCTCCCATGGTGTGTCCTTTAGGGGGATTGTCCAGGATAATTTGTCCCTCTGTCCCATGGTGTGTCCATCAGGTGGATTGTCCAGGATAAACTGTCCCTCTGTCCCATGATGTGTCCTTTAGAACGTAGAACATTACAGCACAGAACAGGCCCTTCGATTAACTCTAACGCTAACCCGATCCCGAACCTAACTCTAAGTCTAACTGTAATCCTAATCCTAACGCTAACGCTAACCCTAGCCCTATCCGTAATTCTAACCCTAACTCTACTGCTAACCCTAACCCTTACGCTCATCCTAACCCAAACACCTAACCTCTTACCTGACCTTAACACTAACCCACACCCTATCTCTAATCGTAACCCTAACCCTAACCCTAACATGACACTAACTCTCATCCTAAGACTAACCCTAACACTAACCATAAATCTAACCTTAACCCTAATCGTAACCCTAATCCTAACACGATACATAATCCAAACACCGAACCCTAACTCTAACCCAAACCGAAGAACTAGCCCTAACACTAAATCTAATGCTAAACAGAGCCCTAAACCTAACTCTAACCCGATCCCTAACCCTAACCCTAACCCGAACCCTAACATAACCCAAACTCTAATCCAAACCCTAACCCTAACACGAACCATAACTCTAACCAAAACCCTAACACTAACCCTAACACGAAGCATAATCCAAACACTTACCCTGAACTCTAACCCAAACTGAAGAACTAGCCCTAACGCTAGCCCTAACACTAAATCTAATGCAAACCCGAGCCCTAAACCTAACTCTAACCCTAACCCTAACTCGAACCCCATCCTTATCCATAACTCTAACCCGAACCCTAAACCTGATCCTAACTCTAATGCAAACCCTAACCTGAACCCTAACCCTAACTCTAACCTTAACCCTAACCCTAACCTTAACCCTAACCCTATCCCTAACCCTAACCCTATCGCAATCCCGACCCCTAACCCTATCCCTAAACCTTACACTAACTCTAACCCGAACCCTAACCTTAACTCTAACACTAACCCTAGTCCTAAACCAAACCCAAACTCTAACCCTAATCGAAACCCTAACCCAAACTCGAACCCAAACCCTAAAATGAACACTAAGACTAACCCTAAACCTAACTCTAATCCTAACCCGAACAGAAACTCTAACGCAAACCATAAACCTGACCAGAACACTAACTCGAACCCTATCCGTAACTCGAACCCTAACCCTAACCCTAATCCTAACCCTACCCCGAAACCTAATGCTGACTCTAACGGTAATCCTAACCCTAACCTAAGTCTAACCCTAACTGTAATCCTAACCCTAACCCTAACGCTAACCGTAGCCCTAAACCTAACCCTAACTCTAACCCTAATCGAAACCTGAACCCAAACTCGAACCCAAACCCTAAACCTAACACGAAGAATAACCCTAACCCTAACTCTAATCCTAACCCGAAACCTAATGCTAATTCTAACCGTAAACCTAACCCGAACTCTAAATCTAACCCTATCCGTAACACTTACCCTAACCCTAAACCTAACCCTAAGTTGAGTGCTAAGCCTAACCCGAACCCCATTGCAAACCCCTAACCTTAAACGTAACCTGAACACTAACCCTAACCCTAACTCTAACCCTAACTCTAACCCTAACATAACACTAACTCTAATCCTAACTCGAACCTGAACACTAACCATAAATCTAACCTTAACCCTAATCCTAACCCTAACTCCAACCTGAACCCTAACCCTAACCATATTCCAAACACCTAACCCGAACCCTAACCTAAGCACGATCCCGAACCCTCGCCCTAACCCTAAATCTAACGCTAAACCGAACACTAACCTAAATCTAACCTGAACTGTAATCTTAACCCGAACCCTAACTCCAACCCTAAGCCTATCCGTAACTCTAATCCTAACCCTATCCTGAACTCCAATCCTAACCCTAACTCTAACTGTAATCCTAACCTTAACACAAATCTGAACCCGAACACTAACCCTAACTCTAATCCCAACCCTAACTCTAACCCTAACACCAACCCGAAGTCTATCCCTCACCCGAACCCATCCCTATCCCTAACCCTAACCCTATCCCAAAACAAAACGCTAACTCCAACGCCAACCCTAACCTAACTCTAACCCGAAATGTAATCCAAACCCAAACACTAACTCTAACACTTATACAATCCCTAAATCTAATCCTAATTCTATCCCTCACTCTAACCCTAACCCTAACCCAAACTCTCAACCTAACTCGAACCCTAACCCTAACCCTAACCCGAACCCAAACCCTAACCCTAACCCAAACCTAAGTCGAACTGTAACCCGAACCCGAAACCTAACCCTAACTCTAACACTAACCCGATCCATAATTCTAACCCTAACCCTAAACCGAACCCTAACTCTAATGCAAACTCTAACCTAACCCTAACACTAACCCTATCCCTATCCCTAACTCTAACCCTATCCCGATCCCTAATTCACTTACGCAAGGATATTTTGGCCTTGGAGGGAGTGCAGAGGAGGTTTACTAGGCTGATACCGGAGTTGAGGGGTTGAGCTATGAGGAGAGGCTGAATAAACGAGGCTTGTACTCGTTAGAATTTAGAAGAATGAGGGGAGATCTCATTGAGACGTATAAGATGATGAATCTCGGTGAGTCTCAGAGCCTCTGTGTCTCTGCGTCTCGGAGTCTCTGGGTCTCTGAGTCTCTGTGTCTCTGCATCTCTGAGCCTCTGAGTCTCTGTGTCTCTGCATCTCTGAGTCCCTGAGTCTCTGAGCATCTGTGTCTCTTAGTCTCTGTGTCGCTCAGTCTCTGAGACACTGAGCCTCTGGGTCTCTGCGTCTCTGAGTCTCTGTGTCTCTGCGTCTCTGAGTCCCTGAGTCTCAGAGCATCTGTGTCTCTGAGTCTCTGAGTCTCTGAGACACTGAGCCTCTGGGTCTCTGCGTCTCTGAGTCTCTGTGTCTCCGGGTCGCTGAGCCTCTGAGCCTTGATGTCTCTGAGTCCCTGAGTCTCTGTGTCTCTGAGTCTCTGAGCCTCGATGTCTCTGAGTCTCTGAGCCTCGATGTCTCTGAGTCTCAAGTCTCTGAGTCTCTGTTTCTCTGAGTCTCTGAGCCTCTGTGTCTCTCCGTCTCTGTGTTTCTGAGTCTCTGTGTCTCTGGGTCTCTGAGCCTCTGTGTCTCTGCCTCTCTGTGCCTCTGAGTCTCTGTGTCGCTGAGTCTCTGAGTCTCTGGGTCACTGAGTCTCTGAGCATCTGAGCATTTGTGACACAGTGTCTGTAAGTCTCTGAGCCTCTGTGTCTCTGAGTCTCTGCGTCTCTGGTTCTTTGAGCCTCTGAGCCTCGATGTCTCTGAGTCTCTGAGCGTCTGTATCTCTGTGTCTCTGAGTCTCTGTGTCTCTGTGTCTCTGGGTCTCTTTGTCTCTGCGTCTCTGAACATCTGTGTGTCTGCGTCTCTGAGTCTCTGAGTTTCTGAGCCTCTGTGTCTCCTCGTCTCTGAGTCACAGAGTCTCAGTGTGTCTGAGTAGCTGTGCCTCTGCGTCTCTGTGTCTCTGACTCTCTGTGTCTCTGAGTCTCCGTGTCGGTGAGTCTCGGAGCCTCTGTGTCTCTGCGTCTCTGAGCCTATGAGCCTCGATATCTCTGATTCTCTGAGTCTCTGCGTCTCTGAGTCTCTGTGTCTCTGGGTCTCTGTGTCTCTGAGCCTCTGTGTCTCTGTGTCTCTGTGTCTCTGAGCCTCTGAGCCTCGATGTCTCTGATTCTCTGAGTCTCTGCGTCTCTGAGTCTCTGTGTCTCTGGGTCTCTGTGTCTCTGAGTCTCTGGGTCTCTGAGTCTCTGGGTCTCTGAGTCTCTGAAGCATCAGTGTCTCTGAGTCTCTGTGTCGCTGAGTCTCTGAGTCACTGAGCCTCTGTGTCTCTGCATCTCCCCGTCTCAGTGTCTCTGAGCCCATGTGTCTCTGAGTCTCAGTGACTCTGCATCTCTGGGTCTCTGAGTCTCTGTGTCTCTGGGTCTCTGTGTCTCTGAGTCTCTGGGTCTCTGTGTCTCTACGTCTCTGAGCCTCTGTGTGTCTGCGTCTCTGAGCCTCTGTGTCTCTGCGTCTCTGAGTCCCTGAGTCTCTGAGCCTCTGTGTCTCTGCATCTCTGTGTTTCTGAGTCTCTGTGTCTCTGGGTCTCTGGGTCCATGTGTCTCTGAGTCTCAGTGACTTTGAACCTTTGAGCCTCTCTGTCTCTGAGCCTCTGTGTGTCTGCATTTCTGAGTCTCTGAGCCACTGAGCATCTGTGTCTCTGCGTCTCTGAGTCTCTGAGCCTCTGAGACTCTGTGTCTGTGTGATTCAGCGTCTCAGAGCCTTTGGGTCTATTAGCCTCTGAGCCTCGATGTCTCTGAGTCTCTGTGTCTCTGCGTCTCTGTGTCGCTGCGTCTTTCGTCTCTGAGTCACTGAGCCTCTGTGTATCTGCGTCTCTAAATCTCTGAGTCTCTGGGTCTCTATGTCTCTCAGTCTCTGAGCCTCTGTGTCTCTGCATCTCTGAGCCTCTGTTTTTCTGCGTCTCTGTGTCTTTGCGTCTCTGGGTCTCTGTGTCTCTGAGCCTCTGAGTCTCTGTGTTACTCAGTCTCTGTGTCTCTGTGTCTCTGGGTCTCTGTGTCTCTGCGTCTCGGTGTCTCTGGGTCGCTGAGCCTCTGAGCCTCGATGTCTCTGAGTCTCTGAGTCTCTGTGTCTCTGAGTCTCTGAGTCTCTGAACCTCTGTGTCTCTGTGTCTCTGTGTTTCTGAGTCTCTGTGTCTCTGGGTCTCAGTGTCTCTGAGTCTCTGAACCTCTGTGTGTCTGCGTCTCTGAGCCTCTGTGTCTCTGCGTCTCTGAGTCTCTGGGTTACTGAGCCTCTGAGCCTCTCTGTCTCTGAGACTCTGTGTCTCTGGGTCTCTGTATCTCTGAGTTTCTGGGTCTCTGTGTCTCTGCGTCTCTGAACCTCTGTGTGTCTGCGTCTCTGAGCTTCTGTGTCTCTTCGTCTCCGTGTCGCTGAGTCTCTGAGCCACTGTGTCTCTGAGTCTCTGTGTCTTTGTGTCGCTGGGTCTCTGTGTCTCTGAGTGTCTGAGCCTCTGTGTCTCTGCGTCTCTGAGTCTCTGGGTCTCTGAGATTCTGAGCCTCGATGTCTCTGAGTCTCTGTGTCTCTGTGTCTCTGAGCCTCTGACTCTCTGTGTCTCTGAGTCTCTCAGCCTTTGCTTCTCTTTGTCTCTTAGCCTCTGAGTCTCTGAGCATCTGTGTCTCTGCAACTCTGAGTCTCTGGGTCTCTGAGCATCTGAGCCTCGATGTCTCTGAGTCTCTGTGTCTCTGCGTCTCTGAGTTTCTGAGTCTCTGTGTCTCTGTGTCTCTGTGTCTCTGTGTCTCTGAGTCTCTGGGTCTCTGTGCCTCTGCGTTTTTGAGCCTCTGTGTCTCTGCGTCTCTGTGTTTCTGAGTCTCTGTGTCTCTGGGTCTCTGTGTCTCTGGGTCTCTGCATCTCTGAGTCTCTGATCCACTGAGCCTCTATGTCTCTGAGTTTCTGAATCTCTGTGTCTCTGTGTCTCTTAGTGTCTGAGTCTCTGAGCCTCTGTGTCTCTATGTCTCTGAGTCTCTGAGTCTCTGAGCCTCTGTGTCTCTGTGTCTCTGTGCATCTGAGTCTCTGAGTCTGTGAGTCTCTGTGTCTCTGGGTCTCTGTGTCTCTGTGTCTCTGAGTCTCCGTGTCGGTGAGTCTCGGAGCCTCTGGGTCTCTGAGTCTCTGAGCCTCTGTGTCTCTGAGTCTCTGTGTCTCTGAGTCTCTGAGTCACTTTTCTCTAGGTCTCTGTGTCTCTGAGTCTCTGTGTCTCTGGGTCTCTGGGTCTCTGAGTCCCTGGGTCTCTGTGTCTCTGCGTCTCTGAATCTCTGTGTCTCTGCGTCTCTGAGTCTCTGTGACTCTGAGTCTCTGAGCCTCTGTGTCTCTGCGTCTCTGAGTCTCTGAATCTCTGAGCATCTGTGTCTCTGAGTCTCCGTGACGCTGAGTCTCTGAGTGTCTGAGTCTCTGTGTCTCTGCGTCTCAGAGTCTCTGGGTCTCTGAGCCTCTGAGCCTCGATGTCTCTGAGTCTGTGAGTCTCTGTGTCTCTGTGTCTCTGAGTCTCTGAGCCTCTATGTCTCTGAGGCTCTGACTCTCTGTGTCTTTGAGTCTCTCAGCCTTTGCGTCTCTTTGTCTCTTAGTCTCTGAGTCACTGAGCCGCTGTGTCTCTGCGTCTCTGAGTTTATGAGTCTCTGTGTCTCTGCCTCTCTGTGCCTCTGAGTCTCTGTGTCGCTGAGTCTCTGAGTCTCTGGGTCTCTGAGCCTCTGAGCGTCTATTTCTCTGAGTCTCTGAGTCTCTGTGTCTCTGTGTCTCTGGGTCTCCGTGTCTCTGTGTCTCTGAGCATCTGTGTCTCAGTGTCGGTAAGTCTCTGAGTCCCTGTGTCTCTAGGTCTCTGTGACTCGGAGCCTCTGTGTCTCTGCGTCTCTGATTCTCTGAGTCTCTGTGTCAATGGGTCGATGTGTCTGTGAGTCTCTGCGTCTCTGGTTCTCTGAGTCTGAGTCTCTGTGTCTCTGCGTCTCTTTGAATCTTAGTGTCTGAGTCTCTGAGCCTCTGTGTCTCTGTGTCCCTGAGTATCTGAGCCTCTGTGTCTCTGCGTCTCTGAGTCTCTGATTCTCTGAGCATCTGTGTCTCCGCGTCTCTGAGTCTCTGGGTCACTGAGCCTATGAGCCTCGATGTCTCTGATTCTCTGAGTCTCTGCGTCTCTGAGTCTCTGAGTCTCTGAGCATCTGTGTCTCTGCGTCTCTGGGTCTTTGAGCCTCTGAGCCTCGATGTCTCTGAGTCTCTGTGTTTCTGAGTCTCTGTGTCTCTGTGTCTCTGGGTCTCTGTGACTCTGTGTCTCTGTGCCTCTGCGTCTCTGTGTCTCTGAGTCTCTGTGTCTCTGAGTCTCCGTGTCGGTGAGTCTCGGAGCCTCTGTGTCTCTGCGTCTCTGAGCCTATGAGCCTCGATATCTCTGATTCTCTGAGTCTCTGCGTCTCTGAGTCTCTGTGTCTCTGAGCCTCTGTGTCTCTGTGTCTCTGTGTCTCTGAGCCTCTGAGCCTCGATGTCTCTGATTCTCTGAGTCTCTGCGTCTCTGAGTCTCTGTGTCTCTGGGTCTCTGTGTCTCCGTCTCTGAGTCTCTGAGCTCCGTGTCTCTGAGTCTCTGAGCATCTGTGTCTCTGAGTCTCCGTGTCTCTGTGTTTCTGAGTCTCTGTGTCTCTGGGTCTCTGTGTCTCTGAGTCTCCGTGTCGGTGAGTCTCGGAGCCTCTGTGTCTCTGCGTCTCTGAGTCTCTGGCTCTCTGAGCCTCTGAGCCTCGATGTCTCTGATTCTCTGAGTCTCTGCGTCTCTGAGTCTCTGTGCCTCTGGGTCTCTGTGTCTCTGAGCCTCTGTGTCTCTGTGTCTCCTTGTCTCTGAGTCTCTGAGCATCTGTGTCTCTGAGCCTCCGTGTCGCTGAGTCTCTGAGTCACTGAGCCTCTGTGTCTCTGCATCTCCCCGTCTCTGTGCCTCTGAGCCCATGTGTCTCTGAGTCTCAGTGACTCTGAGTCTCTGAGCCTCTCTGTCTCTGAGCCTCTGCGTCTCTGCATCTCTGAGTCTCTGAGTCTCTGTGTCTCTGAGTCTCTGGGTCTCTGTGTCTCTACGTCTCTGAGCCTCTGTGTGTCTGCGTCTCTGAGCCTCTGTGTCTCTGCGTCTCTGAGTCTCTGGGTCTCTGAGCCTCTGAGCCTCGATGTCTCTGATTCTCCGTGTCACTGAGTCTCTGGGTCTCTGAGTCTCTGAGCCTCTGTGTCTTGCGTCTCTGAGTCTCTGGGTCTCTGAGCATCTGAGCCTCGATGTCTCTGAGTCTCTGTGTCTCTGAGTCTCTGAGTCTCTGTGTTTCTGAGTCTCTGAGCGTCTGTGTCTCTGCGTCTCTGTGTTTCTGAGTCTCTGTGTCTCTGGGTCGCAGTGTCTCTGGGTCTCTGTGTCTCTGGGTCTCTGTGTCTCTGAGTCTCTGGGTCTCTGTGTCTCTGCATCTCTGAACCTTTGTGTGTCAACGTCTCTGAGTCCCTGAGTCTCTGAGCCTCTGTCTCTCTGTGTCTCTGAGTCTCTGAGTCTCTATGCCTCTGAGACTCCGTGTCTCTGCATCTCTGAGCCTCTGAGTCTCTGCGTCTCTGTGTGTCTGAGTCTCTGCGTCTCTGAGTCTCTGAGTCTCTGTGTCTCTGGGTCTCTGTGTCTCTGAGTCTCTGAGCCTCTGTGTCTCTGCATCTCTGAGCCTCAGTGTCTCTGCGTCTCTGAGTCTCTGACTCTCTGAGCATCTGTGTCTCTGCGTCTTTGTGTTTCTGAGTCTCTGTGTTTTTGGGTCGCAGTGTCTCTGCGTCTCTGAACCTTTGTGTGTCAACGTCTCTGAGTCCCTGAGTCTCTGAGCCTCTGTCTCTCTGTGTCTCTGAGTCTCTGAGTCTCTATGCCTCTGAGCCTCTGCATCTCAGAGTCTCTGAGCATCTGAGCCTCGATGTCTCTGAGTGTCTCAGTCTCTGTGTCTCTGAGTCTCTGAGCGTCTGTGTCTCTGCGTCTCTGTGTCTCTGTGTCTCTGAGTCTCTGTGTCTCTGAGTCTCAGTGTGTCTGAGTCTCTATGCCTCTGACCCTCTGTGTCTCTGCATCTCAGAGTCTCTGAGCATCTGTGTCTCTGCGTCTCTGAGTCTCTCAGTATCTGTGTCTCTGGGTCTCTGTGTCTCTAAGTCTCTGAGCCTCTGTGTGTCTGCGTCTCTGATCCTCTGTGTCTCTACGTCTCTGAGTCCCTCCGTCTCTGAGCCTCTGTGTCTCTGCGTCTCTGTGTTTCTGAGTCTCTGTGTCTCTGAGACTCGGAGCCACTGTGTCTCTGCATCTCTGAGTCTCTTCGTCTCTGATCCACTGAACCTCTATGTCTCTGAGTTTCTGAGTCTCTGTGTCTCTGTGTCTCTTAGTGTCTGAGTCTCTGAGCCTCTGTGTCTCTGCGTCTCGGAGTCTATGAGTCTCTGTGTCTCTGGGGCTCTGTGCCTCTGAGTCCCTGAGCATCTGTGTCTCTGAGTCTCCGTGTCGCTGAGTCTCTGGGTCTCTGAGCATCTGTGTCTCTGCGTCTCTAGGTCTTTGAGCCTCTGAGCCTCGATATCTCTGAGTCTCTGCGTCTCTGAGTCTCTGAGTCTCTGAGCCTCTGTGTCTCTGCGTCTCTGTGTTGCTGAGTCTCTGTGTCTCTGTGTCTCTGGGTCTCTGAGTCTCTGAGTCTCTGCGTCTCTGCGTCTCTGGGTCTCTGAGCCTCTGAGCCTCGATGTCTCTGATTCTCTTAGTCTCTGTGTCTCTGTGTCTCTGAGTCTCTGGGTCTCTGAGCCTCTGTGTCCCTGGGTTTCTCTGTCTCTGTGTCTCCTGGTCTCTGTGTCTCTGAGTCTCTGAGCCTCTTTGTCTCTGCGTCTCTGAGTTTCTGGGTCTCTGGGCCCCTGAGCCTTCATGTCTCTGAGTCTCTGAGCATCTGTGTCTCTGCGTCTCTGAACCTCTGTGTCTCTGCGTCTCTTAGCCTCCGTGTCTCTGCGTCTCTGAGTCTCTGAGTGTTTGTCTCTCTGAGTCTCTGAGCCTCTGTGTCTCTGAGTTTATGAATCTCTGTGTCTCTGGGTCTCTGTGTGTCTGAGTCTCTGTGTCTCTGAGTCTCTGCGTCTCTGTGTGTCTGCATCTCTGAGCCTCTGTCTCGATGCGTCTTGCGTCTCTGAGTCACTGAGCCTCTGTGTCTCTGAGTTTATGAATCTCTGTGTCTCTGGGTCTCTGTGTGTCTGAGTCTCTGTGTCTCTGAGTCTCTGCGTCTCTGTGTGTCTGCATCTCTGAGCCTCTGTCTCGATGCGTCTTGCGTCTCTGAGTCACTGAGCCTCTGTGTATCTGCGTCTCTAAATCTCTGAGTCACTGGGTCTCTTTGTCTCTGAGTCTCTGAGCCTATGTGTCTCTGCGTCTCTGAGTCTCTGAGCATCTGTGTCTCTGAGTCTCTGTGTCTCTGAGTCTCCGTGTCACTGAGTCTCTGGGTCTCTGAGTCTCTGAGCCTCTGTGTCTTGCGTCTCTGAGTCTCTGGGTCTCTGAGCATCTGAGCCTCGATGTCTCTGAGTCTCTGTGTCTCTGAGTCTCTGAGCCTCTGTGTCTCTGAGTCTCTGAGCGTCTGTGTCTCTGCGTCTCTGTGTTTCTGAGTCTCTGTGTCTCTGGGTCGCAGTGTCTCTGGGTCTCTGTGTCTCTGGGTCTCTGTGTCTCTGAGTCTCTGGGTCTCTGTGTCTCTGCATCTCTGAACCTTTGTGTGTCAACGTCTCTGAGTCCCTGAGTCTCTGAGCCTCTGTCTCTCTGTGTCTCTGAGTCTCTGAGTCTCTATGCCTCTGAGCCTCTGTGTCTCTGCATCTCAGAGTCTCTGAGCATCTGAGCCTCGATGTCTCTGAGTGTCTCAGTCTCTGTGTCTCTGAGTCTCTGAGCATCTGTGTCTCTGCGTCTCTGTGTCTCTGGGTCGCAGTGTCTCTGCGTCTCGGAGTCTCTGTGTCTCTGAGTCTCAGTGTGTCTGAGTCTCTATGCCTCTGACCCTCTGTGTCTCTGCATCTCAGAGTCTCTGAGCATCTGTGTCTCTGCGTCTCTGAGTCTCTCAGTATCTGTGTCTCTGGGTCTCTGTGTCTCTAAGTCTCTGAGCCTCTGTGTGTCTGCGTCTCTGATCCTCTGTGTCTCTGCGTCTCTGAGTCCCTCCGTCTCTGAGCCTCTGTGTCTCTGTGTCTCTGTGTTACTGAGTCTCTGTGTCTCTGAGACTCGGAGCCACTGTGTCTCTGCATCTCTGAGTCTCTTCGTCTCTGATCCACTGAGCCTCTATGTCTCTGAGTTTCTGAGTCTCTGTGTCTCTGTGTCTCTTAGTGTCTGAGTCTCTGAGCCTCTGTGTCTCTGCGTCTCGGAGTCTATGAGTCTCTGTGTCTCTGGGGCTCTGTGCCTCTGAGTCCCTGAGCATCTGTGTCTCTGAGTCTCCGTGTCGCTGAGTCTCTGGGTCTCTGAGCATCTGTGTCTCTGCGTCTCTAGGTCTTTGAGCCTCTGAGCCTCGATATCTCTGAGTGTCTGTGTCTCTGGGTCTCTGAGTCTCTGAGTCTCTGCGTCTCTGAGTCTCTGGGTCTCTGAGCCTCTGAGCCTCGATGTCTCCGAGTCTCTGAGTCTCTGTGTCTCTGTGTCTCTGAGTCTCTGTGTCTCTATGTCTCTGTGTCTCTGAGTCTCTGAGTCTCTGCGTCTCTGAGTCTCTGGGTCTCTGAGCCTCTGAGCCTCGATGTCTCTGAGTCTCTGAGTCTCTGTGTCTCTGTTTCTCTGAGTCTCTGGGTCTCTGAGCCTCTGTGTCTCTGGGTTTCTGTGTTTCTGAGTCTCTGTGTCTCTGGGTTTCTCTGTCTCTGTGTCTCTTGGTCTCTGTGTCTCTGAGTCTCTGAGCCTCGGTGTCTCTGCGTCGCTGAGCCTCTGGGTCTCTGGGCCTCTGAGCCTCTATGTCTCTGAGTCTCTGAGTCTCTGTGTCTCTTTGTCTCTTAGTCTCTGAGTCTCTGAGCATCTGTGTCTCTGCGTCTCTGAACCTCTGTGTCTCTGCGTCTCTGAGCCTCCGTGTCTCTGCGTCTCTGAGTCTCTGAGTGTCTGTCTCTCTGAGTCTCTGAGCCTCTGTGTCTCTGCGTCTCTGAGTCTCTGGGTCTCTGAGCCTCTATGTCTCTGAGTCTCTGAGTCTCTGTGTCTCTGTTTCTCTGAGTCTCTGAGCCTCTGTGTCTCTGTGTCTCTGAGTCTCTGGGTCTCTGAGCCTCTGTGTCTCTGGGTTTCTCTATCTCTGTGTCTCTTGGTCTCTGTGTCTCTGAGTCTCTGAGCCTCTGTGTCTCTGCGTCTCTGAGTCTCTGGATCTCTGAGCCTCTGAGCCTCTATGTCTCTGAGTCTCTGAGTCTCTGTGTCTCTGTGTCTCTGAGTCTATGAGCCTCTGTGTCTCTGGGTCTCTGTGTCTCTGGGCTCTGCGTCTCTGAGTCTCTGAGCATCTGTGTCTCTGAGTCTCTGAGCCTCTGTGTCTCTGCGTCTCTGTGTCTCTGAGTCTCTGAGCATCTCTGTCCCTGAGTCTCCATGTCGCTGAGTCTCTGAGACACTGATACCCCATGTCTCTGCGTCTCTGAGTCTCTGTGTCTCTGAGTCTCTGAGCCTCTGTGTCTCTGCATCTCTGTCTCTCTGAGTCTCTGAGTCTCTGAGCATCTGTGTCCCTGAGTCTCCGTGTCGCTGAGTCTTTGAGACACTGATACTCCATGTCTCTGCTTCTCTCAGCCTCTGTGTCTCTGCATCTCTGTGCTCCTGAGTCTCTGTGTCTCTGGGTCTCTGTGTCTCTGCATCTCTGAGCCTCTGTGTCTCTGCGTCTCTGAGCCTCTGAGTCTCTGCGTCTCTGTGTGTCTGAGTCTCTGCGTCTCTGAGTCTCTGAGTCTCTGTGTCTCTGGGTCTCTGAGTCCCTGAGTCTCTGAGCCTCTGTCTCTCTGTGTCTCTGAGTCTCTGAGTCTCTATGCCTCTGAGCCTCTGCATCTCAGAGTCTCTGAGCATCTGAGCCTCGATGTCTCTGAGTGTCTCAGTCTCTGTGTCTCTGAGTCTCTGAGCGTCTGTGTCTCTGCGTCTCTGTGTCTCTGTGTCTCTGAGTCTCTGTGTCTCTGAGTCTCAGTGTGTCTGAGTCTCTATGCCTCTGACCCTCTGTGTCTCTGCATCTCAGAGTCTCTGAGCATCTGTGTCTCTGCGTCTCTGAGTCTCTCAGTATCTGTGTCTCTGGGTCTCTGTGTCTCTAAGTCTCTGAGCCTCTGTGTGTCTGCGTCTCTGATCCTCTGTGTCTCTACGTCTCTGAGTCCCTCCGTCTCTGAGCCTCTGTGTCTCTGCGTCTCTGTGTTTCTGAGTCTCTGTGTCTCTGAGACTCGGAGCCACTGTGTCTCTGCATCTCTGAGTCTCTTCGTCTCTGATCCACTGAGCCTCTATGTCTCTGAGTTTCTGAGTCTCTGTGTCTCTGTGTCTCTTAGTGTCTGAGTCTCTGAGCCTCTGTGTCTCTGCGTCTCGGAGTCTATGAGTCTCTGTGTCTCTGGGGCTCTGTGCCTCTGAGTCCCTGAGCATCTGTGTCTCTGAGTCTCCGTGTCGCTGAGTCTCTGGGTCTCTGAGCATCTGTGTCTCTGCGTCTCTAGGTCTTTGAGCCTCTGAGCCTCGATATCTCTGAGTCTCTGCGTCTCTGTGTCTCTGAGTCTCTGAGCCTCTGAGTCTCTGCGTCTCTGTGTCTCTGAGTCTCTGGGTCTCTGAGCCTCTGTGTCCCTGGGTTTCTCTGTCTCTGTGTCTCCTGGTCTCTGCGTCTCTGAGTTTCTGGGTCTCTGGGCCTCTGAGCCTTCATGTCTCTGAGTCTCTGAGCATCTGTGTCTCTGCGTCTCTGAACCTCTGTGTCTCTGCGTCTCTTAGCCTCCGTGTCTCTGCGTCTCTTTGTCTCTGAGTGTCTGTCTCTCTGAGTCTCTGAGCCTCTGTGTCTCTGTGTCACTGAGACTCGGAGCCACTGTGTCTCTGCATCTCTGAGTCTCTCCGTCTCTGATCCACTGAGCCTCTATGTCTCTGAGTTTCTGAGTCTCTGTGTCTCTTAGTGTCTGAGTCTCTGAGCCTCTGTGTCTCTGCGTCTTGGAGTCTATGAGTCTCTGTGTCTCTGTGTCTCTGGGGCTCTGTGTCTCTGAGTCTCTGAGCATCTGTGTCCCTGAGTCTCCGTGTCGCTGAGTCTCTGAGACACTGATACTCCATGTCTCTGCTTCTCTGAGTCTCTGTGTCTCTGCATCTCTGTGTTCCTGAGTCTCTGTGTCTCTGTGTCTCTGGGTCTCTGTGTCTCTGCGTCTCTGAGCCTCTGTGTCTCTGAGTCTCTGTGTGTCTGAGTCTCTGAGTCTCTGAGCCTCTGTGTCTCTGAGTTTATGAATCTCTGTGTCTCTGGGTCTCTGTGTGTCTGAGTCTCTGTGTCTCTGAGTCTCTGCGTCTCTGTGTGTCTGCATCTCTGAGCCTCTGTCTCGATGCGTCTTGCGTCTCTGAGTCACTGAGCCTCTGTGTATCTGCGTCTCTAAATCTCTGAGTCACTGGGTCTCTTTGTCTCTGAGTCTCTGAGCCTCTGTGTCTCTGCGTCTCTGAGTCTCTGAGTCTCTGAGCATCTGTGCCTCTGAGCCTCTGTGTCTCTGTGTCTCTGTGTCTCTGGGTCTCTGAGTCTCTGAGTCTCTGCGTCTCTGAGTCTCTGGGTCTCTGAGCCTCTGAGCCTCGATGTCTCTGATTCTCTTAGTCTCTGTGTCTCTGTGTCTCTGAGTCTCTGGGTCTCTGAGCCTCTGTGTCCCTGGGTTTCTCTGTCTCTGTGTCTCCTGGTCTCTGTGTCTCTGAGTCTCTGAGCCTCTTTGTCTCTGCGTCTCTGATTTTCTGGGTCTCTGGGCCTCTGAGCCTTCATGTCTCTGAGTCTCTGAGCATCTGTGTCTCTGCGTCTCTGAACCTCTGTGTCTCTGCGTCTCTTAGCCTCCGTGTCTCTGCGTCTCTTTGTCTCTGAGTGTCTGTCTCTCTGAGTCTCTGAGCCTCTGTGTCTCTGTGTCTCTGAGACTCGGAGCCACTGTGTCTCTGCATCTCTGAGTCTCTCCGTCTCTGATCCACTGAGCCTCTATGTCTCTGAGTTTCTGAGTCTCTGTGTCTCTTAGTGTCTGAGTCTCTGAGCCTCTGTGTCTCTGCGTCTTGGAGTCTATGAGTCTCTGTGTCTCTGTGACTCTGGGGCTCTGTGTCTCTGAGTCTCTGAGCATCTGTGTCCCTGAGTCTCCGTGTCGCTGAGTCTCTGAGACACTGATACTCCATGTCTCTGCTTCTCTGAGTCTCTGTGTCTCTGCATCTCTGTGTTCCTGAGTCTCTGAGTCTCTGTGTCTCTGGGTCTCTGTGTCTCTGCATCTCTGAGCCTCTGTGTCTCTGCGTCTCTGAGTCTCTGAGTCTCTGTGTCTCTGAGTCTCTGAGCCTCTGTGTCTCTGCGTCTCTGAGTCTCTGTGTCTCTGAGTCTCTGAGTCTCTGAGCCTCTGTGTCTCTGTGTTTATGAATCTCTGTGTCTCTGGGTCTCTGTGTGTCTGAGTCTCTGTGTCTCTGAGTCTCTGCGTCTCTGTGTGTCAGCATTTCTGAGCCTCTGTCTCGATGTGTCTTGCGTCTCTGAGTCACTGAGTCTCTGTGTATCTGCGTCTCTAAATCTCTGAGTCACTGGGTCTCTTTGTCTCTGAGTCTCTGAGCCTCTGTGTCTCTGCGTCTCTGAGTCTCTGAGTCTCTGAGCATCTGTGTCTCTGAGTCTCTGTGTCTCTGAGTCTCCGTGTCACTGAGTCTCTGGGTCTCTGAGTCTCTGAGCCTCTGTGTCTCTGCGTCTCTGAGTCTCTGGGTCTCTGAGCATCTGAGCCTCGATGTCTCTGAGTCTCTGTGTCTCTGAGTCTCTGAGTATCTGTGTCTCTGAGTCTCTGAGCGTCTTTGTCTCTGCGTCTCTGTGTTTCTGAGTCTCTGTGTCACTGAGTCTCTGGGTCTCTGAGTCTCTGAGCCTCTGTGTCTCTGCGTCTCTGAGTCTCTGGGTCTCTGAGCATCTGAGCCTCGATGTCTCTGAGTCTCTGTGTCTCTGAGTCTCTGAGTCTCTGAGTCTCTGAGTCTCTGAGCATCTGTGTCTCTGAGTCTCTGAACCTCTGTGTCTCTGCGTCTCTTAGCCTCCGTGTCTCTGCGTCTCTTTGTCTCTGAGTGTCTGTCTCTCTGAGTCTCTGAGCCTCTGTGTCTCTGTGTCTCTGAGACTCGGAGCCACTGTGTCTCTGCATCTCTGAGTCTCTCCGTCTCTGATCCACTGAGCCTCTATGTCTCTGAGTTTCTGAGTCTCTGTGTCTCTTAGTGTCTGAGTCTCTGAGCCTCTGTGTCTCTGCGTCTTGGAGTCTATGAGTCTCTGTGTCTCTGTGTCTCTGGGGCTCTGTGTCTCTGAGTCTCTGAGCATCTGTGTCCCTGAGTCTCCGTGTCGCTGAGTCTCTGAGACACTGATACTCCATGTCTCTGCTTCTCTGAGTCTCTGTGTCTCTGCATCTCTGTGTTCCTGAGTCTCTGAGTCTCTGTGTCTCTGGGTCTCTGTGTCTCTGCATCTCTGAGCCTCTGTGTCTCTGCGTCTCTGAGTCTCTGAGTCTCTGTGTCTCTGAGTCTCTGAGCCTCTGTGTCTCTGCGTCTCTGAGTCTCTGTGTCTCTGAGTCTCTGAGTCTCTGAGCCTCTGTGTCTCTGTGTTTATGAATCTCTGTGTCTCTGGGTCTCTGTGTGTCTGAGTCTCTGTGTCTCTGAGTCTCTGCGTCTCTGTGTGTCAGCATTTCTGAGCCTCTGTCTCGATGTGTCTTGCGTCTCTGAGTCACTGAGTCTCTGTGTATCTGCGTCTCTAAATCTCTGAGTCACTGGGTCTCTTTGTCTCTGAGTCTCTGAGCCTCTGTGTCTCTGCGTCTCTGAGTCTCTGAGTCTCTGAGCATCTGTGTCTCTGAGTCTCTGTGTCTCTGAGTCTCCGTGTCACTGAGTCTCTGGGTCTCTGAGTCTCTGAGCCTCTGTGTCTCTGCGTCTCTGAGTCTCTGGGTCTCTGAGCATCTGAGCCTCGATGTCTCTGAGTCTCTGTGTCTCTGAGTCTCTGAGTCTCTGTGTCTCTGAGTCTCTGAGCGTCTTTGTCTCTGCGTCTCTGTGTTTCTGAGTCTCTGTGTCTCTGGGTCGCAGTGTCTCTGGGTCTCTGTGTCTCTGGGCCTCTGTGTCTCTGAGTCTCTGGGTATCTGTGTCTCTGCATCTCTGAACCTTTGTGTGTCAACGTCTCTGAGTCCCTGAGTCTCTGAGCCTCTGTCTCTCTGTGTCTCTGAGTCTCTGAGTCTCTATGCCTCTGAGCCTCTGTGTCTCTGCATCTCAGAGTCTCTGAGCATCTGAGCCTCGATGTCTCTGTGTCTCATGGTCTCTGTGTCTCTGAGTCTCTGAGCATCTGTGTCTCTGCGTCTCTGTGTCTCTGGGTCGCAGTGTCTCTGCGTCTCGGAGTCTCTGTGTCTCTGAGTCTCAGTGTGTCTGAGTCTCTATGCCTCTGACCCTCTGTGTCTCTGCATCTCAGAGTCTCTGAGCATCTGTGTCTCTGCGTCTCTGATTCTCTCAGTATCTGTGTCTCTGGGTCTCTGTGTCTCTAAGTCTCTGAGCCTCTGTGTGTCTGCGTCTCTGATCCTCTGTGTCTCTGCGTCTCTGAGTCCCTCCGTCTCTGAGCCTCTGTGTCTCTGTGTCTTTGTGTTTCTGAGTCTCTGTGTCTCTGAGACTCGGAGCCACTGTGTCTCTGCATCTCTGAGTCTCTTCGTCTCTGATCCACTGAGCCTCTATGTCTCTGAGTTTCTGAGTCTCTGTGTCTCTGTGTCTCTTAGTGTCTGAGTCTCTGAGCCTCTGTGTCTCTGCCTCTCGGAGGCTATGAGTCTCTGTGTCTCTGTGTCTCTGGGTCTCTGCGTCTCTGAGTCTCTGAGTCTCTGAGTTTCTGAGCCTCTGTGTCTCCTCGTCTCTGAGTCACTGAGTCTCAGTGTGTCTGAGTCTCTATGTCTCTGAGTCTCTGAGTCTCTGTGTCTCTGAGTCTCTGACCCTCTGTGTCTCTGTGTCTCTGCGTCTCCGTGTCGCTGAGTCTCTGAGTCTCTGAGCCACTGTGACTCTGAGCCTCTGTGTCTCTGAGTCTCTGAGCCTCTGTGTCTCTGAGTCTCTGAGCCTCTGTGTCTCTGCGTCTCTGTGTTTCTGAGTCTCTGTGTCTCTGGGTCTCTGTGTCTCTGAGTGTCTGAGCCTCTGTGTCTCTGCGTCTCTGTGTTTCTGAGTCTCTGTGTCTCTGGGTCTCTGTGTCTCTGAGTTTCTGAGCCTCTGTGTCTCTGCGTCTCTGAGTCTCTGGGTCTCTGAGACTCTGAGCCTCGATGTCTCTGAGTCTCTGTGTCTCTGAGTCTCTGTGTCTCTGTGTCTCTGGGTCTCTGTGACTCTGAGTGTCTGAGCCTCTGTGTCTCTGCGTCTCTGAGTCTCTGGGTCTCTGAGACTCTGAGCCTCGATGTCTCTGGGTCTCTGTGTCTCTGTGTCTCTGAGTCTCTGAGTCTCTGAGCCTCTATGTCTCTGAGTCTCTGTGTCTCTGAGTCTCTGAGCCTCTATTTCTCTGCGTCTCTGAGTCTCTGAGTATCTGTGTCTCTGAGTCTCTGAGTCTATGATTCTCTATGTCTCTGGGTCTCTGTGTCTCTGTGCATCTGAGTCTATGTGTCTCTGGGTCTCTGGGTCTCTGTGTCTCTGTGACTCTGAGTCTCCGTGTCGGTGAGCCTCGGAGCCTCTGTGTCTCTGTGTCTCTGAGTCTCTGTGTCTCTGAGTCTCTGAGTCACTTTTCTCTAGGTCTCTGTGTCTCTGAGTCTCTGTGTCTCTGCGTCACTGTGTCTCTGAGTCTCTGAGTCTCTGCGTCTCTGAGCCACTCGGTCTCTGAACCTCTGAGCCTCGATGTTTCTGAGTCTCTGAGTCTCTGAGCCTCTGTGTCTGCGTCTCTGAGTCTCTGAGCATCTGTGTCTCTGAGTCTCCGTGACGCTGAGTCTCTGAGTGTCTGAGCCTGTGTGTCTCTGCGTCTCAGAGTCTCTGCGTCTCTGAGCCTCTGAGTCTCTGTGTCTCTGAGTCTCTGTGTCTCTGTGTCTCTGAGTCTCTATGTCTCTGAGTCTCTGACTCTCTGTGTCTCTGAGTCTCTCAGCCTTTGCGTCTCCGTGTCTCTTAGTCTCTGAGTCACTGAGCCGCTGTGTTTCTGTGTCTCTGAGTCTAGGAGTCTCTGTGTCTCTGGTTCTCTGTGTCTCTGGGCGCTGTGTCTCTGAGTCTCTGAGCCTCTGTGTCTCTGCATCTCTGAGCCTCTGAGCCTCTGAGCCTCGATGTCTCTGAGTCTCTGAGTCTCTGTGTCTCTGAGTCTCTGAGCCTCTGTGTCTCTCCGTCTCTGTGTTTCTGAGTCTCTGAGTCTCTGAGTCTCTGAGCCTCTGAGCCTCGATGTCTCTGAGCCTCTGAGCCTCGATGCCTCTGAGTCTCTGAGTCTCTGTGTCTCTGAGTCTCTGAGCCTCTGTGTCTCTCCGTCTCTGTGTTTCTGAGTCTCTGAGTCTCTGGGTCTCTGAGCCTCTGAGCCTCTATGTCTCTGAGTGTCTGAGTCGCTGAGTCTCTGAGCCTCTGTGTCTCTGCCTCTCTGTGTCTCTGAGTCTCTGTGTCGCTGAGTCTCTGTGTCTCAGAGTCTCTGAGCATCTGTGTCTCTGCGTTTCTGAGTCTCTGAGTCTCTGAGTGTCTGTGTCTCTGTGTCTCTATGTCTCTTAGTCTCCGAGTCTCTGTGTCTCTGGGCTCTGTGTCTCTGAGTCTCTGAGCATCTGTGTCTCTGAGTCTCCGAGTCACTGAGCCTTTGTGTCTCTGCGTCTCTGAGTCTCTGGGTCTCTGAGCCTCTGAGCCTCCGTGTCTCTCCATCTCTGTGTCCCTGAGTCTCTGTGTCTCTGTGTCTCTGCGTCTCTGAGTCTCTTAGTCTCTGAGCATTTGTGTCTCTGCGTCTCTGAGTCTTTATGTCTCTGTTTCTCTGAGTCTCTGAGCCTCCGTGTCTCTCCATCACCGTCTTCCTGAGACTCTGTGTCTCTGTATCTCTGAGTCTCTGAGTCTCTGGGTCTCTGTCTCTGTGTCTCAGCATCTCTGAGCCTTTGTGTCTCTGCGTCTCTGTGTCTCTGGGTAGCTGAGCCTCTGAGCCTCGATGTCTCTGAGTCTCAGGGTCTCTGAGTCTCTGAGCCTCTGTGTCTCTGCGTCTCTGTGTCTCTGAGTCTCTGAGCATCTGTGTCCCTGAGTCTCCGTGTCGCTGAGTCTCTGAGACACTGATACTCAAATGTCTCTGCTTATCTGAGTCTCTGTGTCTCTGCATCTCTGTGTTCCTGAGTCTCTGTGTCTCTGTGTCTCTGGGTCTCTGTGCCTCTGCATCTCTGAGCCTCTGTGTCTCTGCGTCTCTGAGTCTCTGTGTCTCTGAGTCTCTGAGCCTCTGTGTCTCTGCGTCTCTG
Source organism: Carcharhinus amblyrhynchos (assembly GCF_965287045.1). Lineage (NCBI taxonomy): Eukaryota > Metazoa > Chordata > Chondrichthyes > Carcharhiniformes > Carcharhinidae > Carcharhinus > Carcharhinus amblyrhynchos. The sequence continues at coordinate 691,616 of NC_137360.1, forward strand.
AGTCTCTGTGTGTCTGAGTCTCTGAGTCTCTGAGCCTCTGTGTCTCTGAGTTTATGAATCTCTGTGTCTCTGGGTCTCTGTGTGTCTGAGTCTCTGTGTCTCTGAGTCTCTGCGTCTCTGTGTGTCTGCATCTCTGAGCCTCTGTCTCGATGCGTCTTGCGTCTCTGAGTCACTGAGCTTCTGTGTATCTGCGTCTCTAAATCTCTGAGTCACTGGGTCTCTTTGTCTCTGAGTCTCTGAGCCTCTGTGTCTCTGCGTCTCTGAGTCTCTGAGTCTCTGAGCATCTGTGTCTTTGAGCCTCTGTGTCTCTGAGTCTCTGTGTCTCTGAGTCTCCATGTCACTGAGTCTCTGGGTCTCTGAGTCTCTGAGCCTCGATGTCTCTGAGTCTCTGTGTCTCTGCGTCTCTGTGTTTCTGAGTCTCTGTGTCTCTGAGACTCGGAGCCACTGTGTCTCTGCATCTCTGAGACTCTTCGTCTCTGATCCACTGAGCCTCTATGTCCCTGAGTTTCTGAGTCTCTGTGTCTCTGTGTCTCTTAGTGTCTGAGTCTCTGAGCCTCTGTGTCACTGCGTCTCGGAGTCTATGAGTCTCTGTGTCTCTGTGTCTCTGGGGCTCTGTGTCTCTGAGTCCCTGAGCATCTGTGTCTCTGAGTCTCCGTGTCGGTGAGTCTCTGGGTCTCTGAGCCTCTGTGTCTCTGCGTCTCTGTGTTTCTGAGTCTCTGTGTCTCTGAGACTCGGAGCCACTGTGTCTCTGCATCTCTGAGACTCTTCGTCTCTGATCCACTGAGCCTCTATGTCCCTGAGTTTCTGAGTCTCTGTGTCTCTGTGTCTCTTAGTGTCTGAGTCTCTGAGCCTCTGTGTCACTGCGTCTCGGAGTCTATGAGTCTCTGTGTCTCTGTGTCTCTGGGGCTCTGTGTCTCTGAGTCCCTGAGCATCTGTGTCTCTGAGTCTCCGTGTCGGTGAGTCTCTGGGTCTCTGAGCATCTGTGTCTCTGCGTCTCTAGGTCTTTGAGCCTCTGAGCCTCGATATCTCTGAGTGTCTGTGTCTCTGGGTCTCTGAGTCTCTGAGTCTCTGCGTCTCTGAGTCTCTGGGTCTCTGAGCCTCTGAGCCTCGATGTCTCCGAGTCTCTGAGTCTCTGTGTCTCTGTGTCTCTGAGTCTCTGTGTCTCTGTGTCTCTGTGTCTCTGTGTCTCTGGGTCTCTGAGCCTCTGTGTCTCTGTGTCTCTGAGTCTCTGGGTCTCTGAGCCTCTGTGTCTCTGGGTTTCTGTGTTTCTGAGTCTCTGTGTCTCTGTGTCTCTGTGTCTCTGAGCCTCTGTGTCTCTGTGTCTCTGAGTCTCTGAGCCTCTGTGTCTCTGGGTTTCTGTGTTTCTGAGTCTCTGTGTCTCTGGGTTTCTCTGTCTCTGTGTCTCTTGGTCTCTGTGTCTCTGAGTCTCTGTGCCTCTGTGTCTCTGCGTCTCTGAGTCTCTGGGTCTCTGAGCCTCTGAGCCTCTATGTCTCTGTGTCTCTGAGTCTATGAGCCTCTGTGTCTCTGGGTCTCTGTGTCTCTGGGCTCTGAGTCTCTGAGTCTCTGAGCATCTGTGTCTCTGAGCCTCTGCGCATCTGTGTCTCTGAGTCTCCATGTCACTGAGTCTCCGAGACACTGAGCCTCTGTGTCTCTGCGTCTCTGAGTCTATGAGTTTTTGTGTCTCTGGGTCTCTGTGTCTCTGGGCTCTGTGTCTCTGAGTCTCTGAGCATCTGTGTCTCTGCGTCTCTGAGTCTATGAGTCTCTGTGTCTCTGGGTCTCTGTGTCTCTGTGCTCTGTGTCTCTGAGTCTCTGAGCCTCTGTGTCTCTGTGTCTCTGAGTCTCTGAGCCTCTGTGCCTCTGCGTCTCTGCGTCTCTGGGTCTTGAGCCTCTGAGCCTCCGTGTCTCTCCATCTCTGTGTTCCTGAGTCTCTGTGTCTCTGAGTCTCTGAGCGTCTGTGTCTCTGCGTCTCTGTGTTTCTGAGTCTCTGTGTCTCTGGGTCGCAGTGTCTCTGGGTCTCTGTGTCTCTGGGTCTCTGTGTCTCTGCATCTCTGAACCTTTGTGTGTCAACGTCTCTGAGTCCCTGAGTCTCTGAGCCTCTGTGTCTCTGCGTCTCTGGGTCGCAGTGTCTCTGCGTCTCGGAGTCTCTGTGTCTCTGAGTCTCAGTGTGTCTGAGTCTCTATGCCTCTGACCCTCTGTGTCTCTGCATCTCAGAGTCTCTGAGCATCTGTGTCTCTGCTTCTCTGAGTCTCTCAGTATCTGTGTCTCTGGGTCCCTGTGTCTCTAAGTCTCTGAGCCTCTGTGTGTCTGCGTCTCTGATCCTCTGTGTCTCTGCATCTCTGAGTCCCTCCGTCTCTGAGCCTCTGGGTCTCTGGGCCTCTGGGCCTCTGAGCCTCTATGTCTCTTAGTCTCTGAGTCTCTGAGCATCTGTGTCTCTACGTCTCTGAACCTCTGTGTCTCTGCGTCTCTGAGCCTCCGTGTCTCTGCGTCTCTGAGTCTCTGAGTGTCTGTCTCTCTGAGTCTCTCAGCCTCTGTGTCTCTGCGTCTCTGAGTCTCTGTGTCTCTGAGCCTCTGAGCCTCTATGTCTCTGAGTCTCTGAGTCTCTGTGTCTCTGTGTCTCTTACCCTCTGTGTCTCTGTGTCTCTGAGTCTCTGTGTCTCTGAGCCTCTGTGTCTCTGGGTTTCTGTGTTTCTGAGTCTCTGTGTCTCTGGGTTTCTCTGTCTCAGTGTCTCTTGGTCTCGGTGTCTCTGAGCCTCTGAGCCTCTGTGTCCCTGCGTCTCTGAGTCTCTGGGTCTCTGAGCCTCTGAGCCTCTATGTCTATGAGTCTCTGAGTCTCTGTGTCTCTGAGTCTCTGAGCCTCTGAGCCTCTGTGTCTCTGTGTCTCTGAGTCTATGAGCCTCTGTGTCTCTTGTTCTCTGTGTCTCTGGGCTCTGAGTCTCTGAGTCTCTGAGCATCTGTGTCTCTGAGTCTCTGCGCATCTGTGTCTCTGAGTCTCCGTGTCGCTGAGTCTCCGAGACACTGAGCCTGTGTGTCTCTGCGTCTCTGAGTCTATGACTCTCTGTGTCTCTGGGTCTCTGTGTCTCTGGGCTCTGTGTCTCTGAGTCTCTGAGCATCTGTGTCTCAGCGTCTCTGAGTCTATGAGTCTATGTGTCTCTGGGTCTCTGTGTCTCTGGGCTCTGTGTCTCTGAGTCTCTGAGCCTCTGTGTCTCTGTGTCTCTGAGTCTCTGAGCCTCTGTGCCTCTGCGTCTCTGAGTCTCTGGGTCTTGAGCCTCTGAGCCTCCGTGTCTCTCCATCTCTGTGTTCCTGAGTCTCTGTGTCTCTGTGTCTCTGCGTCTCTGAGTCTCTGAGTCTCTGAGCATTTGTGTCTCTGCGTCTCTGAGTCTTTATGTCTCTGTTTCTCTGAGTCTCTGAGCCTCCGTGTCTCTCCATCTCTGTGTTCCTGAGACTCTGTGTCTCTGAGTCTCTGGGTCTCTGGGTCTCTGTCTCTGTGTCTCAGCATCTCTGAGCCTTTGTGTCTCTGCGTTTCTGTGTCTCTGGGTTGCTGAGCCTCTGAGCCTCGATGTCTCTGAGTCTCAGAGTCTCTGTGCCTCTGAGTCTCTGAGCATCTGTGCCTCTGAGTCTTTGTGTCGCTGAGTCTCTGAGTCACTGAGCCTCTGTGTCTCTGCGTCTCTGAGCCTCCGTGTCTCTGCGTCTCTGAGTCTCTGAGTGTCTGTGTCTCTGAGTCTCTGAGCCTCTGTGTCTCTGTGTCTCTGAGTCTCTGGGTCTCTGAGCCTCTGTGTCTCTGGGTTTCTGTGTTTCTGAGTCTCTGTGTCTCTGGGTTTCTCTGTCTCTGTGTCTCTTGGTCTCTGTGTCTCTGAGTCTCTGAGCCTCTGTGTCTCTGTGTCTCTGAGTCTCTGTGTCTCTGAGCATCTGAACCTCTATGTCTCTGAGTCTCTGAGCCTCTGTGTCTCTGTGTCTCTGAGTCTATGAGCCTCTGTGTCTCTGGGTCTCTGTGTCTCTGGGCTCTGAGTCTCTGAGTCTCTGAGCATCTGTGTCTCTGAGCCTCTGAGTCTCTGCGCATCTGTGTCTCTGAGTCTCCGTGTCGCTGAGTCTCCGAGACACTGAGCCTCTGTGTCTCTGCGTCTCTGAGTCTATGAGTCTCTGTGTCTCTGGGTCTCTGTGTCTCTGGGCTCTGTGTCTCTGAGTCTCTGAGCATCTGTGACTCTGCGTCTCTGAGTCTATGAGTCTATGTGTCTCTGGGTCTCTGTGTCTCTGGGCTCTGTTTCTCTGAGTCTCTGAGCCTCTGTGTCTCTGTGTCTCTGAGTCTCTGAGCCTCTGTGCCTCTGCGTCTCTGAGTCTCTGGGTCTTGAGCCTCTGAGCCTCCGTGTCTCTCCATCTCTGTGTTCCTGAGTCTCTGTGTCTCTGAGTCTCTGAGCGTCTGTGTCTCTGCGTCTCTGTGTTTCTGAGTCTCTGTGTCTCTGAGTCGCAGTGTCTCTGGGTCTCTGTGTCTCTGGGTCTCTGTGTCTCTGAGTCTCTGGGTCTATGTGTCTCTGCTTCTCTGAACCTTTGTGTGTCAACGTCTCTGAGTCCCTGAGTCTCTGAGCCTCTGTGTCTCTGTGTCTCTGACTCTCTGAGTCTCTATGCCTCTGAGACTCTGTGTCTCTGCATCTCAGAGTCTCTGATCATCTGAGCCTCGATGTCTCTGTGTCTCATGGTCTCTGTGTCTCTGAGTCTCTGAGCATCTGTGTCTCTGCGTCTCTGTGTCTCTGGGTCGCAGTGTCTCTGCGTCTCGGAGTCTCTGTGTCTCTGAGTCTCAGTGTGTCTGAGTCTCTATGCCTCTGACCCTCTGTGTCTCTGCATCTCAGAGTCTCTGAGCATCTGTGTCTCTGCGTCTCTGAGTCTCTCAGTATCTGTGTCTCTGGGTCTCTGTGTCTCTAAGTCTCTGAGCCTCTGTGTGTCTGCGTCTCTGATCCTCTGTGTCTCTGCATCTCTGAGTCCCTCCGTCTCTGAGCCTCTGTGTCTCTGCGTCTCTGTGTTTCTGAGTCTCAGTGTCTCTGAGACTCGGAGCCACTGTGTCTCTGCATCTCTGAGTCTCTTCGTCTCTGATCCACTGAGCCTCTATGTCCCTGAGTTTCTGAGTCTCTGTGTCTCTGTGTCTCTTAGTGTCTGAGTCTCTGAGCCTCTGTGTCTCTGCGTCTCGGAGTCTATGAGTCTCTGTGTCTCTGTGTCTCTGGGGCTCTGTGTCTCTGAGTCCCTGAGCATCTGTGTCTCTGAGTCTCCGTGTCGCTGAGTCTCTGGGTCTCTGAGCATCTGTGTCTCTGCGACTCTAGGTCTTTGAGCCTCTGAGCCTCGATATCTCTGAGTCTCTGTGTCTCTGGGTCTCTGAGTCTCTGAGTCTCTGCGTCTCTGAGTCTCTGGGTCTCTGAGCCTCTGAGCCTCGATGTCTCCGAGTCTCTGAGTCTCTGTGTCTCTGTGTCTCTGAGTCTCTGTGTCTCTGTGTCTCTGTGTCTCTGGGTCTCTGAGCCTCTGTGTCTCTGTGTCTCTGAGTCTATGGGTCTCTGAGCCTCTGTGTCCCTGGGTTTCTGTGTTTCTGAGTCTCTGTGTCTCTGTGTCTCTGAGTCTCTGTGTCTCTGTGTCTCTGTGTCTCTGTGTCTCTGAGCCTCTGTGTCTCTGTGTCTCTGAGTCTCTGGGTCTCTGAGCCTCTGTGTCTCTGGGTTTCTGTGTTTCTGAGTCTCTGTGTCTCTGGGTTTCTCTGTCTCTGTGTCTCTTGGTCTCTGTGTCTCTGAGTCACTGTGCCTCTGTGTCTCTGCGTCTCTGAGTCTCTGGGTCTCTGAGCCTCTGAGCCTCTGAGCCTCTATGTCTCTGTGTCTCTGAGTCTATGGGTCTCTGAGCCTCTGTGCCCCTGGGTTTCTGTGTTTCTGAGTCTCTGTGTCTCTGTGTCTCTGAGTCTCTGTGTCTCTGTGTCTCTGTGTCTCTGTGTCTCTGAGCCTCTGTGTCTCTGTGTCTCTGAGTCTCTGGGTCTCTGAGCCTCTGTGTCTCTGGGTTTCTGTGTTTCTGAGTCTCTGTGTCTCTGGGTTTCTCTGTCTCTGTGTCTCTTGGTCTCTGTGTCTCTGAGTCTCTGTGCCTCTGTGTCTCTGCGTCTCTGAGTCTCTGGGTCTCTGTGTCTCTGGGCTCTGAGTCTCTGAGTCTCTGAGCAGCTGTGTCTCTGAGTATCTGCGCATCTGTGTCTCTGAGTCTCCATGTCGCTGAGTCTCCGAGACACTGAGCCTCTGTGTCTCTGTGTCTCTGAGTCTATGAGTTTCTGTGTCTCTGGGTCTCTGGGTCTCTGGGCTCTGTGTCTCTGAGTCTCTGAGCATCTGTGTCGCTGCGTCTCTGAGTCTATGAGTCTATGTGTCTCTGGGTCTCTGTGTCTCTGAGTCTCTGAGCCTCTGTGCCTCTGCGTCTCTGAGTCTCTGGGTCTTGAGCTCTGAGCCTCCGTGTCTCTCCATCTCTGTGTTCCTGAGTCTCTGTGTCTCTGAGTCTCTGAGCGTCTGTGTCTCTGCGTCTCTGTGTTTCTGAGTCTCTGTGTCTCTGGGTCGCAGTGTCTCTGGGTCTCTGTGTCTCTGGGTCTCTGTGTCTCTGAGTCTCTGGGTCTCTGTGTCTCTGCATCTCTGAACCTTTGTGTGTCAACGTCTCTGAGTCCCTGAGTCTCTGAGCCTCTGTCTCTCTGTGTCTCTGAGTCTCTGAGTCTCTATGCCTCTGAGCCTCTGTGTCTCTGCATCTCAGAATCTCTGAGCATCTGAGCCTCGATGTCTCTGAGTGTCTCAGTCTCTGTGTCTCTGAGTCTCTGAGCATCTGTGTCTCTGCGTCTCTGTGTCTCTGGGTCGCAGTGTCTCTGCGTCTCGGAGTCTCTGTGTCTCTGAGTCTCAGTGTGTCTGAGTCTCTATGCCTCTGACCCTCTGTGTCTCTGCATCTCAGAGTCTCTGAGCATCTGTGTCACTGAGTCTCTGAGTCTCTCAGTATCTGTGTCTCTGGGTCTCTGTGTCTCTAAGTCTCTGAGCCTCTGTGTGTCTGCGTCTCTGATCCTCTGTGTCTCTGCATCTCTGAGTCCCTCCGTCTCTGAGCCTCTGTGTCTCTGCGTCTCTGTGTTTCTGAGTCTCTGTGTCTCTGAGACTCGGAGCCACTGTGTCTCTGCATCTCTGAGTCTCTTCGTCTCTGATCCACTGAGCCTCTATGTCTCTGAGTTTCTGAGTCTCTGTGTCTCTGTGTCTCTTAGTGTCTGAGTCTCTGAGCCTCTGTGTCTCTGCGTCTCGGAGTCTATGAGTCTCTGTGTCTCTGTGTCTCTGGGGCTCTGTGTCTCTGAGTCCCTGAGCATCTGTGTCTCTGAGTCTCCGTGTCGCTGAGTCTCTGTGTCTCTGCGTCTCTAGGTCTTTGAGCCTCTGAGCCTCGATATCTCTGAGTCTCTGTGTCTCTGGGTCTCTGAGTCTCTGCGTCTCTGAGTCTCTGGGTCTCTGAGCCTCTGAGCCTCGATGTCTCCGAGTCTCTGAGTCTCTGTGTCTCTGTGTCTCTGAGTCTCTGTGTCTCTGTGTCTCTGAGTCTCTGAGACTCTGTGTCTCTGTGTCTCTGAGTCTCTGGGTCTCTGAGCCTCTGTGTCTCTGGGTTTCTGTGTTTCTGAGTCTCTGTGTCTCTGGGTTTCTCTGTCTCTGTGTCTCTTGGTCTCTGTGTCTCTGAGTCTCTGAGCCTCTGTGTCTCTGTGTCTCTGAGTCTCTGTGTCACAGAGCCTCTGAGCCTCTATGTCTCTGAGTCTCTGAGCCTCTGTGTCTCTGTGTCTCTGAGTCTATGAGCCTCTGTGTCTCTGGGTCTCTGTGTCTCTGGGCTCTGAGTCTCTGAGTCTCTGCGCATCTGTGTCTCTGAGTCTCCGTGTCGCTGAGTCTCCGAGACACTGAGCCTCTGTGTCTCTGCGTCTCTGAGTCTATGAGTCTCTGTGTCTCTGGGTCTCTGTCTCTCTGGGCTCTGTGTCTCTGAGTCTCTGAGCATCTGTGTCTCTGCGTCTCTGAGTCTATGAGTCTATGTGTCTCTGGGTCTCTGTGTCTCTGGGCTCTGTGTCTCTGAGTCTCTGAGCCTCTGTGTCTCTGAGTCTCTGGGTATCTGAGCCTCTGTGTCTCTGGGCTCTGTGTCTCTGAGTCTCTGAGCCTCTGTGTCTCTGAGTCTCTGGTTCTCTGAGTCTCTGTGTCTCTGGGTTTCTCTGTCTCTGTGTCTCTTGGTCTCTGTGTCTCTGAGCCTCTGTGTCTCCGCGTCGCTGAGTCTCTGGGTCTCTGGGCCTCTGGGCCTCTGAGCCTCTATGTCTCTGAGTCTCTGAGTCTCTGTGTCTCTGCGTCTCTTAGACTCTGAGTCTCTGAGCATCTGTGTCTCTGCGTCTCTGAACCTCTGTGTCTCTGCGTCTCTGAGTCTCTGGGTCTCTGAGCCTCTGAGCCTCTATGTCTCTGAGTCTCTGAGTCTCTGTGTCTCTGTGTCTCTGAGTCTCTGACCCTCTGTGTCTCTGTGTCTCTGAGTCTCTGAGTCTCTGAGCATCTGTGTCTCTGAGTCTCTGAGTCTCTGCGCATCTGTGTCTCTGAGTCTCCGTGTCGCTGAGTCTCCGAGACACTGAGCCTGTGTGTCTCTGCGTCTCTGAGTCTATGAGTCTCTGTGTCTCTGGGTCTCTGTGTCTCTGGGCTCTGTGTCTCTGAGTCTCTGAGCATCTGTGTCTCTGCGTCTCTGAGTCTATGAGTCTATGTGTCTCTGGGTCTCTGTGTCTCTGGGCTCTGTGTCTCTGAGTCTCTGAGCCTCTGTGTCTCTGTGTCTCTGAGTCTCTGAGCCTCTGTGCCTCTGCGTCTCTGAGTCTCTGGGTCTTGAGCCTCTGAGCCTCCGTGTCTCTCCATCTCTGTGTTCCTGAGTCTCTGTGTCTCTGTGTCTCTGCGTCTCTGAGTCTCTGAGTCTCTGAGCATTTGTGTCTCTGCGTCTCTGAGTCTTTATGTCTCTGTTTCTCTGAGTCTCTGAGCCTCCGTGTCTCTCCATCTCTGTATTCCTGAGACTCTGTGTCTCTGAGTCTCTGGGTCTCTGGGTCTCTGTCTCTGTGTCTCAGCATCTCTGAGCCTTTGTGTCTCTGTATCTCTGAGTCTCTGTGTCTCTGTGTCTCTGAGTCTCTGAGCCTCTGGGTCTCTGAGCCTCTGTGTCTCTGGGTTTCTGTCTTTCTGAGTCTCTGTGTCTCTGGGTTTCTCTGTCTCTGTGTCTCTTGGTCTCTGTGTCTCTGAGTCTCTGAGCCTCTGTGTCTCTATGTCTCTGAGTCTCTGGGTCTCTGAGCCGCTGGGCCTCTATGTCTCTGAGTCTCTGAGCCTCTGTGTCTCTGTGTCTCTGAGTCTATGAGCCTCTGTGTCTCTGGGTCTCTGTGTCTCTGGGCTCTGAGTCTCTGAGTCTCTGAGCATCTGTGTCTCTGAGTCTCTGAGTCTCTGCGCATCTGTGTCTCTGAGTCTCCGTGTCGCTGAGTCTCCGAGACACTGAGCCTCTGTGTCTCTGCGTCTCTGAGTCTATGAGTCTCTGTGTCTCTGGGTCTCTGTGTCTCTGGGCTCTGTGTCTCTGAGTCTTTGAGCATCTGTGTCTCTGCGTCTCTGAGTCTATGAGTCTATGTGTCTCTGGGTCTCTGTGTCTCTGGGCTCTGTGTCTCTGAGTCTCTGAGCCTCTGTGTCTCTGAGTCTCTGGGTCTCTGAGCCTCTGTGTCTCTGGGTTTCTGTGTTTCTGAGTCTCTGTGTCTCTGGGATCCTCTGTCTCTGTGTCTCTTGGTCTCTGTGTCTCTGAGCCTCTGTGTCTCTGCGTCGCTGAGTCTCTGGGTCTCTGGGCCTCTGAGCCTCTGAGCCTCTATGTCTCTGAGTCTCTGAGTCTCTGTGTCTCTTTGTCTCTTAGTCTCTGAGTCTCTGAGCATCTGTGTCTCTGCGTCTCTGAACCTCTGTGTCTCTGCGTCTCTGAGCCTCCGTGTCTCTGCGTCTCTGAGTCTCTGAGTGTCTGTCTCTCTGAGTCTCTCAGCCTCTGTGTCTCTGCGTCTCTGAGTCTCTGGGTCTCTGAGCCTCTGAGCCTCTATGTCTCTGAGTCTCTTTGTCTCTGTGTCTCTGAGTCTCTGACCCTCTGTGTCTCTGTGACTCTGAGTCTCTGTGTCTCTGAGCCTCTGTGTCTCTGGGTTTCTGTGTTTCTGAGTCTCTGTGTCTCTGGGTTTCTCTGTCTCTGTGTCTCTTGGTCTCTGTGTCTCTGAGTCTCTGAGCCTCTGTGTCTCTGCGTCTCTGAGTCTCTGGGTCTCTGAGCCTCTGAGCCTCTATGTCTCTGAGTCTCTGTGTCTCTTAGTCTCTGAGTCTCTGAGCCTCTGAGCCTCTGTGTCTCTGTGTCTCTGAGTCTATGAGCCTCTGTGTCTCTGGGTCTCTGTTTCTCTGGGCTCTGAGTCTCTGAGTCTCTGAGCATCTGTGTCTCTGAGTCTCTGAGTCTCTGCGCATCTGTGTCTCTGAGTCTCCGTGTCGCTGAGTCTCCGAGACACTGAGCCTGTGTGTCTCTGCGTCTCTGAGTCTATGAGTCTCTGTGTCTCTGGGTCTCTGTGTCTCTGGGCTCTGTGTCTCTGAGTCTCTGAGCATCTGTGTCTCTGCGTCTCTGAGTCTATGAGTCTATGTGTCTCTGGGTCTCTGTGTCTCTGGGCTCTGTGTCTCTGAGTCTCAGAGCCTCTGTGTCTCTGTGTCTCTGAGTCTCTGAGCCTCTGCGTCTCTGAGTCTCTGGGTCTTGAGCCTCTGAGCCTCCGTGTCTCTCCATCTCTGTGTTCCTGAGTCTCTGTGTCTCTGCGTCTCTGAGTCTCTGAGTCTCTGAGCATTTCTGTCTCTGCGTCTCTGAGTCTTTATGTCTCTGTTTCTCTGAGTCTCTGAGCCTCCGTGTCTCTCCATCTCTGTGTTCCTGAGACTCTGTGTCTCTGAGTCTCTGGGTCTCTGGGTCTCTGTCTCTGTGTCTCAGCATCTCTGAGCCTTTGTGTCTCTGCGTCTCTGTGTCTCTGGGTCGCTGAGCCTCTGAGCCTCGATGTCTCTGAGTCTCAGAGTCTCTGTGCCTCTGAGTCTCTGAGCTTCTGTGTCTCTGCGTCTCTGAGTCTCTGTCTCTGAGCATCTGTGCCTCTGAGTCTTTGTGTCGCTGAGTCTCTGAGTCACTGAGCCTCTGTGTCTCTGAGTCTCTGGGTCTCTGAGCCTCTGTGTCTCTGGGTTTCTGTGTTTCTGCGTCTCTGAGTCTATGAGTCTATGTCTCTCTGGGTCTCTGGGTCTCTGGGCTCTGTGTCTTTGTGTCTCTGAGCCTCTGTGTCTCTGAGTCTCTGAGCCTCTGTGCCTCTGCGTCTCTGAGTCTCTGGGTCTTGAGCCTCTGAGCCTCCGTGTCTCTCCATCTCTGTGTTCCTGAGTCTCTGTGTCTCTGAGTTTCTGAGCGTCTGTGTCTCTGCGTCTCTGTGTTTCTGAGTCTCTGTGTCTCTGGGTCTCTGTGTCTCTGGGTCTCTGTGTCTCTGAGTCTCTGGGTCTCTGTGTCTCTGCATCTCTGAACCTTTGTGTGTCAACGTCTCTGAGTCCCTGAGACTCTGAGCCTCTGTCTCTCTGTGTCTCTGAGTCTCTGAGTCTCTATGCCTCTGAGCCTCTGTGTCTCTGCATCTCAGAGTCTCTGAGCATCTGAGCCTCGATGTCTCTGAGTGTCTCAGTCTCTGTGTCTCTGAGTCTCTGAGCATCTGTGTCTCTGCGTCTCTGTGTCTCTGGGTCGCAGTGTCTCTGCGTCTCGGAGTCTCTGTGTCTCTGAGTCTCAGTGTGTCTGAGTCTCTATGCCTCTGACCCTCTGTGTCTCTGCATCTCAGAGTCTCTGAGCATCTGTGTCTCTGCGTCTCTGAGTCTCTCAGTATCTGTGTCTCTGGGTCTCTGTGTCTCTAAGTCTCTGAGCCTCTGTGTGTCTGCGTCTCTGATCCTCTGTGTCTCTGCATCTCTGAGTCCCTCCGTCTCTGAGCCTCTGTGTCTCTGCGTCTCTAGGTCTTTTAGCCTCTGAGCCTCGATATCTCTGAGTCTCTGCGTCTCTGGGTCTCTGAGTCTCTGAGTCTCTGCGTCTCTGAGTCTCTGGGTCTCTGAGCCTGTGAGCCTCGATGTCTCTGAGTCTCTGAGTCTCTGTGTCTCTGTGTCTCTGAGTCTCTGTGTCTCTGTGTCTCTGTGTCTCTGAATCTCTGGGTCTCTGAGCCTCTGTGTCTCTGGGTTTCTGTGTTTCTGAGTCTCTGTGTCTCTGGGTTTCTCTGTCTCTGTGTCTCTTGGTCTCTGTGTCTCTGAATCTCTGAGCCTCTGTGTCTCTGCGTCTCTGAACCTCTGTGTCTCTGCGTCTCTGAGCCAACGTGTCTCTGCGTCTCTGAGTCTCTGAGTGTCTGTCTCTCTGAGTCTCTGAGCCTCTGTGTCTCTGCGTCTCTGAGTCTCTGGGTCTCTGAGCCTCTGAGCCTCTATGTCTCTCAGTCTCTGAGTCTCTGTGTCTCTGAGTCTCTGAGCCTCTGTGTCTCTGTGTCTCTGAGTCTATGGGTCTCTGAGCCTCAATGTCCCTGAGTCTCTGAGTCTATGTGTCTCTGTGTCTGAGTCTGTGAGCCTCTATGTCTCTGAGTCTCTGAGTCTCTGAGCCTCTATGTCTCTGAGTCTCTGAGCCTCTGTGTCTCTGAGTCTCTGAGTCTCTGAGTCTATGATTCTCTATGTCTCTGGGTCTCTGTGTCTCTGTGCATCTGAGTGTATGAGTCTCTGTGTCTCTGGGTCTCTGTGTCTCTGAGTCTCTGAGTCTAGGAGTCTCTGTGTCTCTGGTTCTCTGTGTCTCTGGGCTCTGTGTCTCTGAGTCTCTGAGCCTCTGTGTCTCTGCATCTCTGAGCCTCTGTGTCTCTGCGTCTCTGAGTCTCTGAGCATCTATGTCCCTGAGTCTCCGTGTCGCTGAGTCTCTGAGACACTGAGACTCCATGTCTCTGCTTCTCTGAGTCTCTGAGTCTCTGAGCCTCTGTGTCTGTGCATCTCTGTGTTCCTGAGTCTCTGAGTCTCTGTGTCTCTGGGTCTCTGTGTCTCTGCATCTCTGAGCCTCTGTGTCTCTGCGTCTCTGAGTCTCTGAGTCTCTGAGCCTCTGAGTCTCTGAGTCTATGAATCTCTGTGTCTCTGTGTCTCTGTGTCTCTGTGTGTCTGAGTCTCTGTGTCTCTGTGTCTCTGAGTCTCTGCGTCTCTGTGTGTCTGCATCTCTGAGCCTCTGTCTCGATGCGTCTTGCGTCTCTGAGTCACTGAGCCTCTGTGTATCTGCGTCTCTAAATCTCTGAGTCTCTATGTCTCTGTGTCTGTGAGTCTCTGTGTCTCTGGGTCTCTGTGTCTCTGAGTCTCTGTGTCTCTGCGTCTCTGAGTCTCTGAGTCTCTGAGCCTCTGTTTCTCTGCGTCTCTGAGTCTCTGAGTCTCTGAGCCTCTGTGTCTCTGCGTCTCTGAGTCTCTGACTCTCTGAGTCTATGATTCTCTATGTCTCTGGGTCTCTGTGTCTCTGTGTCTCTGAGTCTCCGTGTCGGTGAGTCTCGGAGCCTCTGTGTCTCTGAGTCTCTGAGTCACTTTTCTCTAGGTCTGTGTGTCTCTGAGTCTCTGGGTCTCTGCGTCTCTGAGTCTCTGGGTCTCTGAACCACTGAGCCTCTGTGTGTCTGAGTCTCTGTGTCTCTGTGTGTCTGAGTCTCTGTGTCTCTGTGTCTCTGAGTCTCTGTGTCTCTGGGCCCCTGTGTCTCTGAGTCTCTGGGTCTCTGTGTCTCTGCGTCTCTGAACCTTTGTGTGTCAATATCTCTGAGTCCCTGAGACTCTGAGCCTCTGTCTCTCTGCGTCTCTGAGTCTCTGAGTCTCTGTGTCTCTGGTTCCCTGTGTCTCTGAGACTCTGAGTCTCTGAGTTTCTGAGGCTCTGTGTCTCCTCGTCTCTGAGTCATTGAGTCTCAGTGTGTCTGAGTCTCTATGACTCTGAGCCACTGTGTCTCTGCATCTCAGAGTCTCTGAGCATCTGTGTCTCTGCGTCTCTGAGTCTCTCAGTATCTGTGTCTCTGGGTCTCTGTGTCTCTAAGTCTCTGAGCCTCTGTGTCTCTGCGTCTCTGATTCCCTCCGTCTCTGAGCTCTGTGACTCTGCGTCGCTGTGTTTCTGAGTCTCTGTGTCTCTGAGTCTCTGAGCCACTGTGTCTCTGCATCTCTGAGTCACTGGGTCTCTGAGCCACTGAGCCTCTATGTCTCTGAGTTTCTGAGTCTCTGTGTCTCTGTGTCTCTTAGTGTCTGAGTCTCTGAGCCTCTGTGTCACTGCGTCTCTGAGTCTATGAGTCTCTGTGTCTCAGTGTCTCTGGGTCTCTGAGTCTCTGAGTCTCTGCGTCTCTGAGTCTCTGGGTCTCTGAGCCTCTGAGTCTCAGCGTCTCTAGGTCTCAGTGTGTCTGAGCCTCGATATCTCTGAGTCTCTGTGTCTCTGAGTCTCTGAGTCTCTGAACCTCTGTCTCTCTGCGTCTTTGTGTTTCTGAGTCTCTGTGTCTCAGTGTCTCTGGGTCTCTGAGTCTCTGAGTCTCTGCGTCTCTGATTCTCTGGGTCTCTGAGCCTCTGAGCCTCGATGTCTCTGAGTCTCTGAGTCTCTGTGTCTCTGTGTCTCTGAGTGTCTGAGCCTCCGTGACTCTGTGTCTCTGAGTCTCTGGGTCTCTGAGTCTCTGTGTCTCTGGGTTTCTCTGTCTCTGTGTCTCTTGGTCTCTGTGTCTCTGAGTCTCTGAGCCTCTGTGTCTCTGCGTCTCTGAGTCTCTGAGTCTCTGGGTTTCTGTGTCTCTGGGCTCTGTGTCTCCTAGTCTCTGAGCCTCTGTGTCTCTTTGTCTCTTAGTCTCTGAGTCTCTGAGCCTCTGTGTCTCTGCGTCTCTGAGTCTATGAGTCTCTGTGTCTCTGGGTCTCTGTGTCTCTGGGCTCTGTGTCTCTGGGACTCTGAGCCTCTATGTCTCTGTGTCTCTGAGTCTCTGCGTCACTTTTCTCTGTGTCTCTGTGTCTCTGTGTCCCTGTGTCTCTGAGTCTCTGGGTCTCTGTGTCTCTGCGTCTTTGAACCTCTGAGTCCCTGAGACTCTGAGCCTCTGTCTCTCTGTGTCTCTGCGTCTCTGAGTCTCTGTGTCTCTGGGTCTCTGTGTCTCTGCGTCTCTGAGCCTCTGAGTCTCTGAGTTTCTGAGTCTCTGAGTTTCTGAGCCTCTGTGTCTCCTCGTTTTGGAGTCACTGAGTGTCAGTGTGTCTGAGTCTCTGTGTCTCTGAGCCTCTGTATCTCTGGGTCTCTGTGTCTCTGAGTCTCTATGTCGCTGTGTCTCAACGTCTCTGAGCCTCTGTGTGTCTGCGTGTCTGAGCCTCTGTGTCTCTGCGTCTCTGTGTTTCTGAGCCTCTGTGTCTCTTTGTCTCTTAGTCTCTGAGTCTCTGAGCCTCTGTGTCTCTGTGTCTCTGAGTCTCTGGGTCGCTGAGCCTCTGAGCCTCTATGTCTCTGCGTCTCTGAGTCTCTGTGTCTCTGAGCCTCTGTGTCTGTGCGTCTCTGTGTTCCTGAGTCTCTGAGCCTCTGTGTCTCTGAGTCTCTGAGTCTCTGTGTCTAGAGACACAGAGACCCAGAGACACAGATACTGAGAGACTCAGAGAAGCAGAGACACAGATGCTCAGAGACTCTGAGATGCAGAGACACAGAGGGTCAGAGGCATAGAGACTCAGACACACTGACGCTCAGTGACTCAGAGACGAGGAGACACAGAGGCTCAGAAACTCAGAGACTCAGAGACGCAGAGACACAGAGACCCAGAGACACAGAGACACAGAGACTCAGAGACTCAGAGACGCAGAGAGACACAGGCTCAGAGACTCAGGGACTCAGAGACGTTGACACACAAAGGTTCCGAGACGCAGAGACACAGAGACCCAGAGACTCAGAGACACAGAGACTCAGAGGCCCAGAGACACAGAGACACAAAGACTCAGAGACACAGAGACACTGCGACCCAGAGACACAGAGACTCAGAAACACAGAGACGCAGAGACACAGAGGCTCAGAGACGGAGGGACTCAGAGACGTAGAGACGCAGAGGATCAGAGACGCAGACACACAGAGGCTCAGAGACTTAGAGACACAGAGACCCAGAGACACAGATACTGAGAGACTCAGAGACGCAGAGACACAGATGCTCAGAGTCTCTGAGATGCAGAGACACAGAGGGTCAGAGGCATAGAGACTCAGACACACTGAGACTCAGAGACACAGAGACTCAGAGACACAGAGACACAGAGACGCAGAGACACAGACGCTCAGAGACTCAGAGACACAGAGACTGAGACACTCAGAGACTTCGAGGCATCTCAGAGACTGTGAGATGCAGAGGCTCAGAGGCATAGAGACTCAGAGACTCAGAGACACAGAGAGACACAGGCTCAGAGACTCAGGGACTCAGAGACGTTGACACACAAAGGTGACACAGAGGCTCAGAGATGCAGAGACACAGAGGCTCAGAGACTCAGAGACACAGAGACCCAGAGACACAGAGACTCAAAGACACAGAGACACAGAGGCTCAGTGACTCAGAGACGCATCGAGACAGAGGCTCAGAGATGCAGAGACACAGAGGCTCAGAGACGCAGAGACTCAGAGACACAGAGACACAGAGACTCAGACACACAGAGACACAGAGACTCAGACACACAGAGGCTCAGAGGTTCAGAGACCCAGAGACTCAGAGACGCAGAGACCCAGAGACTCAGAGACACACAGACCTAGAGAAAAGTGACTCAGAGACTCAAAGACACAGAGGCTCCGAGACTCACCGACACGGAGACTCAGAGACACAGAGACACAGAGACCCAGAGACACAGAGACTCATAGACTCAGATGCACAGAGACACAGAGACCCAGAGACATAGAGAATCATAGACTCAGAGACGCAGAGACACAGAGGCTCAGAGATTGTCCGGGATAAACTGTCCCTCTGTCCATGATGTGTCCATTTATGGGATTGTCCAGGATAAACTGTCCCTCTGTCCCATGATGTGTCCTTTTATGGGATTGTCTGGGATAAACTGTCCCTCTGTCCCATGATGTGTCCATTTATTGGATTGTCCAGGATAAACTGTCCCTCTGTCCCATGATGTGTCCTTTAGGGGGATTGTCCAGGATAAACTGTCCCTCTTTCCCATGAAGTTTCCTTTTTTGGGATTGTCCAGGATAAACTGTCCCTCTGTCCCATGGTGTGTCCTTTAGGGATTTTGTCCACGATAAACTGTCCCTCTTTCCCATCGTGTTTCCTTTATGGGGATTGTCCAGGATAAACTGTCCCTCTGCCCCATGATGTGTCCTTTAGGGGAATTGTCCAGGATAAACTGTCCGTCTGACCCATGATGTGTCCTTTCGGGGGATTGTCCGGGATAAACTGTCCCTGTGTCCCATGATGTGTGCTTTTATGGGATTGTCCGGGATAAACTGTCCCTGTGTCCCATGATCTGTCCATTTATGGGATTGTCCAGGATAAACTGTCCCTCTCCCCATGATGTGTCCTTTAGGGGGATTGTCCAGGATAAACTGTCCCTCTGTCCCATGCTGTGTCCTTTAGGGGGATTGTCCAGGATAAACTGTCCGTCTTTCCCATGATGTGTCCTTTATGGGAATGTCCAGGATAAACTGTCCCTCTGTTCCATGCTGTGTCCTTTAGGGGGATTGTCCAGGATAAACTTCCCTCTGTCCCATAATGTGTCCTTTTATGGGATTGTCCGGGATAAACTGTCCCTCTATCCCATGATGTGTCCTTAAGGGGGATTGTCCGTGTTAAACTGTCCTCTGTCCCATGATGTGTCCTTTTATGGGATTGTCCAGGATAAACTGTCCCACTGTCCCATTATGTGTCCTTAGGGGGATTGTCCAGGATTAACTGTCCCTGTGTCCCATGATGTGTCCTTTCGGAGGATTGTCCAGGATAAACTGTCTCTCTGTCCCATGATGTGTCCATTTATGGGATTGTCCGGGATAAACTTTCCCTCTGCCCCATGATGTGTCCATTTATGGGATTGTTTAGGACAAACTGTCCCTCTGTCCCATGATGTGTCCTTTAGGATCATTGTCCGGGATAAACTGTCCCTCTGGCTCATGGTGTGTCCTTTTATGGGATTGTCCGGGATAAACTGTCCCTCTGTCCCATGATGTGTCCATTTTTGGGATTGTCCAGGATAAACTGTTCCTCTGTCCCATGATGTATCCTTTTATGGGATTGTCCGGGATTAATTGTCCCTCTGTCCCATGATGAGTCCTTTAGGGAGACTGTCCAGGATAAACTGTCCCTCTGTCCCATGGTGTGTCCTTTCGGGGAAGTCCGGGATAAACTGTCCCTCTGTCCCATGATGTGTCCATTTATGGGATTGACCGAGATAAACTGTCCCTCGGTCCCATGATGTGTCCTTTCGGGGGATTGTCCGGGATAAACTGTCCCTGTGTCCCATGATGTGTGCTTTTATGGGATTATCCGGGATAAACTGTCCCTGTGTCCCATGATGTGTCCATTTATGGGATTGTCCAGGATAAACTGTCCCTCTCCCCATGATGTGACCTTTTATGGGATTGTCCAGGATAAACTGTCCCTCTGTCCCATGATGTGTCCTTTAGGGGATTGTCCATGATAAACTGTCCCTCTGTCCCATGGTGTGTCCTTTAGTGGGATTGTCCGGGATAAACTATCCCCAGGTCCCATGATGTGTCCTTTAGCGGGATTGTCCATGATAAACTGTCCCTCTGACCCATGGTGTGTCCTTTTGGGGGATTGTCCACGAGAAACTGTTCCTCTGTCCCATGGTGTGTCCCTTAAGGGGATTGTCCATGATAAACTGACCCTCTCTCCCATGATGTGTCCATATATGGGATTGTCCGGGATAAACTGTCCCTCTGTCCATGATGTGTCCTTTAGGGGGATTGTCCGGGATAAACTGTCCCTCTGTCTCATGATGTGTCCTTTTATGGGATTGTCCAGGATAAACTGTCCCTCAGTCCCATGATGTGTCCATTTATGGGATTGTCCGGGGTAAACTGTCCCTCTGTCCCACGATGTGTCCTTTAGGGGGATTGTCCAGGATAAACTGTCCCTGTGTCCCATGATGTGTCCTTTAGGGCGATTATCCATGATAAACTGTCCGTCGGTCCATGATGTGTCCTTTCGGGTGATTGTCCAGGATAAACTATCCCTCTGTCTCATGATGTTACCAATAATGGGATTGTCCAGGATAAACTGTCCCTCTTTCCCATGATGTGTCCTTTTATGGGAATGTCTAGGATATACTGTCCCACTGTCCCATGGTGTGTCCTTTAGGGGGATTGTCCGGGATAAATTGTCCCTCTGCCCCATGAGGTGTCTTTTAGTGGGATTGTACAGGATAAACTGTCCCTCTGTCCCTAGATGTGCCCTTTTATGGGAATGTCCAGGATAAACTGTCCCTCTGTCCCATGGTGTGACCTTAGGGGGATTGTCCGGGATAAACTGTCCCTCTGTCCCATGGTGTGTCCTTTAGGGTGATTGTCCAGGATAAACTGTCCCTGTGTCCCATGGTTTGTCCTTAGGGGGATTGTCCAGGATAAATTGTCCCTCTGTCCCATGAAGTGTCCTTTTATGGGATTGTCCGGGATAAACTGTCCCTCTGTCCCATGGCGTGTCCTTTTATGGGATTGTCCAGGATAAATTGTCCCTCTGTCCCATGGTGTGACCTTCTATGGGAATGTCCGGGATAAACTGTCCCTCTGTCCCATGGTGTGTCCTTAAGGGGGATTGTTCAGGATAAACTGTCCCTCTGTCCCATGGTGTGTCCTTTTATGGGAATGTCCAGGATAAACTGTCCCTCTGTCCCATGGTGTGTCCTTCAGGGAGATTGTCCATGATAAACTGTCCCTCTGTCCCATGGTGTGACCTTTTATGGGAATGTCCGGGATAAACTGTCCCTGTGCCCCATGATGTGTCCTTTAGGGGGATTGTCCGGGATAAACTGTCCCTCTGTCCCATGGTGTGTCCTTTTAAGGGATTGTCCAGGATAAACTGTCCCTCTGTCCCATGATGTGTCCTTTTATGGGATTGTCCGCGATAAAGTGTCACTCTGTCCATGATGTGTCCATTTATGGGATTGTCCAGGATAAACTGTCCCTCTGTCCCATGATGTGTCCTTTTATGGGATTGTCCGGGATAAACTGTCCCTCTGTCCCATGATGTGTCCTTTTATGGGATTGTCCGGGATAAACTGTCCCTCTGTCCATGATGTGTCCTTTTTTGGGATTGTCCGTGATAAAATGTCCCTCTGTCCCATGGTGTGTCCATTTCGGGGATTGTCCGGAATAAACTGTCCCTCTGTCCCATGATGTGTCCTTTTATGGGATTGTCAGGGATAAAATGTCCCTCTGTCCCATGGTGTGTCCTTTTCGGGGATTGTCCGGAATAAACTGTCCCTCTGTCCCATGATGTGTCCTTTTATGGGATTGTTCGGGATAAACTGTCCCTCTGTCCCATGATGTGTCCTTTTATGGGATTGTCCGGGATAAACTGTCCCTCTGTCCATGATGTGTCCATTTATGGGATTGTCCAGGATAAACTGTCCCTCTGTCCCATGATGTGTCCTTTTATGGGATTGTCCGGGATAAACTGTCCCTCTGTCCCATGATGTGTCCATTTATGGGATTGTCCAGGATAAACTGTCCCTCTGCCTCATGATGTGTCCTTTCGGGGGATTGTCCTGGATTAACTGTCCCTCTGTCCCATGATGTTTCCTTTTGGGGGATTGGCCGGGATAAACTGTCCCTCTGTCCCATGATGTGTCCTTAAGGGGCATTGTCCAGGATAAACTATCCCTTCTCCCATGATGTGTCCTTTAGAGGGATTGTCCAGGATAAACTGTGCCTTTGTCCCATGATGTGTCCTAAAGTGGGATTGCCCGGGATAAACTGTCCCTCTGTCCCATGATGTGTCCATTTATGGGATTGTCCAGGATAAATTGTCCCTCTCTCACATGTTGTGTCCTTTTATGGGATTGTCCATGATAAACTGTCCCTCTGTCCCATGGTGTGTGCTTTCGGGGGATTGTCCAGGATGAACTGTCCCTCTGTCCCATGGTGTGTCCTTTAGGGGGATTGTCCACGATAAACTGTCCCTCTTTCCCATGGTGTGTCCTTTAGGGGGATTGTCCACGATAAACTGTCCCTCTTTCCCATGGTGTATCCTTTATGGGGATTGTCCAGGATAAACTGTCCCTCTGTCCCATGGTGTGTCCTTTAGGGGGATTGTCCGGGATAAACTGTCCCTCTGTCCCATGAAGTGTAGTTTAGGGGGATTGTCCAGGATGAACTGTCCCTCTGTCCCATGATGTGTCCATTTATGGGATTATCCAGGATAAACTGTCCCTCTATCCCACGCAGTGTCCTTTAGGGGTATTGTCCGGGATAAACTGTCCCTCTGTCCATGATGTGTACTTTTATGGGATTGTCCAGGACAAACTGTCCCTCTGTCCCATGGTGTGTCCTTTAGGGGGATTGTCCAGGGTAAACTGTCCCACTGTCCATGATGTGTCCATTTATGGGATTTTCCAGGATAAACTTTCCCTCTGTCCCATGATGTGTCCTTAAGTGGCATTGTCCAGGATAAACTATCCCTTCTCCAATGATGTGTCCTTTAGGGTGACTGTCCAGGATAAACTGTCCCTCTGTCCCATGATGTGTCCATTTATGGGATTGTCCTGGATGAACTGTCCCTCTGTCCCATGATTTGTCCATTAATGGGATTGTCCAGGATGAACTGTCCCTCTGTCCCATGGTGTGTCCTTCAGGGAGATTGTCAGGGATAAACTGTCCCTCTGTCCCATGATGTGTCCTTTATGGGGATTGTCCAGGATAAAATGTCCCTCTGTCCCATGAAGTGTAGTTTAGGGGGATTGTCCAGGATGAACTGTCCCTCTGTCCCATGATGTGTCCTAAAGTGGGATTGCCCAGGATAAACTGTCCCTCTGCCCCATGATGTGTCCTTTTATGGGATTGTCCAGGATAAACTGTCCCTCTGCCCCATGATATTTCCTTTATGGGGATAGTCTGGGATAATCTGTCCCTCTGTCCCATGATGTGTCCTTTAGGGTGATTGTCCAGGATAAACTGTCCCTGTGTCCCATGATGTGTCCATTTATGGTATTATCCAGGATAAACTGTCCCTCTGTCCCACGCTGTGTCCTTTAGGGGGATTGTCCGGGATAAACTGTCCCTCTGTCCCATGGTGTGTCCTTTAGGGGGGTTGTCCAGGGTAAACTGTCCCACTGTCCATGATGTGTCCATTTAAGGGATTGTCCAGGATAAACTGTCCCTCTGTCCCATGATGTGTCCTTTAGGGGGATTGTCCAGGTTAAACTCTCCCACTTTCCCATGGTGTGTCCTTTAGGGTGACTGTCCAGGATAAACTGTCCCTCTGTCCCATGATGTGTCCATTTATGGGATTGTCCTGGATGAACTGTCCCTCTGTCCCATGGTGTGTCCTTCAGGGAGATTATCCGGGATAAACTGTCCCTCTGTCCCATGATGTGTCCTTTTATGGGATTGTCCGGGATAAACTGTCCCTCTGTCCCATGATGTGCCCTTTTATGGGATTGCCCGGGATAAACTGTCCCTCTGTCCCATGATGTGTCCTTTTATGGGATTGTCCGGGATAAACTGTCCCTCTGTCCATGATGTGTCCATTTATGGGATTGTCCAGGATAAACTGTCCCTCTGTCCCATGATGTGTCCTTTTATGGGATTGTCTGGGATAAACTGTCCCTCTGTCCCATGATGTGTCCATTTATTGGATTGTCCAGGATAAACTGTCCCTCTGTCCCATGATGTGTCCTTTAGGGGGATTGTCCAGGATAAACTGTCCCTCTTTCCCATGAAGTTTCCTTTTTTGGGATTGTCCAGGATAAACTGTCCCTCTTTCCCATCGTGTGTCCTTTATGGGGATTGTCCAGGATAAACTGTCCCTCTGTCCCATGGTGTGTCCTTTAGGGGAATTGTCCAGGATAAACAGTCCCTCTGACCCGTGATGTTTCCTTTTATGGGATTGTCCGGGATAAACTGTCCCAATGTCCATGATGTGTCCATTTATGGGATTGTCCAGGATAAACTGTCCCTCTGTCCCATGATGTGTCCTTTTGGGGGAATGTCCTGGATTAACTGTCCCTCTGTCCCATGAAGTTTCCTTTTTTGGGATTGTCCAGGATAAACTGTCCCTCTGTCCAACGCTGTGTCCATTAGGGGGATTGTCCGGGATAAACTGTCCCTCTGTCCCATGATGTGTTCTTTTATGGGATTGTCCAGGATAAATTGTCCCTCTCTCACATGTTGTGTCCTTTTATGGGATTGTCCATGATAAACTGTCCCTCTGTCCCATGGTGTGTGCTTTCGGGGGATTGTCCAGGATGAACTGTCCCTCTGTCCCATGGTGTGTCCTTTAGGGGGATTGTCCACGATAAACTGTCCCTCTTTCCCATGGTGTGTCCTTTAGGGGGATTGTCCACGATAAACTGTCCCTCTTTCCCATGGTGTATCCTTTATGGGGATTGTCCAGGATAAACTGTCCCTATGTCCCATGGTGTGTCCTTTAGGGGAATTGTCCAGGATAAACTGTCCCTCTGACCCATGATGTGTCCTTTAGGTGGATTGTCCAGGATAAACTGTCCCTCTGCCCCATGATATTTCCTTTATGGGGATAGTCCGGGATAATCTGTCCCTCTGTCCCATGATGTGTCCTTTAAGGGGATTGTCCGGGATAAACTGTCCCTCTGTCCCATGAAGTGTAGTTTAGGGGGATTGTCCAGGATGAACTGTCCCTCTGTCCCATGATGTGTCCATTTATGGGATTATCCAGGATAAACTGTCCCTCTGTCCCATGATGTGTCCATTTATGGGATTATCCAGGATAAACTGTCCCTCTATCCCACGCTGTGTCCTTTAGGGGTATTGTCCGGGATAAACTGTCCCTCTGTCCCATGACGTGTACTTTTATGGGATTGTCCAGGATAAACTGTCCCTCTGTCCCATGGTGTGTCCTTTAGGGGGATTGTCCAGGATAAACTGTCCCACTGTCCATGATGTGTCCATTTATGGGATTGTCCAGGATAAACTGTCCCTCTGTCCCATGATGTGTACTTTTATTGGATTGTCCAGGTTAAACTCTCCCACTTTCCCATGGTGTGTCCTTTAGGGTGACTGTCCAGGATAAACTGCCCCTCTGTCCCATGATGTGTCCATTTATGGGATTGTCCTGGATGAACTGTCCCTCTGTCCCACGGTGTGTCCTTCAGGGAGATTATCCGGGATAAACTGTCCCTCTGTCCAATGATGTGTCCTTTTATGGGATTGTCCGGGATAAACTGTCCCTCTGTCCATGTTGTGTCCATTTTTGGGATTGTCCAGGATAAACTGTCCCTCTGTCCCATGATGTGTCCATTTATTGGATTGTCCAGGATAAACTGTCCCTCTGTCCCATGATTTGTCCTTTAGGGGGATTGTCCAGGATAAACTGTCCCTCTTTCCCATGAAGTTTCCTTTTTTGGGATTGTCCAGGATAAACTGTCCCTCTCTCCCATGATGTGTCCTTTAGGGGGATTGTCCAGGATAAACTGTCCCGCTGTCCCATGGTGTGTCCTTTAGGGATTTTGTCCACGATAAACTGTCCCTCTTTCCCATCGTGTGTCCTTTATGGGGATTGTCCAGGATTAACTGTCCCTCTGTCCCATGGTGTGTCCTTTAGGGGAATTGTCCAGGATAAACTGTCCCTCTGACCCATGATGTGTCGTTTTATGGGATTGTCCTGGATGAACTGTCCCTCTGTCCCATGGTGTGTCCATTTATGGGATTGTCCTGGATGAACTGTCCCTCTGTCCCATGGTGTGTCCTTCAGGGAGATTGACGGTGATAAACTGTCCCTCTGTCCCATGGTGTGTCCTTCAGGGAGATTGTCCGGGATAAACTGTCCCTCTGTCCCATGGTGTATCCTTTAGGGGGATAGTCCAGGATAAAGTGTCCCTCTGTCCCATGATGCGTCCTTTAGGGGATAAAGTGTCCCTCTGTCCCATGATGTGTCCATTTATGGAATTTTCCGGGATAAACTGTTCCTCTGTCCCATGGCGTGTCCTTTTATGGGATTGTCCGGGATAAACTGTCCCTCTGTCCCATGATATGTCCTTTATGGGGATTGTCCGGGATAAACTGTCCCTCTGTCCCATGATGTGACCATTTATGGGATTGTCCAGGATAAACTGTCCCTCTGTCCCATGATGTGTCCTTTTATGGGATTGTCCGGGATAAACTGTCCCTCTGTCCCATGATGTGTCCTTTTATAGGATTGTCCAGGATAAACTGTCCCAATGTCCATGATGTGTCCATTTATGGGATTGTCCAGGATAAACTGTCCCTCTGTCCCATGGTGTGTGCTTTCGGGGGATTGTCCAGGATAAACTGTCCCTCTTTCCCATGGTGAGTCCTTTAGGGGGATTGTCCACGATAAACTGTCCCTCTTTCCCATGGTGTATCCTTTATGGGGATTGTCCAGGATAAACTGTCCCTCTGTCCCATTGTGTCCTTTAGGGGAATTGTCCAGGATAAACTGTCCCTTTGACCCATGATGTGTCCTTTAGGGGGATTGTCCAGGATAAACTGTCCCTCTGCCCAATGATATTTCCTTTATGGGGATAGTCCGGGATAATCTGTCCCTCTGTCCAATGATGTGTCCTTTAGGGGGATTGTCCGGGATAAACTGTCCCTCTGTCCCATGAAGTGTAGTTTAGGGGGATTGTCCAGGATGAACTGTCCCTCTGTCCCATGATGTGTCCATTTATGGGATTATCCAGGATAAACTGTCCCTGTGTCCCATGATGTGTCCATTTATGGGATTATCCAGGATAAACTGTCCCTCTATCCCACGCTGTGTCCTTTAGGGGGATTGTCCAGGATAAACTGTCCCACTGTCCATGATGAGTCCTTTTATGGGATTGTCCGGGATAAACTGTCCCAATGTCCATGATGTGTCCATTTATGGGATTGTCCAGGATAAACTGTCCCTCTGTCCCATGATGTGTACTTTTATGGGATTGTCCAGCTTAAACTCTCCCACTTTCCCATGGTGTGTCCTTTAGGGTGACTGTCCAGGATAAACTGTCCCTCTGTCCCATGGTGTGTCCTTTAGGGGGATTGTCCAGGATAAACTTTTCCTCTGTCCCATGATGTGTCCTTTAGGGGGATTGTCCGGGATAAACTGTCCCTCTGTCCCACGTTGTGTCCTTTATGGGATTGTCCAGGATAAACTGTCCCTCTGTCCCATGATGTGTCCTAAAGTGGGATTGCCCGGGATAAACTGTCCCTCTGACCCATGATGTGTCCTAAAGTGGGATTGCCCGGGATAAACTGTCCCTCTGTCCCATGATGTGTCCATTTATGGGATTATCCAGGATAAACTGTCCCTCTGTCCCATGATGTGTCCTTTAGGGGGATTGTCCAGGATAAACTGTCCCTCTGTCCCATGGCGTGTCCTTTTATGGGATTGTCCGGGATAAACTGTCCCTCTGTCCCATGGTGTGTCCTTCAGGGAGATTATCCGGGATAAAGTGTCCCTCTGTCCCATGATGTGTCCTTTTATGGGATTGTCTGGGAAGAACTGTCCCTCTGTCCCATGATGTGTCCATTAATTGGATTGTCCAGGATAAACTGTCCCTCTGTCCCATGAAGTTTCCTTTTTGGGGATTGTCCAGGATAAACTGTCCCTCTGTCCCATGATGTGTCCTTTAGGGGGATTGTCCAGGATAAACTGTCCCTCTTTCCCATGAAGTTTCCTTTTTTGGGATTGTCCAGCATAAACTGTCCCTCTGTCCCATGATGTGTCCTTTAGGGGGATTGTCCAGGATAAACTGTCCCTCTGTCCCATGGTGTGTCCTTTAGGGATTTTGTCCAGGATAAACTGTCCCTCTGTCCCATGGTGTGTCCTTTAGGGGGATTGTCCACGATAAACTGTCCCTCTTTCCCATCGTGTGTCCTTTATGGGGATTGTCCAGGATAAACTGTCCCTCTGTCCCATGGTGTGTCCTTTAGGGGAATTGTCCAGGATAAACTGTCCCTCTGACCCATGATGTGTCCTTCAGGGTGACTGTCCAGGATGAACTGTCCCTCTGTCCCATGATGTGTCCATTTATGGGATTGTCCTGGATGAACTGTCCCTCTGTCCCATGGTGTGTCCTTCAGGGAGATTGTCAGTGATAAACTGTCCCTCTGTCCCATGGTGTGTCCTTCAGGGAGATTGTCCAGGATAAACTGTCCCTCTGTCCCATGGTGTATCCTTTAGGGGGATTGTCCAGGATAAACTGTCTCTCTGTCCCATGATGTGTCCTTTAGGGGGATAGTCCAGGATAGAGTGTCCCTCTGTCCCATGATGTGTCCTTTAGGGGATAAAGTGTCCCTCTGTCCCATGATGTGTCCATTTATGGGAATTTCCGGGATAAACTGTCCCTCTGTCCCATGGCGTGTCCTTTTATGGGATTGTCTGTGATAAACTGTCCCTCTGTCCCATGATATGTCCTTTATGGGGATTGTCCGGGATAAACTGTCCCTCTGTCCCATGATGTGTCCATTTATGGGATTGTCCAGGATAAACTGTCCCTCTGTCCCATGGTGTGTCCATTAGGGGGATAGTCCGGGATAAACTGTCCCTCTGTCCCATGATGTGTCCATTTATGGGATTGTCCAGGATAAACTGTCCCTCTGTCCCATGGTGTGTCCTTTAGGGGGATAGTCCGGGATAAAGTGTCCCTCTGTCCCATGATGTTTCCTTTAGGGGATAAAGTGTCCCTCTGTCCCATGATGTGTCCTTTTATGGGATTGTCCGGGATAAACTGTCCCTCTGTCCCATGGTGTGTCCATTAGGGGGATAGTCCGGGATAAACTGTCCCTCTGTCCCACGCTGTGTCCTTTAGGGGGATGGTCCGGGATAAACTGTCCCTCTCTCCCATGGTGTGTCCTTTAGGGGGATTGTCCAGTATTATTTGTCCCTCTGTCCCATGGTGTGTCCATCAGGTGGATTGTCCAGGATAAACTGCCCCTCTGTCCCATGATGTGTCCTTTAGAACGTAGAACATTACAGCACAGAACAGGCCCTTCGATTAACTCTAATGCTAACCCGATCCCGAACCTAACTCTAAGCCTAACTGTAATCCTAATCCTAACGCTAACGCTAACCCTAGCCCTATCCGTAATTCTAACCCTAACTCTACTGCTAACCCTAACCCTTACGCTCATCCTAACCCAAACACCTAACCTCTTACCTGACCTTAACACTAACCCACACCCTATCTCTAATCGTAACCCTAACCCTAACCCTAACATGACACTAACTCTCATCCTAAGACTAACCCTAACACTAACCATAAATCTAACCTTAACCCTAATCGTAACCCTAATCCTAACACGATACATAATCCAAACACCGAACCCTAACTCTAACCCAAACCGAAGAACTAGCCCTAACACTAAATCTAATGCTAAACAGAGCCCTAAACCTAACTCTAACCCGAACCCTAACCCTAACCCGAACCCTAACATAACCCAAACTCTAATCCAAACCCTAACACTAACACGAACCATAACTCTAACCGAAACCCTAACACTAACCCTAACACGAAGCATAATCCAAACACTTACCCTGAACTCTAACCCAAACTGAAGAACTAGCCCTAACGCTAGCCCTAACACTAAATCTAATGCAAACCCGAGCCCTAAACCTAACTCTAACCCTAACCCTAACTCGAACCCCATCCTTATCCATAACTCTAACCCGAACCCTAAACCTGATCCTAACTCTAATGCAAACCCTAACCTGAACCCTAACCCTAACTCTAACCCTAACCCTAACCCTAACCTTAACCCTAACCCTATCCCTAACCCTAACCCTATCGCAATCCCGACCCCTAACCCTATCCCTAAACCTTACACTAACTCTAACCCGAACCCTAACCTTAACTCTAACACTAACCCTAGTCCTAAACCAAACCCAAACTCTAACCCTAATCGAAACCCTAACCCAAACTCGAACCCAAACCCTAAAATGAACACTAAGACTAACCCTAAACCTAACTCTAATCCTAACCCGAACAGAAACTCTAACGCAAACCATAAACCTGACCCGAACACTAACTCGAACCCTATCCGTAACTCGAACCCTAACCCTTACCCTAATCCTAACCCTACCCCGAAACCTAATGCTGACTCTAACGGTAATCCTAACCCTAACCTAAGTCTAACCCTAACTGTAATCCTAACCCTAACCCTAACGCTAACCGTAGCCCTAAACCTAACCCTAACTCTAACCCTAATCGAAACCTGAACCCAAACTCGAACCCAAACCCTAAACCTAACACGAAGAATAACCCTAACCCTAACTCTAATCCTAACCCGAAACCTAATGCTAATTCTAACCGTAAACCTAACCCGAACTCTAAATCTAACCCTATCCGTAACACTTACCCTAACCCTAAACCTAACCCTAAGTTGAGTGCTAAGCCTAACCCGAACCCCATTGCAAACCCCTAACCTTAAACGTAACCCGAACACTAACCCTAACCCTAACTCTAACCCTAAACCTAAACCTAACATAACACTAACTCTAATCCTAACTCGAACCTGAACACTAACCATAAATCTAACCTTAACCCTAATCCTAACCCTAACTCCAACCTGAACCCTAACCCTAACCATATTCCAAACACCTAACCCGAACCCTAACCTAAGCAGGATCCCGAACCCTCGCCCTAACACTAAATCTAACACTAAATCGAACCCTAACCTAAATCTAACCTGAACTGTAATCTTAACCCTAACCCTAACTCCAACCCTAAGCCTATCCCTAACTCTAATCCTAACCCTTTCGCTAACTCCAATCCTAACCCTAACGCAAACCCAAAACCGAACCCTAACCTTAACTCTAATCCCAACCCTAACTCTAACCCTAACACCAGCCCGAAGCCTATCTCCCACCCTAACCCGATCCCCATCCCCATCCCCATCCCTAAACCTATCCCTAATCCAAACGCTAACTCTAACGCCTACACTAACCTAACTCTAACCCGAAATGTAATCCAAACCCAAACACCACCTCTAACGCTTATCCAATCCCGAAATCTAATCCTAATTCTATCCCTCACTCTAACCCTAACCCTAACCAAACTCTAAACCTAACTCGAACCCTAACCCTAACCCGAACCCAAACCCTAACCCTAACCCGAACCCTAACCCTAACCCTAACCTTAACCCTAACCTTAACCCTAACCCTAACTCTAACCCTAACCCTAACCCTAACCCGAACCAAAACTCTAACCCGAACCCAAACCTAACTCTAACCATAAACCTAACGCTAACCCGAACCAAAACCCTAAGCCTAACCCAAACCTAACTCTAACCGTAAACCAAACCCTAACCCTAACCCTAACTCTCATACTAACCTTATCCATAATTCGAACACGAATCCTAAACCTAACCCGAACTCTAATGCTAACCTAAACCAAACCCTGACCCTAACCCTATCCCGATCCCTAATCCTAACCAATCCCTAACCCTACTCCTATCCCTAACCCTAATGATAACTCTAACGCTAACCCTAATCCTAATCTATCTCTAACCCGAACTGTAATTCTAAACCTAACCCTAACTCTAAACCTGAGCCTATCCCTAACTCTAATCCTAACCCGATCCCTAACTCCAATCCTAAACCTAACCCTAACCCTAACACAGGCCGGAACCAAAATCGGAACACCAAACCTTAACCCGAATGCCTAACCCTAACCCTATCATTAACTCTAACCCCTAAACCTAACCCCAACCATATCCCTAACACGAACCCTAATCCCAAGTGTAACACTAACCCTAACCCTAACCTAACCCTAACTCTAACCCTACAACTAACCCTAACCCTAATCCAAGCCCTGAACACTAACTGTAATCCTAATAGCGAACAATAACAGAAAAACTAACTCTAACCCTCACTCTAATCCCTAACCATAACCCTAACACCTAATGCAAACTCTAACACCTGACCCTAACCCGAACCCTAACCCGAACCCTAATCCTAACCCTAACCCTAACCTAACGCTGACTCTAACCCTAATCTAAACCATAACCCTAACTCGAACCCAAACCCTAATCCAAACACTAAGACTAACCCTAACCCTAACTCTAATCCTAACCCTAAAACTACCTCTAATGCTAACTCTAACCCTAACCCTATCCGTAACTATAACTCTAACCCTAACTCTAATGCTAACCCTAACCTAACCCTAACCCTATCCCTAACCCTAACCCTACCCCTATCCTGAAACCTAACCCTATCCCTAACCCTAACACTAACTCGAACGCCAAGACTAACCCCAACCTAACTCTAACCCTAACCCTATCCCTAACTCCCATCCTAATCCAATCCCTAACTCTAACCCTAACCCTAACCCTAATCCTTAACCCGACCCCAAACCATAATCATAATGCTAACCCTAACCCTAACCGTAACACTAATCCGAACCCTAAACCTAGCTCTAACCCTAACTGTAAACTGAATCCTAATGCTAACCCTAGCCCTAAACCTAACCCAAACTCTAACCCTCATCTAAAGCCTAACCCAAACTCGACCCCAAACCCGAATACTAAAACTAAGACTAACCCTAACCCCAACTCCAATCCTAACCCTAACTTTTTTCCTAACCTTAACCCTAACACAAACCATAACTCTAACCTTAACCCTAATCCTAACCCTAGCCCTAAAAAAGACCTATCCCTAACCCGAACCCTAACCGAAGGTATAGCCCTCACACTTGGCCTAACACTAAATTTAAAGCTAACCCGAGCCCTAAGCCCAAGTGAGGCCTCACTTGGAGAACTGCGCCCAGTTCTGGTCGCCGTACTACCGGAAGGATGTAGAGATCCTGGAGAGAGTGCAGAGGAGATTTACCAGGATGCTGCCTGGTATGGAAGGGCTGTCTTACGAGGAAAGATTGAACGAACTTGGGCTGTTTTCCCTTGAGAGACGTCGGCTGAGGGGGGATCTAATAGAGGTTTATAAGATTATGAAGGGGATAGATAGAGTAAAAGGTGGTATGCTTTTTCCGCTATTAGAAATGGATAGAACGAGGGGTCACGGGCTTAGGGTGAGGGGGGCTGGGTATAAGACAAATATTAGAGGGCAGTTTTTCACGCAAAGGGTAGTGGGGGTGTGGAATGCACTGCCGAGTAAGGTGGTGGAAGCAGGCACGCTAGGGTTGTTTAAGAGTCACTTAGACAGCCACATGAGCGGTCTACATATAGGGGGATATAGCAGGCCTTACTAAACATTGTAGGCTTGGGAATACGTTTTTGCCTCAGGGATGTTACAGTCTTTGCCTGTTTAATAATGAATTTTTTGTCTCCACAGGCATTTAAGTCCACCTTGTTGACCAGCAAGGGGCATGCATGCGGCAGGTTGTAGTAGGCTGCTCTTGGATGTTGCTTCGGGAGTTGCCTATTGCTTCATGTCGTTAGTGTGCTTAAACTGGACCATCTCCAGGGCAACATGACAGCTCAGAGACTATCTCTGTTGCTGTGCGGACACATGGATTTGGGCCTGTGTCTGTGGGAGTTTGCACGTTCTCCCCGTGGTTGCGTGGGTTTCCTCCGGGTGCTCCGGTTTCCTCCCACATCCCAAAGATGTGCTTTTAGGCTGATTGATTGGGTACTAAATTGTCCCTATATTGGACCTCCCTGATCCTCGCACATTAGGCGTAGACTAAAATCATGAATAGGTCACTGAGACAGTGGGACGGCGGCGCGGGCTCGTTGGGCCGAAGGGCCTGTTTCCCGTGCTGTGTTGTTCTTTGTTCTTTGTAACATGAAACATAATCCAAACACCTAACCCAACTCTAACCCAAACCGAAGAACTAGCCCTAACATTAAAGCTAACGCTAAACTGAGCCCTAAAACTAACTCGAACCCTAACCCTAACCCTAACCCGACCATAACCCTAACTCTAATCCAAACCCAAACCCTAACACGAACCATAAGTCTAACCTTAACCCTAACCCTAACACGAAACATAATCCAAACACCTAACCCTAACTCTATCCCAAACCGAAGAACTAGCCCTAATGCCAGCCTTAACACTAAATCTAATGCTAACCCGAGCCCTAAACCTAACTCTAACCCAAACCCTAACTGTAACTTGAACCCTAAGCCTATCCGTAACTCTAACCCGAACCCTAAACCTCACCCTAACTCTAATACGAACCCTAACCTAACCCTAACCCTATCCTTAACTTTAACCAGATTGCTATCCCCAACCCTAGCCCTATCCTTTGCCCTAACACGAACTGTAACCCTAACCCTAACCCTAACTGTAACCCTAACCCTAATGCTAACCCAAGCCCTAACCCTAACCCTAACTCTAACGCAACCCTATCCGTAACTCTAACCCGAACCCTAAACCTAACCCCAACTCTAATGCTAACCCTTACATAACCCTAACCCTAACCCTATCCCTAACTCGAACCCTATCGCAATCCCGAACCCTAATCCTATCCCTAAACCTAACGCTAACTCTAACCCTAACCCTAACCCTAACTCAAACATGAACCCTAGTCCTAAACCAAACCCAAACTCTAACCCTAATCTAAACCCGAATCCAAACTCGAAACCAAACCCGAAACCGAACACGAAGACTAACCCTAACCCTAACTCTAATCCTAACCCGAACACTAACTCGAATGCAAACCCTAAACCAAACCCTAACCCTATCCGTAACTCAAACCCTAACCCTAACCCTAATCCTAACTCTACCCCTAAACCTAACGCTGACTCTAACGCTAATCCTAACCCTAACCTAACTCGAACCCTAACTGTAATCCTAATCCTAACCCTAACGCTAACCCTAGCCCTAAACCTAACCCTAACTCTAACCCTAATCTAAACCCTAACCCAAACTCAAACCCAAACCCTAAACCTAAAACTAGAATAATCCTAAACCTAACTCTAATCCTAACCCTAAACCTAACCCGAATACTAACGCTAACCCTAATCCTAACCCTAACCTTAAATGTAACCCAAACACGAACCCTCACCCTAACTCGAATCCTAACCCTAAACTTAACCCTAACATAACACTAACTCTAATCCTAACTCGAACCTGAACACTAACCATAAATCTAACCTTAACCCTAATCCTAACCCTAACTCCAACCTGAACCCTAACCCTAACCATATTCCAAACACCTAACCCGAACCCTAACCTAAGCACGATCCCGAACCCTCGCCCTAACACTAAATCTAACGCTAAACCGAACACTAACCTAAATCTAACCTGAACTGTAATCTTAACCCGAACCCTAACTCCAACCCTAAGCCTATCCCTAACTCTAATCCTAACCCTATCCTGAACTCCAATCCTAACCCTAACTCTAACTGTAATCCTAACCTTAACACAAATCTGAACCCGAACACTAACCCTAACTCTAACCCTAACACCAACCCGAAGTCTATCCCTCACCCGAACGCATCCCCATCCCTAACCCTAACCCTATCCCAAAACCAAACGCTAACTCCAACGCCAACCCTAACCTAACTCTAATCCGAAATGTAATCCAAACCCAAACACTAACTCTAACACTTATACAATCCCTAAATCTAATCCTAATTCTATCCCTCACTCTAACCCTAACCCTAACCCAAACTCTCAACCTAACTCGAACCCTAACCCTAACCCTAACCCGAACCCAAACCCTAACCCTAACCCAAACCTAACTCGAACTGTAACCCGAACCCGAAACCTAACCCTAACACTAACCCGATCCATAATTCTAACCCTAACCCTAAACCGAACCCTAACTCTAATGCAAACTCTAACCTAACCCTAACACTAACCCTATCCCTATCCCTAACTCTAACCCTATCCCGATCCCTAATTCACTTACGCAAGGATATTTTGGCCTTGGAGGGAGTGCAGAGGAGGTTTACTAGGCTGATACCGGAGTTGAGGGGATTGAGCTATGAGGAGAGGCTGAATAAACGAGGCTTGTACTCGTTAGAATTTAGAAGAATGAGGGGAGATCTCATTGAGACGTATAAGATGATGAATCTCGGTGAGTCTCAGAGCCTCTGTGTCTCTGCGTCTCGGAGTCTCTGGGTCTCTGAGTCTCTGTGTCTCTGCATCTCTGAGCCTCTGAGTCTCTGTGTCTCTGCATCTCTGAGTCCCTGAGTCTCTGAGCATCTGTGTCTCTGAGTCTCTGTGTCGCTCAGTCTCTGAGACACTGAGCCTCTGGGTCTCTGCGTCTCTGAGTCTCTGTGTCTCTGCGTCTCTGAGTCCCTGAGTCTCAGAGCATCTGTGTCTCTGAGTCTCTGTTTCGCTGAGTCTCTGAGACACTGAGCCTCTGGGTCTCTGCGTCTCTGAGTCTCTGTGTTTCCGGGCCGCTGAGCCTCTGAGCCTTGATGTCTCTGAGTCCCTGAGTCTCTGTGTCTCTGAGTCTCTGAGCCTCGATGTCTCTGAGTCTCTGAGCCTCGATGTCTCTGAGTCTCAAGTCTCTGAGTCTCTGTTTCTCTGAGTCTCTGAGCCTCTGTGTCTCTCCGTCTCTGTGTTTCTGAGTCTCTGTGTCTCTGGGTCTCTGAGCCTCTGTGTCTCTGCCTCTCTGTGCCTCTGAGTCTCTGTGTCGCTGAGTCTCTGAGTCTCTGGGTCACTGAGTCTCTGAGCATCTGAGCATCGGTGTCTCAGTGTCTGTAAGTCTCTGAGCCTCTGTGTCTCTGAGTCTCTGCGTCTCTGGGTCTTTGAGCCTCTGAGCCTCGATGTCTCTGAGTCTCTGAGCGTCTGTATCTCTGTGTCTCTGAGTCTCTGTGTCTCTGTGTCTCTGGGTCTCTTTGTCTCTGCGTCTCTGAACCTCTGTGTGTCTGCGTCTCTGAGTCTCTGAGTTTCTGAGCCTCTGTGTCTCCTCGTCTCTGAGTCACAGAGTCTCAGTGTGTCTGAGTAGCTGTGCCTCTGCGTCTCTGTGTCTCTGAGCCTCTGTGTCTCTGCATCTCTGAGCCTCTGTTTCTCTGCGTCTCTGTGTCTTTGCGTCTCTGGGTCTCTGTGTCTCTGAGCCTCTGAGTCTCTGTGTTACTCAGTCTCTGTGTCTCTGTGTCTCTGGGTCTCTGTGTCTCTGCGTCTCTGTGTCTCTGGGTCGCTGAGCCTCTGAGCCTCGATGTCTCTGAGTCTCTGAGTCTCTGTGTCTCTGAGTCTCTGAGTCTCTGAACCTCTGTGTCTCTGTGTCTCTGTGTTTCTGAGTCTCTGTGTCTCTGGGTCTCAGTGTCTCTGAGTCTCTGAACCTCTGTGTGTCTGCGTCTCTGAGCCTCTGTGTCTCTGCGTCTCTGAGACTCTGGGTTACTGAGCCTCTGAGCCTCTCTGTCTCTGAGTCTCTGTGTCTCTGGGTCTCTGTATCTCTGAGTCTCTGGGTCTCTGTGTCTCTGCGTCTCTGAACCTCTGTGTGTCTGCGTCTCTGAGCTTCTGTGTCTCTTCGTCTCCGTGTCGCTGAGTCTCTGAGCCACTGTGTCTCTGAGTCTCTGTGTCTTTGTGTCGCTGGGTCTCTGTGTCTCTGAGTGTCTGAGCCTCTGTGTCTCTGCGTCTCTGAGTCTCTGGGTCTCTGAGATTCTGAGCCTCGATGTCTCTGAGTCTCTGTGTCTCTGTTTCTCTGAGCCTCTGACTCTCTGTGTCTCTGAGTCTCTCAGCCTTTGCTTCTCTTTGTCTCTTAGCCTCTGAGTCTCTGAGCATCTGTGTCTCTGCAACTCTGAGTCTCTGGGTCTCTGAGCATCTGAGCCTCGATGTCTCTGAGTCTCTGTGTCTCTGCGTCTCTGAGTTTCTGAGTCTCTGTGTCTCTGTGTCTCTGTGTCTCTGAGTCTCTGGGTCTCTGTGCCTCTGCGTTTTTGAGCCTCTGTGTCTCTGCGTCTCTGTGTTTCTGAGTCTCTGTGTCTCTGGGTCTCTGTGTCTCTGGGTCTCTGCATCTCTGAGTCTCTGATCCACTGAGCCTCTATGTCTCTGAGTTTCTGAATCTCTGTGTCTCTGTGTCTCTTAGTGTCTGAGTCTCTGAGCCTCTGTGTCTCTATGTCTCTGAGTCTCTGAGTCTCTGAGCCTCTGTGTCTCTGTGTCTCTGTGCATCTGAGTCTCTGAGTCTGTGAGTCTCTGTGTCTCTGGGTCTCTGTGTCTCTGTGTCTCTGAGTCTCCGTGTCGGTGAGTCTCGGAGCCTCTGGGTCTCTGAGTCTCTGAGCCTCTGTGTCTCTGAGTCTCTGTGTCTCTGAGTCTCTGAGTCACTTTTCTCTAGGTCTCTGTGTCTCTGAGTCTCTGTGTCTCTGGGTCTCTGGGTCTCTGAGTCCCTGGGTCTCTGTGTCTCTGCGTCTCTGAATCTCTGTGTCTCTGCGTCTCTGAGTCTCTGTGTCTCTGAGTCTCTGAGCCTCTGTGTCTCTGCGTCTCTGAGTCTCTGAGTCTCTGAGCATCTGTGTCTCTGAGTCTCCGTGACGCTGAGTCTCTGAGTGTCTGAGTCTCTGTGTCTCTGCGTCTCAGAGTCTCTGGGTCTCTGAGCCTCTGAGCCTCGATGTCTCTGAGTCTGTGAGTCTCTGTGTCTCTGTGTCTCTGAGTCTCTGAGCCTCTATGTCTCTGAGGCTCTGACTCTCTGTGTCTTTGAGTCTCTCAGCCTTTGCGTCTCTTTGTCTCTTAGTCTCTGAGTCACTGAGCCGCTGTGTCTCTGCGTCTCTGAGTTTATGAGTCTCTGTGTCTCTGCCTCTCTGTGCCTCCGAGTCTCTGTGTCGCTGAGTCTCTGAGTCTCTGGGTCTCTGAGCCTCTGAGCGTCTATTTCTCTGAGTCTCTGAGTCACTGTGTCTCTGTGTCTCTGGGTCTCCGTGTCTCTGTGTCTCTGAGCATCTGTGTCTCAGTGTCGGTAAGTCTCTGAGTCCCTGTGTCTCTAGGTCTCTGTGACTCGGAGCCTCTGTGCCTCTGCGTCTCTGATTCTCTGAGTCTCTGTGTCAATGGGTCGATGTGTCTGTGAGTCTCTGCGTCTCTGGTTCTCTGAGTCTGAGTCTCTGTCTCTCTGCGTCTCTGGGTCACTGTGTCTCTGAGTCTCTGGGTCTCTGTGCCTCTGCGTTTTTGAGCTTCTGTGTCTCTGCGTCTCTGTGGTTCTGATTCTCTGTGTCTCTGGGTCTCTGTGTCTCTGGGTCTCTGCATCTCTGAGTCTCTGGGACTCTGAGACAATGAGCCTCTATGTCTCTGAGTTTCTGAGTCTCTGTGTCTCTGTGTCTCTTAGTGTCTGAGTCTCTGAGCCTCTGTGTCTCTATGTCTCTGAGTCTCTGAGTCTCTGAGCCTCTGTGTCTCTATGTCTCTGAGTCTCTGTGTCTCTGGGTCTCTGTGTCTCTGTGCATCTGAGTCTCTGAGTCTATGAGTCTCTGTGTCTCTGGGTCTCTGTGTCTCTGTGTCTCTGAGTCTCCGTGTCGGTGAGTCTCGGAGCCTCTGGGTCTCTGAGTCTCCGTG
The DNA here is from genome assembly GCF_965287045.1 of Carcharhinus amblyrhynchos. NCBI lineage: Eukaryota > Metazoa > Chordata > Chondrichthyes > Carcharhiniformes > Carcharhinidae > Carcharhinus > Carcharhinus amblyrhynchos. Next base: position 730,158 of record NC_137360.1, read on the forward strand.
TCTCTGAGTCTCTGAGTCACTTTTCTCTAGATCTCTGTGTCTCTGAGTCTCTGTGTCTCTGGGTCTCTGGGTCTCTGAGTCTCTGGGTCTCTGTGTCTCTGCGTCTCTGAATCTCTGTGTCTCTGCGTCTCTGAGCCTCTGTGTCTCTGCGTCTCTGAGCCTCTGTGTCTCTGCGTCTCTGAGTCTCTGAGTCTCTGAGCATCTGTGTCTCTGCGTCTCTGAGCCTCTGTGTCTCTGCGTCTCTGAGTCTCTGAGTCTCTGAGCATCTGTGTCTCTGAGTCTCCGTGACGCTGAGTCTCTGAGTGTCTGAGCCTCTGTGTCTCTGGGTCTCTGAGCCTCTGAGCCTCGATGTCTCTGAGTCTGTGAGTCTCTGTGTCTCTGAGTCTCTGAGCCTCTATGTCTCTGAGGCTCTGACTCTCTGTGTCTTTGAGTCTCTCAGCCTTTGCGTCTCTTTGTCTCTTAGTCTCTGAGTCACTGAGCCGCTGTGTCTCTGCGTCTCTGAGTTTATGAGTCTCTGTGTCTCTGCCTCTCTGTGCCTCTGAGTCTCTGTGTCGCTGAGTCTCTGAGTCTCTGGGTCTCTGAGCCTCTGAGCGTCTATTTCTCTGAGTCTGAGTCTCTGTGTCTCTGCGTCTCTGGGTCACTGTGTCTCTGAGTCTCTGGGTCTCTGTGCCTCTGCGTTTTTGAGCCTCTGTGTCTCTGCGTCCCTGAGTATCTGAGCCTCTGTGTCTCTGCGTCTCTGAGTCTCTGATTCTCTGAGCATCTGTGTCTCTGCGTCTCTGAGTCTCTGGGTCTCTGAGCCTATGAGCCTCGATGTCTCTGATTCTCTGAGTCTCTGCGTCTCTGAGTCTCTGAGTCTCTGAGCATCTGTGTCTCTGCGTCTCTGGGTCTTTGAGCCTCTGAGCCTCGATGTCTCTGAGTCTCTGTGTTTCTGAGTCTCTGTGTCTCTGTGTCTCTGGGTCTCTGTGACTCTTTGTCTCTGTGCCTCTGCGTCTCTGTGTCTCTGAGTCTCTGTGTCTCTGAGTCTCCGTGTCGGTGAGTCTCGGAGCCTCTGTGTCTCTGCGTCTCTGAGCCTATAAGCCTCGATATCTCTGATTCTCTGAGTCTCTGCGTCTCTGAGTCTCTGTGTCTCTGGGTCTCTGTGTCTCTGAGCCTCTGTGTCTCTGTGTCTCTGTGTCTCTGAGCCTCTGAGCCTCGATGTCTCTGATTCTCTGAGTCTCTGCGTCTCTGAGTCTCTGTGTCTCTGGGTCTCTGTGTCTCCGTCTCTGAGTCTCTGAGCTCCGTGTCTCTGAGTCTCTGAGCATCTGTGTCTCTGAGTCTCCGTGTCTCTGTGTTTCTGAGTCTCTGTGTCTCTGGGTCTCTGTGTCTCTGAGTCTCCGTGTCGGTGAGTCTCGGAGCCTCTGTGTCTCTGCGTCTCTGAGTCTCTGGCTCTCTGAGCCTCTGAGCCTCGATGTCTCTGATTCTCTGAGTCTCTGCGTCTCTGAGTCTCTGTGCCTCTGGGTCTCTGTGTCTCTGAGCCTCTGTGTCTCTGTGTCTCCTTGTCTCTGATTCTCTGAGCATCTGTGTCTCTGAGCCTCCGTGTCGCTGAGTCTCTGAGTCACTGAGCCTCTGTGTCTCTGCATCTCCCCGTCTCTGTGCCTCTGAGCCCATGTGTCTCTGAGTCTCAGTGACTCTGAGTCTCTGAGCCTCTCTGTCTCTGAGCCTCTGCGTCTCTGCATCTCTGAGTCTCTGAGTCTCTGTGTCTCTGAGTCTCTGGGTCTCTGTGTCTCTACGTCTCTGAGCCTCTGTGTGTCTGCGTCTCTGAGCCTCTGTGTCTCTGCGTCTCTGAGTCTCTGGCTCTCTGAGCCTCTGAGCCTCGATGTCTCTGATTCTCTGAGTCTCTGCGTCTCTGAGTCTCTGTGCCTCTGGGTCTCTGTGTCTCTGAGCCTCTGTGTCTCTGTGTCTCCTTGTCTCTGAGTCTCTGAGCATCTGTGTCTCTGAGCCTCCGTGTCGCTGAGTCTCTGAGTCACTGAGCCTCTGTGTCTCTGCATCTCCCCGTCTCTGTGTCTCTGAGCCCATGTGTCTCTGAGTCTCAGTGACTCTGAGTCTCTGAGCCTCTCTGTCTCTGAGCCTCTGCGTCTCTGCATCTCTGAGTCTCTGAGTCTCTGAGTCTCTGTGTCTCTGAGTCTCTGGGTCTCTGTGTCTCTACGTCTCTGAGCCTCTGTGTGTCTGCGTCTCTGAGCCTCTGTGTCTCTGCGTCTCTGAGTCCCTGAGTCTCTGAGCCTCTGTGTCTCTGCGTCTCTGCGTTTCTGAGTCTCTGGGTCTCTGTGTCTCTGTGTCTCTGGGTCCATGTGTCTCTGAGTCTCAGTGACTCTGAATCTCTGAGCCTCTCTGTCTCTGAGCCTCTGCGTCTCTGCATCTCTGAGTCTCTGAACCACTGAGCATCTGTGTCTCTGCGTCTCTGAGTCTCTGAGCCTCTGAGACTCTGTGTCTCTGTGTCTCTGAGTCTCTGTGCCTCTGGGTCTCTGTGATTCTGCGTCTCTGAGCCTCTTTGTCTATTAGCCTCTGAGCCTCGATGTCTCTGAGTCTCTGAGTCTCTGAGTCTCTGTGTCTCTGTGTCTCAGAGTCTCTGATCCTCTATGTCTCTGAGTCTATGACTCTCTGCGTCTCTGAGTCTCACAGCCTTTGCGTCTCTTTGTCTCTTAGTCTCTGAGACTATGAGCCTCTGTGTCTCTGTGTCTCTGAGTCTATGAGTCTCTGTGTGTCTGGGTCTCTGTGTCTCTGGGCTCTGTGTCTCTGAGTCTCTGAGCCTCTGTGTCTCTACATCTCCGAGCCTCTGTGTCTCTGCGTCTCTGAGTCTCTGAGTCTCTGAGCATCTGTGTCTCTGAGTCACCGTGTCGCTGAGTCTCTTAGACACTGAGCCTCTGTGTCTCTGCGTCTCTGAGTCTCTGAGCCTCTATGTGTCTGAGTCTCTGAGTCTATGAATCTCTGTGTCTCTGGGTCTCTGTTCTCTGAGTCTCTGTGTCTCTGCGTCTCTGTTTCTCTGGGTCTCTGAGCCTCTGTGTGTCTGCATCTCTGAGCCTCTGTGTCGCTGCGTCTTTCGTCTCTGAGTCACTGAGCCTCTGTGTATCTGCGTCTCTAAATCTCTGAGTCTCTGGGTCTCTGGGTCTCTGTGTCTCTGAGTCTCTGTGTCTCTGGGTCTCTGTGTTTCTGAGTCTCTGAGGCTCTGTGTCTCCGCATCTCCGAGCCTCTGTTTCTCTGCGTCTCTGTGTTACTCAGTCTCTGTGTCTCTGTGTCTCTGGGTCTCTGTGTCTCTGTGTCTCTGCATCTCTGACCCTCTGTGTCTCTGCGTCTCTGTGTCTCTGGGTCGCTGAGCCTCTGAGCCTCGATGTCTCTGCGTCTCTGAGTCTCTGTGTCTCTGAGTCTCTGAGCCTCTGTGTTTCTGAGTCTCTGTGTCTCTGTGTCTCTGTGCCTCTGAGTCTCTGAACCTCAGTGTGTCTGCGTCTCTGTGTCTCTGCGTCTCTGAGTCTCTGAGCATCTGTGTCTCTGAGTCTCTGTGTCTCTGAGTCTCCGTGTCACTGAGTCTCTGGGTCTCTGAGTCTCTGAGCCTCTGTGTCTTGCGTCTCTGAGTCTCTGGGTCTCTGAGCATCTGAGCCTCGATGTCTCTGAGTCTCTGTGTCTCTGAGTCTCTGAGTCTCTGTGTCTCTGAGTCTCTGAGCGTCTGTGTCTCTGCGTCTCTGTGTTTCTGAGTCTCTGTGTCTCTGGGTCGCAGTGTCTCTGGGTCTCTGTGTCTCTGGGTCTCTGTGTCTCTGAGTCTCTGGGTCTCTGTGTCTCTGCATCTCTGAACCTTTGTGTGTCAACGTCTCTGAGTCCCTGAGTCTCTGAGCCTCTGTCTCTCTGTGTCTCTGAGTCTCTGAGTCTCTATGCCTCTGAGCCTCTGTGTCTCTGCATCACTGAGCCTCTGTGTCTCTGCGTCTCTGAGCCTCTGAGTCTCTGCGTCTCTGTGTGTCTGAGTCTCTGCGTCTCTGAGTCTCTGAGTCTCTGTGTCTCTGGGTCTCTGTGTCTCTGAGTCTCTGAGCCTCGGTGTCTCTGCATCTCTGAGCCTCAGTGTCTCTGCGTCTCTGAGTCTCTGAGCATCTGTGTCTCTGCGTCTTTGTGTTTCTGAGTCTCTGTGTTTTTGGGTCGCAGTGTCTCTGCGTCTCTGAACCTTTGTGTGTCAACGTCTCTGAGTCCCTGAGTCTCTGAGCCTCTGTCTCTCTGTGTCTCTGAGTCTCTGAGTCTCTATGCCTCTGAGCCTCTGCATCTCAGAGTCTCTGAGCATCTGAGCCTCGATGTCTCTGAGTGTCTCAGTCTCTGTGTCTCTGAGTCTCTGAGCGTCTGTGTCTCTGCGTCTCTGTGTCTCTGTGTCTCTGAGTCTCTGTGTCTCTGAGTCTCAGTGTGTCTGAGTCTCTATGCCTCTGACCCTCTGTGTCTCTGCATCTCAGAGTCTCTGAGCATCTGCGTCTCTGAGTCTCTCAGTATCTGTGTCTCTGGGTCTCTGTGTCTCTAAGTCTCTGAGCCTCTGTGTGTCTGCGTCTCTGATCCTCTGTGTCTCTACGTCTCTGAGTCCCTCCGTCTCTGAGCCTCTGTGTCTCTGCGTCTCTGTGTTTCTGAGTCTCTGTGTCTCTGAGACTCGGAGCCACTGTGTCTCTGCATCTCTGAGTCTCTTCGTCTCTGATCCACTGAGCCTCTATGTCTCTGAGTTTCTGAGTCTCTGTGTCTCTGTGTCTCTTAGTGCCTGAGTCTCTGAGCCTCTGTGTCTCTGCGTCTCGGAGTCTATGAGTCTCTGTGTCTCTGAGCCTTCATGTCTCTGAGTCTCTATGTCTCTGAGTTTCTGAGTCTCTGTGTCTCTGTGTCTCTTAGTGCCTGAGTCTCTGAGCCTCTTTGTCTCTGCGTCTCTGAGTTTCTGGGTCTCTGGGCCTCTGAGCCTTCATGTCTCTGAGTCTCTGAGCATCTGTGTCTCTGCGTCTCTGAACCTCTGTGTCTCTGCGTCTCTTAGCCTCCGTGTCTCTGCCTCTCTGAGTCTCTGAGTGTCTGTCTCTCTGAGTCTCTGAGCCTCTGTGTCTCTGTGTCTCTGACACTCGGAGCCACTGTGTCTCTGCATCTCTCAGTCTCTCCGTCTCTGATCCACTGAGCCTCTATGTCTCTGAGTTTCTGAGTCTCTGTGTCTCTTAGTGTCTGAGTCTCTGAGCCTCTGTGTCTCTGCGTCTTGGAGTCTATGAGTCTCTGTGTCTCTGTGTCTCTGGGGCTCTGTGTCTCTGAGTCTCTGAGCATCTGTGTCCCTGAGTCTCCGTGTCGCTGAGTCTCTGAGACACTGATACTCCATGTCTCTGCTTCTCTGAGTCTCTGTGTCTCTGCATCTCTGTGTTCCTGAGTCTCGGTGTCTCTGTGTCTCTGGGTCTCTGTGTCTCTGCATCTCTGAGCCTCTGTGTCTCTGCGTCTCTGAGTCTCTGAGTCTCTGTGTCTCTGAGTCTCTGAGCCTCTGTGTCTCTGCGTCTCTGAGTCTCTGTGTCTCTGAGTCTCTGAGTCTCTGCGTCTCTGTGTGTCTGAGTCTCTGCGTCTCTGAGTCTCTGAGTCTCTGTGTCTCTGGGTCTCTGTGTCTCTGAGTCTCTGAGCCTCGGTGTCTCTGCATCTCTGAGCCTCAGTGTCTCTGCGTCTCTGAGTCTCTGAGCATCTGTGTCTCTGCGTCTTTGTGTTTCTGAGTCTCTGTGTTTTTGGGTCGCAGTGTCTCTGCGTCTCTGAACCTTTGTGTGTCAACGTCTCTGAGTCCCTGAGTCTCTGAGCCTCTGTCTCTCTGTGTCTCTGAGTCTCTGAGTCTCTATGCCTCTGAGCCTCTGCATCTCAGAGTCTCTGAGCATCTGAGCCTCGATGTCTCTGAGTGTCTCAGTCTCTGTGTCTCTGAGTCTCTGAGCGTCTGTGTCTCTGCGTCTCTGTGTCTCTGTGTCTCTGAGTCTCTGTGTCTCTGAGTCTCAGTGTGTCTGAGTCTCTATGCCTCTGACCCTCTGTGTCTCTGCATCTCAGAGTCTCTGAGCATCTGCGTCTCTGAGTCTCTCAGTATCTGTGTCTCTGGGTCTCTGTGTCTCTAAGTCTCTGAGCCTCTGTGTGTCTGCGTCTCTGATCCTCTGTGTCTCTACGTCTCTGAGTCCCTCCGTCTCTGAGCCTCTGTGTCTCTGCGTCTCTGTGTTTCTGAGTCTCTGTGTCTCTGAGACTCGGAGCCACTGTGTCTCTGCATCTCTGAGTCTCTTCGTCTCTGATCCACTGAGCCTCTATGTCTCTGAGTTTCTGAGTCTCTGTGTCTCTGTGTCTCTTAGTGCCTGAGTCTCTGAGCCTCTGTGTCTCTGCGTCTCGGAGTCTATGAGTCTCTGTGTCTCTGAGCCTTCATGTCTCTGAGTCTCTATGTCTCTGAGTTTCTGAGTCTCTGTGTCTCTGTGTCTCTTAGTGCCTGAGTCTCTGAGCCTCTTTGTCTCTGCGTCTCTGAGTTTCTGGGTCTCTGGGCCTCTGAGCCTTCATGTCTCTGAGTCTCTGAGCATCTGTGTCTCTGCGTCTCTGAACCTCTGTGTCTCTGCGTCTCTTAGCCTCCGTGTCTCTGCCTCTCTGAGTCTCTGAGTGTCTGTCTCTCTGAGTCTCTGAGCCTCTGTGTCTCTGTGTCTCTGACACTCGGAGCCACTGTGTCTCTGCATCTCTCAGTCTCTCCGTCTCTGATCCACTGAGCCTCTATGTCTCTGAGTTTCTGAGTCTCTGTGTCTCTTAGTGTCTGAGTCTCTGAGCCTCTGTGTCTCTGCGTCTTGGAGTCTATGAGTCTCTGTGTCTCTGTGTCTCTGGGGCTCTGTGTCTCTGAGTCTCTGAGCATCTGTGTCCCTGAGTCTCCGTGTCGCTGAGTCTCTGAGACACTGATACTCCATGTCTCTGCTTCTCTGAGTCTCTGTGTCTCTGCATCTCTGTGTTCCTGAGTCTCGGTGTCTCTGTGTCTCTGGGTCTCTGTGTCTCTGCATCTCTGAGCCTCTGTGCCTCTGCGTCTCTGAGTCTCTGAGTCTCTGTGTCTCTGAGTCTCTGAGCCTCTGTGTCTCTGCGTCTCTGAGTCTCTGTGTCTCTGAGTCTCTGAGTCTCTGAGCCTCTGTGTCTCTGTGTTTATGAATCTCTGTGTCTCTGGGTCTCTGTGTGTCTGAGTCTCTGTGTCTCTGAGTCTATGCGTCTCTGTGTGTCAGCATTTCTGAGCCTCTGTCTCGATGCGTCTTGCGTCTCTGAGTCACTGAGTCTCTGTGTATCTGCGTCTCTAAATCTCTGAGTCACTGGGTCTCTTTGTCTCTGAGTCTCTGAGCCTCTGTGTCTCTGCGTCTCTGAGTCTCTGAGTCTCTGAGCATCTGTGTCTCTGAGTCTCTGTGTCTCTGAGTCTCCGTGTCACTGAGTCTCTGGGTCTCTGAGTCTCTGAGCCTCTGTGTCTCTGCGTCTCTGAGTCTCTGGGTCTCTGAGCATCTGAGCCTCGATGTCTCTGTGTCTCTGTGTCTCTGAGTCTCTGAGTCTCTGTGTCTCTGTGTCTCTGAGCGTCTTTGTCTCTGCGTCTCTGTGTTTCTGAGTCTCTGTGTCTCTGGGTCGCAGTGTCTCTGGGTCTCTGTGTCTCTGGGCCTCTGTGTCTCTGAGTCTCTGGGTATCTGTGTCTCTGCATCTCTGAACCTTTGTGTGTCAACGTCTCTGAGTCCCTGAGTCTCTGAGCCTCTGTCTCTCTGTGTCTCTGAGTCTCTGAGTCTCTATGCCTCTGACCCTCTGTGTCTCTGCATCTCAGAGTCTCTGAGCATCTGTGTCTCTGCGTCTCTGAGTCTCTCAGTATCTGTGTCTCTGGGTCTCTGTGTCTCTAAGTCTCTGAGCCTCTGTGTGTCTGCGTCTCTGATCCTCTGTGTCTCTACGTCTCTGAGTCCCTCCGTCTCTGAGCCTCTGTGTCTCTGCGTCTCTGTGTTTCTGAGTCTCTGTGTCTCTGAGACTCGGAGCCACTGTGTCTCTGCATCTCTGAGTCTCTTCGTCTCTGATCCACTGAGCCTCTATGTCTCTGAGTTTCTGAGTCTCTGTGTCTCTGTGTCTCTTAGTGCCTGAGTCTCTGAGCCTCTGTGTCTCTGCGTCTCGGAGTCTATGAGTCTCTGTGTCTCTGGGGCTCTGTGCCTCTGAGTCCCTGAGCATCTGTGTCTCTGAGTCTCCGTGTCGCTGAGTCTCTGTGTCTCTG